>NC_053035.3:44749134-45377634 GCF_002575655.3 Aegilops tauschii subsp. strangulata
ATCTGCCGAAGGACTATCTCTGCCTTGTCCATTGCTCTGGCCTTGCACAACGCATCAATAATCGAGTTATATGTCGCCACAGTGGGCACAACACCTTGCTGCATCATTTCATGGAATAGATTGCATGCCTTGCCTGTTTCGCCTTCCTTAAAGAAGCCATGGATGACCGTGCTATATGCCACCACGTTGGGGGAGCAGGCGCCTCCTTCTTTCGCCATCATCTGGAGCAGGTCGAGCCCCCGCTGACTCATGCTATTCTCGCAAAAGCTCTTCAGAACAATGGAGTATGAGAAGGCATTACGCACGCAGCCAAGCTCGGGAATCCTATGAAGCAGCAAGTTGACAGCCTCATCTGTACGTTTGGCGGAGCAGAGGCACTTGAGGAAGGTGGTGGCAATGATTTCATTTGCCTTCATGCCCGTCCTGAGGAAGCGGCCGAATAAGGCAAGCCCTAGGTCCGGGCGATGTGCGCAGCAGCAGCAGTTCATGAGGATGCCGTAAGTGAAGATTGTGGGTGGTGCCACCCGCGCGCCGGCTTCATCACGGCAGACGCGGTTGAAGAGGCCAAGGGCGAGGGCGGGACCATCTCTGATGCAGGCGGCGGAGGCGGGCGCACGGGCGAGGGCGGCAATGAAACCATCCAGGGAGCGGCTGGGGACCGGGGTGGCCTGCCGTAGCAATTCGTCGAACAGGTGGTGCGCGTCTTCAGGGCTGAGCGTCCCGGCGCGGACGCGCTCCGTGGCGGCGGCAAAGGCGGCGTGGGGAGACCAGGAACGCGAGGGCCGCAAGGTGGGGGTGGAGGTGGAGGTAGAGGAGGAGCTACGGCGGAGGAGGTGGAACATGGGCGTGGTGGAGGAGCGGCGGGGGCGGAGGCGGGACATCGGCGACGTGGAGGAGTAGTGCGGAGGCAGAGGCCGGAGATTGGCTAGTTGGAGGAGGAGGCGGCGTGGCGGAGCCGCGGAGGCCGGAGATTGCCTAGGTGGAGGAGGAGCGGCGGCGGCGGATGCAGATGCAACATCGGCGAGCTCTGGACTTTGCGTGCTTACGCAGTGTTCCTTTCTTTGTGCTCTGTACTGGGAGAATCCTTTGTGATCGGCGGATGCAGATTAGATGAGTGTGATTTCTTTATAGAACGAGTGCGATACTTGTATGGTTTTGCTAATGCTCGGTCACCTTCTCGGTCGGTGTCAAGATCATCGATTTTGCCGTTGAGATATAAGAACAACTCCAACGGGCCGATTCAAACGGACGACGTTTTTCTTCGCTTTTTATTCGTTTGGATCGGCCGCCCGTCTGCCATCTGCCCTTTTTTAGTTTTGAGTCGGCAGTGCGTCTAACGGGCCGACCCATTTCATGACCGCGCGTGTTTTAGATCATGTCAGCGTCTATGCTGTCGCCCTGGTTTTGGCGCTCCAGCGCGCGGGAAAGGTTCGCGCGCACGCCGCGACCGGCGCTCGTTATAAGAAGGCGCTCCCTTCACACTCTGTCCGCCGCCCACTCGTCTCGCCCCCTCTCACTAGCCTCGCTGCCTCTGCGCCACCATGTCGATCCGCCGCCTAGGCGCTTCGGATTTTCGTGGAGTCCGCGAGCGCCGCTCCGCGCCTTCTCCTCCGAGATCTGGTTTCGCGAGAAACGTCTCATCCTCGGCACCTTCGACACCGCAGAGGAGGCGGCCCGCGCGCATGACGCGACGGCGTGGCGCCTCCTGGGGCCTCGTCGGGATATGAATTTTCCAGACGTGTCGAGCCAGCGGGCGCAGGATCTGGCGCCTCTCCCGCGGCTTTTCACCGACAAGGATCGTCGTGTCCACCAGAGGCGGCAGCGTCGCCTCACCATCGCCGAGATGGACGTGGAAGCCTTGGTGGTGTGGCGTGAACGTTTCCCGCAGGACATCGTCGACGAGCGCCAGTTCTACAAGCAAAGGAGGTTGGAGAGGGACGCGAGGAGGACGGAGCGAGCCGCCTATCGGGAGGACAAGCGTTCGCGGAATCAGGCCGCTCAATTGAAACTGAAGCTACGAGAAACGTCGGGTTGGGACTTTGAAGACGAGCAGCATGCTGACGCCTACATTCAGACGTCGGAGGAGGACATTACCGAGTCGGAGTCAGAAAGCGACGAGTAGTGGTCTATTATTTTATCTGTGTACGCTAGAACTATCTATATATCCATTTTTATCTGAAAAAATGGTCGGCGGCGTCGGCAACGAAGCGGGCGGGCGAGGGTGTGAATCCAATGTGCCACCGACCAGCGGGCCTGGTGAGGAAAGAGGGCGAGCGTGCGCGCGTCCGTCGCGTGTCCGCGCCGACGCGAATCAGGCTCAAAAATGGGCTGGGAATGGGTCGGCAGGCGGACGAAAGCGGACGCGCGTCCGTTTGGGTCGGCGCGTTGGGCCGACTTTTTTGTCCATGCCGACCCAAACGGACGGTCGCGGACGAAATGGGTCGCCCCGTTGGAGTTGCTCTAACAAATTTTGCTGATACATGGGATGCGATTAGCATGACAACTCTACAATAGGCTTGATTTTGGTTTTTTGCATGAAAAAACGCGATTTTGTTTTTTTCCTTTCGCGAGAGTCAAGGTTTTGCTTCCGCGAGAGGTACGGGTGTGCTTTTGCAAGATTCACGGCCGTGCCTCTCGGAAAGAGAAAAAACGCGTTTTCTATTTTTTCGCGGGAGTCACGGTTTTGCTTCCGCAAGAGGCACGGGTGTGCTTTCGCGAGAGTCATGGCCGTGCCTTTCGGAAACGAAAAAAACACGTTTTTTGTTTTTTTTCCTTTCGCGAGAGTCACGGTTTTGATTCCGCGAGAGGCACGGGTGTGTTTTCGCGAGAGTCACGACCATGCCTCTTCGAAAACGAAAAAACACGTTTTTTCTTCTTTTTTTTTTCCTTCTGCGAGAGTTACGGTTTTGCTTCCGCGAGAGGCACGGTTGTGATTTCATGAGAGGCACAGGCATGCCTCTTTTGGAAAGGGAAAAAACCCGTGCTCTCAATTCGGTTTTTTCGTCCGGTTTTAGTGAATTGTTTTTGTCAAAACCTATCAACATGGGATCTAGTTTTGAAGATCTCGACGCGAGGAATCCAACGGTGAAAGTGGTTTGAGATTTGGACGCACGGTTTGAGAGATAAAATGTTTTGAATGAACGGATCTACAAAAAAGGGAAAACTTCCAGGTTGCGACAAGTGGTGCGCTGCATGTGCGCCACTTGTCGCAACTTGGGGAGTTGGAGTGATGTTTGCAACGAGTACTCCTCAACTTGTGATTTCGGTGGAATACTCCCACCGTTCTTAAATATAGGTCTTTAAGATCGAGAAACTCCAACGTAAGGACCCATTTTGTCCGTTTGGGTCATCCAGACATGGCTTGGCCCAACGGAGCGACCCAAATGGACGCGCGTGTCCGCCTGCTGTCCATTTTTCATCCGCCCCGACCCAAACTGAACGCAAAAAATGGGTCACAAATGGGTCCGCGACGGACAAAAGTGAGTGCTCTCGTCCGCTGTTGCCCTCTCATGTCCACCCCCGGACCCACGTATCAGTGACTGATGACCCACAAGTATAGGGGATCAATTGTAGCTCTTTTTGATAAGTAAGAGTGTCAAACCCAACGAGGAGTAGAAGGAAATGACAAGTAGTTTCCAGTAAGGTAATGTCTGCAAGAGTTGAAATTGTAAGTAGCGGGTAGTTTGATAGCAAGATAATTTGTAACGAGCAAGTAACGATAATAGTAACAAGTATGCAGCAAGGTAACCCAATCCTTTTGAGGCAAAAGACAGGCCAAAACGGTCTCTTATGATAAGCAAAGTGTTCTTGAGGGTACACGGGAATTTCATCTAGTCAGTTTCATCATGTTGGTTTAATTCGTGTTCGCTACTTTGATAATTTGATATGTGGGTGGACCGGTGCTTAGGTGCTGTTCTTACTTGAACAAACCTCCTACTTATGATTAACCCTCCCGCAAGCATCCGCAACTAGGAGAAAAATATTAAGAATAAATTCTAACCATAGCATTAAATTTTTGGGTCCAATCGGTCCCTTACGGAAGAATGCATAAACTGGGGTTTAAGCTTCTGTCACTCTCGCAACCCACCATCTATTTACTACTCCACAATGCATTCCCTTAGGCCCAAATATGGTGAAGTGTCATGTAGTCGACGTTCACATGACACCACTAAGGGAATCACAACATACATACCATCAAAATATTGAACACATATCAAATTCACATGATTACTTGCAACATGATTTATCCCGTGACCTCAAGAACGAAAGTAACTACTCACAAATAATAAATATGCTCATGATCAGAGGAGTATTAAATAGCATCATGGATCTGAACATACAATCTTCCACCAAATAAACCATATAGTAATAAACTACAAGATGTAATCAACACTACTAGTCACCCCCTAGCAACAATCTATAGTTCCGGTAACAAGATTGAATACAAGAGATGAACTAGGGTTTGAGATGAGGTGGTGCTGGTGAAGATGTTGATGGAGATTGCCCTCCCCAAGATGGGAGAGTTGTTGGTGATGATGATGACGATGATTTCCCCCTCTGGGAGGGAAGTTCCCCCGGCAGAATCGCTCCGCCAAAGGGCAAAAGTGCTCCTGCCCAAGTTCTGCCTCGAGACGGCGGCGCTCCGCCCCGAAAGTCTTCTTCTTATTTTTTCTAGGTCAAAATGACTTATATACCAGAAGATGGGCACCGGAGGCGGGCCGAGGAGGTCACAACCCACCAGGGCGCGCCTGGGGGGGCCTGGAGCGCCTAGGTGGGTTGTGCCCACCTAGTGGCCCCCTCTGGTGGTTATTGGCTCCAATATTTCTTAAATAATCCATAAAAATCTCCGTGAAGTTTTCAGCTCATTTGGAGTTGTGCAGAATAGGTGGCCTGACGTAGCTTTGTCAGGTCCAGATTTCCAGCTGCCGGAATTCTCCCTCTTGGTGTTACCTTGCAAATTATGAGAGAAAAGGCATTAGAATTACTCCAAAAAGCATTATTATGAACAAAAACATTATAAATAACAGTAAGAAAACATGATGCAAAATGGACGTATCAACTCCCTCAAGCTTTGACCTCGCTTGTCCTCAAGCGAAAACCAAAATCGAAAAACATGTCCACATGCTTTGAGAGAGAGGTGTCGATAAAAACAAAATACGGACATAGAAGCATCATGTTGATTATTATAACAGTAACAAATTTAAACATAAGACTTTTATCATAGAAATTTTATCATACACTTCCCATGAATAAGTAACAGTTCATCACATAATCGACGTATAAAGCAAAAACTCTATTAGAAACCAACAAACTATGTTATCAGTCAACTTTGCAACTACAATTCATCATCTTTTCAGGAAGGGTCACGTGTCGGAGTCTTTAGACAAGTCCACATACTCAACCATCATATAGTCTTCTATGATTGCTAACACTCACCGAGTACACATGAGCAAAACGTTTCAACCGGACACATAGAAAGATAGGGGCTTATAGTTTCGCCTCCCAACATACTCACCTTAAGGGTGATGTCAACAATAATAACTCATATATTCAACTGGACATATGTGCCTAGATCTTTCCTCATCACATGATGCTTGTCAAAGGAGAAAAATAAAAAGGGATAGAAGGAAAACTTTGACTCTTTGCATAAAAGTAAATACATAAAGGTAAAGGATAGGCCCTTCGCGGAGGGAAGCAGAGGTTGTCATGCGCTTATTTATTTGTATGCTCAATCCCTTAGTGCAAAAGAATGTCATGTTACATTGCCCTTTAAGATGACAACCTTTATTATGCAGTCTGTCGCTTTTATTCTTTGTCATCCAAGTTTGTGCAATGCTCAATTTTCTCTTACACTAAACAATCTCACACATTTAGAAGCAGTTTTATTGCCTTTTTGCACCGATGACAACTTACTTGAAGGATCTTGCTCAATCCCTAGGTAGGTGTAACATCCCAAATTTTCAATTTGGAATGTTATACATAGGTCATCATATGCATATCATATTTTATCTGCATTTCGTTTGTGATCCTAGAAATTCTAAGCAACTCAAGGATCCACGGAGAGAGTTGGGGATTTCGTTTATTTTCATATTTGAATTTTCTCAAATTTGACAAGAGGATCATTTTGGTTTTAATTATTTTTCTCTCCAAAATATTTCGAATATTAAAATAAAAGAGAGGAGATAAAATGACTTCTCCAAAATAAAAGAAATATTGGAGGAAAAATATTAAAATCCAATAAATAATTTTATTTGGATTTTATTTCTATTTTATTTGAATTAGAAAAATATGCTTTTTTTTAAAATTGCATTTTTAGGCCAAAAATGTTCACTATGTTCTAAATATTTTATTTAGACGATGAAAATTGTTTTTGGCATTTTTAGAAAAAATATTTATTTAGGATTTTTCTTTTCGGTGGAATTTATTAAAAAAACGCGATGCCCGACTGGGCCAAAGCCCAGCCCGCCGCCGCCTCCCACTCCGGCTCGGAGTGGACTCCCGAGCGCCGCCGCCGCCATGGACGCCGTGTCCGTCCCGGACACGCGCCGCCGCCCCCTCCCCGGACCACCCCCCGAGGCCTTTAAATACCCTCCCGCCGCCGCCTTCTCTCCCCACCCCGAGCCCGCAGCCCCGCCGCCGCCTTCTCTCCCCACCCCGAGCCCGCAGCCCCGCCGCCGCCTTCTCTCCCCACCCCGAGCCCGCAGCCCCGCCGCCGCAACCACCACCACCGCAGCCGCGTCGCCCCCTCGCCGTCCGCCACCGTTGACCCTGCCGTTTTTTTCGGTTTTAGGTATAAAACCGTTCGGTTTTTATAAACCCTAGTTCAGTTTTTTTATTAGATCGGTTTTCTCGGTTTAGTTTATTTTGCGGACGTTCGTTCGTCAGTTCGTTTTAACGAACGAATTCGTTTGTTAGCCTCTGTTAGCGGACGTTCGTCCGATAGATTTTTCTTTTTCTGTTTTATTTTTGCCAGGGATCTATCTGCGATTATTTTTATCGCAGATTAGCCCCTGATCTTCAAACCCACGCAACTTTTTAACCGTTCGTCCAAATCCAGTGAAACCAACGGCAAAATCTTCGTATCGAGCCCCTATTTCTGGTTAATCAACTGGAACATGGTTTTGACAACTTAAAATTTGGTTTCAAGCAGATTTGAATTTGAAGTTCTTTTGACCGTAGTTTCAGTTCCGTAGCTCCGATTCGATTGATTCTTTTTGCAGATCGAAGATCTTCAGTTGGAATTTCAGATTGGATCTTCTTATTTGAGTTTTACACTTGCATCTATGCTTGAGTGCTTATGTATGCTATTGTTTGTTTGCAATAGAATTCCCGGAGTGCGAAGCGTGCTACTACGAGTCTCTAGGGTTTGCAGATCGTCAGCAAGGCAAGTAACACATTGATCATACTCTTTTCATACCCAGTTTTTATGCATTAGTTACAATCCTCAAACACTGCATGGTTAGGATGTGATTAACTTGTGGGTATTGGGAAGTAGATGATGAGGTAGAACCTATTGCTCCTTTTATTAACAAACCTTGGGAGTTACTTCTACGTTATGCTTAGGTTGCTATGCTATGGTCGTAGACGTGGTTTGGTTTGAGTGATCCATGACAGATGTGAGATTATTAGTTAATGGTTAACTTAAGGTGGCTACTTAAATACACATCTGGGTGGATTGGTTGCGGGCACCTGGGGATATACCAGTGTTGTCCTTTGGTTCGCCACCCAGGCTCAAAGGGATCATAAGATTATTCATACTAGAAACTTCCGTGTGTAGCCACAAGCTATTATGGGCTCTAGCATAGTTGAGTATGTTGCATGACCTCTTTTAGTGGTAGGCTAGCAGATGTAGGGGAAAGTAGGTGTAACTGTCTACCCAGAGTAAATAGTTAATGCTTCTGAAAGACTGTGTCTCGGTCATCCCTTTCTCAAACACCATGTAGTGCGAGAAATCCAACGGAGGAGATCGAGTCTTGTGGGGAAAATTGCGCAAACCTCTGCAGAGTGTACAAACTAATCATGGTTAGCCATGTCCCCGGTTATGGACATCTTGAGTATCTGGTTCTTGGATTATCATGATGATCTCATCACTGTAAATTAATTTGCTGGGTTGTTAATTACTGTTTAATTGGGATTGAGATGGGGTTACCATTCTCAATGTTCTATCAACCACCATGATAGTTAAATAAAATATATTCCTTTGATGTAGGGAAAAATTGGCTTTTCGCAAAACAATATAACCGTAGAGCCTCCACCAGCCATATATGCATGTAGTGATAGCATTTACTTGTTCATTTGCTCTACTGTGTTATATTGCCAGCATATTCCATGTGCTGACCCATTTCGGGCTGCAACATATCATGTTGCAGACTTTTCAGACGAAGAGTAAGGTGCGCTAGGTCGTTGTCGTGCACTCAGCTATGCCGTTGGAGTTGATGGACTCACTTTATCTTCCAAGTTTTCCGCTGTTATCTTATTTAGATGGCCTTAAGCCATATTATTATAATAAGTTCTCTTTTGAGACATTCGATGTAATAAGTATGTGATTGCACTCTGTTATAAATCCTTCAAGTATTGTGTGTGTCAGCATTACCGATCCAGGGATGACACTTATCCACAGAGATTTGACTGTTTGAGGTCGGATCGCTACAAGATGGTATCAGAGCACACGCTGTTTGTAGGACACGACCACTAAGAAAAGCCATAGGTCACTGTTCTCTACCCATTTCTGACTCCTCTCCATTTTCTACTCTATAGGATGGCGGACTCAAGGAACAAGTTTGCACAACCGGATGAAGACACACCTTTTGGGAGACACTCGAAGGAAGTCACTAGGTACCTGAACATCGGAATACCAAGCTTCACCGGGACCTACACCGCCACTTTACCAGAAGAGGAGCGTTGGACGATTCGAGTTCAAGTTCTAGGAAGGACATTCACGCCAGTTACTGAGCCCATAGAGTTTTCCCTTTGATGCACCAACCTGGAGTCTAGGAAAGAGCATGGCAGCTCACATTGCCATGGGACGCATCGGCGAAGTTTACCACAAGGATCTAAAGGACACCATCTACCAGATATGTGGGCGCCGAGATGAGCAATGGGAGATGATCAGCACTAGGAGGGACAGGTCCATTGCAGCTTTGATCCAGGAGTTAAACCAGCACATTCGTCGACAGGAGAACCAGATGTGCGCAAGCATGATAGATTTGAAGAAGGTGATGACCAGGAACATGGAGCTAGAAGAGGAACTCAAGTCTACACGCGACGGATACGAGGAGGAAATCGCAATACTAGTGGAGAAGAATGACGACCTGACAAGGAAGCTAGGAGTATTCATGGGAGACCCCGCGCCAGGAGGAGATGACGACCATCCCGAGGACTACATCATCGATGACGACACCGACTCCAACCCCGACAGTAGTGATGATGATTATGAAGACGAAGCTGGAGCGGATATCATGGAGTCTTCCACCGATCAAAATTTCTAGTAGACCACCATATTATTAGTAGTATTCCCCCATGTATATAGTAGTAGTCCGAGCACTTCTGTAACGATAGTTAGATCGATTGTATGCCCTTGTTTGAATTGATTGGTGTGTTATGAATGTGTTTGTTTCATGTGCATATGGGAAGTGCTTTCTCACTAGACCTCACTCTATTCTAATCTCTTCCTTCTAAACCCAACATATGCCTCCGAGACGTGACCCCGGATTTGTCTTCCCACCGGAGCTCACTCAGTTGATCCAACAGCAGAATGCCTTGATGCAGCTACTAGTCCAGAACCAAGGCAACAACAAAAAAAACAACAACAACCCACCACCTCCTCCAGTTGACAACTTAGCCCGTTTTCTGAGGTTGCAGCCGCCGGTGTTTTCCAGTAGCACTGAGCCGATAGTTGCTGATGACTGGCTACGCCGGATTGGAAGGGAGTTGACCACCGCAGGTTGTACAGATGCTGAGAAGGTGCGTTTTGCCGCACATCAATTGGATGGACCCGCAACCTCATGGTGGGAGAATTACACAGCCACTTTCCCTATAGCCAATGTCACTTGGGATCAGTTTCAGCAAGCGTTCCGCACTGCACATGTCTCAACTGGAGCTATGAGCATGAAGAAGCGTGAGTTTCACAACTTACGCCAGGGAAATCGTACTATGGGGCAGTACATGGATGAGTTCAGTAAGTTAGCTCGCTATGCCCCAGATGACGTGGCCACTGGTGCCACGAAGCAGGAGAAGTTTATGGAGGGGTTGAATGATGATATGAGTATGCAGTTGATGGTAGCGACATTCGCTAACTACCAGGAGTTGGTAGACAAGGCTCTTATGATTGAAGGGAAGCAGCAACAGATAGAGAGCCGCAAGAGGAAGTATGGACAAGGGAAGTAAAATTCAGGAGCTCAGCAAAAGCCTTGTTTTACCCCGAACTCGGGAGGATATACCCATAACCATGGAGGCCACACTCACAATGGAGGAAGTTCCCATAACCACAGTGGCTCCAAGAATGGGAATGGGAATGGAGCAGGTAGCAATCAGAACCGCTCTAACCCAGCCACACCCGCCAAGAAGGACCAAAGTCACATTACTTGTTTCAAGTGCGGGAAGACTGGACATTATGCCAATGAGTGTCCTGAAGCAAAGAATGGAAATGGCAATGGAAGCTTTGGGAAGAATTCCAACCCTTTTAACAGGGGACAAGTGAACCACGTGAACGTGGAGGAGGTTGAAGAGCAGCCAGATGCAGTTATCGGTAAGTTTTTGGTTAAGTCATTTACTGCAATCGTTCTTTTTGATAATCGTGCATCGCATTCATACATTTCAAGGGGATTTGTGTATAAGTATAAGTTGCCCACTAAAGTTCTTAGGACACCTATGTTAGTAAGCTCGCCAGGAGCGGAGTATATGGCAAGCCAAGGATGTTTTCAGATGCCATTGACCATAGGTAGGCACGTGTTCCCCTCAGACTTAATAATTCTGGAGTCGCAAGGATTGGATGTGATACTATGCATGGATTGGCTATCAATGTATGGAGGAAACATCGATTGCGCCAGTAAGTCAATTTTGCTCACCACCCCGAAGGGAAAAATGATTAAGTATCTCCAGGCATGCGCCAAGGAGGACCCAAGTAAATTCCCTCTCAGGAGTTGTTCAGGAGGAAGTGCCAGTAGTGAAGGATTGAAGGAAATATGCCTTAGAGGCAATAATAAAGTATTATATATTTCCTTATATCATGATAAATGTTTATTATTCATGCTAGAATTGTATTAACCGGAAACATAATACATGTGTGAATACATAGACAAACAGAGTGTCACTAGTATGCCTCTACTTGACTAGCTCGTTAATCAAAGATGGTTATGTTTTCTAGCCATAGACATGAGTTGTCATTTGATTAACCGGATCACCTCATTAGGAGAATGATGTGATTGACATGACCCATTACGTTAGCTTAGCACCCGATCGTTTAGTATGTTGCTATTGCTTTCTTCATGACTTATACATGTTCCTATGACTATGAGATTATGCAACTTCCGTTTACCGGAGGAACACTTTGTGTGCTACCAAACGTCACAACGTAAATGGGTGATTATAAAGGTGCTCTACAGGTGTCTCCAAAGGTACTTGTTGGGTTGGCGTATTTCGAGATTAGGATTTGTCACTCCGATTGTCGGAGAGGTACCTCTGGGCCCACTCGGTAATGCACATCACTATAAGCCTTGCAAGCATTGTGACTAATGAGTTAGTTGCGGGATGATGTATTACGGAATGAGTAAAGAGACTTGCCAGTAACGAGATTGAACTAGGTATCGAGATACCGATGACCGAATCTCGGGCAAGTAACATACCGATGACAAAGGGAACAACGTATGTCATTATGCGGTCTGACAGATAAAGATCTTCGTAGAATATGTGGGAGCCAATATGGGCATCCAGGTCCCGCTATTGGTTATTGACCGGAGAGGTGTCTCGGTCATGTCTACATAGTTCTCGAACCCGAAGGGTCCACACGCTTAAAGTTACGATGACAGTTTTATTATGAGTTTATATGTTTTGATGTACTGAAGGTTGTTCGGAGTCCCGGATGTGATCACGGACATGACGAGGAGTCTCGAAATGGTCGAGACGTAAAGATTGATATATTGGACAACTATATTCGGACACCGGAAGTGTTCCGGAGAAGTTTCGGATTAAACCGGAGTGCCGGAGGGTTACCGGAACCCCCCGGGGAAGTATTGGGCCTTAGTGGGCCTTGAGGGGAGAGAGAGGGCAGCAGCCAGGAGGTGGCGCGCCCCCTCCCAGGAGGAGTCCTAGTTGGACTAGGAGACGGGGCGCAGCCCCCTTTCCCTCTCCCTCTCCCTCTCTTTCCTTCCCCCCTTCTTTTCCTAGTAGGACTAGGAAAGGGGAGTCCTACTCCTACTAGGAGGAGGACTCCCCCCTCTCCTTGGCGCGCCCATAGGCAGCCGGCCTCCCCCTTGCTCCTTTATATACGGGGGCAGGGGGGCACCTCTAGACACACTTGATATACGATATTTTAGCCGTGTGCGGTGCCCCCCTCCACCAGATTACACCTCAATAATACCGTTGCGGAGCTTAGGTGAAGCCCTGCGTCGGTAGAACATCATCATCGTCACCACGCCGTCGTGCTGACGAAACTCTCCCTCAACACTCGGCTGGATCGGAGTTCGAGGGACGTCATCGAGCTGAACGTGTGTAGAGCTCGGAGGTGCCGTACGTTCGGTACTTGATCGGCCGGATCGTGAAGACGTACGACTACATCAACCGCGTTGTGATAACGCTTCCGCTGTCGGTCTACGAGGGTACGTGGACAACACTCTCCCCTCTCGTTGCTATGCATCACCATGATCTTGCGTGTGCGTAGGAAATTTTGAAATTACTACGTTCCCCAACAGTGGCATCCGAGCCTGGTTTTATGCGTTGATGCTATGCACGAGTAGAACACAAGTGAGTTGTGGGCGATATAAGTCATACTGCTTACCAGCATGTCATACTTTGGTTCAGCGGTATTGTGAGATGAAGCGGCCCGGACCGACATCACGCGTACGCTTATGCGAGACTAGTTTCACCATTGCGAACACTCGTTGCTTAAAGGTGACTGGCGGGTGTCTGCCTCTCTCACTTTAGTTGAACCGAGTGTGGCTACGCCCGGTCCTTGCGAAGGTTAAAACAGCACCAACTTGACAAACTATCATTGTGGTTTTGATGCGTAGGTAAGAACGGTTCTTGCTAAGCTCGTAGCAGCCACGTAAAACATGCAACAACAAAGTAGAGGACGTCTAACTTGTTTTTGCAGGGCATGTTGTGATGTGATATGGTCAAGACATGATGTGATATAATTTGTTGTATGAGATGATCATGTTTTGTAACCGAGTTATCGGCAACTGGTAGGAGCCATATGGTTGTCGCTTTATTGTATGAGATGCAATCGCCATGTAATAGTTTTACTTTATCACTAAGCGGTAGCGATAGTCGTAAAAGCAATAAGTTGGCGAGACGACAACGATACTACGATGGAGATCAAGGTGTCGCGCCGGTGACGATGGTGATCATGACGGTGCTTCGGAGATGGAGATCACGAGCACGGTGCTTCGGAGATGGAGATCACAAGCACAAGATGATGATGGCCATATCATATCACTTATATTGATTGCATGTGATGTTAATCCTTTATGCATCTTATCTTGCTTTGATTGACGGTAGCATTATAAGATGATCTCTCACTAAAATTTCAAGATAAAAGTGTTCTCCCTGAGTATGCACCATTGCGAAAGTTCTTCGTGCTGAGACACCACGTGTTAATCGGGTGTGATAGGCTCTACGTTCAAATACAACGGGTGCAAAACAGTTGCACACACAGAATACTCAGGTTAAACTTGACGAGCCTAGCATATACAGATATGGCCTCGGAACACAGAGACCGAAAGGTCGAGCGTGAATCATATAGTAGATATGATCAACATAGTGATGTTCACCATTGAAACTACTCCATCTCACGTGATGATCGGACATGGTTTAGTTGATTTGGATCACGTAATCACTTAGATGATTAGAGGGATATCTATCTAAGTGGGAGTTCTTAAGTAATATGATTAATTGAACTTAAATTTATCATGAACTTAGTACCTGATAGTATCTTGCTTGTCTATGTTAATTGTAGATAAATGGCCCGTGTTGTTGTTCCGTTGAATTTTAATGCGTTCCTTGAGAAAGCTAAGTTGAAAGATGATGGTAGCAATTACACGGACTGGGTCCGTAACTTGAGGATTATCCTCATTGCTGCACAGAAGAATTACGTCCTAGAAGCACCGCTAGGTGCCAGGCCTCCTACAAGAGCGACGCCAGAAGTTATGAACGTCTGGCAGAGCAAAGCTGATGACTACTCAATAGTTCAGTGTGCCATGCTTTACGGCTTAGAACCGGGTCTTCAACGACGTTTTGAACGTCATGGAGCATATGAGATGTTCCAGGAGTTGAAGTTAATATTTCAAGCAAATGCCCGGATTGAGAGATATGGGGTCTCCAATAAGTTCTATAGCTGCAAGATGGAAGAGAATAGTTCTGTCAGTGAGCATATACTCAGAATGTCTGGGTATAATAATCACTTGATTCAACTGGGATTTCAACTTCCGGATGATTGCGTCATTGACAGAATTCTTCAATCACTGCCACCAAGCTACAAGAGCTTCGTGATGAACTATAACATGCAAGGGATGAATAAGACAATTCCCGAGCTCTTCGCAATGCTGAAGGCAGCGGAGGTAGAAATCAAAAAGGAGCATCAAGTGTTGATGGTCAGTAAAACCACTAGTTTCAAGAAAAAGGGCAAAGGGAAGAAGAAGGGGAACTTCAAGAAGAATAGCAAGCAAGTTGCTGTTCAGCAGAAGAAACCCAAGTCTGGACCTAAGCCTGAAACTGAGTGCTTCTACTGCAAGCAGACTGGTCACTGGAAGCGGAACTGCCCCAAGTATTTGGCGGATAAGAAGGATGGCAAGGTTAACAAAGGTATATGTGATATACATGTTATTGATGTGTACCTTACTAATGCTCGCAGTAGCACCTGGGTATTTGATACTGGTTCTGTTGCTAATATTTGCAACTTGAAACATGGGCTACGGATTAAGCGAAGATTGGCTAAGGACGAGGTGACGATGCGCGTGGGAAATGGTTCCAAAGTCGATGTGATCGCCGTCGGCACGCTACCTCTACATCTACCTTCGGGATTAGTTTTAGACCTAAATAATTGTTATTTGGTGCCAGCGTTGAGCATGAACATTATATCTGGATCTTGTTTAATGCGAGACGGTTATTCATTTAAATCAGAGAATAATGGTTGTTCTATTTATATGAATAATATCTTTTATGGTCATGCACCCTTGAAGAGTGGTCTATTTTTAATGAATCTCGATAGTAGTGACACACATATTCATAATGTCGAAGCCAAAAGATGCAGAGTTGATAATGACAGTGCAACTTATTTGTGGCACTGCCGTTTAGGTCATATCGGTGTAAAGCGCATGAAGAAACTCCATGCTGATGGACTTTTGGAATCACTTGATTATGAATCACTTGGTACTTGCGAACCGTGCCTCATGGGCAAGATGACAAAAACACCATTCTCCGGAACTATGGAGAGAGCAACAAATTTGTTGGAAATCATACATACAGATGTATGTGGTCCGATGAATATTGAAGCTCGTGGCGGATATCGTTATTTTCTCACCTTCACAGATGATTTGAGCAGATATGGGTATATCTACTTAATGAAACATAAGTCTGAAACATTTGAAAAGTTCAAAGAATTTCAAAGTGAAGTTGAAAATCATCATAACAAGAAAATAAAATTCCTATGATCTGATCGTGGAGGAGAATATTTGAGTTACGAGTTTGGCCTACATTTGAAACAATGCAGAATAGTTTCGCAACTCACGCCACCCGGAACACCACAGCGTAATGGTGTGTCCGAACGTCGTAATCGTACTTCATTACATATGGTGCGATCTATGATGTCTCTTACTGATTTACCGATATCGTTTTGGGGTTATGCTTTAGAGACAACTGCATTCACTCTAAATACGGCACCGTCGAAATCCGTTGAAACGACACCTTATGAACTATGGTTTGGCAAGAAACCAAAGTTGTCGTATCTTAAAGTTTGGGGTTGCGATGCTTATGTGAAGGCGAGATATTCGTTGCTAGGAATGGATCCTTTCTAGAGAAGGAGTTTCTCTCGAAAGATGTGAGTGGGAGGAAAGTAGAACTTGATGAGGTAACTATACCTGCTCCCTTATTGGAAAGTAGATCATCGCAGAAATCAGTTTCTGCGACACCTACACCAAGTAGTGAGGAAGATAATGATAATGATCATGAAACTTCAGACCAAGTTATTACTGAACCTCGTAGGTCAACTAGATCAAGATCCGCACCAGAGTGGTACGGTAATCCTATTCTGGAGGTCATGTTACTAGACCATGACGAACCTACAAACTATGAAGAAGCGATGGTGAGCCCAGATTCCGCAAAATGGCTTGAAGCCATGAAATCCGAGATGGGATCCATGTATGAGAACAAAGTATGGACTTTGGTTGACTTGCCCGATGGTTGGCAAGCCATTGAAAACAAATGGATCTTCAAGAAGAAGACTGACGCTGATGGTAATGTTACCGTCTATAAAGCTCGACTTGTTGCGAAAGGTTTTCGACAAGTTCAAGGGATTGACTACGATGAGACCTTCTCACCCGTAGCGATGCTTAAGTCTGTCCGAATCATGTTAGCAATTGCCGCATTTTATGATTATGAAATTTGGCAAATGGATGTCAAAACTGCATTCCTGAATGGATTTCTGGAAGAAGAGTTGTATATGATGCAACCGGAAGGTTTTGTCGATCCAAAGGGAGCTACCAAAGTGTGCAAGCTCCAGCAATCCATTTATGGTCTGGTGCAAGCCTCTCGGAGTTGTAATAAACGCTTTGATAGTGTGATCAAAGCATTTGGTTTTATACAGACTTTTGGAGAAGCCTGTATTTACAAGAAAGTGAGTGGGAGCTCGATAACATTTCTGATATTATATGTGGATGACATATTACTGATTGGAAATGATATAGAATTTCTGGATAGCATAAAGGGATACTTGAATAAGAGTTTTTCAATGAAAGACCTCGGTGAAGCTGCATATATATTAGGCATTAAGATCTATAGAGATAGATCAAGACGCTTAATTGGACTTTCACAAAGCACATACCTTGACAAAGTTTTGAAGAAGTTCAAAATGGATCAAGCAAAGAAAGGGTTCTTGCCTGTACTACAAGGTGTGAGATTGAGTAAGACTCAATGCCCGACCACTGCAGAAGATAGAGAGAAGATGAAAGATGTTCCCTATGCTTCAGCCATAGGCTCTATCATGTATGCAATGCTGTGTACCAGACCTGATGTGTCCCTTGCTATAAGTTTAGCAGGGAGGTACCAAAGTAATCCAGGAGTGGATCACTGGACAGCGGTCAAGAACATCCTGAAATACCTGAAAAGGACTAAGGATATGTTTCTCGTTTATGGAGGTGACAAAGAGCTCATCGTAAGTGGTTACGTTGATGCAAGCTTTGACACTGATCCGGACGATTCGAAATCGCAAACCGGATACGTGTTTACATTGAACGGTGGAGCTGTCAGTTGGTGCAGTTCTAAGCAAAGTGTCGTGGCGGGATCTACGTGTGAAGCGGAATACATAGCTGCTTCGGAAGCAGCAAATGAAGGAGTCTGGATGAAGGAGTTCATATCCGATCTAGGTGTCATACCTAGTACATCGGGACCAATGAAAATCTTTTGTGACAATACTGGTGCAATTGCCTTAGCAAAGGAATCCAGATTTCACAAAAGAACCAAGCACATCAGAAGACGCTTCAATTCCATCCGGGATTTAGTCCAGGTGGGAGACATAGAAATTTGCAAGATACATACGGATCTGAATGTTGCAGACCCATTGACTAAGCCTCTTCCACGAGCAAAACATGATCAACACCAAGACTCCATGGGTGTAAGAATCATTACTATGTAATCTAGATTATTGACTCTAGTGCAAGTGGGAGACTGAAGGAAATATGCCCTAGTGGCAATAATAAAGTATTATATATTTCCTTATATCATGATAAATGTTTATTATTCATGCTAGAATTGTATTAACCGGAAACATAATACATGTGTGAATACATAGACAAACGGAGTGTCACTAGTATGCCTCTACTTGACTAGCTCATTAATCAAAGATGGTTATGTTTCCTAGCCATAGACATGAGTTGTCATTTGATTAACGGGATCACCTCATTAGGAGAATGACGTGATTGACATGACCCATTACGTTAGCTTAGCACCCGATCGTTTAGTATGTTGCTATTGCTTTCTTCATGACTTATACATGTTCCTATGACTATGAGATTATGCAACTTCCGTTTACCGGAGGAACACTTTGTGTGCTACCAAACATCACAACGTAAATGGGTGATTATAAAGGTGCTCTACAAGTGTCTCCAAAGGTACTTGTTGGGTTGGCGTATTTCGAGATTAGGATTTGTCACTCCGATTGTCGGGAGGTATCTCTGGGCCCACTCGGTAATGCACATCACTATAAGCCTTGCAAGCATTGTGACTAATGAGTTAGTTGCGGGATGATGTATTACGGAACGAGTAAAGAGACTTGCCGGTAACGAGATTGAACTAGGTATCGAGATACCGACGATCGAATCTCGGGCAAGTAACATACCGATGACAAAGGGAACAACGTATGTCGTTATGCGGTCTGACCGATAAAGATCTTCGTAGAATATGTGGGAGCCAATATGGGCATCCAGGTCCCGCTATTGGTTATTGACCGGAGAGGTGTCTCGGTCATGTCTACATAGTTCTCGAACCCGAAGGGTCCGCACGCTTAAAGTTACGATGACAGTTTTATTATGAGTTTATATGTTTTGATGTACCGAAGGTTGTTCGGAGTCCCGGATGTGATCACGGACATGACGAGGAGTCTCGAAATGGTCGAGACGTAAAGATTGATATATTGGACAACTATATTCGGACACCGGAAGTGTTCCGGAGAAGTTTCGGATTAAACCGGAGTGCCGGAGGGTTACCGGAACCCCCCGGGGAAGTATTGGGCCTTAGTGGGCCTTGAGGGGAGAGAGAGGGCAGCAGCCAGGAGGTGGCGCGCCCCCTCCCAGGAGGAGTCCTAGTTGGACTAGGAGAGGGGGGCGCAGCCCCCTTTCCCTCTCCCTCTCCCTCTCCCTCTCTTTCCTTCCCTCCTTCTTTTCCTAGTAGGAATAGGAAAGGGGAGTCCTACTCTTACTAGGAGGAGGACTCCCCCCCTCTCCTTGGCACGCCCATAGGCAGCCGGCCTCCCCCTTGCTCCTTTATATACGGGGGCAGGGGGGCACCTCTAGACACACTTGATATACGATATTTTAGCTGTGTGCGGTGCCCCCCTCCACTAGATTACACCTCGATAATACCGTTGCAGAGCTTAGGCGAAGCCCTGCGTCGGTAGAACATCATCATCGTCACCACGCCGTCGTGTTGACGAAACTCTCCCTCAACACTCGGCTGGATCGGAGTTCGAGGGACGTCATCGAGCTGAACGTGTGTAGAGCTCGGAGGTGCCGTACGTTCGGTACTTGATCGGTCGGATCGTGAAGACGTACGACTACATCAACCACGTTGTGATAACGCTTCCGCTGTCGGTCTACGAGGGTACGTGGACAACACTCTCCCCTCTCATTGCTATGCATCACCATGATCTTGCGTGTGCGTAGGAAAATTTTGAAATTACTACGTTCGCCAACAAGGATTACCCAGATGTATTTGCAAAGGAGCTACCAGGCATGCCGCCAGATCGAGACATTGAGTTTTTGATATAGCTGTTGCCACGCACCGGACCGATATCTAAGAGACCATACCGGATGCCCGCAAATGATCTGGAGGAGATTAAGAAGCAGATTAAAGTGTTATTGGAGAAAGGCTACATTCGGCGAAGTTCATCACCGTGGGGAGCCCCAGTGCTCTTGGTTGAGAAGAAGGATGGATCAATGAGAATGGTTGTTGATTACCGTGCATTGAATGAAGTGACAATCAAGAACAAGTACCCACTGCCGATGATCAATGATTTGTTTGACTAGCTGCAAGGAGCTAAAGTATTCTCCAAGATCGATCTACGGTCAGGATACCACCAGCTGAAGATCCGAGAACAGGATATACCCAAGACAGCCTTCACCACAAGGTACGGGCTATATGAGTACACGGTTATGTCATTTGGATTGACTAATGCCCCTGCCTATTTCATGAGTATGATGAATAAGGTGTTCATGGAGTTCTTGGATAAGTTTGTTGTGGTGTTCATTGATGATATCTTGGTGTACTCGAAGAATGAAGAGGAGCACAAGGAGCATTTGCGTTTAGTTCTCGAGAAGCTCAGGGAACATCAGTTTATGCCAAGTTCAGCAAGTGTGAGTTTTGGTTGAAGGAAGTTGGATTTCTTGGACATGTTATATCAGGAGAAGGTAGAGCAGTAGATCCTACCAAGGTTCAGTCTGTCACTGAGTGGTTGGCACCCACCTCAATAGGAGAGATCCGCAGTTTTCTTGGACTCGCGGGATATTATCAGAGATTCATTGAGAATTTTTCTAAGATTGCAAAGCCCATGACAGAGTTGTTGAAGAAGGACATCAAATTCAAGTGGACAGATGAATGTGAGGCAAGTTTTCAGGAGCTGAAGAAACGATAAGTTACAGCCCCAGTGTTGATTCTCCCAGATATACAGAAGGATTTCCAAGTGTATTGCGACGCTTCTCGCTTGGGACTTGGAGGAGTACTTATGCAGGACGGTAGAGTTGTTTCATATGCCTCACGACAACTTCGACCGCATGAGTTGAATTATGATACGCATGATTTGGAGTTAGCAGCTGTAGTCCATGCGCTCAAGACCTGGAGACATTTTCTTATTGGAACCCGTTGTGATGTGTACACGGATCATAAGAGTTTGAAGTATATTTTCACTCCGAAGGAGCTGAATCTCAGGCAAAGGAGATGGTTGGAGCTTATAAAGGATTATGATATGAAGTTGCACTATCATCCAGGCAAGGCCAATGTCGTAGCAGACGCTTTGAGCCGGAAGAGTTATGCCAATACCCTCGTAAGCGGAGGATTACCAAAGGAGTTAGCCGAAGATCTCAGGGAACTACGTCTGGAGATAGTCCCTAGAGGTTTTGTTACAACATTGGAAGTTTAGTCAACATTATTGGGAAAGATTCGAGAATCTTAGAAGGATGATAAGGGAATTGCTGAGATAAAGGAGAAGATGAGCAAAGGAAATGCCAAGGGTTTTCGTGAGGATGAGCACGACACCTTGTGGTTTGAGGACCGTGTTTATGTACCCAATAATGTAGAGATCAGGAAGTTGATACTTCAGGAAGCTCATGACTCGCCATACTCGATACACCCCGAAAACACCAAGATGTATTTGGATTTGAAGGAGCGTTTCTGGTGGACAGGAATGAAGAGGGATATTGCCGATGTGGCACCCCGGCTCAGAGCAACCGGTTTACCATGCATTGCCAACCCAGAGACCATGTCTTCTGGCAACACACAACATCTTGGTACAGAAAACAACCGCTTTATTGATGCTAGCGGATCATAATTCATATTACAACAGGTGGCGAGGCCAAGCGGCACACACGGTGCGGCTGAACAATATGTACATTATTTAGTGAACATAAAGGGGCCCTCGATAATAACAACTACGCGGCAGCGGAACGACGTTGTAGCGGAACTCCATAGCACAGGGACACCGATGTGGACACGATCAAGACTCGGACAACACTCCTTTCCAACGAGACTTTCCTAAAAGCTGGCATGACACGCCACGTCAGTACATTGAATGTACTTGCAAGCTCACAACAAACATAAACATCATGACAAGCAATATCATGATATTTAACCAATTTCTTTACTAATGCAACATCATATCATACATGCAGTGATCATGATCTTATGATATAAGTCCCTCGGACTTGCTTACCAAACGGTGATCGCTCTCGGATCACAAATGGACCAACCTTGTGGTCTTTGATCGGGTTACCTCGTAACCAAACGGTGATCTTACCAAGATCACAAACAGACCAACAACTTGGTCTCCATCAACACAATGTTTTCCCAAACATCATCTTCTCAACGGTGCCAAGTTCATATCTTAGTGTGCAAAATTAATTAAACATTGACCCATGGTGTGACCTACTTTCGAGCGTGTCCGTAACCGTGGACTTGGCAATCGATAGATTTAATACACTATGCAGAGGTAGCGCACTGTACCCACACCACGGAACCGATGGCCTCGCACTCCCATTCGGGTGGACCAACAGCGTTCCGACGAAACCCCCACTACAAAAAAAAGACACATCCGTGACATTTTGGGCCGAACGATTTTTTTCCTGTCATACATATGACACTTCTATGACGATAATTGTGACAAAACCCGGTATCATCATAGATGTGGTGGGCTCCTACTTCTATGACAAAAAATGGGCTTTTCGTCCTAGGCGGGCCGGAGACGCAGCTGCATGACATTCTTTGGGCCGTCCATGATGGAAAAAACCGTGGTAGAAGCGAGGGGGAGGAAAATTTCGGGGAGTTCCCGGTTACGGTGGGAGGTCGGGGGCCGAGCGATGCGCGTTTCTCTCGTACACGTACGCGCGTGTGTGCGAGGCGTTGGGCTCTAACTGAACCCGAGTGATTGCACTGCAGGCTACACGTTACTGAACCCGAGCGATCAATCGATGGCTGTTAACTGAACCCGATCGAGCGATTCCTTCGCTACTGCTGCTAACTGAAGCCGATCGATTGGATGAACAGTGAGCGTTGGGGGGGGGGTTGGATGAACAGTGAGCGGTGGCGTTGCCTCTGGATGAACAGGACCCCGTGGTGTGGAGGGCTGGATGAACAGTACACGGTGGAGGGGTGCCCGTGGAGGGGTGGTTGAACAGGACCCCGTGGTCTGGAGGGCTGGATCAACAGTAGACGGTGGAGGGGTGCCCGTGGAGGGGTGGTTGAACAGTAGCCGGTGGAGTAGCGCGCGGTGGAGGCTGGATGAACAGGAGCCGGTGGATGCTGGAGGAGGTCGACGGTAGCCCGTGGTGGCTGGAGGAGGTCGACGGTGGAGATGAACAGTATCCCGTGGAGTCCCGTTTTATGGTATGCCACACCCCTCCCGATGAACAGGACCCCTGTTTCGACCGTAGGAGGTCCGTTTCGTCCGTTTTGCGGTACGCCACACCCCTCCCGATCAACAGGACCCCCGTTTCGACCGTAGGAGGTCCGTTTCGTCCGTTTTGCGGTACGCCACACCCCTCCCAATCAACAGGACCCCCGTTTGGACCGTAGGAGGTCATTTTCCTCCGTTTTGTGGTACGCCACACCCCTCCCGATCAACAGGACCCCCGTTTCGACCGTAGGAGGTCCGTTTCCTCCGTTTTGCGGTACGCCACACCCCTCCCGATCAATAGGACCCCGTTCCGAAAGTAGGAGGTCCGTTTCCTCCGTTTTGCGGTACACCAGGCCTCGTTTCCATCGCTTGTTCCGTCCAAGTCCTCCCGATGAACACGACCACGCATTCCGTTCCGACCCAGCCGGTTGGCTCCCATGCGTTCCGTTGCCTCCCGATGAACACGACGCATTCCGTTGCCTCCCCATGAACACGACGCATTCCGTTGCCTCCCCATGAACACGACAACGACACTGTTTCTCCGTTCCGACCCAGCCATGTACATGAGCCATGGCTGTACGTATGCGCGAGTAGGCGTTCGAGACCCCGCCCGTATGTACACATACGTGGCCGTATTTTCTTTCTTGCACCCTGGCCGCTATACGTACGTGTACATGCTACGTGCGCGCCCCTACTACGACACGTACGCGCCTCTACTACGACACGTGCGCGCCTCTACATCCACCAGTATATATGTACGTACACGTTCGTGACCAGAATGACAACGCTACGTACACTTCGACCAGGTGGGTCCCGACTGTCAGGCACTTCCTTGCGTGCGAAGATGTAGCTGGTGGGTCCCAGCAGTCAGGGGGGCGAATGGTTTTTTTGCTCGGACGCACTTCCTTGCGTGCGAAGATGTAGCTGGTGGGTCCCAGCAGTCAGGGGGAAACGTTTTTTTCACGAAATACGGTGGCCCGTCCGGTGGGTCCCCGCTGTCAGTAGAGGAATCATTATTTTGCGCGTAATAAGGAGGCACTTCCTTGCTGCAGCCGTGGACACAGCTGTCAGCCTCTCCACGTACAGTCCACGTCCGATGGAAGTCGTTCCTTGACCACGTTGACCACGCCGCGCCGAGAGCACCACGGCGGTGGACGATGGCGAGGACTAGGAAGGGGACGACTCGGAGCCGGGGAAGACGCAGCAGTGGATGCCCACGCGAAGAGGAGTACGAGGGTTCACTGGTTCGGCTGCGGTGTGAGGCTGCTGTCGCCGCAGAATAACAGGGGGTGTGGGTGAGTAGAGGGATGGCCTGGCCAGCGGTGGGAGTAGTAGGGGGCGGTGAGGCCTCTGCGGCATCACAGCCGGCCACGGGAGGCAGGAGCACGCGACACGACCGGCGCTGGTTTGGGCGGCTGGAGCAAGAAGACCAGAGGTTGAAGAAGCACTACGACCGTTGGATGAACATCGTACGGTAACAGGAGCTAGAATCGTTCATATTGACTAAGTTGACAAAGCCCTCCGTCCCCGTCAACTTGGTAGGCCCACAAGTCAGCCTCCCACTATGCTAGGTTCCAGCTGGCAGGGGGAGTATTCATTTTTTTGTGCGTAATAAGGAGGCACTTCCTTGCGTGCAAAGATGGCTGGTGGGTCCGACATGTCAGCGGGGGGCACGTTATTTTCGCAAAAATATAGAGGCCCTTCCGGCGGGTCCCAGATGTCAGGTGGAGGAATCATTATTTTGCGCGTAATAAGGAGGCATTTCCTTGTGTGCGGCCGTGGACCCAGCTGTCAGCCTGTCCACGCTCAGTCTACTTCTGATGGTGTCGTTCGTTGAGCACGCCGCGCAGAGCGCATCCAAGGTGGTGGACGACGACGAGGCCCCGGACAGCAACGAGCCGGAGATGGGAAGACGCGGGAGTAGAGTCGCAGACGGAGAGGTGTACGAGGGTTCACTGGTTCTAGTGCGGTGTGGTTTGGCAGTCGGTGGAGAAGAACAGGAGGTGTGGAGGGGTGGAGGGATGGCCTGGCCAACGGTGGAGTAGCGCTTCATAGCGAAGCGTGCTAAGCAGAGCTGTTAGCAGCAGGAGGCAGAAGGTGGTCCCGACGGCGCTGGAGGAAGAAGACGAGAGATTGAAGATGGATGCCGGTCGTTGGATGTAAATCCAACGGCTAACATGTCAGAATCATTTGTTGTCTAAATTGACAACGACTTGTGTTGGCTTCGACCTATTGGCCCACATTTCAGCCTCCAAAAATGTGGCACGTATTCAACCCATTTTTTTTCAGAATTTACAGTCTTTTTTTTGCGCGGTAGAATTTACAGTCAATTTGATCTTTTTTTGGAATTACAGCCATTAGCTGGGCTGGGTGAACAAATAATGTAGCGTCCATGCGGCCCATTTATTTTATTTCCTAAAAAATTACAGGCCATTTGCACTTTCTCGAAATACACGATTTTGCTGGGCTGATTCTAATTATAATGTTGGGTTGGGCCAGCAATGTTATCAAAAAATAAAAAGGGGCTGAGCATTTTGTTATAAATATATTTATGTAATAAGTGATATTATTACATTCGTCCTTAAATCATACCAAGCTTTTGTACACAATCACTAGGATTTCGTGCCAAAACAATCCAGGATTTTATTTGTTAAGGAATTATTTTTATAATTCCATAAGATGTGGGATATTGTTTTCTTACATATGTAAGTATCTCTTAAATATATGATGACAACAAAAATAATATATAATAACATATAAAATAATTTAAATATATATAATATAGTTAGAAGGGAAACATAAGTTGGACCTGACGTTCCTATTCTTATATAGAAAAATAGAACAGACCTCTGCGTTTTCTTAAAAAAATACATAAATTGGGCTGCCAAAAATAAAACCTCGGATGGGAGGTCCATAGGCCGGTCGATACATGACGGCCCTAAGAAAATACAAACAGGCCTATGGACCTCCCATCCGAGGTCGTGGGCTGCGCATGTTAAAAATGAAAGCCTAGACGGGGCAGCCCAAAACCACGTCCAACACTTGCCAAAACTTCGCCCCTCGTTTTCTCTGTGTTTCGCACACTCGACATTGTGTGGGCATTTTGACTGTGCATCATATGAAGACGTGCTATGCATGAATGTTGATCAGCATGATGTTAACTGGCTGGTAGTTCCATTTTCGACCATGAATAAAACTTCCAACATGATGTTAACCCTGTTTGAAAAGGCCGTGTTAATATAAATGCTCTGCCTCTGAAAGTTGCAGTTTCTTATCTGAAACTGAACTTGCAGTTTCTTATCTGAAACTGAAACTTGCAGTTTCTTCTCTGAGAATCACATTGTCTGCACTTTTATACTCCTATGAAACTACATTTTTTTAAGTGCTAAAAATAGATCTCTAGAATTCATAAAATACTTCATATGCTCAATACTGCAAATCTGAAATTCAAAAGACATTCATATCTGAAAGTACTCTCAAAATACACAACACAAAACACAATTCACAACCTGCAAATACTGACAACCCTAAGCTCCTCCTGACAATTCACAACCTGCCCGACTATTGGGCTGGGGGCAGCCCCCTCCTATTCCTCGGCGGCAGATAGCCGCCCCGTGAGACGATGTGAACGGTGAGGGAGACGATGGCGGGGAAGCGTCGTCGGGCCAACTGCTTTTCTCCTCTTACAGTTGGTTTCGGTCGACGAAGACTCCACCGGCTCGCTCTGGCAGGACACCCTCACAAACGGCACCCTGTAGATGCTCGATCCTTCAATCTCTGGTGGATGCTCCATCTGGGATCGATACTCCCACCACCGCTCCCTCACGATCGGATTCGGTGAATCTGTTTGGTCCATGGCCCAGAGGAGTAGCTCTATGTACTCCGGCGCGACTCCCTCCGGGAGTATCGCCGCCTTTTCGCTCTGTTGCAGATATTTGGCCATGGATGTCGCCGTCGCCGCTAGTTGGTCCTTGTTGTCAAACCAAGACTGTATCTCCAACATCCTAGCTAGCTTCACAGGGTCGCCGTCTGCGATCCTCACGTATCGGTTGTACTCCTCCATCGATCTACTTCTCCACAGCACCTTCACTCGCCGGCGGTGGTTTTTGAATGGAAGAGGAGAGGAGCAGCGCTGGTTTTGGATTAGAACGGCAGAGGAGCGACGCTGGTTTTGGACTGGAACAGGAGAGGAGGGGCGGTGGTTTTGAAATGGAAGAGGAGAGGAGCGGCGCTGCATTTAGATTGGAACAGGAGAGGAGCGGCGGTGGTTTAAGAGGAGAAGAGCGGAAGAGCGGCGCTGGTCTTGGAAGTATTGTTTTGTTGTTTTGCGTATTTTGGGTCAAAGTTTGACCACGTACTGTATTTGACAAGCAAAATGTGAATGCATGTCACCAAAAATTGTATCGTTTGGTTCGTATCTGAATGTACTTTCAATTATATTATTTTTGCAACGTATATCATATATTTTATGTGCGAAAATCATGGTCAATTATGACCCAGAATAAAAGGGAGACTAGTTAATGTGGGGTCGCATTCTTAATTGAAGGGTAAATTGATTTTGATTTTGATCCAGTCACAGCGCGCCGGCCCTCTGCTCCAATCCTAAATCGCTGCCGCATGCTCCTCTCCCTCTTCTCCATTGCAAAACCACCTCCTCTCCTGTCCATCATCTCCATTCCAAAACCACCGTCTCGCCTCTCCCTCTTCTGATCTTCTCCATTGCAAAACCACCTCCTCTCCTCTCCATCATCTCCATTCCAAAACCACCATCTCGCCTCTCCCTCTTCCCATCTTCTCCATTGCAAAACCACCTCCTCTCCTCTCCATCATCTCCATTCCAAAACCACCGTCTCGCCTCTCCCTCTTCTCTATTGCAAGACCACCGTCTCTCCTCCCATCTTCCAAAGCTAGCACCGGACCACTCAGAAGGACATCTATGGAGAGGATGCAGCAGCGAATCAGGCAGATCACCGGCGGCGATAGGCAAAGTTAGCCAGGTTGAAGGAGATCCTTAGTTGGTTTGACAATGAGTGGGAGATTTCGAGGACGGTGCGGGCCATGTGGCAATGTATGCGAAAGAGCGAGACGACGGCGATGAGGGCGGCGATGTACATGTACTCCTCGGCGGTAGTCATGCCGCAGTCCTCCGAGTTCATCGAGTATCTCCTCTGGGCGATGGAGCAGACAGATTCACCCGAGGCGACAGTCAGGCGGAGGTGGTGGGCGTATAGGTCGAAGGTCGAGCACCCATAGGATAACCAATCGACCGAGTATGGTGTGCCGTTCATGAGGGTGCAGAGCCAGCCGGAGCCACAGGAGTATTCGTTCTCCCACCGCAAGAGGAGGCCGGATGGCGCGACGACGCTTCCCCGCCGTTCTCCACGGTTCCCTCGACGCTCGCCTCGTTTCAACGACGGCGGTAGGGTTTAAGGTAAGCTTCGCACTAACCTAATCTTCCACCTGCTCATGCTTATAATCAGTGTGACAGCTAATGAAAATCATGCTTACAATCCGTCTCTGAGTACTACGCCAATCACCCTAAAATAGCTCTGGACCTTTGGGTCAAAGTTGTGACACAGTGTACAAATAAAGAAAAATAGATTGGTGCTTCTTTCAGAAAAGAGTACTCCCTAGAAAACTGCCAATATAAGCTACTAGTATTTGGTTAGATGATTTGCTGCCGAGAAAGATCCGTCCACAGAGAGCGCCACACATCCCACTGGTGGTGGTGGATGCCAATGCGTGCATGCAGCATGGTTGGTGTCGGTAATTTTTACTTGGCACACCTTGCACTCTGCATATATGCCGGTTCCATACATACATTTGTGCAGTTCCACCAAAATGCAGCTGAATAACCCTATTTGCACAGATAATGAAAAAGCGTGATTACATTATAGTGGTACTAGTTGATGAAACACACAAAATAAATAGAAGAAAATATTGCGATAGTATCATAGTATGCCATGCTGCGAGGGCGAGATGGGCCCTGCGACGCCTCATACGGTACGCCTCATACTGGACATCGTCCCAAGTCTCCCAGATACACCTTCTGCCAGTGATGAACATCAGTGTACAGCGGTAGTACAAGGAGGCGCCTTGAGACATTCAAATCTCTATTTTTATACATATCAACTAAAATTAAGCACCCCAGTTTGCAGAAACGCTTAAACATTAACAATGGGACTAGTTGATGAAACATACATTAACAAAGAGAAGCACTTTCTTTATCTACATTGGAAATGAAATGATAGAGATGACACTCGCTCTATTTTAATTGTATTATTACTTCATTTTATCAGTGACACTAGGGTCGAGCAGGTGGCAAACGAGGTGTACCGTGCGTCGCAAGGATGGAGGCCGGGGGTGCTTAGACTGGGATGCTGAAGCTGACTCTTTCAGTCACCAACATGGATGATTCAATTCATGGGACCTTTTGGTGCAGTTCACCTAAAATGAAGCAATGTCCCGTGAGCTAGCAGCTTCTTCTTCAATTTTTTTTAAGAAAAGGGCTCCAGCCACGGTTCCATTTCCATCAGAAAACGAAACCCACAGAGCTTCTTCTTCATTAGTTGCAATAAAATTGAGCAACATCAAGGTTGGTTGCGAAGCTCCTGGAATGCTCAACTATAATTTGGATATCATTTGTGCAGTTCAACTAAGATCGAGCGTGAAATGTATATCTCTGTTTGCACAAAAAAGGTGGAAAGGAGGGTGACTAACAAGTGATGAAACATGCATCAAATGAAAAGAAGCATGTTCCTTATCTGAATGGCAATCCTACAAGGATAGTAGCAATTTCTAAAGCACTGGCATTGCTATATATTAGTGTGGGCATTAGGATTAACTATGACAACCGTTAAATACGACATTACTTTGGGCACGGGAGAGTAGGCGGACCAGGACAGTTGCATTTCTAACGAAAAGAACCAACTTATCTTAATGGGAAATTTTAGCAGGACATGTAAAGAAGTGCCATTGATTCATATTACTGGAGGCATTACATTGAAAACAACATTGGTTTAATGTGTCCTTACTTTTAACAGTGCAACTGCTACATTTTACCAGTGGCATTACATAAGAGTGGCTCGGGGCAACAAACATCAGAATAGGATATCTGGGTTGGTCCCATGTTTGTTCGGTATAGCCACCTTATACTGTGTGAGGCTAGCAAATCTAGTGCTGGACTTACTCTGTTGACTTGTCCCCCAGTCCCCACTTTCTTTCCTTTTTTCAACCAATAGATCGGGTTTATATTGAGTTTGTACAGCGTTTCCCTTTATTTCCCTATTAGACCTAGGGACCAGTTGGATAGCCAGTCTCTGCTACTTTTCGCCCCCATTATTTCCTCTTTCGACCAAGTCCTAGATTCAGGTAACAAATCCTCCCCCACCCCCACCCCCTTTCTTCCTTGTTTGAACCAAGTAGTACTAGATTCGAGTGCATAAACTAGTTTTACCTCTTAAACGTAAAAAAATTAGGTGGTTTTCGAACAGCCGATCGATCCTATCTACGAGGGGGCCCGAGAAATAGTAAAAGATACAAATGCAGCGATGTCAGGAGCTCAGGAAGTAGAGCAAGGCCGGTTTCGAAGGAAGTTATACCTGATGGTCGCCGGGATGTCGCTAGGTGGGTGGCGGGAGGCCGGATCTGCCCACACTACGGCAGCGAGGAAGAAGGGGTCGGAGGCCCTCCCTCGCCAGCGGTGCTTGGGAGAGAATGGCAAGGCAGGCTGATCGGGACGCGCCCAGCAGTGGGTAAGAGCTGTCGCCGAGGACGACCGCGTGAACATTGCACCTTCTCACCTTCCCCGGCGGAGAGGATCCGGCTGGATCTGTGAGCAGCGGTGAGCAGAGAGAGAGAGAGAGAGAGAGTGGCCACCGTTGTCGTGTTTAGATCTGGAGAGGCCGAGACAGTGTGAAGAGAGCAACACTAGCAAGCAAGCGCGGAGGCTCCTGCCTATATAGTGGAGTAGTACTAGTTTTCTTTTGTCTACTGGAGCCGGCTTGACCTCGTCAATGACTGTCGAGAAGTCTTCATGCACGTGGCCCGGAGGCGCAGTTGTCGTCATTTTGATCTGAAGCGCCGGATTATAACATATAACACGAAAAAATGCCACATGACAAGAAATCATAACCTCACTGCCCAAAGGAGACAACATGAATCCCGACGGACAAACTAGACGAGGAACAAAGCTCAAATTAAAGATAAACTCGTAGAAAAGGGGTCCGTCGATAGATGTCCTAATTAACATAGCCGGCTTGACCTAGATGGCAGCCGAGTAGTCACTGTTCGTGCATGTGCCCCCAATGACTAGCCCAACTCAGTTGTCGCTGTTTAACCCTCGCAGTGATCCGAAGCACATGACACCTAATTTTGCGAGATGACAAGAAACCTTTTTTTAGATTTCTCACCACAACTACAGCCATGTACAACACAGCCTGCACGATATGTAGACGATAGCCAATCCAGGCATGTCTGCTGGAGTCTGGTCACATGCATGGACGAACTGATCTTCCGTGTCTTCCAGGGATCGTCCAGGCACCAGTGTAGTACAACACTTCTCTAGTACTATCGCTCGTCTCCCTCTTCTATTAAGTCACCCGACTTGCGGGGCCGGGGAGTGTGCCTATGGTCGGTTCTCAATTGCCGTCCCACATGTGTGTGCAAACGCAATATGACGCGCGTTCCATTCGGAGAGCAGCGTGCCAGACCGACCGACCGTCTGGGGTGCGACGCGAACGCGACGGGCGTGCTGTATACTCTGTACATGTGTACCGCCGTTTTCTAGACGCTTTGCTCCATGGCGCGGGCGCAATCCATGGATACAAAATTAGTATACTGTATACTATTTAAAAGTCGAGGGCAGGGCTTTTCCTGCACGGTAGGCGGTGGGGCAGTTCCGCCTAGTCGGCTCGACAGAGACGCGAGAAGATGAGGGAGTAGGCTGCTGCAAACGTAGGGCTGTGTGATTTGACAGCGAGTTACTGCTGGACAGGTGGGGCCCCGTGATTTGACATGCCATTATCATTTTAACTACGGCGCTACGACCGGCATGAGTCTCCTGATTCCTGACCACCTCCATACAGGTGCCTCTCCCAATGCTCCACCATGTAGTAGAGGCTGGCTCTTGCATGAGATCCCACTTCTCCACTTTTTCCTTGCCTCTCTTTCCTCCACATATGCAAAAATGCCATGTAAAGCGCACTATTGTACTTACTTTTACTTGCTCCTACAGGTGCTTAAGCTTGCCACATAGGCATAAAGTCTGATGTGGCAAGTTAATCAAGAAGAGAGAGACTAGTTTGGTGATCCAAGGAAGAAACGGTGCTAAGCGCGTGTACCTAGGTGAAAAGACAATTTTGAGTTTATAGCTAATTAAATGAAGCAAACTTAGCAACACCATTTCATTGGAAGAGGTCACTCCTTGGCAAATGCAATAAATACTAGTACTCCCTGTGTCCCATAATATAAGAATGTTTTTGGCACTACACTAGTGTCAAAAACATTCTTATATTATGGGACGGAGGGAGTACGAAGAAAGAGATACAGAGGAGTAAAAAAATACACTTATAGCCAACCTTATAGCCAACCTTGTTGTAGTATGAGTGACTAAGTGATGACTATGTATGACATGCCAACATCAGATAGCCTAACGCACCGTGTTAAATCTCCAAGGGCGCGACCGCGCGAGCGACGTGACGGTCGTGGTAGGCGCGACCATGATACGAGCTGCTGGCAGCCCTTGGATCTGAGATCAAACGGTCGCATGCTAAGTTGCTGAAAATTTGCAGAATAACCCTCCAGGATAGGATATTCACCCATAGGTCTAGAATCACGCCATGCAACCATTCGATCTCAGATCCAAGGGCTCTCGGAAGCCCGTATCATGGGAGAATAGAAAGCCACTACCATGCCGTTCGCACGCTGGCAGTTCGCTCCTACTCGTCCCCGCACGTCCTTCAATACTACGGCGGTTCGCTCCTAGTCGTCCCGTCCATTCACATTACGGCAGTTCCACTAATCCTAACCCTCCTCCCAAATCCATGGCGTCCCAAATCTCCACGATCGGCGGTGAGTACAAGGTTAGAACCATCACCGGCGATGAGTTCGACGTCATCTACACCCGTTCTTCCGCGACGGTGAAAGGATGCCTTTCTCGCTTCAGACGCATGTTCGAAGACTCAGATGATGAGTGGGTCGCTGGGCTAGATGTTGAGTACACCATAGTCCTGGGACAAGAGAAGGATCTAAAGGACGAAGAGAGGAAGAAGCCCGCCGTGATCCAGGTTTGCGTGCATGACTTATGCTTGGTCTACCACATATGCCATGCCGACGTTGAGTGCCAGGATTTTAAGGACTTCCTCGAGAGCAACCTAGTAAAATTCGTTACTGTAGACTTTGGTAACGACAAAGAAGTCCCGCGTCGGATAGGCCTCATTGTAGGCAACACCTTCGACCTCCAGAAGAATCGGCTGGTGTCCTCTCGTCAGCCTTCAATGCTGACCCTGGCAGGAGCCATGGTTCATCCTTCGTACGGTAAACTGGAGAAACCTCCATACACGTTTCATCGTCATGCATGGCAGCGGAATGTACTAGATATAGACCACATCCACTACGCTGCAATGGATGGCTACCTTTGCTTCAATATCTACAAGGGTTGGATGAAGAGCAACAACCAAGTGTGCGGTTCAAGCAAAGAAGTATCGGCCAAGAGGAAGAGGGACAAGGACGAAGTCGAGGACGTGGACGAGGACTCCGAGTAAGCTGGCAGTGTCGTTGCTCATGGTGGTTCTAATGCAGTGTCTACCGGAATAGTTGCAAAGTTTAATTTCAGGTGTGCTTAATTTAATTTGAGGGGTGTGTTGTGCCGAGCCCCCAGCAGAACTATGCTATGTTTCTTCTTGTTACTTTAACTCTTCAGTACGTACATACTAGTATTTCTTACATTTCATCTTTTAGTTGGTATAGTACTACCACTCGTTTCTTCACATTATATACGTACAATATATATGGCCAACATCATATAGCCAGTAGTTTAGTTGTCAAAGAATTTCAGGGTGCTTAGTTTTGTCAAAGAATTCCAGGGTGCTTAGAGGGTGCTTGGATCCAAGGGACTTATTTTAGTCTGACTAAAAATAGTCTCTTTAAGAGGCTAAAGTTCCAAGCACCCCTGACTAAAGAGGGGCTAAAACTAGTCTTGAGACTAAATTTTTTTAGTCAGGGGCACCCCTACTAAAATGTGGATTAGTCCTCTCTCTACTCATTTAACTGCTCTCCTTTAACACAGGCGAGTTCTGGATTGGAGGGTTTGGAGGATAATAAATGCTCATTAACTTGATTTTAGCCTTTTTAGTATTTGGATCCAAGCATGGGTGAGGCTAGCATGTTTTAGTCCCACTACTTTTAGTCATGGGACTAAAACGTATCCAAGCACCCTCTTAGTTTTATTTGAGGGGTGGGTTGTGCTGGACACCATTATTGTGACTAGCCATTTTAATAGTACTATATGCATAATTTGGCGACGAGTGCTCTCTATATGTACCACCTTTTTTTAATTTCAAGTTTTGCTCCATGGCGCAATCCATCGATACTACTGATGTACAAAAGTATACATTTTTTAAAAGGCTAGAGGGCGGGGCAGTCTAGCTTGGTCGGTTTCACGAGAGGCGAGGGCCTTTGTGATTTGACGGCTCATTACTACTGGAAGGCGAGGCCTTGTGATTTGACTGCTCGTATAAATGCACCGACGACCTGATCGAGGAGGAGCAAAGAATCGTGCGGTATACTCAAGTTTTCCACTGGAGTAGTACTGCGACAGAGGAGCACGAAACACGACAGCCCAGTGCCATATGGCGATTAAAAATGATCTAATTTGCTAGTCATCCCATTGTTAGCATTGTTCTATTCATTCCCTCAAAAAAAACCATTGTTCTATTCATGCCTCACAGAGAACGTGACACGTGCGGCGAAACACCCGAAGCAAAAGATGAAACACAGGAGCAAAAGAAGAAGGAAGATTATCACCCCAAATGATCTAATTCGCCGCGGAGTCGTAACTGCTTCTTCATGGCCTCCACGACCTCCATCTCCTTGCGCGTCTCCTCCGCCATCTTCTTCATTCTGTCCATGACGCGGGATTTCTCGACGCGAGCCTTCATCATTTGTTCCACCGCCGCATTACGTACCTTGACAGCAGCCGGGTGCTCGATGCGGAGCTTCGCCAACTCCTCCTTCTGTTCCATGACGAGGGCCTGCAGCGTCTTCATCGAGGAACTATTATTCTCATGCAGCTTCTTCCAGCCGGCGTTCTTCTCCTTCAACAGGTCGATCTCGTGGCAGAGCTTCGCCTTGTCCTCCTGAAGTCGCAGGATTTTGCCGGTTGCCTTCTTCTCCGAGGCAATGCTCTTCTTCAGCAGCATCACTAAGCCAACTGTCAACTCCCCCTGCTGATTGAGCTCAGCGGGCATGTCGTCGAGGCTCTCCTTCAGCAACTCCATCAAGCCTTGGATGAACTCCTTCTGCTTATTGAGCTGATCGGGCATGCCGTCGAGGGATAACGACTCCAGCTCCGCCGGCTCGGCATGTTCGCCTCCGCGGCTAGGGCGCTCCTGGGAGCCATCGCCTGCCCGTGAGAGATCTTTCGAGGTCTCTACGTGGCGGCGAGCCCTCTTTTTTTTCCGCAGCCTTGGTTTCCGCTCCCTTGTTACGAGTAGTTCTCGACCTAGAGCTCTGCTCACCGGCCATGGCAACGACGGACGAAGAAGAAGCACTTATGAGGAGGAAAGGTAGAGTAATTTTCGGTTAGGTAGTTCCCCTTTTTATAACCTAAGTACTAGCACTAGTACTAATACCTGCATAGTGGGAACACGTTCAGGTTTGGTACGTACTAGTAGGTGTGAGCAGGCTTTCGAATGTGATGGGAACAAGGTAAAGATTAATTGATGGTTTTGGTTTCGAGGCCCGAAACGGCTCCCGATGAGTTTAGCGGAACATAAATTTCGAGTACTACACTGCTGAAATGCGTAAATATTATGTTACTGTCAAAAATTGGCACAAAATACGAAGGAGACCAATGGAAGTACTACTAGCAACCCACGATTTAACTACTCGCATGCGCGCAGTGGAGTAATAATGTCTTTCTTCCGCCCTCACATCCACTCAATTTGCATGCGCTGCATTAATTGACCATCAATGAAGTGAACGACTTTACACGCGTCAAATTATCACATGGGGTGGATCTTGGAACAAAATTGCGTCCGCCCGTGTACCCGCGTGTGCGTGCGAGGGAATGAGTGTGTGCGTGGCGTGCGTGCACATCTTCGCTTCGTGCATGTACCGCCAGTATGGCTCAGGGAGGACGAGTACATTCTTGTGGAACCAACAGCACGTCACTGTGGTCAATCCACGCAAGGAGGTCGCGACAACGCCTCCACATGTGCCACGTGGCTTCATGAACTATAAGAGAGACACTGTGTAGCGTGCCATTGGTATTCTAATTTACGTGTTTTGCACATACTCGAAGTACTAGTAAGGTACACATGCATTGCACGCATCAGATTTTGCAACCAAATTATGAATAAATACCACACTATAGCATGTAAGCTCTGAGTCATATATGTCTGATGTAGCCCTTCGTTTAATTCTTATAGTTCATCCCATTCAAAATCAATTAGTTTTTATAAAAAAGCTAAGAACGCGGGAATAGGAAAAACATGGGATTATAGTGGAATGTCGTCTTGAATCCTACAGGATTGTACGAGTGTTTGATTGTGCATAGAAAAAATGCAGAATTCTTTCGAAGAGGTTTGAGTGGATGAGATGTTTCCTATGAAATCTAGTGCAAATGAATCATATGGAAAAATTCCTATGGTTTACAATCCTACGAATCAAACAACCAAGATAGGAAAAATTCCTAATGATTAGAATCCTCCAAAATTCCTTTGAGAATCCTTTGAATCAAAGAAGCCCTTAATCTATTTTATGATTCATGGAATTGTGTGTTGTAAAGCATAAAGTAAAAACAAATAATGGCAATTCAACTAGAAAAAAAGTTTGGGCAGTTATGATACGGAAGATTCTAGAACAAAAGAGAACCACTGTTGTTTTGAAGTTTGTGCATTATGCTTAAGTTCAACCATGGAGTCTGCTAGATTGTACATGTGGCAAAATCCGGTGGGGGGCTAGAAGATGGTGCGAGGGGCCGAGTGGAGGGAGACTATGAAGGAATGCACAAGTGCGAGATCGATATTTAGAGAGAGGGGGCGAACACATGCGCTGTTGCGCGCAGTGGCGGAGCCATGAAAAATAAATGAGCTAGGGGGCCAAGCATTGCTAATCCTTTACGAGGAGGTTGAATTCATGAACTTAAACCATTTTTAGCAGCAATTGTCTAATGATCACATTCATATTAGCCTCGATATATAGTGATGTTAGGGGGGGAGGGGGGCAGGGCCCTTACTGCCCCTGTCTTCGCCATTGTGCACGCGTCTGAGAGATGCAGCGGAAGGCATGGATGATGAGAGGGGGACGTTGGATATATAATTAATGTGGGTGTATTAGCTATATATGTTAATCCTATATAGAGAGGTATAGATTGATCGATGTGGACGTGGGAAAGAGGGTGAGACCTCATTGGATATATCGATTGATCGGTTTGTGTGGAAAACTATGAAAGACCTAGCTATATACACACATACATAGAGGAACATCGATCGTTGCGCATGCACGCGTGAGAGATAAAGAATGCCCGATATGATGGAGAGGGGGATGTGTGTGGGTGTGTGCCTTCATGGGAGACCGACCTGAAGAAAAAGATTGCATGCGTGCGATGGATAATGCCGACCGGTAGTGTGTGTGCATGCATGCACGAGAGAAAGTTAGTGGTACAATTATAAAGAGAAGACTACTGTGTGGGTGTAAAAGAATAGGTGAGGTCATAATCAATGTAAAGTTGAATTCAAATATTTGAATAAGAGATCCTGATGTTTGAAACCCATGTTTGGAAACGAGCATGTTGTAATGTATACACATTGAACAAGGTCAGACTGATTTGAATTTGAGATACCGATGGCAGACATCATTTGGCCACGTCGCATCCGTGCATGGACATACTATTCTAATTGGAGATGATGGGCGGCTTTCGCATCACATATCTATATCTATACCCCTATATATATTATATTTTATATTTTTATATATTGTGTGTGGGTAACTTTAACTTTGAAAGATGGTCGTTGGATGAGGCGAATCCGATGGTCCAAAGATGACAAATCTGAGCACTACTGGCCATTGAATATCATCTAGATTCCACCAGATTTCGCCACATGTATAATCTAGAAGACTCCATGGTTGAACTTAAGCATAATGCACAAACATCAAAACACAAGCACTTCTTATTTGTTCTAGAATCTTCCGTATCAAAATTGCCCAAATGTTTTTCTACATGATTTGCCATTATTTGTTTTTACTTTATGTCTTACGACGCACAATTCCATGAATCTTAAAATAGATTAGCTTTCTTATAAAAACTAGATGATTTTGAATGAAATGAACTATAATAATTAAACGAACATCTACATCATGCATATATGACTCAAAGCTTGCATGCTATAATGTGGTATTTATTCATAATTTGGTTGCCAAATCTCATGCGTGCAATGCACGTGTACTTTACTCTAATCTAAATGGTGTTTGTGTGTGTTGTGCGTGTTGAGGTGCAAATTGTCTTTTTTTGGTACATGTTAAGCTTGTTCTTCCGAAATTTCAAGCCGCGCCTTGTTATGCCAAAAATCCAAGCTAGCGTCTCTGTCTATCATGCTGCGAAACTCCCGCCTCTTCAATCCGCGCCTTGTTAGCCCGAAATATTTAAGATATATCTTTGTCTCGTTGTGCTCCGACAACTCCCTCCATCTCAACCCGCGCCTTGCTATTCCGAAATTACAACGCGCGTGAAAACTCCCACCTCCTGTGAAATCCCGACACGCGAAATGCCCGTGGTACCCCTGAACCGAAAGAACCGCCTCAAATCGGTGGGGGTACTTTCGTAACTTACCCCACATTTCGGACAAGCGCGTCTCTAAGCCATGGTTCCCCACTGCCATCCCATCCGCCCACCCATTCGTACACCGAGGCCGCGAAAACCCGCGACGAAACCCCACACCCTGCTCCGTCCGCCACCCAGCCGGAGCCTCTTCCCCGACAACGTCGTCCACAGCAACACCTCGATGTCCCTCATCCACCGTACCGGATGAGGATCCGTCGTCAATCTCATCGTCCTGCCGGTTCAGCCACCCCGTCCTCCACCTCCAAGGAGCTGCCCCAACGTTCCCCTCGTCTTTCGCGCCACCTCCATTCCCACACCGCCGTCTTCACCTGCACCACCGGAAGAGCATCATCATCACCGTTTCCTCGGATGAAGCTGCGGCCTAATCGGCGCCACCAAAGAGGTTGTACACTAATCGCCGCATTTTCTTCTTGATTCGATCTCACGGTGCTGCCGGCGCTCGGTCCCGAGCCGACACGGCGTGGCTCCATCCACGGCAGCGTCGTCGGCCACTTCCTCCATGGCGTCGCTCCCTCGGCGGCGACGTCCACATCAGTAGGAGCTGCTGCTGCTTTAGCTCTCGCTCGTGCTGCTGCTCTGCTCTTGCTCTCGGTCCCCTGCCTGGTCTGCTCTTGCTATTGCTCTTGCTCGCGCTGCTGCTCTCGCTCTGGCTCTTGCTTATGATGCTGCTCCGATTTAGCTACACTTCAGTTGACTGAATCGACTTTTGGGTTAGTCAATTTCCAGGGGGTGGTGGGGCTCGCCGGGGTGAAGGAAGAACCAGCCACAGCGGGGAGGGGGGCTCACCGGAGAGGTACCCCACTATCTATCTTAGGGTTCAGGATGGGGGCGGTGGTCGCCGGCGGTGGCGGGGCGTTGGCGGGGCGGTGGCGTGGGGATCGCCGGAGAAAAAGCTCGGCACGGGGGGCCTAGAGGGATGGTCGGGGCGGCGGCGGACCGACGGTGGGGAGTGTTTTCGGGGCGGGCGGGGCGGCGCACCGCCGGCCGCGGGCGGCGGGGGGCTGCTGTTTGGCCGGTGGTGGCTGGCGGCTCAAGGGGGTCGAGGTTGAAGATGAACCGCAGGCCCTTGATTTCATATCCAACGGTTGCAAAATCGACTGACCAGAGATGAAAAAGTCAGTCGACCGACGTGTGGCCTCACCTTGCTAGTGCGTTCAGTTTCGACAGCAAAATTCAGTTTCGACAGCAAAATTCAGTTTCGACAGCAAAATTCAGTTTCGACAGTTAAGTTCAGTTTCGACAGTTAAATTCAGTTTCGACAGTTAAGTTCAGAGATGAGCAGCTGATGTATTTTACATCTAGCACTTTGTGGTTATGTATTTTATGTCATGTATTGGAGATGCTATTAGAATTCCACTCAGGTTAACGTTGTTCGTTGTCTCTCTTGTCCTGCTTCAGCCTCGGCGTCGTACAACTCACCGGAGCTGCTCCAACAACGAAACCCTCCATCACTGCGGAGGAGTACCTCGGGCTCCATCTCCAGACGCCTAAGATCTTCTTCCCCTCCTCTGAAAGCCAAGTCAGCCGGAGCATTCTCACCGGCCAACCCAATCACGCTGAGATCGACATGGCTTCGCCAAAAAGGTTGTACACTTGTTGCATCTCTTTTTTACTCTACATGTTATATATATTGTCCACTGAGCACTCATAGTAACGGGAAATATGATTATTTTATCCTACTATATGACAAGCAGTGAGGTACCAGGCAACTTAGCTATCCGTGATGGACTCTCTTGAACGCCATCATTATTTATCTCTGCACGTTTGAGCTGTGCATTTGTCGATGGGCCTGGGAGTTGAGCTAGTATGGCAGTGGCCTGGGTCCAAAGCAATAGAAGTAGCACAAAAACATTTTTTTAGTGTAGGATTTTCCTTGCTCAAGCCTGCCTACTAGAATCGCCAGTGCTTGAAAGGAAAAGTGAATGAAAAACATCGGAATTGGAAAGTTTCCTATGGTACTACTTTTCATGAATTTGGTGCAAAGGAATGGAGCAAAGGAAAACTGTAGGATTTGTTCCTTTAGTGTCTCCTTGAAAGAAAAACCGTAGGAATTCTAATTTCCACTTATCCTCCTTTTCATATTCCTATTCATCAAGCACAAGACTAAGAGATAGTAGCATAATAGCATTATAACCGTACATTTTCTTGTGGTTTGACTTAATCTGACCATGCTTTTTTGCATCTTGTGATCTTCCAATTGTTGTGAATCAAACACCCAGATTGGCAGAAATCCTGTGTTTTTAAATTCTCTGTTTTGCACATGCATTCCTATCCTATTCCTGTCTATTTCCTATCCCTGCATTGTTAAAATCCTCAAATTCAAACAAGCCCTTACTCAATTACTTCTGTTATAGATATGTGTCAAAGAAAACCTTGTGTGGTTTGTCCTGCTCCTGCGGCGCTGTGTTCCACCCCAGCACAGCTGCTCCAACGACGGAAGGGTTCACCACAGCAGGGATCCGCTCTCCAGACTGTCTTTCGCCGCCTCAGATCTTCTTCCTCGCCGCCGGCAGCCACGGCAACTGCATTACCATCATCAACTAAGCAGATGACCTTGAGGACTACACGGGTCCGCAAGAGAGGTCGCACTCTTCCGTGTCTGCTTACGTTATGCGTCGCTTAATATGATGACATGCTACATTATCGTCATGTTCACCTATTAGACTCCGAGTCAGGTCCAAACTAATGCTGAAACTTGAGTTTTTAAATGGTTGTGGGGTACATATTGGGGAAGCAATCAGTACTATCTGCCTACTATCTGGTTAATCTCCGGTGTCTACTATGAGTTTCATGTTGGGTGCAAACAAACATTAAAGGAGCCATTATCTGTATTTTTTAACTAAAGCTATTATCTGCCTGCTATCATTGGTTTTGGATCTATCCACAGTTTGCTACCATCACTCTAGATTTGTGCATGCACTCCTTACATAATCTCACTATGTTTTATTCCTATGCATGCTAGTTATTGTACACAATGGAACTGATCATGTAGAGCAAAAGAGACGAGCCTTGCGTGGCAATAAAATTTCATGCAGACGTCGTTCCATGGTGGGCGCACAGGCAGCCCCCCTCCACGCATTTCGGATCGTAATCAAGAGGAAGATAACTGTTCTGAGGGGGATTCAGAAGGAGAAGACCACTCCTATTTACCCCATGAGGTCTTTGCTCTAACTTGGCATGCTGATGTTGGTAATATCATGCATATGGTGCCTTGCATTGCTTACTGTATACATTAAAGATGTCATCTGCTTAGTTTAGACATGCTTTGTGTCAATGCCATCTGTTTAGTTTCTTTATTGTATATGTGAATCATGCAATGCCATCTTGTCTAGCCAGGCATCATATATGTGAATTTTGCAATGCCACCCTGGTTAGCGAGTCATCTTATATGTGAATTATATCATGCCATCATTTTTTGATTACGTGTTAAATTTTTCAACAATTTTAGTACATTCAATTACTCTTCCTGTGCATCAGCCATTCGGCACGGTCATGGAAAAATCTGGAGTGGAAACAAGGTCTTCAGAGCAGACAATGCTATCTGACGAAGCGCATGTCTTGCTGGTTACCGATAGCTCCTCAGAGGAGGATTCAGAGACAGATGACCACTCATATTCCCCCCCTAGGTGCATGCCCTAACTTGGCAGGGTTATGTTGCTCATATAGTGCGCATGGTATCTTGCATTGCTATGTGATTTGCTTAGTTTAGACATGCTTTGTGTGAATGCCACCTGTTTAGTGTCTAATTACCATATATGTGAATTATGCAATGCCATCTTGTTGCAAGACATTATATATGTGAATTATGCAATGTTATCTTGTTGCAAGGCATTATATATTTATGTGAATTATGCAATGCCATGCTGTTTAGGCAAGCGTCATATATGTGAATTATATCATGCCGTCCTTTTTTTGTATTTCTCATTGATTTTGTCGACAATGTTTGTATATTCAACTGCTCTTCCCGTGCATCAGCCATTTGAATTGGTGATGGAGAAATCTGGAGTGAAAACAAGGTCTTCAGAGCAGACAATGCTACCTGCTGAAGCAGATATCTTGCTGGTTACAGATAGCTCTTCAGAAGAGGATTCAGAGGCAGATGACCAGTCCTATTATCCCCCTAAGGTGTATGCTCAAACTTGGCAGGGTTATATTACTCATATAATGCATATGTTGTATTGCAATGCTTAGTTTTTACATCATATACACAATATTGAATGCCATCTCCTTAGTTGACACATCATATATGCGATTGCCCTCTGCTCACTTCCTTAGTATATAAATCATATATTTGAATTATGTCATGCCATGATGTTTACATAGACAGCATGTATCTGAATTATGGCATGCCAACCCATTTTCGAAAGACATAATGTAGTTATATCATCTCATCCTGTTTACATAGTCAGCATATTTTAAATTATGTCATTCTATCCGTGAATTATATCATGCCATCATGTTTCCATCGACGGCATGTTTGTGATTTATGGCATGCCAACCACTTTAATAGACACATCGTATAGTTATATCATGTCATCCTGTTTACATAGTCATCATATTTTGAAGTATGTCATTCTATCCTGTTTAGTTAGCCATCATACATGTGAAATTATGTCATGCTATCCTGTTTAATTACCCATCATATATGTGAAATTATGTCCTGCTATTCTGTTTGCTTAGACAACATAAATGAGAATTATTTCATGCCCAGTTTTCTTCCCTACTATCCATTGCACCTGTCTATCTTACAATGTCTATACATTCAATTACTTTTCTTGTTTATCAGCCATTTCAATTGGAGGGAGTGATGGCAGTATCTGTGGGAGTAAAAACACGGTCTTCAGAAAAGATCGTGCTACATGTCGATGCAGATAGAACCATAGTTGTACTTGCCCAAGAACCATCCCCACCACACATAACCCACACTCATGCAGATTGTACCCCTACCCAGTTGGACAGAGAACCAGCTACACCCCTTCTAACCCAAACCCCAGCAGATAGACACCTAGTTCCCGTTGACACAGCACCGTCTCCACCACAGAGCACCCAAACACGAGCAGTTAGTAAGGCAACTGCAGTGCCCAAATCACGAGGACCACCACTCCGAACCCGAAGTCAACGCTTAAAGCAGAAGAAGAATTGTTCTCAGGTCAGGTTCCGTAGCTATGGTTCATACTACTTTGCTCTTGCATCACTGTATTTACTGATACCAACTAATTTCAAATTTGAAGGATGCAATTGAAACTCCAATGGCGCAACAGGTATGTTTTAAACCTGTTTCTTCAACGTGTTTGGCTGTTTGCTGTTGTAACTTGCTCTATGTTGATTTCAATTTCAATTGAATAAACAGTTATGTTCTCATGCCATGCACATTACAAGTGTTGTTATTGCTGTGTAGTTTCCCACACTTATATTCTGTCTATGCTGCTTTGTCTTAAATAGATATGATTCGAACTGTATCTATCTTGATTTGGCAACATAAACTAGAATGATATAGACCATACAGTGACCATACTACATAGATATATATTTGTTTCATGCTGTTATCCTGTCCACCTTACTACTGAACTGGTTTACCAAAATGATTTTCATATACTACATTGTAAACCTGAGATGTGTTTGTTTGTTTCTCTTTTAGAACGCGGATAAAATATTGGAGAAGAGTACCCTGTTATGCAATGGTAAAGGAAGTAATGCAGATAAGGTTCAAGATAGTGAGACATCACTGTTGGTCTCCAAGAAAGCTGATAAAAACTATATTGAAGACACTTAGACAACCCCAAAGTCCTGTCTTGATGTAGTGTTCGAGTTACTGGCTACCACTGCTGGCACCAGCTCTTCGAACTCGTTGCCTGAATCAGTTCGGCTTCTTGAGTCTCAACTTCAAGTTGAAAGACATCGATCAGATGTTATGCGACAGGAAGCCGAAGGACTGAGGAAGTCCCTGCAGAATTCAGATGCATACTTTCTGGTGCAACAGCAAGCGCTGGAGGACTTAAGCGCCAAACAAGAGAAAGTTAATAAGCTTGCTAAGCATCTTGCCAGCATTATGGGTACCTAGGATATTGTTTCTTGAGCTCTTCTGAAGTGGTTTCAGTTCTGGACTTGTTTTGCTGCGGCGTTTATATGCTGCTGTGTTCCCTATATTTGCACTGGTGGCGAACTTTGATGCCCAGTGGATGTAATATGTGTAATAGCCGTGATAGCCTAGTGTAAGTTGCTTGCTTATTTATTTCCTTGTTGTCTTGTTTATTTGTTTGCTTGTAGTCAGTCCAGTTCTTTTTCTGCGGTTTGCTAGTGGCTCCAATAACCTATTTTTTAAAACTAGGCCACAATAACGATGGGCTAATATTTACTGTAGTGACACTGGGCCTCCTACGGGCCGTAGAAACAGTGGGCCTTCTACGGGCCGTATAAATAGTGGGCCTTCTACGGGCCGTAGAAACAGTGGGCCTTCTACGGGCCGTAGAAACAATGGGCCTTCTACGGGCCTTCTACGGGCCGTATCATCAATGGGCCTTATACGGGCCATATGATCGGTTGGCCAAACATGGGCCAAACAGAGCGCATTCTGGATGTAAATGGGCTAGAGTTGGAATTGTCCGTTCATGGGCCGACCATAACGGGCCATCGTTAATAGGCCGTATTTGATGACGCTATGAAAACGGCCCAACGTATTAACGGACCACAAACGGGCCGACTGTAACCACGGGCTGAATTTGGCCCACAAGCAGAAAATGACAGTAACGGGCCGTAAGTAAACCAATGCTGGAAAATAGCCCAAGAATAAATGGGCTCTGAGAAGGCCGAAAGATAACATGGGCTGGAAACGGCCCAACGGAATAACGGGCCGTTAATGGGTATAAAGTGATACACTATTCTTTACGGGCCAGTTTCACCAAGGGCCGTTAATGGGTGTAAAGTGATACACTTTTCATTAGGGCCAGTTTCACCACGGGCCGTTAGTAGGCCAAGAGTTACATAGGGCCTCATATGGGCCGAAAGACATCATGGGCCATACATGGGCCAGAAGTGAAAACGGGCTGGAATCATATTGGATGGCCCAGATGACGCTACTGGGCCTAATTTGAATAGGGCGTAACGGGCCTTGGGTTAGCGGGCTTTAAATGGGCTATATGCGAACAGGCCGTTAACAGGCTTTCCATGGGCCGGCCCGCCACCTTTTGACCAAGTCAAACGGGCCGACCTTTTCACAGGAATGGGCCTTTGTTGGGCCGTGCCACGTGTCGACGTATCATAGGCGCCTTCTGTCCAATGAGTGGATGACATCTGTCCCAGCGATGAGCCGACACATGTTTCCTCTAGCCAATGATGATTTTACACGTGGAAAATCCCCATTGGTCGGGGCTGTTAACGGGTTATCGGATCCAAAACCCGACCCGATAGCTTAACGGTGTTCCGTTACGGTGGATGCCACGTGTCGGTCACCCTTGACGAAAGCACTTCTGTGACGCGCGATTTATCGTTATGGAAGTGGACACTTCCGTGATGATAATTTTGGTAATGTCATGGAACACTTCTACGACAGCACAGGTATGACTATCTTGATTCTGTCATAAAATCGTCATGGATGTACATGCATGACAGAAAACGCGACCTACTGTGACAAACACGTATCATCACGGAATTGTATTTTTTTGTAGTGCCCTCCATTGCCATGACACTCTCCCGGCCACTCCGACTCACTCCCCACTAGGCTAGTCCTGGGTGGCCCCGTGTCTACCAAAGACACCAATGGCCACCGTCGTGCCAAAACATAAACGGTCCCAAACGGGGACAAGGTACCATAACAGCAACAACGGGCACACAAGGTTATGTCACCTTACCGGGCCAGGGTACCGCACGCCCATAACCTTCCCTCGTTGGAGGCACCGACCAGAGGCATGACAACGGACCGAATAAAGGCCTACCCATAAAGGCAAATGTGGTTGCACTGGAAAAACTCGATTCAGTGGCACCATGACCGGATCAACGATATGTTCAGGTTGAGTTATTATCAGGTTCAACTTAAGGTGAAAGTAACCGGTGTCATGATATGCCATGAAAATTCATCACAAACATATGCAGCATATATCAACGGAAATAACTGGGTCAACCATATCCACACTAAGCATAGACATCAACAGCTCATAACACCTCTCTGGTTATGATTTATCATCACTTTAAACAGAATCTTTACTTAGCAAATTTATCATTTATCCCATTTAAGAAAATAACTAAAAAAATAATTACTTATATCCATAACCATATTACTTCTTCATAACAAATATTACTTCTAGTTACTTAACCAACTAAATTAGCTTCAAACTTCTGTAAACTAAGCATATCAACTCAAACAAGCAACCAACAGAATATAAATATTATTCTAGTGATATAAATGCATGGATTAAACCATTAATTCAAGTTGAAAAAACACAAATATTGTAATGGCACCATGGAAATGTTGCTGTGGCTTCCTTAGTACAGATGAGGTTCACAATCCTCCTGATGATCCTCAAGACAAGCTTCACTTTCTGAAAACAATTATAAACACAAAAAGAAAACATCAAGAACCCTTCTGAAATTCACCAGAAAATCTAGACAGTAGAGAAAAATCTCATTTTTGGTGAGCTGCTAGATTTCTGCATAAAGAACACAATGCAAGAAGAATCAATTCATTTGGACTTATGGTTAAAAAGTTTTGGCAGTTTGAAGCTCTCTGGATAAAATTGAATTTTGAATCTATCTATCTATCTATTATATACTTAAAACGATAGAAAACGAACGGTGATGATTAGATATTCTAAAACTAAGATGTGTCAACGGTTGGGATTAGGCAAGCACTAAACGTGAAAACCTGAAATAAGACAAGTACTGCACGTCAAAGGAAAGCCTCTATGGGAATCCTAATCTTACACGTCTCAAAATATTAGGCAAGTACTACACACGTAAAAAAAAGTAAGATGGGCAAATACTACACGTCGTACACATCTAGAAAAATTAGGCAAGTGATTCTTAATTTTGATGGCTCATTTGTGGCAGAAAATGGTGCTGCGGGTGCCGGAATGATTCTACGGGACCATGAAGGGCAGGTTATCTTTGCTGCCTGCAGATGGCTGTTTGATTGCGAGGGACCCCTGGAAGCAGAACTAGCAGCTTGTGAGGAAGGTCTCCGTCTAGCTCTGCATTGGTCTCAAGCCCCGCTTCAGGTTGAGACGGACTGTGCCGAGATCATCACCCTTGTAAAAGCTGGGTGGGGTGATCGATCCAGAAATATGCACCAAGTTACTGAGATAGATCGATCCAGAAATATGCACCAAGTTACTGAGATAGTGCATCTGCTCAACGAACACCACACTGAAATCCATAAAATTAGTCGTGGGCAAAATAAAGCTGGGCATGCAATGGTGGCAATTGGTCGTGGACAACATCGCACAGCTTGTTGGCTTGCAAATGCTCCCCAGGAGATTAGCGTTATCATTACCGATGATTGTAAAACTGATATTGCTTAAGTAATGAAATGTTTTCTCCCCGCAAAAAAAAAGAAAAATTAGGCAAGTAGGAGTACAACACACTACGTGTAATTAAAGGCCCTAATTTTCTCCTAATACGGATTGGACAATCCTCCTGGGGAAAACCCAAGTCCGGTGGCAGCCATACGTACGTCCCTACACCGATCTAGAAAAAACAGACTCCATGTTAAAAAAAAACAGACTGCTACGTCCCCGCAGATACCAGTGATCAGACTGCTGCAAAGAATACTCACCCCAAAGTTAAAGTCCGGAGGCAGCCATACGTCCCTACATTGATCTAAAAAATTAGCCTCCTACGTACGTCCTGCAAATACCAGTGATCAGACTATTGTAAAAAATACGGGCCAAACTGTTCAGAAAAAAAATCGGTACCACTTTACACCAATAAAGGTACACACGCTCTCTTATTTTGCCGAAAAATAGATACATGCAAAATACTTTTCATTGATTTGAATTACAACATTCAATATTAGAGGATGGAAAAGTTATGCATACTATACTTATAAAACAAACTTTCCTGAAATTGTCAGTACTAACTAACGAATGTACTACTGATGTAGACACGAGTAAAGGATAACATATGAATACGCAAGATTAAAAAAACATATGACACTGTTGATTATATCTTCTATGTAAACAATAAACCGTGAGTTCGCCAACAATGTATTTTGGCTACTTTTTAGCAATTAAACTAAAATCTTGCGGTTGTACTAAAAACTGAAGATGTAATTCGATAGAAAAATTAAAATTAAGTAGTAAGTAGATGGAATTCAAAGAATTAACATGACAGAATTTATATAGTATATAGTAATACATGATAATTCTAGCTGCGCAAATGCTGACCCGCTAGTTTAAATAAACAGAAAGGGGGGGGGGGGGGGTGTGACGTCGAAGGCGTAAACCTTGCGGGCGCCACCACTCGTACCGCTTTGGGCGCGTACAGAGTGGCTGACTAGAGGGGGAGAGGGAAACAGAGGGCGGCGAGGCTCCACCGGAGCACACGCCGGCGAGGAGGGCTCCTTGGCCAGAACTGGAGGGAGGGATCGAAAGAGGAGACGGAGGCACACCTGCCCGTACCCATAGGTTAGATAGGGGTGGTCGGACAGCATCGGAAATGGCCTCTCCAGCGGCGACAGAAAGCAGAGGTCGCCGAAGTTGGAGACGACGGCGACTAGAGGCAGCACCAGGGGCTCCAACCGGGCGGAACGACACCACTGAGGCACGGCGGAGGCCCTGGAAGGGTGGCCCGAGCCTGGGAGGAGCTGGAGCTGCGGAGACGATCCGAGGGGATCACCGGCGAGCTCGAGCTCGAGGATGGCGGCCCGAGGCCAGCCCGGCCAGGCTACGGCTTTCTACGAGTTTGTGGAGTGTGTGTGAGGAGTGGATGATGCTCGAGGAGGCTGGGGAGAGCTCTATTTATAGCCGAGCGATGAGAGGGGCTCGGGCTCCGCCGGAGGACACCTGGACACGGCGCCCGGCGACGAACGACGCCAGTGAGCGAGGGGGAAGGCGACGCAGCTCACGCGGGCACTGTGGGCGAGCAGAGACGAGCACGGGAGCGAGGGGGTGGTGACGAACACAGTGCGCAGCGCATTGTTGGGTTGGCCGGACCGCGCCCGTGCTCGCTGAGGGAGTCCTGGATAAGGGGGTCCTCGGACAGCCGGACTATATACTTTGGCCGGACTGTTGGACTATGAAGATACAAGATTGAAGACTTCGTCCCGTGTCCGGGTGGGACTCTCCTTTGCGTGGAAGGCAAGCTTGGCAGTTCGGATATGTAGATCTCCTCCCTTGTAACCGACTCTGTGTAACCCTATCCCCCTCCGTTGTCTATATAAACCGGAGGGTTTAGTCCGTAGGACGACAATAACAATCACAATCATAATCATAGGCTAGCTTCTAGGGTTTAGCCTCTACGATCTCGTGGTAGATCAACTCTTGTAATACTCATATCATCAAGATCAATCAAGCAGGAAGTAGGGTATTACCTCCATCGAGAGGGCCCGAACCTGGGTAAACATTGTGTCCCCCGCCTCCTGTTACCATTAGCCTTAGACGCACAGTTCGGGACCCCCTACCCGAGATCCGCCGGTTTTGACATCGACATTGGTGCTTTCATTGAGAGTTCCACTGTGCCGTCATGGTAAGGCTTAATGGCTCGTCTTGTTGTCAAGGACAACATTACCTCTGGGGGAGCCCTGGCTGTAGGCCAAACTCTCCGACTAGGCGGCTTCTTCATGACCGCTCGTTCAGCCGACGCACCGACGATGACCTCTCGGGTCATCAAAAACAACCTCCACGTCGGCTCGGGATTCACCGAGCAGATGGATCCAATGGAGCTCTCTTCCTTCAACGAGCTCTTGGATCGCATCGCCGCCCTGGGAGTCACTACGGACTATGATCGGATCGGGCTTAAACCCGACCAAAGGGAGATTAACTCTCCGCCGGTCACCCATCAGATAGCGGTGGTGGAGGAGCAGTGCAGCGATTCTTCCTCTATTTTGAGGACAAACTATGTCCGGATTCCCGAGCTCTCCGAGCCGGATACCCGTCTACGGGAGGACATGGCCCAAGCTTCGAACCTAGAATCGGACAGCGGGCCAGAAAAATTGGGCAGCATCCCGGAGCCCGAACTGCCAAGATCGGAAACTCCTCTGCCCCTGTGTCTCAGACCGGGTCAGGGTTTGGACCTAAATCTACCCACCCACCCAGACATAAGTGACCTCTCCCACATTAGACAAGAGCCCCAAGAGACAGTATATCACTATTGGGCCAGATTCCTCCTTGTAATGAGCAAGGTCAAGGACTGTCGCGAGGAAGACGCAATTTTATTCTTTTGCAAAAATTGCACGGACAAGGGAATCCTCAACGCCATAAGTCGCCGTGACATAGCACACTTCGTTGACTTGGCGGCCATAGTACAGAAGTACTGTGCGATGCTAAGCGCCTGGAACACCCAAACAAAATTCTGGGATCCTCCGGCTCTCACTAAACCCCCCGTCCGAGCTAAAAGGGTGTACTCTCGTAAGTCACCCGATCCAATTACAAAGAAACCAAAGCCCACCACAGGGCGTGGAACCGTATTGGAGGGATGGCTCAATGGGCCATGCAAAATTCACAGTACACCGGATACCATGCCAACACACAGCCTTAGAGCATGTTGGATACTCCGGCAGGTGGCCAAGAGTGGCGAGGATCTCCTCATCAACAATACCACAGAGCACCATCCCGTGGAAAATAACAATACAGTATTGACAGTCTTCGAGACTTTCGCCTCAAATAATAGGGGCAAGCGAGCACTCCGCAGCCTCGCCGAAGTCTGCCACGTTGCAGCAATAAATCCATGGAACGATACGGCCATAACCTTCAATGCCTGTGACGAACCTCAATTCCGAACAGCCCGAGCACCAGCCGCTCTGGTCCTTAGTCAAATTGTGGACAGCTTCCGGCTTACTAAAGTGCTCATGGACGGTGGCAGCGGATTAAACCTCATCTACAAGGAGACTCTTAACAAAATGGAAATAGACAAGAGCCACATTGAGCAAAGCAACACGACCTTCAGAGGAATCATCCCTAGTCGGGAGGCACGATGTGCGGGAAAAATCACACTAGATGTGGTATTCGGCACGCCGGAGAATTATAGGTCCGAAGAAATCACATTCCAAGTGGCCCCGTTCAATAGCGGATACCACGCCCTTTTAGGGCGGGAGGCATTCACGATCTTCCAAGCTATACCCCATTACGGGTACATGAAGCTCAAGATGCCCGGGCCCAATGGAATCATCACTCTAGCTAGCGATCAGGACATAACACTCCGCGCCGAAAATAAAACCGCCGCACTGGCCCTCGAGGCATTATCCGAAGCCCTCGCGGCTGAAGAACTAACTGCGCTGCGCTCCATAGTGGACAGGGACGACGTGATACTCGACAAAAGACCCAAATCCACCTCTTTTAAACCAGCGGATGAAATAGTCAAATTCCAGGTCCACCCAACGGACCCTAGAAAGACAGCATCCATCGGAGCACAGCTGAACCCCACAACAGACGCCGCACTGCGGGAGTTCTTGCGCGAGAATTGGGACATCTTCACCTGGCATCCTTCAGACATGCCAGGAATCCCACGCAGGCTGGCCGAGCACAGCCTAAACATTCTAAAGGGATACAAGCCGGTCAAGCAGACTCTTCGGCGTTTCTCAGAGCCTAAGCGACAAGCCATGGGAGAGGAGCTAGCCAAGTTACTCGAGGCCGGATTCATTAGAGAAATAAAACATCCGGACTGGCTAGCAAACCTGGTAATGGTACCAAAGAAGGACAAATCCTGGCGCCTATGTGTCGATTTCAAGGACCTTAACAAGGCTTGCCCCAAGGACCCCTTTCCCCTCCCCCGCATCGATCAAATCATCGACGCTACCGCAGGACACGACTCATTGTGTTTCCTCGACGCATACTCCGGATACCATCAAATGAAGATGGCGGAGTCTGATCAAGCCGCAACGGCATTCATCACTCCATACGCCCCCTTCTGTTTTAACACCATGCCTTTCGGGCTCAAAAACGCCGGTGCAACCTATCAACGCATGATTCAGACATGCCTGGAAACACAAATCGGCAAAACAGTGGAGGCATACGTAGACGATGTGGTCATGAAAACCAGACACGTTGAATCTTTAATCGACGACTTGAGGCTTACGTTCGACAATCTCCGAACATATGACATCAAGCTCAATCCGGAAAAATGCATTTTCGGCATGCCCGCCGGAAAGCTCTTGGGCTTCAACGTTTCCAATAGAGGAATTGAAGCAAATCCGGCAAAAATCTGAGCTCTGTCACAGTTGGCTATCCCAACAGACCTCAAGCAAATCCAGAAATTAACTGGATGCGTGGTTGCCTTAAGCCGCTTTATCTCCCGATTGGGAGAAAAGACACTACCTCTTTATCGCCTCCTTCGACGCACCGAACACTTTGAGTGGACGGATGCGGCCACGTCCGGAGTCAAAGAAATAAAAGCCCTCTTGGCCAGCAACCCAATCTTGGCCGCACCAAATATCGGCGAACCAATGCTGTTACATATAACGGCAACTCACCAGGTTGTAAGCGCAGTCCTCGTCGTCGAACGAGAGACGGACGGACATAAGTTCCCGCTTCAAAAGCCGGTGTACTATGTATCCACTGTCATCACCCCATGAAAATCATGGTACCCACATTATCAAAAGATAGCATACGCGGTCTTCATGGCATCCCGGAAACTACGACACTACTTTCAAGAGTGTTCAATCATGGTGGCCTCGGAAGTACCACTCAATGACATAATAAATAACCGCGATGCCACGGGCCGGATCGCTAAATGGGCTATCGAGCTCCTCCCGTTCGACATAACATACAAACCACGGCAAGCCATTAAGTCGCAAGTACTGGCTGATTTCGTCGCCGAATGGACAGAAGCCGAACTCCCTAAAGCGTACGGCGCGTACTCCAATTGGATCATGCACTTTGACGGCTCTAAGATGATGGCTGGTCTGGGGGCAGGCGTCATCCTGACATCCCCCACCGAAGACACAGTCCAATACGTACTCCAAATATTATACACAGACTCCAACAATGCAGCAGAATATGAGGCCCTGTTGCATGGTCTCCGGATGGCAGTCTCCATGGGCATTCAACGCCTAGAGGTGCATGGGGATTCGAACCTCGCAATATCTCAAATAAATGGAGACTTCGACGCCAAGGACCCAAAAATGGCGGCTTACTGCACTGCCGTCCTCAAAATGTCAGCTCGGTTCGAGGGGCTTGAATTCCACCATGTGGCCCGAGAAAACAATCAAGCGGCGGATATCCTCGCCTGCATCGGCGCTAAGCGCGACCCTGTCCTACCTAATATCTTCTTGGAAAGGCTGTTCAAGCCATCCGTGGTGTGGGAAGGGGAGACCGGCAACAACAGTCCAGATCCGGCCACAACACCAGAGCCCGAACACTCTGACGTAATCGGAGGCTCTGCCACCGAAATAACACCTTCGGCCCACGTGATTATGGCTGTTATCGCCCCGTGGACAGAACCCTTCTTGGCTTACCTAAATAGGAAAGAACTCCCTGAGGACCCAAACGAGGCACGTTGCATTGTGCGGCGGTCTAAAGCCTACAAGGTCCACGAGGGAGAGCTTTATAAGAAAAGCGCTACCGGAGTACTTCAAAGGTGCATCTCCGAAGAGGAAGGATGACAACTCTTGGTAGAAATTCATGCTGGACTTGGCGGCCATCACGCCGCAGCTCGGGCCCTTGTAAACAAGGCCTTCAGTACATGTTTCTACTGGCCGACAGCCCGAGCAGACGCACAGGACCTCGTCCAACATTGCGTCGGTTGCCAGCTTTTTGCAAACCAAAGCCATATGCCACCTACCGCTCTCCTAACAATCCCCATTACTTGGCCCTTTGCGGTCTGGGGGCTTGATATGGTCGGACCCCTTAAAGGAGGAAGCCATAAGAAAAAATACCTATTGGTCATGGTGGATAAAATCACCAAATGGATAGAAGCCAAACCTATTACTACGGCCGAGTCCAGACCAGTGATAGACTTCATATCCGGGGTTGTACACCGTTATGGTGTCCCCACAGCATCATCACCGATAACGGCTCAAACTTCACAGCTGACGAGGTAAAAACTTGGTGCGGCAACATGGGCATTAAGCTCGATTATGCCTCCGTCTATCACCCCCAAACAAATGGTCAAGTCGAACGAGTAAATGGTCTTATTATGAGTGGCATTAAACCCAGATTACTGTGATCCTTGAAGGAATCAGATACGCACTGGGTTGAGGAGCTCGACTCCGTACTATGGGGGCTGCGGACCACGCCAAATCGCACTACCGGATACACACCGTTTTTATGGTGTACGGCGCAAAGGCGGTACTACCCTGCGATCATTCATGACTCACCTCGAGTGCGCATGTACGAAGAGAAAGAAGCCGAGCTTGATCGGCAGGACAATTTAGACGCCCTGGAGGAGGAGCGTGACATTGCAAAAGCCCGCTCCGCATTCTATCAGCAACAGGCTCGACGGTATCAAAGCAGAGAAGTACGGGCCAAAACTTATAATTTTGGCGAACTCATTCTACGCCTTCCAGAGAAGAAAAAGGACAAGCTCAAGCCCAAATGGGAAGGTCCCTTCATCATCGATAAAGTTCTAACCGATGGAGCGTACCGTCTGCGTGATGCATCTGACAATCGACTTGAGCCAAACCCATGGAACGCGGCCAGACTCCGAAGGTTCTACGCCTAGTGCCGGACTATGTGTTCGTCTCCTTACCTCCACCTTTTATATATATATCATCTATCTGTCTTTCTTTTTTTCTCTCTTCCCTTTTTCTTCATGGCCTTAAAAGCTTAAAATGTGTCTTGACTACACAATCTTGACGCGCCGGGCGTGCTCATTATACTTGGGGGCTTCTTATATAGAAGCTTAATATAATTATATTCCGGGCTTTATGCCCCCTGCACATGTGTTACTTTTCCAGATGTACCTTTTCTTTGCCATTATATGCATCGATATGACTTAAGTTTTGGCCAAGCTGGGTTGCCTGGCTCTTGTGTTTATGCCCTACGTTCCCGTTAATTCCGCTAGGGCATAAGGGGAGCACCTCTGCGACTGTTACTGTCGGGTCAACCGGATGTGTACCTCAGACTGGGTGAAGCCGAAAGCTAGCGTTCTTAAGGGAATATTCGGTCGGTGAACAAAAGATGACTTTTACTTATTGCAATACATGCCCCCAGATGTTTATATCCTGCGTCTCTTTTCGAAGTTCCGACATGCACATTAATGCATGCGTACCCAGGGAAAGGAACCCTTAACGGAACTATTCTCCCTGGAAGATGTTTCTTACTATCCATGTAATATAACATAGCTAGTTGGGTACTTGTCTGTTCAAGCACTTATGACCCCTACGCTTGGTTTCCACGCGCACCCCGGTTTTTACATAACTGAGCGGGTATTCGGATACACTCCGGACTGTCGGGTCCGGAGGTCGAAGCGAAAAGGGCTGCCATGACAAATGATTTATAATCCGGCTAGGGACAACATATGTCCTTTGAAGTACACAGTCACTTCGACTGACTAAATTCTTCTTCTATACCATCCAACAGGCTGTCTAGCCTACAATCCTGTTGGGAATACTTTGCGGCTAATTTTACCTGGTCATATACCAGAGTAACGGGGATCTCTTTCCCATCAGACCCTACAGGTCCGACCTCGACCATGTGATTCGGGTCAGCCTTGGTATATCGCCTCTTCACCTTGGCCCAGGCTTCCCTTGCACCTTGTCGGCAGGTCGATATCTTCCATAATCGGAAGCACCGCCGCGCTCCCTTGAGCATCTCTACGAGCTCCCCCATGCCTCCTGGCAGGGAGGCGGATGGCCACAAGGCCTGGGCAATGCCCTGCTTGTTCGTGCAGTTGTGAGAGCTCTTGCAGAAGATCGCCCGCAGATCCGGGCATCTCCTCTTCGGGACGACCCGTCAGCATACCTACAGATATAACTCTATTAGCCGGTTTCTTTGCCGAACTCTATAAAAGTTCCTTCAAGCACTTACTAAAGATGCCGCGTCGAAGCCTCTTATTCTCCTTTACGGAGTCAGCAAGCTGGGCCCGAACATCTTTCAGTTCAACGCCCAGCCGGGTATTGGCATGTTGGAGATCATTTTTCTCCCGCCTAACCCGCGTAAGCATGTGCTCGCCAGCCTCTAGCTGTCGTTGAGCATGTTGCTCATCCCCTCGCACGATCTTCGGATTCGCTCCGGGATTATCTGCAGAATCTATTGTTAGATTTGCATGCATGCCGAATACTAACTGGTACATGCCATTTCATTCTTTTCGATCAAGACAAGTATTACTAGATGGGGCCTTCTTGGACTCCTCCATTCCGGCAACTGCGGCCTGTAGCTGGGCTTTGCATTTATCCAACTCTTGAGACAACTGGGTATTCTTCTCCATAAGAACCTATGCATATAATGATCCTTAAATCAGTTGTGCCAACTATTTCAAGTCTCAGGGGCTACTGGTATACATAATTATCAGATTTTCTTACCCGTATATCCTTTACATACTGGTCTGTCGCTCTGGCCAGGCCATTTTGAGCAGCTCGAATGTACGGGTCTCCTGAGTTGAAGGCGTCGAACGCCTCTTCGGAGAAACTAGCATTGCGGAGTACGGCCCGGCGACGCCTATGATTCATGGCGCTCTCCACTTCGGAATTCATAGCGGACAGCCTATCCGCATCCTCTGTAGGAGGAATATCCGGTGTTGTCCCCACGTTAGCATCTGCTCCTAAGTCTAGCTCTAGAGTCCGGCTGGTGGAGGCGTGGCCGGCAAGCTCTCCGGGCACAGTCCGGTGAGTGTTTTTTCTGCCAGGAACCATCGACGTTATTACATTTTAAGACGACAACCACGTGCCAGGGTTTTTTCATACCTCCGCGACGGCGTCTCAGTCCTGACCGCCTTCCTTTTAAGCCTTCCCGGCTTCGGTGCCCCTTGTTGATGAGTCACCGCGGGTTCAGCATGGCGCCCCGAGGGCCTTCCCTGTAAGACGCAATACGTGTGTGGTGGGTAAAGTGCAAAGAAGGGATCCTTCTCGGAAGTTGGGACTCCGGTTTTTCTTACATGCGATGCAGGGAGCAGGCCAGGATAATCGGCTATGATGGCCACCAAGGCACCGTCGCAGCTTAACTGATAGGACGTCCTGTCGACGAGCTCCACGAATATGTCTGGATCTTCTTCGAGTCCGGGGTCGAGGGCCCGGTCAGGGTCCTCTTGTTGTGGAGATGGGCTGTGGACCTGCCTCACAGCTTTTCGCAGTTCCTGCTATGAAATAGCAAGGTAAATATTTCTTATGAAGAATGCGGGAAGGTCTGGAGTAAAAGGTAGCAGCTCACCCAGTTTGGGGGGTTGTACATGGAGAATCCATCCCATGGCTTAATGCGGATGAACTCCTCTTCCTCTCCTTTGGACAAATCGGATAGTATTTTCGCTAAAGCAGCGGCGGAGTCCGGACCTTTACGGCCGCAGCGGGTGGCATCGTCTTCTCCATTGAAGTGCCACATGGGTTTCCCCCGATATTGAAGTGGCTGCACCCCCCGCATTATACATATTGACATAACCTCGACTATTGTCAGTCCTGACTTGGCCAGCATTTTTATCCTGCCCATCAGGTAAAGGAGCTCTCTGTTATCTTCCTCCTGGGGGCTCCGAGGGCGCCAGCTGTGGCGTTTCTTCAAAGGGGCATTATCAAAATCAGGAAGGCCCATCCGAATAGGGTCCGTAAGGGGGACGTCCTCCATATAAAACCACTCCAAAGGCCAGTCTTTGGATGTCTTCTTCGGAGTACCGGATAGGTATCCGGTCCCGGCGATGCGCCATATTTCGGCTCCGCCCACTTGATATATTGACCCCTCCTATGTACGGAGTACGAGGCAGAATAGCCTCTTCCATAGCTCGAAATGAGCTTCGCAGCCCAGAAACAGCTCGCAAAAGGCGACGTAGCCGGCGATGTGTAATATGGAGGCGGGAGTAAAGTTATGCAGCTGGAGGCCATAGAACTCCAGGAGCCCGCGGAGGAACGGATGGATTGGAAATCCGAGTCTCCTCAATAAGTATGGGACAAGGCATACCTGCTCCCCCCTGGATGGGTTGGGAAAGTTCTCCGCTTGCGCCCCGCGATTATAAGTGGCTAGTCCGGCTCGGACGGGGACCATATATGCAGGAGGGAGAAACCCCTGGGTCTGCAACTCTACTAATTGGCTGTGGGGGACGGAACATTTCTCCCAGTTTCCTGGCTTAGCGCTATGGGGGCGAGAGGAGGAGCTGCGATGGCCAGCCATGATGGGATGGTCCTTCCGGGCGCGCTCTGGGGGATACTCGCTGTGGGAGGATGGTGTGATCTGGATCTGAGGATCCCCGTCTCTTTAAATAGACGGTTTACTTACATGGTTAGGGTGGTAAATGTAAAAATGCCCCGACTTCTCGCATTCGCTCGACACGTGGAGAGAGCCATTATTAAAGCACAGAAGTCGAGGAGTGCAACATTCATGGGAAGCCGGACACTACTCGTTACAACAGGTACTCGGGATTTGGAGAAGAACCCGCCTTGCAATGCTGAAGACAATCTGCATGCCGGACTCATCGTCATTGAAGCCTGGTTCAGGGGCTACTGAGGGAGTCCTGGATTAGGGGGTCCTCGGACAGCCGGACTATATACTTTGGTCGGACTGTTGGACTATGAAGATACAAGATTGAAGACTTCGTCCCGTGTCCGGGTGGGACTCTCCTTTGCGTGGAAGGCAAGCTTGGCAGTTCGGATATGTAGATCTCCTCCCTTGTAACCGACTCTATGTAACCCTAGCCCCCTCCGGTGTCTATATAAACCGGAGGGTTTAGTCCATAGGACGACAATAACAATCACAATCATAATCATAGGCTAGCTTCTAGGGTTTAGCCTCTACGATCTCGTGGTAGATCAACTCTTGTAATACTCATATCATCAAGATCAATCAAGCAGGAAGTAGGGTATTACCTCCATCGAGAGGGCCCAAACCTAGGTAAACATTGTGTTCCCCGCCTCCTGTTATCATTAGCCTTAGACGCACAGTTCGGGACCCCCTACCCGAGATCCGCCGGTTTTGACACCGACACTTGCTGCGGCGAGCTCCAGCATCGGCGAGCGCTAGGAGAGAGTTATGAGGGTCGGGACGATGATCGGGGCGAAGTTTGGCAAGGTTTGGCAGGCAGGGAAGCGATAACGCGAGCAATAGAGGCACGGGCGCGACGCAGAGCGCGTCGGCCGTATGCCAGCCCGCCTGGACGAACGCGATCACCGCGTGAACTCTGACCTCAGGCTTAGCTAAGCCTAAACCTCATGTCTGGCGTGTAGTCCATGGTAGATTGAGAGGTTACCACACTTTGGTTTGAGCTCAGGTGCAGTAACATGGATTTCAACTTCCTGGTAAGTTTCTAGACAATAACTTTTAGAGCTTACTGTGGTTAAAATATTTAGAGTTGGGAGCTGGGCTTTGGAGGTTAGCAAATCTACTAAGGTGATGATGCATAAGAAAATTCAGCCACAATTTAGCAAGTAAAATGGTAGTTGCTATAGAAACTACCATTTCTGTCAAGAACAGAAAATATTTTCTGTAGCAAAAATATTCCAAAAAGTGATGAAATATTTTTGCTCTGGAAGGTGCCCTAGGGTTCAAAGAATATTTGGGATTTTTCTCAGATTTTTGCGGGCAAGAAAAATTGGGGTTGCTTTGGAACACAAGGGGCTAGTTAGGGTTTTAGAGAGAAAATGAATATTTTTCATTAGAGAAAAATATTCATAATATTACTTTGAGATGGATCGGAGAAGAAATGATGGCTTAGGGAGAGAAATAACCCACTTGGGTGAAAGTCAAGGGGGTACCCAAGTGTTTAAGTTCATATGAAGTGATTCAAAAATTTCAAATTCAAATCCAAACCAACTGAAAATCAGGCAAAGAGAAGAGGGCAAAAACCAGGCTGTCACAAACCTCCCCCACTTAGGATGAATCTCGTCCTCGAGATTCGGTTGCTTGGGAAAACCATTATGGATAATGTGTCTTTAGAAATTCTTCTCGTTCCCAAGTCGATTCTGCCTCTGTGTGATGCTCCCACTGAACTTTGTAAAACGTCCTTGCTTTACTACGAGTGACCCTTTCCATCTGATCCAAAATTCTGACCGGTCTCTCTTCATATGTTAAATCCTTTGCCAACTCTATTTCTGTCATAGCAGTCTTTTTCTCAGGCGGCGATATGCATCGCCTCAACTATGAAACATGAAACACATTGTGCACTTCCGACAATTCTGGGGGTAGTTCCAACTGATATGCAACAGTACCCACTCTGGACATAACTGGGAATGGACCAATAAATCTGGGTGCCAACTTTCCACGAGTCTAGAATCTCTTGACTCCTTTCATAGGAGTGACTCGGAGGTATACATGTTCTCCGGGTTCAAAACTAATCTGTCGGTGCTTTGCATCATAATAACTCTTCTGTCGAGATTTGGCCAATTGCAATCTATCTCGGATTTCCTTGACTTGCTTCTCAGCTTCCGTCATGAGATCCATTCTGAAAATACGGCTATCTCCAGTTTGAGACCAATTTAAAGGAGTGTGGCACTTACGGCCATACAAAGCTTCATACGGTGACATCTTTAGGCTGGTCTGGAAGCTATTGTTGTATGAGAACTCGGCATATGACAGGCAGTCTTCCCATTTAGGCACTTGGGCCAAAGCGCAAACTCGTAGGATATATTCGAGTATTTGGTTTACCCGCTCAGTCTGTCCATCAGTCTGAGGATGATAAGCGGTACTATATTTTAGCGCTGTCCCCAAAGCTTGGTGGAGACGTGACCAGAAAGCGGAGGTAAAAAGTGACCCCCGATGAGAAGTGATTGTTCGAGGCACTCCATGCAGACTGACTATTCTGGATACATACAGTTGTGCGAGTTGATCGGCTCGATATGTGGTTCTGATAGGGATAAAGTGAGCAACCTTGGTTAATGTTGGGGAACGTAGTAATTTCAAAAAAATTGCTACGCACACGCAAGGTCATGGTGATGCATAGCAACGAGAGGGGAGAGTGTTGTCCACGTACCCTCGTAGACCGAAAGCGGAAGCGTTAGCACAACGCGGTTGATGTAGTCGTACGTCTTCACGATCCGACCGATCAAGTACCGAACGCACGGCACCTCCGAGTTCAGCACACGTTCAGCCCGATGACGTCCCTCGAACTCCAATCCAACCGAGTGTTGAGGGAGAGTTTCGTCAGCACGCCGGCGTGGTGACGATGATGATGTTCTACCGATGCAGGGCTTCGCCTAAGCACCGCTACAGTATTATCGAGGTGGACTATGGTGGAGGGGGGCACCGCACACGGCTAAAAGATCAACAGATCAATTGTTGTGTCTCTGGGGTGCCCCCTTGCCCCTGTATATATATAAAGGAGCAAGGGGGGAGAGGCGGCCGGCCAGGAGGGGCGCGCCAGGAGGAGTCCTACTCCCACCGGGAGTAGGACTCCCTCCCTTTTCCTTGTTGGATTAGGAGTGGAGAGGGAAGGAGAGAGAGGGGGAAAGGAAAGGGGGGGCGCCGCCCCCTCCTTGTCAAATTCAGACTTGGGGGGGGGGAGGGGTGCGCGGCTGCCCCTTGGCCGCCTCTCCTCTTCCACCAATTGGGCCCATGAGGCCCAATAACCTCCGGGGGGTTCCGGTACCCCCCGGTACTCCGGTATATATCCGATAACCCCCGGAACCATTCCGGTGTCCGAATATAGTCGTCCAATATATCAATCTTCATGTCTTGACCATTTCGAGACTCCTCGTTATGTCCGTGATCACATCCAGGACTCCGAACAACCTTCGGTGTGAGAGTAAATGGCCACGGGTAGCCTAACCGACTCCCCCTGGCTCTCTAAAAAATTATCAGGCCGATTGGGCCTTCAAGTATCCAAAACACAAGGCCGCCTTCCCCTGGTCGGCTATCTCATAGGCCGACTACCGGAAGGCGACCCGACCTCCAAAAAACCTTCCCGAAGATAACCATAAGATGGCCGACTCCCAGAAGTCGGCCATAAGTAGACCGACTCCCAGAAGCCGGCCACAAGAAGACCGACTCCCAGAAGCCGGCCACAAGAAGACCGACTCCTGGAAGCCGGCCAAGACTGCACCCACCAGGGCTACGCCCACATAACGGTGATGAGATGGGGCATGGCCACAGTACAGCCTGCCACCCCCGAATCCCGGAGCATGCATGGCCACAGTGCGCCGTACGGGTCAGCCATCCCCCGTCCGGCGCGACACTGTTGCCATGTTGACCGTGACGTCACCCATGACAGGCGCCAGTACGACCCGCGGGCGGTGGGCCCCTTCAGCCAGAGAGACGCTCGAAGGCGGCCCGGCCTCCCCTAGTCGGCCTGAGGCGTAGCTGGCTCCCAATAGCCGGCTACCTTCCTCCCTCGAAGTATGTGCATTATTAAGGAGACAAGACGAGGTGAGGCTACAGTGAGAGCCCGCCAGGCGACGGCACTGTAGCCACGCTTACCTCGACAAAGCCCTCGTCATCAGGGGCGAGGCAACAGTAACCAGCCGCCGACAAAGCCCCCGGACGGTGGGGCCGGCCTGTCAACCAAGAGGCCGGCAGCCGGCGGGACCCACCAGTCAGCGGGCCCCAGCGGCCGGTGGAGAAGCCGGCGAGCACAGACACTGACGGCTGGGACCCGCATCCAGCCGTATTACCATTTTATCCCTGGGGGGTAGGCCTATATAAACCCCCCCAGGACACCCATGCAAAGGGTTGATCTCGAAGATAGTTTTAGCCACCACGTAGAGGGAAGAGGAGAGCTAGCCTTGCCTTTCTTCCTTCTCTAGCCAAACAGCTCAAGGAGCACTTGTAGCTACTTGTGTTGATCTAGTGATCATGCGGAGACCCCGCATAGCAGGACTAGGGGTGTTATCTCCACGGAAAGCCCCGAACCTGGGTAAGATTCGCCGGCGTGCATGTCTTCGCCTTATCCCGCTTCCAGGCACCGGCAATGTCTTACTGGCTCCCACAATGATAAGCCACCCGTTGGCATATGTCGCACCTACCACCCGACATTTGGCGCCCACCGTGGGGCCAGGTGCACCGTCGTCCGGAGACCTGTTCTGGACGGGAACCCTTTTCCTCCCCCGCGAGCATAGCCAGCCCGCTACGCCCGATGGCGCTTGCCCTGACACGCTGCAAGGCGTCGACGACGCCTGTGCGGCGAGCTGCCTCGCCGATCTTCTTGGCGAGGCTCGCATCTCCGACGAGCCTGCGTCTGACGCGGGCACAGACTGCCCTGAGAGCCGCCTCGTCAGCCTCCTCGACCAGCTTCACGTCTCCAGCGAGCTTGCTGTGGACTTGGAGTCGGTCGGCTCCACCGACCCGATGATTGTCGACTCCAACACGGCATCGCTTGACGCCTTCCCCACTAACGTGGTGATCATCGACGACCCTCTCCCTCGAGCCGACACTGGCAGCAACGCTGTCACTGAGGTGCTGGTCATCAGCCACGGCGCCGTCTCGGGCGAGAACGCCCACGACGCCCGACAAGCGGCGCTGCACGACTTGTCCGTCCCCATCCCGGCCGACGCCGACGCCGAGACTCTGGAGGCACGCCGCCTCGCCCTCATCGCGGAGGGCCAGAAGATAGCATCCATGAGACGCCTCACTGAGGCTCACCAGCGCGAAGTCGGCCGCGCCGCCTTTGGTACGCCGCCTCCTGGCGGGCCGAGCCGAGCCGGCCTCGTCAAGAAGCGCGGCGCAGCCATCGCCAGCATGCTGGGAGCAGACCACCCAGTCTACGCCACGCCACTCGAGAACCTGCGTGCCGCTCAGGCGGCCGTAGACGAGCTGAACGGGCCGGGGGCTGATGAGCTCCCCTACATGACTAGACGCATCCAGCAGCTGATCAACGCGGCCGCAGAATGGCATGAAGCCGGCGCCCGCACTGAAAGTCCTCCCCCATGCCGAGAGCACGCCGCGACATCCCAAACGCCGACTGCAAGCGGCGCCCGCGCAAGAAAAGACAAGGAGCCGGCTGCTAGCCACAGTCGGACTCGGGTCACCATTGAGCGCGACGCAGAAGGCCGCCCCCGAGCGGTGGAACGACAAGGCAATCCGCCTCCCCCGCCTCGTGGGGAGAGATATCCCACCCCGCCGCATGTCACTCATCCGACTCTCGGCGGCCGACTAGGCCACCGCGAAGGAGTCGGCGAGAATGATGCCCGCCACCGGATCGACCGCCTAGCGCGATCCCTGGCGCTAGAAGAAGAAGATGATGTCGGCCCGCCTTGCCTTGGCCCCCGCATCCGCCACGAGCCCTTCCCCAAAGGGTTCTCACTCCCAAGAGACACGCCAAAATACAACGGCTCCGTGAAGCCGGAAGATTGGTTGATCGACTACTCTACCGCAGTCAGCATAGCAAACGGCAACAGGCGTGTTGCCGTGAAGTACGTCCCTCTCATGCTTCAAGGCACGGCATGCACCTGGCTGAACAGCCTCAAGCCCTACAGCGTCAACAGCTGGCTAGACTTCACGGAAGTCTTCGTCCGCAACTTCACCAGCACATACAAGCGGCCTCCCAAGCCCCGCAAGCTCTCCTTGTCCAAGGGCCCAGCGAATCGACTCGTGACTACCTCACGCGTTGGGCCGAGCTCCGCAACTCCTGCGAGGGGGTGCACGAGGTTCAAGCCATAGAGTACTTCACCGCCGGGTGCCGAGTGGGCACCCTCCTCAAGCACCGACTCCTCTGCGACGAGCCGACTATCCTCGACGAGCTGCTGATCATAGCAGACAAGTACGCGACGGCCGACTCCTCAATGAAGACCGAGCTCCGAGTGGACGCCTCTGGAAAGGTGCTCGCTCCGGCTCCGAAGACGCCGGCTGGTGACTCCAACCGACGCCCCTACCAGAGCGACCACAAGCGCAAGGCCCCTATGCCGCCTTCCACCAGTCGGCAAGTAGCCACCGTCGAAGACGAACAACCCGAAGAGCGGCCCGCGTCCAAGAAGAAGGGCGGCAGGCCGGCTTGGCAGCCGACCTTCTCCTACGAGCAAACTCTTGATGCCCCTGCAAGTTCCACAGCGGTGCGAAGCCGTCCAACCACACCACCCAGAAGTGCCATTGGCTCAGGCGGATCTCCAAGGGCGAGGTGCTGCCGCCGCCTCCGCCTCCTGGCCTACCGCCTCCAGCCCCTCAGCAGTCGGCTGTTCGACCAGCAGTCGGAGCCATTCAGGATGAGTTCCCAGATGAGCACGCCGCCTACGTCGTCTTCACGAGCCAAATTGAAGACAAGCGCAGTCGGCACCGACAGCACCAAGAAGTCAATGTGGCCGCCTCCAGCAACCCCGAGTTCGTGCATTGGTCTGAGAAGCCTATCAGCTGGAGCCGGGCGGATCACCCAGAGGTGATGCCGTCTCCCGGCTCTTATGCATTGGTGTTGGACGCCACCCTCGCGACAGAAAGGCGAGCTGCCCATTTCTCCCGTGTGCTGATTGATGGTGGAAGCAGCATCAACATACTGTACCGCGACACCATGGAGAAGTTGAACATCAAGGCGAAGCAACTCATGCCAAGCTGGACTGTGTTCCATGGCATCGTACCCGGCTTGTCCTGTTCCCCAATCGGCAAGATCAAGATGGATGTTCTCTTCGGAGACAAGGATCACTTTCGCCGAGAAGCGATCTGGTTTGAAGTACTGGATCTAGAGAGCCCTTACCACGCCTTGCTTGGCCGACCTGCCCTGGCCAAGTTCATGGATGTGCCCCACTACGCCTACCTCAAGATGAAGATGCCAAGTTCAAAGGGGATCATCACCATAGCCGGAGACTACAAGAAGTCCACCGAGTGCGCTGCGGCTAGCAGCCGACTGGCCGAGTCCCTCGTGATTGCTGAAGACAAGAAGATGCTGGACCGAGTCATGGCCATGGCCGGCAAGTAGCCGGCCCTGTCCCCCAACCCCAAGGAATATGATGCTTAGGGCTCCTTCCAGCCAGCCAAGGAAACAAAGAAGATACCTCTGGACCCGGAGAACCCGGAGAGGTTTGCTGTCATTGGTGCAAACCTGGACAACAAATAGGAAGGCGAGCTCGTCGACTTCCTCCGTGAGAATCGGGACATCTTTGCATGGTCCCCAAAGGACATGCCGGGTGTTCCGAAGGATTTCGCCGAGCACAAGCTACACGTCCGAGCGGACGCAAAACCAGCACAAGCTCTTGGCCCCTTGGGAAGGCCCATTCGTCATTAGCAAGGCCCTAGGCAACGACTCCTACTACCTGATCGACGCACAGAAGCCGAAGGCACGCAAGAGGGATGATTCCGGCAAGGAGTCGGAACGACCATGGAACACCAATCTCCTGAGAAGATTTTACAGTTAAAAGAAGTATGTATCACGCTACCTTTTGTATTAAGTACAAGACAACGGGCCCCCCGAGGCGCACTCGGGGACTACCCTCTTTTATCTATGAATGACGAGTGTCATACCCATGAATGTACTATTACATTTGATTTTCTATCTGGCACCGGGTTCGACTAGTCGGCCCGGGGACTAGCCGCCTTGAGTTATATTAAAAGTTCTACCTGAAGTCAGACAAGTAGTGTGCCGGCACCCGAGCCCTCTCTTATTGAAAGTTGCAGCTCGAAGAACCGACTGTCCGACTGGCAAGAGCCAAAGGCAGGAAAGGATGCCCACACGAAAAACGGCTAAGGACTAACGAACCTATATAACATAAGCCGGCCTCCCACCACACCTACCGGCTGTCAGAATAGCCGGCTGGCCAGCTTCCCAGTCACTTCATTACAATCCAAGAAAGCTAGAGTACTTGCCCTCCCAACCGGCCAAGCACTTCTCCAGCCACAGACTGCAGAGCAGTTGTTCGGCTGGGAAGGCGGCAACCAAGGGAGGGCGGCAAAGGAAACAGCCAAAGGATGAAAAGCAAGAACAATGGGAAGCCAAACACATGCATGATTATATTTACACATAAGGCCGTCAACAGGCCAGCAGTCAACATAATTTGAATACACCCGCAGTGGGTGGAACTGCGCAAACTTAACAAAATATTGTTCGAAGAGCAATAAACAGGAAAGCAAAGATGGCGGATCAGACTAAGGGCGCAATAGGCGAGCCGGGCTGGTCGGTGGAGACGGCAGTGCCGGCTGGCGAGTCTCGGCTTGATCATCGCCGGCTCCAGGCGGCGCGTTCACACGTGCCTCGTTGCTGGAGGCACGATCAAGTTGAGGCTGGCCGGTTGCTCCACCATCTGGCACAGCGTATTCACCATCCTCTCCCTCCTCCTCTTCGCCCTCATCGCTTGAGTCGATCTCCTCCGCCGAGTCCTCACCATCCGCCGGGTTTAGCCCGAACCACTCCTCCGGCTGAGCAATGCCATTGTCATCCACCTCAGGAGCAAAGGCGATGGTGTCGGTGTAGTCGGCGATTGCCAAAGCGCGCTAGATGATAGCTGGCCGCACCGCCTCCAACTCCTCGTCAGCCTCCTGCCGCGAGGTGGCCAGCTGGTCCAAGCTCAACTCGGGATACCAGGCTTTGACGAACTCCAGCGCCCGCCTGGCGCCTGACCGAGCTGCAGAAGCCTTCCAGGCCTCGAAGCGGCCAACCGCTACCTCCAGCCAGTCGGCAGTCTGACTGGGGGTACGGGGAACTGCCTCGCCAGGCCAGAGGGCGGCCAGCACTTCCACCCCAACGCGCTGAAGACGGTGGAGCATGCGGTGAGCCGGCTGGAGGCGGGCTTGGATCGCCAGAAGATGCTCCTCAAGCGACCGACGAGCATTCGGCGCGATCTCCACACCAGCTTGCCTTCGTGCCTTGCGGTGGGCCTCGACAACCTGGTTGGCGGCGGTAGAGTAACCAGGGAAGTACTCTGCACAACAAAGAAAGAGAAAAAACACAAAGTCAGAGAATGGACTAAATGGCAAGCAGCAAGCAAGAAACGAAGAAGAGGGCGGCCTACCATCGACCAAGTCTTCGATCTGGCCGTAGCCGCTGATCAGTGACTGCCTTGCCTCAGCCCAGCTCGCCGCCTCGGTCTCGTACTCGGCTTGAAGGGCGGCCTCGCTGTCCTGCACCGCCTCCAGGGCCGCCTTGTGGCTCTCCTCCTGGTCGGCCAGCCTCTTGACCAGGCGGTGACGCTCCTGAACCAAGGCGTCAAACTCGGCTTCCTTGGCGCGAAGGGTGGTCTGGGTCCCACCCAGCTGCTCCCTCAGGCTAGCATTGGCCTCTGCAGATATGGCAAAGAAGAAAAAAGCAATAAGAAAGAAGTCGTCAGGAAAGATCCGACCCGACTGCTCAGCAGTCGGCCCGAATCTCGGGGACTACACCCAGTGGGTGCGCTGACGCGCCCCCACGTGAGATAAAAGATGAAGCACTTACTCCGGCTCTCAGTTAGATCAGCAGTCTTCTGGGTCAGCTCCCGAGCCTGGGAGTTGAAGGCGGCCGCACGGAGGTTGTGGTAGTCCTGCAAGTCGGACAGAGAAGTGAACAAGAGCAAGATAAGCAATCAAAGTCTACTAAGAAGTTCCAAGCCGCCTGCTCAGCAGCCGACTCGGAACTCGGGAACTACACCCAGTGGGTGCGCTGACGCGCCCCCATGGAAGAGAGCAAGATCAAGAAACATAAAAGTGGGAAGGCTCACCCGAATGGCCGCCCGTGTCGCGAGGAACTCATCATTGTACTGCCTCAGCACGGCGGCCTGGGACTGAAGCCGGTTCTGGACTTCTTGCGCCGCCACGTTCACCACGGCCGTCCCACCACCCGGCGTCCACCCCGAGCTGGCGCTGGCTGTCTCCGGATCCTGGGTCGACGAGCTAGAGCCCGGCGCCGAAGTCGCCTTCCCCGCGCGCTGGCGTGATGACGATCGGACCACCAGGTTCGTCTTTGCAGCCGGCTCACCTCGAGCCGGCCGCACGGGCGGCGCGTCAAGTCGGCCGCCTCGGTCCGCCCCAGTCGGCGATGGCGGTGCCGCCTCCCTCTCCCGGGCGACGACGTTGTCCTCCTCCCTCTCCATCCCCGGCAGGTCGCCGCCGGCTTCCTCCGACGGGGGCTTCGGGATCTCGGGCGCCGCGACACGTAGGGGGGTGACAAACAAGGCCCCCTCCGCTGCCGCTGCGGCTGCAGCCTCCGCCTGGGCCTTGGCCGCCGCGTCGGCTTGTGCCTTCGCCGACTCCTCCGCCATCTCCTGCGCCGCCTTGGCACCGGCCGCCCTCAGCTCCTCCGCCTCCCGCTCCTCCTGCGCCTCCCGCGCATTCCGCTCCGTTGCCGCCTGAAGCTCGGCACGAGGGTCCACGCGGCGGGTATTTGCCGATCCTCCAGACGATCCAACCATGGAGGTGGCAGCAATCCGCTCAAGAGAGAGCGGAGCCCTGTTTGATGAGACAAGACAAGGATTCAGAAATCGACAAGAAAAGAAGAAGGAATATGCAAGAGAATCTACACTTACGCCGAAACCGTTTGGACTGCTTCACCACCTTCCGGAAGCAGGCCGCCTTCGCGGCCGCCTCATCCCGCCTGGTCGCCGCCGCCCCTCTCTTGGGCTTCTTCGGCCGATTGCCGAACAAGCCTGCCGCGGCCCGGCGCTTCTGCACGCCGCCTCGAGCAAGCGGCGCGGCGGAGGAACCCGCGCCACGGTCGGACGCCGGCTGGCGGCGCGGGATGATTTCTGCCTCGTCGTCCTCCGGCCAGTCGTCGAAGCTGGCTCCAAGCCCGGAGCCGCCTGCTTCGCCGCCTCCTGCCTCGGTGTTATCATCCATGGCGGCCGCCCCCAAGTCGGGGTCCTCCAAGTCATGCTCCGTCCGGTCGGGGAGAAATTGGCGATCCGCCCCCGCTGTCCCGGCCGCAGGTCGAAGGAGAGGGCTCTGCCAAGACGTGCCGACTGGTCAGAGTTAGCCAAGAAAAACTTGGTGACAAAACTAAAAGAAGAGAAGATAAAGAAAGCATACCATAGGCGGGGGATTGGCACGGGTGTACGGCTCCTTGCCAAACTGCCACTCTGCGGAGAGCTTGCAGTTCGCGAGATAGTTCACCATATGAGCCACCTCGTCATGAGGCATCTCCTTGGTGCACATCCAACTCGGATCGAGTTGGCCGCTCATTTGACTGATCAAATGAGGGCGGCGTTGAAGTGGGAGCACCCGGCGCACCACGAAGGCAGCCAGCAGGTCGGACCCAGTCAGGCCCTCCGACTGGATCATTACCCGGAGTCGGGCGACGGCGGCGGCTCCAGCCGGCGACAGCGTCCTGGCCCGATAGGACCACTGGGCCCGCCTCCCAGCCGGCGGGCCGGCTACGTAAGCCGGCAAATTGACGTAGTCGCCTTGCGGGGTGACATTCTTCACGTAGAAGTACGATTTCTGCCAGAGCTTCACCGACTGGATTAGCGTGATGGCAGGGAAGGGGTTGTCGGCTGCCGGCATCCGCACCGCGATGAAGGCGCCGCTCTGAGCCGGCACGCCCTGCATGTGGGTGCCAAGCTTGGATTGGAAGAATTCCCCCCAGAGCTCGAGGGTGGGAAGGACGCCGAGGAAGCCCTCGCACAGAGTGACGAAGGCGGACAGCGGCACCACCATGTTTGGAGTGAGGTGGTGCGGCTGGAGCTGATAAAATTTGAGGAAGGAGCGGAAGAAGGCGCTCGCGGGCAGGCCGAGGCCGCGCAGGAAGTGCGAGCGAAATATTACCCGCTCGCCTTCCTCCGGCGCCGGCGTGATCTCCTTCTTCGGCGCAAGACGGACCCGCACCTGGTCCTCGCCGGGCATCCGCCGCGTCTTGCGGAGGAAGTCGATGTGGTCCACGTGGACATTGGAGCCGTCCCTATCTCCGCCGTGCTGCATGACGGCAAGAAGCTGGTCAGAAAGGGCGCGGCGATGGCGAAATCACGGCCCTGCGGCGGCGAAGCTGCGGGGTAGTGCGAACACTAGAGGGACGGCGCGGCGGCGAAGGGCTGCTGCGGCGGAGAAGGAAAGGAAGAAAATGGCGGAGCGAGGGGAGCGTGCGAGCGCCTGCCGTTCCCCCTCCTCCCCCTACTTATAGCCTCGTGCGGCGAAGCCGAGGAGGCGAGGCGTGGGGGGGGGGGGAACATGGGATTAACTGCGTCCACTCCCCCACGTTCCGCGATTACTGCGCCCTAACGACATGCAGAAACTGCCGCCGGAAGGCGTGCGGCCCGCTTTGGGCCACAGAGAATCCGCGCCTGGGCCTAGGCGTGGGAGTGATGGGCCCCCGGCCTGCGGCGACGTCCTGTCGCGCGCGTGGGTTGGCAAGCTTTTTTCAGCCGGAGGGTGCCACGTGGTACGCGGGCGGCGAGCGACCGGCCCGCAACCCGGCGTGCGCACCAACCGACTCCCGCCTTCAGACTTCAAAATCTCGCCAAGACGGCGTACCCAACCGAAGCCGGGCTCCTAGCTGCTGGCTCTTCAAGATAGGAAGCTGACCGAGCTTCTCGTCCTCTTCTCAGCCTCGAAGCCCAACCAGCTTCGGGGACTACTGTCGGAGTAAATGGCCACGGGTGGCCTAACCGACTCCCCCTGGCTCTCTAAAAAATTGTCAGGCTGATTGGGCCTTCAAGTATCCAAAACACAGGGCCGCCTTCCCCTGGTCGGCTATCTCACAGGCCGACTACCGGAAGGCGACCCGACCTCCAAAAAACCTTCCCGAAGATAACCATAAGATGGCCGACTCCCAAAAGCCGGCAATAAGTAGACCGACTCCCCGAAGCCGGCCACAAGAAGACCGACTCCCGGAAGCCTGCCAAGACTGCACCCACCAGGGCTGCGCCCACATAACGGTGATGAGACGGGGCGTGGCCACAGTACAACCTGCCACCCCCGAATCCCGGAGCATGCATGGCCACAGTGCGCCGTACGGGTCAGCCATCCCCCGTCCGGCGCGACACTGTTGCCATGTTGACCGTGACGTCACCCACGACAGGCGCCAGTACGGCCCGCGGGCGGCAGGCCCCTTCAGCCAGAGAGACGCTCGAAGGCGGCCCGGCCTCCCCTAGTCGGCCTGAGGTGTAGCTGGCTCCCAATAGCCGGCTACCTCCCTCTCTCGAAGTATGTGCATTATTAAGGAGACAAGACAAGGTGAGGCTATAGTGAGACCCCGCCAGGCGGCGGCACTGTAGCCACGCTTACCTCGACAAAGCTCTCGTCATCAGGGGCGAGGCAACAGTAACCAGCCGCCGACAAAGCCCCCGGGCGGTGGGGCCGGCATGTCAACCAAGAGGCCGGCAGCCGGGCCCCAGCGGCCAGCGGAGAAGCCGGTGAGCACAGACACTGACGGCTGGGACCCGCATCCAGCCGTATTACCATTGTATCCCTGGGGGGTTGGCCTATATAAACGCTCCAGGACACCCATGCAAAGGGTTGATCTCGAAGATAGTTTTAGCCACCACGTAGAGGGAAGAGGAGAGCTAGCCTTGCCTTTCTTCCTCCTCTAGCCAAACAGCTCAAGGAGCACTTGTAGCTACTTGTGTTGATCTAGTGATCATGCGGAGACCCCGCAGAGCAGGACTAGGGGTGTTATCTCCACAGAAAGCCCCGAACCTGGGTAAGATTCGCCGGCGTGCATGTCTTCGACTTATCCCGTTTCCAGTCACCGGCGATGTCTTACTGGCTCCCACAGTGATAAGCCACCCATTGGCGTATGTCGCACCTACCACCCGACATTCCGTACATCAAAACATATAAACTCATAATATAACTGTCATCGAAACTTTAAGCGTGCGGACCCTACGGGTTCGAGAACTATGTAGACATGACCGAGACACGTCTCCGGTCAATAACCAATAGCGGAACCTGGATGCTCATATTGGCTCCCACATATTCTACGAAGATCTTTATCGGTCAGACCGCATAACAACTTACGTTGTTCCCTTTGTCATCGGTATGTTAGTTGCCCGAGATTCGATCGTCGGTATCTCAATACCTAGTTCAATCTCGTTACAGGCACGTCTCTTTACTCGTTCTGTAATACATCATCCCACAACTAACTCATTAGTTGCAATGCTCGCAAGACCTAAGTGATGTGTGTTATCGAGTGGGCCCAAAGATACCTCTTCGACAATCGGAGTGACAAATCCTAATCTCGAAATACGCCAACCCAACAAGTACCTTTGGAGACACCTGTAGAGCACCTTTATAATCACCCAGTTAGGTTGTGACGTTTGGTAGCACACAAAGTGTTCCTCCGGTAAACGGGAGTTGCATAATCTCATAGTCATAGGAACATGTATAAGTCATGAAGAAATCAATAGCAATATACTAAACGATCGAGTGCTAAGCTAACGGAATGGGTCAAGTCAATCACATCATTCTCCTAATGATGTGATCCCGTTAATCAAATGACAACTCATGTCTATGGCTAGGAAACATAACCATCTTTGATCAACGAGCTAGTCAAGTAGAGGCATACTAGTGACACTCTGTTTTTCTATGTATTCACACAAGTATTATGTTTCCGGTTAATACAATTCTAGCATGAATAATAAACATTTATCATGATATAAGGAAATAAATAATAACTTTATTATTGCCTCTAGGGAATATTTCCTTCAGTCTCCCACTTGCACTAGAGTCAATAATCTAGATTACACAGTAATGATTCTAACACCCATGGAGCCTTGGTGCTGATCATGTTTTGCTCGTGGAAGAGGCTTAGTCAACGGGTTTGCAACATTCAGATCCGTATGTATCTTGCAAATTTCTATGTCTCCCACCTGGACTAAATCCCAGATGGAATTGAAGCGTCTCTTGATGTGCTTGGTTCTCTTGTGAAATCTGGATTCCTTCGCCAAGGCAATTGCACCAGTATTATCACAAAAGATTTTCATTGGACCCGATGCACTAGGTATGACACCTAGATCGGATATGAACTCCTTCATCCAGACTCCTTCATTTGCTGCTTCCGAAGCAGCTATGTACTCCGCTTTACACGTAGATCCCGCCACAACACTTTGTTTAGAACTGCACCAACTGACAGCTCCACCGTTCAATGTAAACACGTATCCGGTTTGCGATTTAGAATCGTCCGGATCAGTGTCAAAGCTTGCATCGACGTAACCATTTACGACTAGCTCTTTGTCACCTCCATAAACGAGAAACATATCCTTAGTCCTTTTCAGGTATTTCAGGATGTTCTTGACCGCTGTCCAGTGATCCACTCCTGGATTACTTTGGTACCTCCCTGCAAAACTTATAGCAAGGCACACATCAGGTCTGGTACACAACATGGCATACATGATAGAGCCTATGGCTGAAGCATAGGGAACATCTTTCATCTTCTCTCTATCTTCTGTAGTGGTCGGGCATTGAGTCTTACTCAACTTCACACCTTGTAACACAGGCAAGAACCCTTCCTTTGCTTGATCCATTTTGAACTTCTTCAAAACTTTGTCAAGGTATGTGCTCTGTGAAAGTCCAATTAAGCGTCTTGATCTATCTCTATAGATCTTGATGCCCAATATATAAGCAGCTTCACCGAGGTCCTTCATTGAAAAACTCTTATTCAAGTATCCCTTTATGCTATCCAGAAATTCTATATCATTTCCAATCAATAATATGTCATCCACATATAATATCAGAAATGCTACAGAGCTCCCACTCACTTTCTTGTATATACAGGCTTCTCCAAAAGTCTGTATAAAACCAAATGCTTTGATCACACGATCAAAGCGTTTATTCCAACTCCGAGAGGCTTGCACTAGTCCATAAATGGATCGCTGGAGCTTGCACACTTTGTTAGCTCCTTTTGGATCGACAAAACCTTCTGGTTGCATCATATACAACACTTCTTCTAGATATCCATTCAGGAATGCAGTTTTGACATCCATTTGCCAAATTTCATAATCATAAAATGCGGCAATTGCTAACATGATTCGGACAGACTTAAGTATCGCTACGGGTGAGAAAGTCTCATTGTAGTCAGTTCCTTGAACTTGTCGAGAACCTTTCGCAACAAGTCGGATCCATTACCGTCAGCGTCAGTCTTCTTCTTGAAGATCCATTTATTCTCAATGGCTTGCTGATCATCGGGCAAGTCAACCAAAGTCCATACTTTGTTCTCATACATGGACCCCATCTCAGATTTCATGGCTTCAAGCCATTTTGCGGAATCTGGGCTCACCATTCCTTCTTCATAGTTCGTAGGTTCGTCATGGTCTAGTAACATAACCTCCAGAACAGGATTACCGTACCACTCTGGTGCGGATCTTACTCTGGTTGACCTACCAGGTTCAGTAACAACTTGATTTGAAGTTCCATGATCATCATCATTAACTTCCTCACTAATTGGTATAGACGTCACAGGAACCGGTTTCTGTGATGAACTACTTTCCAATAAGGGAGCAGGTACGGTTACCTCATCAAGTTCTACTTTCCTCCCACTCGCTTCTTTCAAGAGAAACTCCTTCTCTAGAAAGGATCCATTCTTAGCAACGAATGTCTTGCCTTCGGATCTGTGATAGAAGGTGTACCCAACAGTCTCCTTTGGGTATCCTATGAAGACACATTTCTCCAATTTGGGTTCGAGCTTATCAGGTTGAAGTTTTTTCACATAAGCATCGCAGCCCCAAACTTTAAGAAACGACAACTTTGGTTTCTTGCCAAACCACAGTTCATATGGCGCATCTCAACGGATTTTGATGGTGTCCTATTTAACGTGAATGCGGCCGTCTCTAAAGCATAACCCCAAAACGATAGCGGTAAATCAGTAAGAGACATCATAGATCGCACCATATCTAGTAAAGTACGATGACGATATTCGGACACACCATTACGATGTGGTGTTCCGGGTGGCGTGAGTTGCGAAACTATTCCGCATTGTTTCAAACGTAGACCAAACTCGTAACTCAAATATTCTCCTCCACGATCAGATCGTAGAAACTTCATTTTCTTGTTACGATGATTTTCAACTTCACTCTGAAATTCTTTGAACTTTTCAAATGTTTCAGACTTATGTTTCATTAAGTAGATATACCCATATCTGTTTAAATCATCTATGAAGGTGAGAAAATAACGATACCCGCCGCGAGCCTCAATATTCATTGGTCCACATACAGTAGTATGTATGATCTCCAATAAATCAGTTGCTCGCTCCATAGTTCTGGAGAACGGCGTTTTAGTCATGTTGCCCGTGAGGCATGGTTCGCAAGTACCAAGCGATTCATAATCAAGTGATTCCAAAAGTCCATCAGTATGGAGTTTCTTCACGCGCTTTACACCAATATGACCCAAACGGCAGTGCCACAAATAAGTTGCACTATCATTATCAACTCTGCATCTTTTGGCTTCAACATTATGAATATGTGTATCACTACTATCGAGATTCATTAAAAATAGACCACTCTTCAAGGGTGCATGACCACAAAATATATTACTCATATAAATAGAACAACCATTATTCTCTGATTTAAATGAATAACCGTCTCGCATCAAACAAGATCCAGATATAATGTTCATGCTCAACGCTGGCACCAAATAACAATTATTTAGGTCTAATACTAACCCCGAAGGTAGATGTAGAGGTAGCGTGCCGACGGTGATCACATCGACTTTGGAACGGTTTCCCACGCGCATCGTCACCTTGTCCTTGGCCAGTGTTCGCTTAATCCGTAGTACATGTTTTGAGTTGCAAATATTAGCAACAGAACCAGTATCAAATACCCACATGCTACTGCGAGATCTGGTAAGGTACACATCAATAACATGTATATCACATATACCTTTGTTCACCTTGCCATCCTTCTTATCCGCCAAATACTTGGGGCAGTTCCGCTTCCAGTGACCAGTCTGCTTGCAGTAGAAACACTCAGTCTCGGGCTTAGGTCCAGACTTGGGTTTCTTCTCTTGAGCAGCAACTTGCTTGCTGTTCTTCTTGAAGTTCCCCTTTTTCCTCCCTTTGCCCTTTTTCTTGAAACTGATGGTCTTATTGACCATCAACACTTGATGCTCCTTCTTGATTTCTACCTCCGTAGCTTTTAGCATTGCGAAGAGCTCGGGAATTGTCTTATCCATCCCTTGCATGTTATAGTTCATCACGAAGCTCTTGTAGCTTGGTGGCAGTGATTGAAGAATTCTGTCAATGACGCTATCATCCGGAAGATTAACTCCTAGTTGAATCAAGTGATTGTTATACCCAGACATTCTGAGTATATGCTCACTGACAGAACTATTCTCCTCCATCTTGCAGCTGTAGAACTTATTGGAGACTTCATATCTCTCAATCCGGGCATTTGCTTAAAATATTAACTTCAACTCCTGAAACATCTCATATGCTCCATGACGTTCAAAGCGTCGTTGAAGTCCTGGTTCTAAGCCGTAAAGCATGGCACACTGAACTATCGAGTAGTCATCAGCTTTGCTCTGCCAGACGTTCATAACATCTGGTGTTGCTCCTGCAGTAGGTTTGGAACCTAGCGGTGCTTCCAGGACATAATTCTTCTGTGCAGCAATGAGGATAATCCTCAAGTTACGGACCCAGTCCGTGTAATTGCTACCATCATCTTTCAACTTTGCTTTCTCAAGGAACGCATTAAAATTCAACGGAACAACAGCACGGGCCATCTATCTACAATTAACATAGACAAGCAAGATACTATCAGGTACTAAGTTCATGATAAATTTAAGTTCAATTAATCATATTACTTAAGAACTCCCACTTAGATAGACATCCCTCTAATCCTCTAAGTGATCACGTGATCCATATCAACTAAACCATAACCGATCATCACGTGAAATGGAGTAGCTTTCAATGGTGAACGTCATTATGTTGATCATATCTACTATATGATTCACGCTCGACCTTTCGGTCTCAGTGTTCCGAGGCCATATCTGCATATGCTAGGCTCGTCAAGTTTAACCTGAGTATTCTGCGTGTGCAAAACTGGCTTGCACCCGTTGTAGATGGACATAGAGCTTATCACACCCGATCATCACGTGGTGTCTGGGCACGATGAACTTTGGCAACGGTGCATACTCTGGGAGAACACTTTTATCTTGAAATTTAGTGAGAGATCATCTTATAATGCTACCGTCAATCAAAGCAAGATAAGATGCATAAAAGATACACATCACATGCAATCAATATAAGTGATATGATATGGCCATCATCATCTTGTGCTTGTGATCTCCATCTCCGAAGCACCATCATGATCACCATCGTCACTGGCGCGGCACCTTGATCTTCATTGTAGCATCGTTCTCGTCTCGCCAATCTTATGCTTCTACGGCCATCGCTACCGCTTAGTGATAAAGTAAAGAATTACTGGGCGATTGGATTGCATACAATAAAGCGATAACCATATGGCTCCTGCCAGTTGCCGATAACTCGGTTACAAAACATGATCATCTCATATAATAAAATTTAGCATCATACTTTGACCATATCACATCACAACATGCTCTGCAAAAACAAGTTAGACGTCCTCTACTTTGTTGTTGCATGTTTTACATGGCTGCTACGGGCTGAGCAAAAACCACAACGATAGTTTGTCAAGTTGGTGCTGTTTTAACCTTCGCAAGGACCGGGCGTAGCCACACTCGGTTCAACTAAAGTTGGAGAAACTGACACCCGCCAGCCACCTGTGTGCAAAGCACGTCGGTAGAACCGGTCTCGCGTAAGCGTACGCGTAATGTCGGTCCGGGCCGCTTCATTCAACAATACCGCCGAACCAAAGTGTGACATGCTGGTAAGCAGTATGACTTATATCACCCACAACTCACTTGTGTTCTACTCGTGCATATGACATCTACGCATAAAACCAGGCTCGGATGCCACTCTTGGGGAACGTAGTAATTTCAAAAAAATTCCTATGCACACGCAAGATCATGGTGATGAATAGCAACGAGAGGGGAGAGTGTTGTCCACGTACCCTCGTAGACCGAAAGTGGAAGTGTTAGCACAACGCGGTTGATGTAGTCGTACGTCTTCACGATCCGACCGATCAAGTACCAAACGCACGGCACCTCCGAGTTCAGCACACGTTCAGCCCGATGACGTCCCTCGAACTCCGATCCAGCCGAGTGTTGAGGGAGAGTTTTGTTGGGGTACGTAGTAATTTCAAAAATTTCCTACGCACATGCCAGATCATGGTGATGCATAGCAACGAGAGGGGAGAGTGTTGTCCACGTACCCTCGTAGACCGACAGCGGAGGCATTATCACAACGCGGTTGATGTAGTCGTACGTCTTCACGATCCGACCGATCAAGTACCGAACGTACGACACCTCCGAGCTCTACACACGTTCAGCTCGATGACGTCCCTCGAACTCCGATCCAGCCGAGTGTTGAGGGAGAGTTTCGTCAGCACGACGGTGTGGTGACGATGATGATGTTCTACCGACGCAGGGCTTCGCCTAAGCTCTGCAACGGTATTATCGAGGTGTAATCTGGTGGAGGGGGGCACCGCACACGGCTAAAATATCGTATATCAAGTGTGTCTAGAGGTGCCCCCCTGCCCCCGTATATAAAGGAGCAAGGGGGAGGCCGGCTGCCTATGGGCGCGCCAAGGAGAGGGGGGGGAGTCCTCCTCCTACTAGGAGTAGGACTCCCCTTTCCTAGTCCTACTAGGAAAAGAAGGGGGGAAGGAAAGAGAGGGAGAGGGAGAGGGAAAGGGGGCTGCGCCCCCGTCTCCTAGTCCAACTAGGACTCCTCCTGGGAGGGGGCGCGCCACCTCCTGGCTGCTGCCCTCTCTCTCCCCTCAAGGCCCACTAAGGCCCAATACTTCCCCGGGGGTTCCGGTAACCCTCCGGCACTCCGGTTTAATCCGAAACTTCTCCGGAACACTTCCGGTGTCCGAATATAGTCGTCCAATATATCAATCTTTACGTCTCGACCATTTCGAGACTCCTCGTCATGTCCGTGATCACATCCGGGACTCCAAACAACCTTCGGTACATCAAAACATATAAACTCATAATAAAACTGTCATCGTAACTTTAAGCGTGCGGACCCTTCGGGTTCGAGAACTATGTAGACATGACCGAGACACCTCTCCGGTCAATAACCAATAGCGGGACCTGGATGCCCATATTGGCTCCCACATATTCTACGAAGATCTTTATCGGTCAGACCGCATAACAACATACGTTGTTCCCTTTGTCATCGGTATGTTACTTGCCCGAGATTCGATCGTCGGTATCTCGATACCTAGTTCAATCTCGTTACCGGCAAGTCTCTTTACTCGTTCCGTAATACATCATCCCGCAACTAACTCATTAGTCACAATGCTTGCAAGGCTTATAGTTATGTGCGTTACCGAGTGGGCCCAGAGATACCTCTTCGACAATCGGAGTGACAAATCCTAATCTCGAAATACGCCAACCCAACAAGTACCTTTGGAGACACCTGTAGAGCACCTTTATAATCACCCAGTTACGTTGTGATGTTTGGTAGCACACAAAGTGTTCCTCCGGTAAACGGGAGTTGCATAATCTCATAGTCATAGGAACATGTATAAGTCATGAAGAAATCAATAGCAATATACTAAACGATCGAGTGCTAAGCTAACTGAATGGGCCAAGTCAATCACATCATTCTCCTAATGACGTGATCCCGTTTATCAAATGACAAGTCATGTCTATGGCTAGGAAACATAACCATCTTTGATCAACGAGCTAGTCAAGTAGAGGCATACTAGTGACACTCTGTTTGTCTATGTATTCACACAAGTATTATGTTTCCGGTTAATACAGTTCTAGCATGAATAATAAACATTTATCATGATATAAGGAAATAAATAATAACTTTATTATTGCCTCTAGGGCATATTTCCTTCAGTTAAGGTGTCCACTATGACCCAAACTGCATCGTTGCCTCGCTGAGTTTTAGGTAGCCCTATGACAAAATCCATGCAGACATCATCCCATTTCCATTGTGAAACTGGCAATGGTTGGAGAAGCCCGGCTGCCTTCTGTTGTTCTGCCTTCACCTTGTTCCATATGTCGCAATAGGCCACAAAATAGGCAATGTCTTTCTTCATTCCATCCCACCAGAATATTTGCCGAAGGTCTTCATACATTTTAGTACCTCCAGGGTGAATAGCATACGAAGATTCGTGTGCTTCCGACAGGATTTTCTTCCTTAAACCCGCCTGACTGGGTACACAAATCCTTCCACGGAATCGGAGGGTACCATGTTGATCCTTAGAAAAGTCTGATGTTTGTCCTGCTAACATACTCTTGGCACGTTTTTGCAGGACGGTGTCACCTGGCTGGGCCTTGCGGATCTCTTCCTCGAGTGTAGGTACAACTTCCATAATATTAGCAAGACCAGCATCAACTATGACCAGGTTGAGCTGAGCAATCTCCTCTTGATGTTCAGGAGGCAAGGATTCCATTATGGTATTCAGGCTGACAGGCTTTCGGCTGAGTGCATCGGCAACCACGTTGGCCTTACCCGGGTGGTAATTTATTCCAAGATCATAGTCCTTGACTAACTCAAGCCATCTTTGTTGATGAAGATTTAAATCTGGGTGAGTAAATATATACTTGAGACTTTTGTGGTCGGTAAAATTTTGGCACCTCTTCCCAATGAGGTAGTGTCTTCAAATTTTTAGAGCATGAACCACCGCGGCCAATTCCAGATCATGATTAGGATAATTTCCCTCGTGGGGTCGTAGCTGTCGCGATGCATATGCTACCACCTTGCCTTCTTGCATAAGTACGCATCCAAGACCCTGTCTGGAGGCGTCGCAGTACACATAAAAGCTGCGGTAGATGTTTGGAAGAGTCAACACAGGTGCTGTCGTCAGCCGGATTTTTAGCTCATTGAAACTTTTCTCACAGTCCTTAGTCCATTCAAACTTCTTATCTTTCTTGAGTAGCTCCGTCATGGGTTTAGCAATCTTGGAAAACCCTTCAATGAAACGACGGTAGTAGCCGGCTAATCCAAGAAAACTCCAGATTTGTGATACGGTTGTGGGTGCCAACCAATAGAGCACATCCTTTACTTTGCTCGGGTCCACGGCTATACCTTCTGCGGACAACACATGTCCAAGAAATCCAACTCGCTTGAGCCAAAACTCGCATTTACTGAATTTGGCGTATAGCTGATGGTCACGCAGTCGTTGTAACACAGCTCTGAGGTGTTTTTTGTGCTCTTCTTCACTTTTTGAGTATATAAGTATGTCATCGATGAAGACCACCATGAATTTATCGAGGAATTCCATGAATACTTTATTCACCATATGCATGAAGAAGGCAGGGGCATTGGTGAGACCAAAGGACATAACTGTATATTCATAAAGACCGTACCGAGTAGTGAATGCGGTCTTAGGAATATCTTCCTTTTTAATCTTGAGTTGATGATATCCTGTCCTCAAATCAATTTTGGAGAATACCTTGGCCCCACTGAGCTAATCAAACAAGTCATCAATCCTGGGCAGTGGATATTTATTTTTGATGGTGACATCATTCAGCTGCCGGTAATCCACACACATGCGGAGGCTGCCATCCTTCTTATCCACGAAGATAGCAGGTGATCCCCATGGTGAAGAGCTGGGACGGATATATCCTTTCTGGAGCATTTCATCAAGCTATTTCTTTAGCTCCACTAATTCTGATGAAGGCATCTGGTGATACTTCTTATATAACGGTGCGGTTCCGGGCACAAGATCTATTGCAAACTCAAGCTCTCGATCGGGCGGCATGCCTGGCAGTTCTTGTGGAAATACATCAGGAAACTCACTGACCACAGGAATTAATTCCAACTCACCAGCCACAGTGGTGAAGACCATTTCTTTCTTGGGTATGCTCCTGCGAGCATAGAATTTGGTAGTCTACCCCTCTTGACTGGTCAAAGTGACTTCTCGGGTCGCGCAATTTACGCATACTTGATATTGGGTCAACCAATTCATTCCCAAAATAATGTCCTGCTTTACAGACTCAATGATTATCAAGGATGTTGGAAAACGGGCTCCGTTGATATTGATTTCCAGATTACGGCAGACTAGATTGCTCCTGATCAAAGATCCCGGGGATTGTACCAGCATATTCTTGCCCAAAAGCGAACAAGGAAATTTGTTTTGGGAACAAAACTCCGCGAAATAAAAGTGGGAAGCCCCAGAGTCAAATAAAATTACGGCAGGTATGTTATTAACAAAAAACATACCAATGACGACTTTGAGATTCTCTTGGGCTTCGTCTGCGGAGAGATGATGAACGTGCCCAGTGATGTTTTGCTAGGTAGGGTATGACCCCATAAAGTTGACTTGTGGCCTGAATAGAGCATTTGCCTTGCCGTTCTTGGGACACTGTCTGGCATAATGTCTGGTTTGCCCACAACTGAAGCAAGAACTGTTGCGATGGCACTCTTCTCGCACCGGGTTGGTCACGACATTCTTGACTTGTGTGGTGGTTTTGTTAACATTCTGCTGCAAATTGGGCTTGTACTCCACCTGAGTATGCTGCCAGGTACGAGCCTTTTGCACTGGCTGCACTTCCTTCCTTGGCTCGAACTTGCGCTTGTGATCGTTATTAGTAGGCCTATTATCCGATGCGAGCTTGTGCTCCCTTTCAGCAATGAAAGCCTTGTTTACCAGAGTTTGGAAATCTGGGAAATCAAACATACTGAGGGTACATCGGAGTTGCGGGTTTAATCCCCCAAGAAACCTGTCAATCTTTCTTTCTTCGGTGGCCACGTCATAAAGGGAGTAACCGGCCAATTGATTGAACTTTTGCAAATATTCACCCACAGACTGACTTCCTTGGAGGAGCGCGAGAAATTCACGCTGTTTAACCTTCATAATTCCAGTAGGAATATGATATTTCCGGAACTAATCCTTGAATTTTGCCCAGGTGATTTCTTCATCGGCAGGCCACATGGGTTTTGCATTTTCCCACCATATGGCGGCAGCGCCTTCAAGATAATGAGTTGCAAACGGAACTTTATCATCTTCTTCAGTACGAGCAATCTCAAGCTTCCTCTCAATGGTTCGCAACCAATCGTCTACATCCAAGGGATCAATAACTTGACTGAAACTGGGAGGTTTGGTTCTTTGAAAATCTGATAGCTTGGAGTGATGACCGTTCTGATTTCCATTTTGTCCAACCACAGCTTGCACACTCCTTAATATTTCAATCAGATCATTATTCCTCCTTTCCTCAAACATACGCAGAATTTGCTCGGTGGAGGGAGGATTTGGCGGTGGAGGCGGTGGTGAAACGTACGGCTCGGGGGAGTGTCCTGCCTGTCGTGCGGAACGACGAACAGGAGCATCGTCATGAGCGTCGCTACTGCTGCCTCCCCGCGTCATCCGATTGTGGATTTTTCCCAAGACAACACAACCAAGATGAGAAACATCCAAAATAAATTGGGGAAAAGCCAGCAACAAAGCCCGAGAGAAAGCGAAATAACGAAGAAAATACGACAAATAAAATAGAGTTCCAACATAATTATACATAGACTCATACATGAAAGATAAACAACATGCCAAGTTCAACTACTCTCATACATGAAACGGAGCATCATGACTCGTACGACTACATCCCTACATCATCCTGACGACTGCGGATACTCAAACGCTCTACTGCTCTACTGGTGCTGCGGGGTCCTCTCCTGAAGCGGACTCGGGTCCTGAACTGACGACGTTAACTGAAACCTCTGGGTTAAAGGTAACACGACGACGCTGCCTCGAGGGCTCTCCCTCTGGGGCAGGTGTAGGGTGAAGCATCGGGGCTACAGGAGTAGTGAGAAGTGAAACCCACTCAGCAGGAGCACTGAGAGGATTCACGGTCGAGGTGCCCGAGCTACTCGGAGGAGTAACCGGTGAAATAGGTGAACTGAACTGGATGGAATATAAGGGGTAAATCCCGTAGAGGATGGAGTAGTGAAAGATCTAGTGGTGGCTAAAGTAGTACGAGAACGAGTCAGCTCTCGAGCCAGCTCGTGCATCATAAGGCAGCTAGAAGTGATATAACGAGAAAGGTGGCTAGCAACACTATCAGACTTCGGACCAATGATAGGAAAACGGACACGACCATTGTCGTGCAGAGAGGGATAGTAGTGGAAACCTGGATGGTTCTGCATCCGGACCTCATTATAACGAAGCTCGATAAGGACCTCGAATGCAGCAAACTGGACGGCCTGGGAAGCAGTAGAAGCAAAACTGCTCCGAGAGGTACGGGTGTAAGTGCTGGAATCAGAACCGGTGCGCAGAGTAACCACTGCGTGATACTCATACATTGAGTCTGCTAGACGCTCCCGGTACACACGATAGACTGGCTCGTCACCGAGGGGGTACAACCGACATCACACGTTATGAAGGAGATGCGGCGACGTGTACGACATCAGCTGCCACTGGTATGGATACGACACCGGAGCCATCTACACTCACAACCATTAGTAGGTTAGCATAAAAATAAAACGAGTGCATACAATGCAATAACCAGCTACAAATGCTACCGACACTCAACTTAAACTCGTAACTAAAGTCCAGTTAACACGTCGTAGTCTAGTGTGGCCTACAGTTAGTGCAGCTCTGGTACCAAGCGTTGTGGCACCCCGGCTCAGAGCAAGCAGTTTACCATGCATTGCCAGCCCAGAGACCATGTCTTCTGGCAACACAAAACATCTTGGTACAGAAAACAACCGCTTTATTGATGCTAGCGGATCATAATTCATATTACAACAGGTGGCAAGGCCAAGCGGCACACACGGTGCGGCTGAACAATATGTACATTATTTAGTGAACATAAAGGGGGCCTCGATCATAACAACTACGCGACAGCGGAACGACGTCGTAGCAGAACTCCATAGCACAGGGACACCGATGTGGACACAATCCAGACTTGGACAGCACTCCTTTCCAACGAGACTTTCCTGAAAGCTGACATGACACGCCAGATCAGTACATTGAATGTACTTGCAAGCTCATGACAAACATAAACATAATGACAAGCAATATCATAATATTTAACCAATTGCTTTACTAATACAACATCATAGCATACATGCAGTGATCATGATCTTGTGATATAAGTCCCTCGGACATGCTTACCAAACGGTGATCGCTCTCGGATCACAAACGGACCAACCTCTTGGTCTTTGATCGGGTTACCTCGTAACCAAATGGTGATCTTACCGAGATCACAAACGTACCAACAACTTGGTCTCCATCAACACAATGTTTTCCCAAACATCATCTTCTCAACGGTGCCAAGTTCATTTCTTAGTGTGCAAAATTAATTAAACGTTGACCCATGGTGTGACCTCCTTTCGAGCGTGTCTGTAACTATGGACTCGGCTATCGATAGATTTAATACAATCTGGAGAGGTAGCGCACTGTACCCACACCACAGAACCCATGGCCTCGCACTCCCATTCGGGTGGACCAACGGCGTTCCGACGAAACCTCTCCATTGCCATGACACTCTCCTGGCCACTCCGACTCACTCCCCACTGGGCTAGTCCTGGGTGGCCCCGTGTCTACCAAGGACACCAACGGCCACCGTCGTGGCAAAACATAAACGGTCCCAAACGGGGACAACGTACCATAACAACAACAACGGGCACACAAGGTTATGTCTGCTTACTGGGCTAGGGTACCGCACGCCCATAACCTTCCCTCGTTGGAGGCACCGACCAGAGGCATGACAACAGACCGAATAAAGGCCTTCCCATAAAGGCAAATGTGGTTGCACTTGGAAAACTCGATTCAGTGGCACCATGACCCGATCAATGATATGTCCAAGTTGAGTTATTATCAGGTTCAACTTAAGGTGAAAGTAATCGGTGTCATGATATGCCATGAAAATGCATCACAAACATGTGCAGCATATATCAACGGAATTAACTGGGTCAACCATATCCACACTAAGCATAGACATCAACATCTCATAACACCTCCCTCGTTATGATTTATCATCACTTTAAACAGAATCTTTAGTTAGCAAATTTATCATTTATCTCATTTAAGAAAATAACTAAAAATAATAATTACTTATATCCATAACCATATAACTTCTTCATAACAAATATTACTTCTAGTTACTTAACCAACTAAATTAGCTTCAAACTTCTGTAAACTAAGCATATCAACTCAAACAAGCAACCAACAGAATATACATATTATTCTAGTGATATAAATGCATGGATTAAACCATTAATTCAAGTTGAAAAAACACAAATATTGTAATGGCACCACGAAAATGTTGCTGTGGCTTGCCTTAGTACAGATGAGGTTCACAATCCTCTTGGTGATCCTCAAGACAAGCTTCACTTTCTGAAAACAATTATAAACACAAAAAGAAAACATCAAGTACCCTTCTGAAATTCACCAAAAAATCTAGAAAGCAGAGAAAAATCTCATTTTTGGTGAGCTACTAGATTTCTGCATAAAGAACACAATGCAAAAAGAATCAATTCATTTGGACTTATGGTTAAAAAGTTTTGGCTGTTTGAAGCTCTCTGTATAAAATTGAATTTTGAATTTAAATAAACAGAACTGGGGGGGGTGACGTCGAAGGCGTAAACCTCGCGGGCGCCACCACTCGTACCGCTTAGGGCACGTATAGAGTGGCTGACTAGCGGGCCATGCTAGTCAGGTGAGAGGGAGGGGCAGAGGGAAACAGAGGGCGGCGAGGCTCCGCCGGAGCACACGCCGGCGAGGAGGGATCCTTGGCCAGAACTGGAGGGAGGGATCGAAAGAGCAGACGGAGGGGCACCTGCCTGTACCCGTAGGTTAGCTAGGGGTGGTCGGACGGCGTCGCAAACGGCCTCTTCAGCGGTGACAGAAAGTAGAGGTCGCCGGAGTTGGAGACGACGGCGACTAGAGGCAGCACCAGGGGCTCCAACCGTGCGGAACGGCACCACCGAGGCACGGCGGAGGCCCTGGAAGGGTGGCCCGAGCCTGGGAGGGGATCACCGGCGAGCTCGAGCTCGGGGACGGCGGCCCGCGGCCTGCCCGGCCGGGCTACGGCTTTCTACGAGTTTGTGGAGTGTGTGTGAGGAGTGGATGATGCTCGAGGCGGCTAGGGAGAGCTCTATTTATAGCCGAGTGATGAGAGGGGCTCGGGCTTCGCCGGAGGACACCTGGACACGGCGCCCGACGATGAACGACCCCAGTGAGCGAGGGGAAGGCGACGCAGCTCACGCGGGCACTGTGGGCGAGCGGAGACGAGCACAGGAGCGAGGGTGTGGCGACAAACACAGTGCGTAGCACACTGTTGGGTTGGCCGGACCGCGCCTGTGCTCGCTGCGGCGAGCTCCGGCGTCGGCGAGCGCAAGGAGAGAGTTATGAGGGTCAGGACGATGATCGGGGCGAAGTTTGGCAGGGCGGGGAAGCAATCACGCGAGCAACAGAGGCGCGGGCGCGACGCAGAGCGCGTCGGCCGTATGCCAACACGCCTGGACGAACACGGTCACCGCGTGAACTCTGACCTCAGGCCGAGCTAACCCTAAAGTTCATGTCTGGCGTGTAGTCCATGGTAGATTGAGAGGTTACCACACTTTGGTTTGAGCTCAGGCGCAGTAACATGGATTTCAACTTCCTGGTAAGTTTCTGGACAGTAACTTTGAGAGCTTACTGTGGTCAAAATACTGGGAGTTGGGAGCTGGGCTTTGGAGGTTAGCAATCATCTACTAAGGTGATGATGCACAAGAAAATTCAGCCACAATTGAGCAAGTAAAATGGTAGTTGCTGTAGAAACTACCATTTCTGTCCAGAACAGAAAATATTTTCTGTAGCAAAAATATTCCAAAAAGTGCTGAAATATTTTTGCTCAGGAAGGTGCCCTAGGGTTCAAAGAATATTTGGGAATTTTCTCAGATTTTTGCGGGCAAGAAAAATTGGGGTTGCTTTGGAACACAAGGGGCTAGTTAGGGTTTTAGAGAGAAAATGAATATTTTTCATTAGAGAAAAATATTCATAATATTACTTTGAGATGGATCAGAGAAGAAATGATGGCTTAGGGAGAGAAATAAGTCACTTGGGTGAAAGTCAAGGGGGTACCCAAGTGTTTAAGTCCATCTGAAGCGATTCAAAAATTTCAAATTCAAATCCAAACCAACCGAAAATCAAGCAACGAGAAGAGGGCAAAAACCAGGCTATCACAGCCGAGTATGTAGCCATATGTGATGTATGTCAGAGAGTGAAGGCAGAACATCAGAAGCCAGCAGGATTACTGCAGCCTATGCCGATAGCCGAATGGATGTGGGATAAGCTTGGCATGGATTTCATCACCGGATTACCCAGGACCCGATCGGGATATGATTCTATCTGGGTAGTAGTGGATCATTTGACCAAAGTGGCTCACTTTATCCGAGTGAAAACCACCTATACAAGTTGAAGTTGGCCAAGATATATATGACCAAGATCGCATGTCTGCATGGAATTCCGAGGACCATCGTATCAGATAGAGGAACGCAGTTTACTTCGAAGTTTTAGCACTAGTTGCACCAGACTTTCGGTAGCAGGCTAGAGTTCAGTACAACTTTTCATCCGCAGACAGATGGACAGACCGAGAGAGTCAATCAGATTCTGGAGGACATGTTGAGAGCTTGTGCGCTAGATTATGGATCCAGTTGGGATGATAATTTGCCCTACGCGAAGTTCTCATACAACAACAGTTATCAAGCCAGTTTGAAGATGGCCCCTTTTGAAGCTTTGTATGGAAGGAGGTGCAGGACACCGTTGATGTGGGATGAAGTTGGAGACCGTCAGTTCTTTGGACCAGATTTGATCAAAGAGTACGAAGAGAATGTTAAGTTGATTCAAGATAGACTAAAGGTAGCTCAGTCCAGACAGAAGAGTTATGCAGACTCAAAGGGCAAGGAGGTAGTCTATGAAATCGGAGACATAGCATATCTTCGTATGTCACCTCTGCGAGGAGTTAAACGCTTTGGTGTTAAGGGAAAGTTAGCCCCGAGATTTGTAGGACCATACCGAGTTTTGGAGTGTATGGGAGAGGTGGCCTACAAGTTGGAGTTACCCGAAGGACTGTCAGGAGTCCATGATGTGTTTCACTTTTCTCAGTTGAAGAAGTGCCATGCTGAGATGGCCGATATCCCTCTGAGTGATACAGTGCCCCTGGAAGCAATACAGTTGGATAGCAATTTGACTTACGAGGAGACACCAGACAAGATTCTCGAGTTTGCCAGCCGAGTCACACGCAGCAAGGTTATCAAGTTTTGCAAAGTTCAGTGGAGCCACCATACCGAGGATGAAGCCACCTGGGAACGAGAAGAAGGCCTACGCAAAGACCACCCAGACCTATTTTCTAGCCAACCCGAATCTTGAGGGCGAGATTCATCTTAAGGGGGGTAGGTTTGTAACATCCCAAATTTTCAATTTGGAATGTTATACATAGGTCATTATATGCATATCATATTTTATCTGCATTTCGTTTGTGATCCTAGAAATTCTAAGCAACTCAAGGACCCACGGAGAGAGTTGGGGATTTCGTTTATTTTCAAATTTGAAAAGAGGATCATTTTGGTTTTAATTATTTCTCTCTCCAAAATATTTCGAATATTAAAATAAAAGAGAGGAGATAAAATGTCTTCTCCAAAATAAAAGAAATATTGGAGGAAAAATATTAAAATCCAATAAATAATTTTATTTGGATTTTATTTCTATTTTATTTGAATTAGAAAAATATGCATTTTTTCTTTTCAAAATTGCATTTTTAGGCCAGAAAAATGTTCTCTATGTTCTAAATATTTTATTTAGACGGCCAAAATTGTTTTAGGAATTTTTAGAATTTTTCATTATATTTATTTAGGATTTTTTCTTTTAGGCGGAATTTATTAAAAAAAACGCGTCGCCCGACTGGGCCAACGGCCTAGCCGAGCGGGCCGAAGCCCAGCGCGGCGCCGCCTCCCGCTCCGGCTCGGGTGCGGACTCCCGAGCGCCGCCGCCGCCACGGACGCCGTGTCCGTCCCGAAGACGCGCCGCCGTCCCTCCCCCAAGTCGGACCACCCCCCCGAGGCCTTTAAATACCCCCCCGCCGCCTCCTCTCCCCACCCCGAGCCCGCAGCCCCGCCGCCGCAAGCACCGCCGCCGCAGCCGCCGCCCCGCCCCGCCCGCTTCCCCGCCGCGCCGCGCCGCCGCCTCGCCGTCCGCCGCTGTTGACCCTGCCGGCTTTGTTTTGTTTTAGGTATAAAACCGTTCGGTTTTTATAAACCCTTGTTCGGTTTTTTTATTAGATAGGTTTTCTCGGTTTAGTTTATTTTGTGGACATTCGTTTGTTAGTTCGTTTTAACGAACGAATTCGTTCGTTAGCCTCTGTTAGCGGATGTCTGTCAGATAGTGTTTTTTCTATTTTTTTGCCAGGGACCTATCCGTGAATTTTTTATCGCAGATTAGCCCCTAATTTTCTAACCCTCGTAACTCTTTAACCGTTCGTCCAAATCCAGTGAAACCAACATCAAAATCTTCATCTCGAGCCCCTCTTTTTGGTTAAGAAACTTGAACATGGTTTTGACAATTTAAAATTTGGTTTCAAGCATATTTGAATTCAAAGTTCTTTTGACCGTAGTTCAGTTCCGTAGCTCCGATTTGATTGATTCTTTTTGCAGATCGAAGCTCTTCAGTTGGACTTTCACATTGGATCTTCTTATTTGAGTTTTACACTTGAATCTATGCTTGAGTGCTTATGTATGCTATTGTTTGTTTGCGATAGAATTCCCGGAGTGCGAAGCGTGCTACTACGAGTCTCTAGGGTTTGCAGATCGTCAGCAAGGCAAGTAACACATTGATCATACTCTTTTCATACTCAGTTTTTATGCATTAGTTACAATCCTCAAACACTGCATGGTTAGGATGTGATTAACTTGTGGGTATTGGGAAGTAGATGATGATGTAGAACCTATTGCTCCTTTTATTATCAAACCTTGGGAGTTACTTCTACGTTATGCTTAGGTTGCTATGCTATGCTCGTAAACATGGTTTGGTTTGAGTGATCCATGACAGATGTGAGATTATTAATTAATGGTTAACTTAAGGTGGCTACTTAAATACACATCTGGGTGGATTGGTTGCGGGCATCTGGGGATATACCAGTGTTGTCCTTTGGTTCGCCACCCAGGCTCAAAGGGATCATAAGATTATTCATGCTAGAAACTTCCGTGTGCAGCCACAAGCTATTATGGGCTCTAGCATAGTTGAGTATGTTACATGACCTCTTTTAGTGGTAGGCTAGCAGATGTAGGGGAAAGTAGGTGTAACTGTCTACCCAGAGTAAACAGTTAATGCTTCTGAAAGACTGTGTCTCGGTCATCCGTTTCTCAAACACCATGTAGTGCGAGAAATCCAACGGAGGAGATCGAGTCTTGTGGGGAAAAGTGTGCAAACCTCTGCAGAGTGTACAAACTAATCATGGTTAGCCGTGTCCCCGGTTATGGACATCTTGAGTATCTGGTTCTTGGATTATCATGATGATCTCATCACTCTAAATTAATTTGCAGGGTTGTTAATTACTGTTTAATTGGGATTGAGATGGGGTTACCATTCTCAATGTTTTATCAACCACCATGATAGTTAAATAAAATATATTCCTTTGATGTAGGAAAAAATTGGCTTTTCGCAAAAAATAACAGTGGAGCCTCCACCAGCCATATATGCATGTAGTGATAGCATTTACTTGTTCATTTGCTCTACTATGTTATATTGCCAGCATATTCCATGTGCTGACCCGTTTCGGGCTGCAACATATCATGTTGCAGACTTTTAGACGAAGAGTAAGGTGCGCTAGGTCGTTGTCGTGCACTCAGCTATGCCGTTGGAGTTGATGGACCACTTTATCTTCCAAGTCTTCCGCTGTTATCTTATTTAGATGGCCTTAAGCCATATTATTGTAATAAGTTCTCTTTTGAGACATTTGATGTAATAAGTGTGTGATTGCACTCTGTTATAAATCCTTCAAGTATTGTGTGTGTCAGCATTACCGATCCAGGGATGACACTTATGCACAGAGATTTGACTGTTTGAGGTCGGATCACTATAGTAGGTATGGTGGACACTTGAAAAAGATTTGGGTTTAAGGGTTTTTGGATGCACAAGTAGTATCTCTACTTAGTGCGGAATTTTTGGCTACCAAAGATAGGGGGCAAGCACCACATGTTAAAGGATCTATGACAATATGACTTCTATGTGAATATAAACAAACACAAACCATTACGTTGTCTTCCTTTTCCAACATCAACAATTTTGGCATATAATATTTTGATGAGGGCTCACAATCCAAAAGATTTCTAGGATGGTATATTTATATGTGAATCTTCCCTTCCCTTATTAATTCTTGCATGACTTGCATCACTGACTAATGCTATGTTTGTCAATCTCTAATAAAATTTCCTACTTATACTTTTACTTATGTGGTGCTATCACCTAATTTAGGATTAGTATATGATCTTATTGATTTATTTCCTTTCTTTTATTTGCTTCCTTTCTCTTTTTCTTTCTTTCTTACTTCTTTCTTTATTTGCAACATGAAAGTAAAGAAAGTAAAAACTCAAACTAAACTTTATTATATAACTTGCACATGATTACAATGATAGATCACTAAGCAAACTCTCAAAGAAGAAAAGGATCGAACTATACTTTATTTCATCTACAGCAAAATGATTGAACTAAAATAAGTAAAAGCAAAAAGATAGTGGGATGATACGATACCGGGGCACCTCCCCCAAGCTTGGCGGAAGCTGTCACGCCCAAGATGCGACCCTATCCTAAAGGAACTCGACGGTCCCACCAAAGGATAGAAGCGCATCTTGAAGACGCTTTTGCAAGGTGGATATCATTACATCAACATTACATAAAATTTGGGGATACATACAAGGCATACAAATGCCGCAAGAATATATCAAAACATCATACATAAACTCAACATCCGACTACGGATGAATCATAAACAGAAACTCAAACGACATCCACCCTGCTAGCCCAGGCTGCCGACCTGGCACCTATCCCCTGAACGAAGAAGAAGCAGAAGAAGAACTCCGAACAAGACATCGCTCTCGCGTCATGATCATCGCACAACCTGTACCTGCAACTGGTGGTGTAGTAATCTGTGAGCCACGAGGACTCAGCAATCCCATTACCATGGGTATCAAGACTAGCAAAGCTTAAAGGGAAAGGAAAGGATAAGGTGGTGAGGTTGCAGCAACGACTAAGCATGATATGGTGGCTAACTTACGCAATCAAGAGCGAGAAGATAAGCAAAGGAACGGTCGTGAACTAGCAATTATCAAGAAGTGATCCTGAACTCCTACTTACGTCAAACATAACCCAGAAACCGTGTTCACTTCCCGGACTCCGCCGAGAAGAGATCATCACGGCTACACACGCGGTTGATGCGTTTTAATTAAGGTCAAGTGTCAAGTTATCTGCAACCGGATATTAACAAATTCCCATCTGCCACATAACCGCGGGCACGGCTTCCGAAAGATAATACCCTGCAGGGGTGTCCCAACTTAGCCCATGATAAGCTCTCACGGTCAACGAAGGATATTCCTTCTCCCGGGAAGACCCGATCAGTCTCGGAATCCCGGTTACAAGACATTTCGACAGTGGTAAAACAAAACCAGCAAAGCCGCCCGATGCGCCGACATCCTGATGGGAGCTGCACATATCTCGTTCTCAGGGCAACACCGGATGAGACATCCTACGAGTAAAACCAGACCTCGAGTTTCCACGAGGGGCCCCCGCAGTCTACTCAGTTCGGACCAACACTTAGAGAAGCACTGGCCCGGGGGGGTTAAAATAAGATGACCCTCGAGAGAGCGACTCCCTAGGGAAAAGAAATAGGCTGGACAAATGGTAAAACCAAGGTTGGGCCTTGCTGGAAGAGTTTTATTCAAAGCGAACTGTCAAGGGGGTCCCATAAATCACCCAACCGTGTAAGGAACGCAAAATCCGGGAACATAACACCGGTATGACGGAAACTAGGGCGGCAAGAGTGGAACAAAACACCAGGCATAAGGCCGAGCCTTCCACCCTTTACCAAATTATATAGATGCATTAATAATATAAGAGATATTGTGATATCCCAACATAAACATAATCCAACATGGAGCAATCTTCATTTTCACATGCAGCTAGCAACGCTATAAGAGGGGCTGAGCAAAGCGGTAACATAGCCAAACAACGGTTTGCTAGGAAGGGTGACAAGGGTTAGAGGTTCATGGCAATTTGGGAGGCTTGAGAAACAAGTGAATAGGTGGTGCAGCAAAGCGATAGAACGAAGCAACTAGCATAGCAATGATAGTAATGAGATCCAAGGTGACGGTCATCTTGCCTGAAATCCCGCTAGGAAGAAGAACGAATCCATGAAGAAGATGAAGCCACGAAGACGAACGAATCCTCACGATCGCAACGACACGGGAACTATCGAGAAGAGGCACACAACAGGGTAAACACACCACACAAGAACAAGGCATGATGCTCAACCAAGAATGATGCATGACAAGGCCAAACGAAGCTACTCGTGACAAGAGAGGATGCATACAAGAACAACACACCAAGGCAAGTTTAAATGAGGTCGGAAACAACATATAACAATTCCGGTAAGTCCTCATATGCAAATTTCGAAATTGGTCCAGAACTGAATAAGCATTAAGTTGAAGTTGTTAAACAGCAAGTTAAATAGCACCATGATGATCTACACGAAATTCTAGTCAAGTTACATATAAAGTTCATTAGATTCGGAGCTACGGCCTAGAAGATATGAGCAAAACAAGTTAAACATGACATTGATGCAAAATGCATACAAACATCAAGCAAACACCCCAAAACAAGGATGCAACATGATAATATGGAACTACATACAATTCTAAGCAAGTTTCATATAGAGCATGCTCAAAACGGAGCAACGGTGCAACACATACACTCCAAACAAGACATAGCAACAATCTGTCCAAAACAGCAACTATGCATATAGCAAGCATCAAAACAATATGCTATACCAACTCAACATGAAAACAAAAGGCATGGACATGATGTACAGGTAAAGCACAACAAAACATGAACACTGAGCTATCTCCATAAATCACTAGAACATACTCAAAAGGACATGGCAAGATTGCAAAATAATAACAGATTCACAGACTTAGCAGAAATACTGGACATGACAGAAATAACATCAGGTAGCAATGTTCAGAGCACAAAATCAACATGCTACAAGAACTTAACATGGCAAAACAAGGCATGGCATGAATCTAATCAAAGCATATAACAAATGTCCCTTAGTGACCATAAGCCAGAAAGGACCAGAAGATATGATGGCAAGCACGTAAACATAGCAAGTTTCGTTATCAGGTTTCAGACTTAGCAGAAAACAGAGCATGGCAGAAATAATAATATGAAGGCCTCTTTGTGAGCTTGATGCACTCACTACAGAGCAATGCATGACAAACCAAGTACACCTACAGTAAGATGGCATGTTTATGAAGCTATCCATGGCAAGAACAAAAGCAGAGCATGTATGGAGCAACTACAATAAGCTTGGCAAAAATGAATATCATGTTAAGAATCTGCCAGAAATATTTTATAGCAGAAGTAGAGCAAGATTGAGACATGCTATGGCACTCCATAATTGCAAACAATTGCAGGAATGTATCTATTACAACCATATCTACAAAACATCCTTACTGAAGATCTCCAAAATATGCATGGATCTCTCTGTAGCATCAAGTTTACATATCAACAAAATTACAGCAGACAAAGACGAGAAATCACTAAGTCTCTGAAATCAGAAACATTACGGAGCCTACTTTTCATGCTTGTTCTAGTCATCACAGAGATCACAAAAATACATGGACTACGACACTGAAAAGATGGCATGGCATACTTCAAAACACATGTAGAGCTCATGCTCAAAAGATGCACAGATTAAATGATACAAAAATGTCAAATCTCCAAGTTCTGATAAGAACCAGAGAATAACAGCAACTAGCCCTCTTCCAACAGAGATTTGGGCATCAAGATGACCTCTAATGAACATGCTGCAATTGAACAAAGTGTAGAGCATCACGAGTGAACAATTTGACATATTACACGCGCGAATCGGAGCTACATGCAAAAAGTTACGGTGCTATGAACATGGCATGATGATGTAAAAGAATGCAATGACTTGGTGAAAACGCGGGAGAGAGGAAAAGTCAACGGGGGCTACCGTGGATCTGGATCGAGGATGGGCTGCTCGAACTCGGGGGCAGAGGCGGCAGTGCTCCGGCGGGGAGCTCACCGGACGGCGCGGGGCGGCGCCATGGCCGAGGGAGGAGGGGAAGGACGGGGCCGGAGGAGGAGGGGAGGCGCGCCGGCGGCGAGGCGGCGGGTGGCCGGAGGCGGCGCGGGGCGCGGCCCGGCGGAGGCGAGGCGAGGCCGGGTGACGGGCAGCGGCGCTGGACGGGCGGCGGCGCGGGCGTGGCGGGCGCCTCGGGCCCGGTCGCGGTCGGGGCGGGCCTGGCCCGGGCCTGGGTGGGCCGGCGGCGGAGGGAGCGCGTGGGGCGGCGCGCGGGACAGGTGGCGCGTGCCGATTGGCCGCTGGCGGCGGCGGCGGCGAGATGGACATGTCCGGCGGCGGAGGACGAAACGTCCGGCGGCGCTGAGGGAAAAAAAACTAGGGTTAGGGTGGAATTGATCCGAAATTTCGGGGGAGGGGGTGTTTAAATAGGTAGAGGGAGCTAGGAGAGTCCAAACGAGGTGCGGTTTTCGCCCACGCGATCGTGATCGAACGACCGAGAGCATGGCGGAGACTTAGAGGGGTTTTGGGGCTGTTTGAAGGGGGGTTTTGCTGGATACTCAAATGGACTTCGCGGTTGCCCGGTTAACCGTTGGAGTACCAAACGACCTTCAAATGGAACGAAACTTGACCGGTGGTCTCCGGGTGGTATACCAAGGCCACTTGACAAGACTCGGTCCATTCCGAGAACATTTGACACCCGCACACGAGAAGAGACAAAAGGGGACGCCGGGTGACAACGGAGTGCCGGATTGCAAAACGGACAACGGGGAAAATGCTCGGATGCATGAGACGAACACGTATGCAAATGCGATGCACATGATGACATGATATGAAAAGCAGAAGATGACATGGCAAAATGCAACACGCATGCAGATGACATGGCAACGACAGCGAATAACTGGCAGACACCTGGCGCATCGGATCCGGGGCGTTACAGAAGCCAAGGGGAGTGCCCATACCCGATACTCAGTTCTCCTTTGGTGGTGAAGAAGGTGGTGGTGGTGATGACAATTGTGCCTTCAACTTTTTCATATTTTAGTTGAGGAGAGCAATTTCCTCCTTCAAATCATCGACTTCCAACTCCAGCTTCAAGATCTTGTCACATAAATCCCCTTTGCTTTTCTGCCGAAAACGAGAAGGAATAGATAGATTTTTAGAAATGTTAGCTCTCTTATGGAGACTTGACTTCTTGAATTCCACGTGCATATCCCCAGGTTGAGGTAGAGGCACATCCTCCTCCTCCGAGCTTGAATAATCAATCTTCATCAAGTGGGCATCCTCCTCCTCATCCGTGGTTCAACCATTAGGAGATAGGTCTTTGGGTCAGCAACGAGATGTGAGACATATCTCTCTCCATCGGAGTCTTGAGATGACATATTTTCAGAACTGCGCAGAAAACAGCAAGAAAAGAGAACAGATGATTTTCTCTGCGATACGGTGGTTAACAGGTTCGGGAAGTATATATAGATTTTTTATCTTGGAGGACAAGTACATGGAAGAAAAAATGGAGTACGGTAGGTGTCCCAGGTGGGCACAACCCACCTGGGCGCGCCAAGCATGCCTGGCGCGCCCTGGTGTCTTCTTCCCACCAAGGGACGCTTCATGGGAGTTTCTTTATTTCCAAAATTCTAAAATATTCCAAAACTCATAAAAAATATTTTTGCGGATTTTTCGGAGTCCTTTTGGGATATTACTATTGGGTATGGCCCGCCCAGGAGGGGTCGGGTTATACCTATGGCAATTCATTAAGACATAGCCCATGAAGTTATTGAAGATGGCAGTTCATGAAGCGGACTTGTTAAAGGGCCTAAGCCCAAAGGCGGCTTAATGCCCATAGGTATAAACCACCATATGTGTATGACTTGTATTGTAAGGAAAGTGTATTTAGTCATCGAGCCGGACACGTTGTTTATGAGCCGACCGGGACTCCTTGAGCCGCTGGGCGTCAACGTGTGTATATAAAGGGACGACCGGGGGCGGTTTAGGGCAAGAAACAAGTATTCGCTCCCTGGTAATCGAGACATAAGCAATAGCACCTCAAACTGGATTAGGCTTTTACCTTCACCGCAAGGGGCCGAACCAGTATAAACTCCATGTGTCCTTTGTCCCGTTTTAACCCCCTTAAGCTACCTAGTTGCGATGGCTCCACGACAAAGTCCTCACACTAGGACATCTGCCGTGTTAACCCCACGACAGTTGGCACCCATTGTGGGGCCAGCGCACGGTGATTTCAAGTTCTTAAAGGGCAGCTTCGAAGGGATCAAGGGATACAGTGTGGGCCGGATGACCAAGAGTCGTCGCGGCAAGCTTTACATCGATGATGCAGGCTCGGGCGCCGAGGCCGGCTCAATTGAGTACGGGTACCGGGTCCCCTTCGGCGGAATCCATGTCTTCATCGGCAAGATCGGCGAACCGGACCCTGAGCCGGACATCTGCACCGACATCTTTGAGATGGTTCAGCGTGCACGACCCGCCCGAGTTCAGCCTGCCGTGAAGCGTGCCTTCGTAGGATTCATCCATGGGGCGGAATACGAGGATAGATCTGTGTCTGGTGGTGAGACGGTCGTCTACTCTGATGGTGAGTCATCCACTGGTGAAACCGAGTCGCTGTATCAACTGTGAGATGGCCAGCTTGGGGGATATTCCGATGGTGACAGTATTCCGGACCCCTATGAGCCGCCGAACAGGGTCGTGATCTTCATGGCCGGTACACAGCCAGTGCAGAATTTTACCGCTGCGGCAACAATGATCTCCGGGTCAGTAGCTTCGATGGCTGCTGGGGCAGGAGGCCCTGTGCGCCCGCCGGCTCAGTCTTAACCGACGTACTGGACAATCTGACAGCATTGTCAACAGCGGAGGTCAACCCGGCGGATCAAGTCCAGCATAATGCGGAGGTTGCAAAATTGCGTGATGAGATAGCACAGGGCAAGGAGGAGCTTAACGCAGAAAACGCCAGGATAGCCGCAGAGCGGGTTGCTTTGGATGCTCAGGCCCAGCGACTTCAATCAGAATCATTCCAGCTCACGATGGATCAAAACACTTCAAATGAAGTCATGAGGAGGAGGCATCAGACTCGTTTACCCCCGGTTTATGAGGCGAGAAATCTTTTCAATACGCCTGGTGCAGGAACCAGTAACCAGCTGGGAGTAAACCGGGTTGAGACACCTGGGGCTGGAACGCCGGTTCAGCCGCGCACAACGGATCTGCCCCGACTTAATACTGCTCTGCCTTAGTATGTGCCGACACCACCGGGTCATTATTCTAACCCTTTGGATAACATGATTGCTGCGGCGTCACGGCTGGCGGCTCTACCAGTTGAAGGAGAATCGCCGGCAGCAATGGAGATACGATGAGCCGGAGAGCTCCTCCAGACGGATGTGGCTCAGCAGGTGGCTTATTCTTACAACCGTGAGAGGATCCGTTCAACCCCACGCCCAAGTCGGAGTTATAGCAGGCATATTGATGAGCCGGCTGTATCAAGCAGTGGACGATACCGCAACCTGCCACGTGGGCATGACCCGACGCGTGGTGGAGCTAATGCTCAGAATTTGGTGGATCAGGGTAGAGCGCGTGAGGAGGCTGAACAGGCGGCTCAGTACGCAGCTCGTCAACCTTCCCCGGTTCATCCGACAACTTCGGTGGAGACAGGCGTGACCTTTAGAACTTTGGGGGTGCCATGTTTAGTGTCGGCTTTGCGTAATGAGCGTTTACCCAAGGACTTCAAGGGTCCTCAGAAGGTGCCTAACTACACAGCCGATTTACCCCTGAAGCATGGGTTGAGAGTTATGTGATGGCCATAGAACTGCTGGATGTTAACGATGTTGCGTGTGCTAAGTACTTCACCATGATGCTGGATGGGACGACCTGTACTTGGTTGAAAGGGCTGCCCGCCAACTCCATCAGGTCATGGGCCGAGTTGAAAGCCTGGTTTATTTAAAATTTTAAAGATACGTGCAAGCAGCCTATGTCAATTGTGGATTTGGACGCCTATGTCCAAGAAGAGGGCGAGTGAACGACCCATTGGGTGCGCCGGGTCTCAATGATACGTCTCCAACGTATCTATAATTTATGAAGTATTCATGCCATGTTTACAATAGTTTTATATGATTTTGGTATGATTTGATTAGAACAAACCCGGACTGACGCTGTTTTCAACAGAACTACCGTGGTGTTGTTTTTGTGTAGAAATAAAAGTTCTCGGAATGCGATGAAAATCAACGGAGAATTTTTCTGGAAAATATAAAAAATACTAGAATGAAGTGTTACTGGAGGGGAGGCCCGTGGGCCCCACGAGGGTGGAGGACGCGTCCACCCCTGGGGCGCGCTGCTGTGCCTCGTGGACTTCCCGTGGGGCCCCCTGACTTGTTCTCGACGCCAACCGATCCTATAAATGCCCAAACCTCTAGAAAATAACCTACATCTGAAGTTCCGCTGCCGTGAGCCTCTGTAGCCACGGGAAATCAATCTAGGCCCTCTCTGGCACCCTGCCGGAGGGGGCCATCATCACCAGAGGCCATGGAGGAGGATCCCGGAGAGGCCATCATCGCCATGAAGGCCAAGATCTAGAGGGAGAACCTCTCCCCATCCAAGGGGGAGGCCATGGAGGAGGAAGCACAAGGGGGAGAACCTCTCCTCCTCTTTCTCGGTGACACCAGAGTGCTATCGGGAGGGGAATCATCGCCGTGGTGATCGTCTTCATCAACATCACCATCATCATCACCATCCTCATCTCTTTACGCGGTCCAGTCTCCCGCACCCGTTGTAATCCCTACTTGAACATGGTGCTTTATGCCACATATTATGATCCAATGATGTGTTGCCATCCTATGATGTTTTGAGTAGATATCCTTTGTCTTTGGGTTGATTAATGATCTAGATTGGTATGAGTTGTATGTTTTATTTGGTGCTGTCCTATTGTGCCCTCCGTGTCGCGCAAGCGTGAGGGATTCCCGCTGTAGGGTGTTGCAATACGTTCATGATTCGCTTATAGTGGGTTGCTTGAGTGACAGAAGCATAAACCCGAGTAAGGGGGTTGTTGCGTATGGGATAAAGGGGACTTGATGCTTTAATGCTATGGTTGGGTTTTACCTTAATGATCGTTAGTAGTTGCGGATGCTTGCTAGAGTTCCAATCATAAGTGCATATGATCCAAGAAGAGAAAGTATGTTAGCTTATGCCTCTTCCTCATATGAAATTGCAATAGTGATTACCGGTCTTGTTAACAATTTCCTAGGATAATTCCGCACACCGACCCATCATTATTCCACACTCGCTATTTATAATATTTAGTAATATATTCTAACTTTATGATAACAGCACCTACTTTTATGTTTTAGCTCTCCGATATCATGCAAAGTTATCCTCTTCATACCCACAACGTAGTTTTATTTATCGTTTCTAGTTGGAAGCAAACATTCGGTGTACGTAGAGTTGTATCAGTGGCAGATAGGACTTGAGAGAATATTGATCTTACCTTTAGCTCCTTGTGGGTTCGACACTCCATACTTATCACTTCCACCTTTGGGAATTGCTACTATGATTCCCTGCACATGGGAATTATCAAGCTCTTTTCTAGCGCCGTTGCCGGGGAGCAATAGCGTGGGGTTGATATTCTCGTGTGTGCTTGTTTGCTTTCTTCACTAAGTAGATTTTTTTTCCTTTTTATTTCTGTTTAGTTGTGGGTGAAACATACAAAAAATTTAAAAGAATGAAAATACAAAAAAATACTTGCCTCTCATGCGTAAAAAGTTTTTCAATAAGAGAAGTGATTGGAAGGTTATGCATTGGAGAAGTGAGGGTCGACCTTGGACACTTGTGTTCATGCTCATGGAAACAATGTAAAAAATTTCATGGAAGTTTCTCTGAAAATAATTATCCCCTTGTATATATCCATTGTATTATAAAAATAATGTGCCAAGCTTCGGTTTTAGGATGATTAGATTGCTTGTTTACTTTGTGCAGTACAAAAACAGAAACTTTGGCTGTAGCGCGTGAATTTACATTTTTTCTGGATAGTCAAATGGGTCTGAAACTTTTTGCACATTACTTCTGTACAAATTGTTTAAATTGTCATATTTTTTAGAATTTTTGGAGTTACCGAAGTATACTAAACTTCCAGATTACTACAGACTGTCCTGTTTTTCACAGATTCTGTTTTCTATGTGTTGTTCGCTTATTTTGATGAATCTATGGGTTGTATCGGGGGGTATGAACCTTGGTGAAGTTGGAATACAGTAGATATTGTTCTAATATGAAATTGGAATAAGTTTGTAACAGTACCTAAAGGTAGTGATTTGCTTTATTATACTAACGGATCTCACAAAGTTTTTGTTAAAGTTTTGTGTGGATGAAGTGTTCGAAGATCGAGGAGCTATCAATATGAGAAGAATAAAGAGATGCATGAGTTCAAGCTTGGGGATGCCCAAGGCACCCCAAGTAAATATTTCAAGGATACTCAAGCATCTAAGCTTGGGGATGCCCCGGTTGGCATCCCATCTTTCTTCTTCAACAATTATCGGTATACCTCGGTTTTTGTTTCGTTCACATGATTTGTGTCCTTTGTGTTTTTGTTTTTCCTTTAAGAACCATGCTAGTATGAGATGGCCCTTCATTGATTTATAGAATACTTCATGTGCTTCACTTATATCTTTTAAGTATGATCTTATAGAATTGCTCTTTGTGCTTCACTTAAATCTTTTGATTATGGTTTTCTAGAATGCTTCGTGTGCTTCACTTATATATTTTGAGCCTGGATATTGGTTAGTCTATATTAATTGTAGAATGCTCCATGAACTTCACTTATATATTTTTGAGTATGAATAATACTATAATATAAAGTGGGGTTGGAAGAGTGTCAACTTTAGGAATTAGTCATCCCACTATTTTGGAGGGTGTTGAATCTTAGTGTGATATTTATGAAAGTGGATTTGGAAGAGTGTCGACTTTTGTTAGTAATGATTCCACTATTTCGGAAGAGGTTCCAATAGATTATGAGAACAAAGTTGCTATTTATGATGATTATTGTGATGACATGTATGCTATAAATAATAATGTTAACCATGAAACTTGTCATCATGATTTTAATTTTCAATTGGATTATGCCTCACATGACAGTTATTTTGTTGAGTTTGCTCCCACTATTCCGAATGAGAAGAATTTTGCTTATGTGGAGAGTAGTAAAATTTCTATTCTTGTAGATCATGAGAAGAATGCTTTATGTGATGGTTATATTGTTGAACTCGTTCATGATGGTACTGAAAATTATTATAAGGGAGGAATACATGCTTGTAGGAGTTGCAATAATATCAAGTTTCCTCTCTATGTGCTTAAAGTTTTGAAGTTATACTTGTTTTGCCTTCCTATGCTAGTTGATTCTTGTTCCTATAAATTATGTGCTCACAAAATCCCTAAGGCATAGGAATTGGGTTAGATTTAAATGTGCTAGTCATATTCTTCATGATGCTCTCTTTATAAGTTATCTTTTATGTGAGCATCATTGAAATCATCATGCCTAGCTAAAGGGCATTAAAGAAAAGCACTTGTTGGGAGACAACCCAATATTTACCCTTACTTTTTTTGTGTGTTTACATCATTAAGCTACTGTAGTAATCATGTTTTATAGCTTTTGTTTCAATAAAGTGCCAAGTAAGACCTTTGGGAAGACTTGGGTGAAAGTTAATGTGATCTTGCTGTAAAAAAACAGAAACTTTGCGCTCACGGGATTAGCTGTCATTTTTTACAGAAGTGTGATTTTGAGTTGATTCTTTTTGCAGAAGATTAATATACAAATTCCTCACGTCCAACAATGTATTTCATAATTTTTGGAGTAGCAGAAGTATGGTTTCTGTTCAGATCATTACAGACTGTTCTGTTTCTGATAGATTCTGTTTTCATTGCATAGTTTGTTTGTCTTCTAGTTTCTATGGCTTATATTTTTCAATATAAATTGTAGAAATGATATGGTATAGTAGGCATTGTGTGAGATCAATTATGAACCTTGTCTTTGACAGTACCAAAGTGAATTGTTTACTCTTTATCATACTAACCTATCTCACGAAGTTCCGTTAAGTTTTGTGTGATTGAAGTTTTCAAGCATTGGGTGAGATATCGATATAAGGAGAATAAGAAGTGGAAAGACCCTAAGCTTGGGGATGCCCAAGGAACCCCAAGGTAATATTCAAGGAAGACTCAAGCGCCTAAGCTTGGGGATGCCCCGGAAGGCATCCCCTTTTTCGTCTTCAAAACTATCGGTATACCTTACCCGGAGCTATATTTTTATTCGTCACATGATATGTGTTTTGCTTGGAGCGTATTTTTAATTTCACTTGATGTTTGAATAAAATCAATGGATCTGAAATCTTGAATGAAAAAGAATCCTCCCATGGCTAGTTAATTATTTGACTACTCAGTGTTCTTCACTTATATCTTTTTGGAGTAGTTTGTGATTTACTCATGTGCTTCACGTATATCCTATGAGTAAATGGTTGAATGAATTGAATATCATAAATCTGAATTTATATATTTTTCATATGCTTATAACATGGGGAGTAATTACTTCACACATAATAAGTATAGGTAGTAAACTTATTAAAAGTTAGCAAACGCAGAATTGGTCACCCGAGCAATTGATGAAAGAATATTGAAGGAAGAGAGATTTCACATATAAATATACTATCTTGGACATATTTTGTAATTGTGAGCACTCATTAAAATATGACATGCTAAAAATTTGATGTTGTACAAGGAAGACAACTTAATGGGTTATGTTTTCCTATATCCGAAACGTTATATTGTCTTGGATCATCCAAGATGTTGAGCTTGCCTTTCCCTCTGATGCTAGCCAAATTCTTTGCACCAAGTAGAGGTACTACTTGTGCTTCCAAACATTCCTTAACCCAGTTTTGCCAGGAGAGTCCACCATACCTACCTATGGATTGAGTAAGATCCTTCAAGTAAGTTGTCATCGGTGCATGCAATAAAAAAATTGCTCCTTAAATATGTATGATCTATTAGTGCGAAGAATATAAGCTTTATATGAACTTGCACTACTAGGGAAAACCTTATACACAGAATCTTAGCAGCAGCGCGGCACAAAAAGAGGCGCTACTGCTAGTTAGCAGTAGCGAGGTTAAGAAAAGTACGCTACTGATGCAAATTTAGCAGTAGCGCATGATGGCTAAACCGCGCTGCTACAAAAATGTACCGATAGTACCCAACAACCTAAGTTTACCAGCAGCGCGGTGTCACGATGCGCGCTACCGCTAAAGCAATAGCAGTAGCGTGCTTTTTAGTGACGTTGCTGCTGCTAATTTTGAAATTGTCCACACGGTTGGCCCGTTTAGTAGTAGCACGTGTGGGAAAAGCATGCTGCTACTACGCTCTTAGCAGTAGCGCTTTTTTCCTCCCGCGCTACTGCTAAGACACAGCACCCCACCACCTTTTCCCACCCATCCTCCCCTCCCCCATCTCCTCTCCTCCCTTTCCCCTACCTCCCACATCCTCCATCTCTCACTCTTCTTCTTCCTCAATATTTCTCCCCCCATTACTCTCCCTCTTATACCTACCTTTCTCTCTCTTCATTACTCCTAGCTAACTACACCACCTCCATTAATGCATCTCCTTTCTCATTTTCCTTCCCCCTCCACTAGTTGAAGTTGTCTCCTCCAAATTAGCTAACTAGGTAGATGTAGCATTTAGTCAAGTGACCTATTTGCCCCCTAACTAGATCTATCTTTGTCAAGAAGAGCTTTGTGCACTTTTGATCTCCCAACATCATCATCTCCACCGTGTGCTCAATCTCGAGATAGAGGTGATTAAAATTTCATGCTTTTGCAAAATGGAAATATGTGTATGTGTGTGTGATTCGATAATTGGGCAATAGGATGGAAATTGTGTGTGTGGCATGAGTTGACGCCAAATTGTGCTTTTGAGTTGCCTATGTTTTGCCGAAATGTCGATTTATTTCCGTTTCGGCGAATTCCGGGCAAACTCTAGATCTATATATGTTCTATTTTTAGGGAAGGTCATGCCGAATTTTTGTATGACTTAGATGCATGCATGCATTTTTATAATCAATTTGTTTATTATTACCGTGCAGACACTCATGATGGTCAATGGAATGATGGTGGACAGGTGGTTGCGGTCGGCGGTGCAGGACATGAAAGAAAATAACCGGACAGAGGTTTTATGTCCGTGTCGAAAATGCAAAGGAATAGTTTGGCTCGACACCTATGACGATGGTCGTGTCGAAGCGCACCTGCTCATGACTGGTTTCATGGATGGCTATACTCGGTGGATAATTGAAGATGAGGATGACGATGTTGAGGACGCCGACGGGGCAGGCAATGACGACACGGGGCAAGACGAAGAGATGATCGATAATGGCGGTGGGGAAGAGGCCGGACATCGCGGCGGAGAAGGGGCCGGACATGGCGGAGGAGAAGGGGCCGGACATGGCGGTGGAGAGAACGACGTGGACTCCACGCAGCAGAGTTCGTCGGTACTAAGTTCAATCGTGCGGGACCCTCATGTTCAAGCACTGCTTCCAAGGAGACAAGGACTGAGAGAGCTGCTTCTAGGGAGGAGGCTAAGCTGGAGCAACTGGTGGTAGACTCGAACACTCCATTGTATGATGGTTGCAATCCTGAGGTGACCCGCTTGAGTTTCACGCTCCAACTCCTGAAGACGAAGGCTAAAAACAAATGGACCGACACTAGCCTCAATGAGCATCTCAAGTACCTAAAGGATGTTCTTCCCGCCGGGAATCTATGTCCTACTAGTGTTGATGAGGCCAAGAAGATCATGTGCCCTCTTGATCTGCCGCACGTTAGATACCATGCATGCATCAACGATTGCATAATTTATCGGAAGGAGCACGCGGAAAAAACCAGCTGTCTGGTGTGCAATGCTTCTCGATACAAGAAGGCCGGGAAGAAATGTCCCCAGAAAGTTGTATGGTACTTACCGATCACTCCCCGTCTCCAGCGGTATTTCATAGATCCCAAGGAAGCAAAGCTAATGCGCTGGCACGCGGAGAGGAAGAAGCCTGACGATGGAGATGATCCGAAGCTGAGACACGTCAAGGATGGAAGCCAGTGGAGAGCGTTGAACAACTTCTATCGGTATTTCGAATGTGATGCAAGGAACATCGTGCTCGGCGCGTGTACCGAGGGCATGAATCCGTTCGGGAACCAGAACACCAACCATAGCACATGGCCCGTGTTTGTATGGATGTACAACCTCCCCCTGGTTGTGCATGAAGTCGAAGTACATTCACATGAGAATGCTTATTCAAGGGCCGAAAAAACCAGGAAATAATATTAATTTGTATCTTGGGCTACTTCAAGAGGAGTTAGACACGTTATGGAAAACACTGGCCAAGACATGGGACGCCAGCAAAGGCGTGTATTTATACATTAGAGCCGCGCTGATCACGACTGTGCATGACTATCTCGGTTACGGATATGTCGTAGGCTAGGTGTGCCATAGATATTGTGGATGCACGCGGTGCATGGATGATACGATGTCTCAGCAGCTAACGTCAAGGAAAGATGGCGGGTCTGGGAAAATCGTGTACATGGGGCATCGAAGATGGCTCGAACATGACGACCCGTGGAGAAACCATGGAGATCTATTCAATGGTCACGCTGAGCATCGAGGACCTCCACGTAAGCGGAGCGGTGCCGAAATCGATGAGCTGTTGAAAAACTGGAAGGAGTGCCCCGTGCCGGGAATGATGATGAAAAAGGCGTCGGAGCCGCTGCTGAAGGTATGGAAGACGAGGTCTGTGTTCTAGGACTTGGAGTACTGGCACAAACTCGATACACCTCATTGCCTTGATCATATGCATATCTGTAAGAATGTCCTTGAGAGCTTGCTCGCGACACTGATGAACATGCCGGATAAGACCAAGGATGGCCCGAAGGCAAGAAAAGACTTGCAAGATTTGAAAATCAAGGAAGATTTGCACATGCCTCCCCGTAAAAAGTCAGACAAGACAGAGACGGAGACAGAGGTGCGGGAGAAGAAGGGCAAGAAAATAAAGAAAGAGGATTATTGCCCCCCTTCTTGCTTCACCTTAAGTCAGGCTGAGATCGATCAATTCCTTAAGTGCCTTACCAGAGTCAAAGTTAGTTTCGGTTACTATGGCAAGATAAGAAGATATCTAGACACGGACAAGAAAAGGTTCAGCGGGATGAAGTCCCATGACTGTCATGTGATGATGACGCATATACTACCTGTTGCCCTTAGAGGGATAATGGACAAGCACATCCGTGGCACGCTTATTGGTCTCTGCAACTTTTTCGACGTCATCTCTCAAAAGTTGATCAGTCTAAAGCAGCTCCGAAGGCTACATGAAGAGATCGTTGTGATACTGGATGAGCTTGAGATGTACTTCCCGCCCGCGTTCTTTGACGTGATGGTGCATCTATGTGTCCATATTCTGGACGACATAATAGACCTGGGGCCGTCATTTCTGCACAACATGATGCCGTTTGAGAGGATGAATGGGATCATCAAAGGATTCGTTCGTAACATGTCCTGTCTGGATGAAAGCATCGTCCAGGGCTATCTGACACAAGAGTGCATCTCTTTCCGCGAGAATTTTCTATATGGCGCAGACCAGCCGCCTGGTGTTAATGTTGGTTTGCCCGTTAACAAGGATGATGGGAGGCTCGAAGGAGAAGGTCACTCCAACGGTCGCAGGGAACTGCACGTGGTATACTCAGATCGACGCAGCGACTTTGACAGAGCAAACATGGTAGTGCTACAACACCTAGACGAGGTAGATCCTTTCGTGGCACTGCACAAAGAAATTATCGCAAAGAAGTATCGTGACTGGGGGGTATGCAAGACGGACGCCGAAGTTACTAGAGAGCACAACTCCACTTTCCTGCATTGGTTCAGAGAGCATATTATTGCTAATCCCCCGGTGGAGGGCTCTAAGGATGGATTACTGATATACTCCTTAGCACATGGCCCCTCGCCCAACCTCGTAACCTACCAGGCATACGATATCAACGGATACACGTTCTGCACGGAGGCCAAAGATATGGACAGTGATGATCAGAACTCATGGGTGACGATGGAATGCATGACCAGCAGCGACAACGGCGCAACTGAAAGATTTTACGGAAGGGTCAAGGAGATCTGGGAGCTTGACTACTCTGGACTGCACAACACGATGATGTTCCGTGTCGGATGGGCTAAGAATGTCGAAAGAGAAAACCGTAATTTCACTACCATGACTATACCCGACGCCGAGAGCGCTACCGTGAATGCTATCGCAAAAAACGAGCCATGGGTACACGCTAAGCACGTGACACAATGCTTCTTCCTAACCGACCCGCGCAATCCTAGCCGTGTTGTCGTGAGGAGAGGCAAAAGGAACATCATTGGAATGGATGGGTCGCCAACGAGGAAGACTATGATCAGTACGGCAACCCAATGAGGGAAGATGACGATGATGATGAAGTATACGTCAAAAGAAGAATCAATACTACATTACCTAAGAAAAATCGTACTCCATGGAAAAGGCAAAGTCACAATGAGGGGCTCAATTATTCTTCAACGAACAAGAAGGGAAAGAAGCTGACTCGAAAACGAAAACGTCAACGCTGAGGAACCGTATGTTATCGGTCAAATGATGTAATATATATGTTCCTATTTTGTATACACACTTAGCCATTATTATGCATGGGTCCAATAATGTAATATATATGTTCCTATTTTGTATACATATTTAAACGTCAAATGATGCAATATATATCGCCTTCCCTTCGTTCACCGCTCTCGGAAAAAAAAGAAAACAAAAGTGAGAAAAAAAAGGAAAATAAAATAGAAGGAAACAAAAAGGAAAATTGTTATATAGGTGTTATAGTAGCAGCGCTTTTGTGAGAAAAGAGCTATAGCTAGTCAAGATAGCGGTAGCTGTTTCTACACGAAACCGCTATAGCTACCTGGAGTAGCTATAGTGCGTTTTTCCTAAACGCGCTACTGCTATGCCCACTTAACCCCCAAAATCCCCACTCCTCTCTTCATCCCGCCTCTTTTCCCCCAAATCCCCCCTCGCGCCGCGCGCCGGAGCCTTGCCCTCGCCGGGCCTCTGCGCTCGCCCCCGACCCCGACCCCGACCGACCCTGGCGCCGACTCCAACCCCGACCCCGACCGGCCCCGGCGCTCGCCCACGGCCCCGACCCCGACCCCGGCTCTGGCTCCGGCGCTCGACCCCGACCCCTCCCAACCTCGGCAGTCGTCGGGCCAGCACCCTCTGTAAGCCCCCCACCGCTCCTCCTCTCTCTGGTAGCTAGGTTTTTTGGTTAATTTACTTAGGTTTTAGTTAGGGCAGATGGTTAATTAGGTTATATATTTAGTTATGAAATTAGTTAGGTTTTTTCTTCAAGTTCTATATTTTTCTTCCTTTTATATGCAAATTTGAAGTGGACATGTGATGTTTTGGACATGTCATATTTGGGATTTGGACATGTCATTTGGACATGATGATTATGTGTAGCGTAAATGATCCGAGTGGCCTATGTTACACCGGAATGTTGATTCATTTCCGTTCCCGTGAATTTCAGGTGCTCGATATGTCCATTTTTTAGCAAAGGTCATGCCAAAATTTCCGTGAATTTTGGCATGATTTGTGGTAGATAGTAGGCATATCGAGTGCTGCGAGTTGCTGGGAAACGACATTCCGGCAAACATAGATTTAATTTTTATGTCATTTCTCATTTTTTTCATAGTTTTAGAATTAAACGAGGAGACTTAATGATAGGAAACATGTCGAACAACGAAGAACTGGGCCTTCTGACCAAGATGCAGACAAGATGGATTATGAGGGTGAACAAGAGTACCTCGACTATTTGTCTGCTAAGCAATTCCAAAGTCAAGGTTTGCAGGTCGGCCTCGATGATGGTACTGACGCCGACATCGACACTGACGGCGCCAGCACCGATGGCGGCGCCGAGACGGGCGGGGAAGGTACCGGCAAGGAACGTACCGGCGCCGATGCCGCCACCGAAAAGAAGAAGCAGAAGAAGCAGAGGATATGAAAACCTAACAAAGTAGGGATTGGACGACTGGTGATCACAAAGATGGCACCTGGCAAGTTTGAGCCGTTAGAGCCGGAAGAACCTCGCAAGTGCTATGGGAACCAAGTAGGATGCATCCTACGGGAATGCACGAGCATCAACGACGATGACTTAAGGAGTAAAGAACATTTGACGCAGTTGCTCCTGATGAAGTTGCACAAGAGATTCAAGTTCCCCGACCGGGATGATAACATAGAACAACCGTGGGATGATCCGGAAATGGAAAAGATTAACAATCACGCCATGGGCATGTTCAGCAATGATTTGGCCTCCTAGAAAGGGATGGTGAAACGAGCTATTGAGGCTGAGGAACCCCTGTCCAAGATTCTGGAGGAAAATCCGACACTTACGGAAGAGGAGTTCAAAAAGTTCAAGGACACTTGCGCTACCGAGGCAGCCAAGGCTAAGGCTGCGAAATTCAAGAGCCTTCAGCAAAGGAACACGGGGAAGCATTGCCTCGGAAGCCGTGGCATCCTCGGTAAAAGGCCCATATGGGATAAGGAGGACACGGAACGTGAAGCCACGGGTATCCCAGACCCCTTCGCGAAGTTCACCAACCCCTTGGAGCGTGACTTCATCAGGGCCCGCTACAAGTGGGACAATGAAAAGAAGGTTTTTTACATGGACCAGATCACGAGGAAATTGATTAGACTACTGGTAATTATTCTTTTACCACCTTACATTTAGCTCCATATCTAGTCGACTACAAATTCCTAAATGGTTCACGCTCCTTCTGCAGGAGAAGGAACACCAGCTTACAGCCGAAAGCCCTACTTCTCCGATGAGGCCCAAGCGGGACACCCCTCCCACTACAAAAAAATACACTTCCGTGATGATACGTGTTTGTCACAGTAGGTCGCATTTTTTGTCATGCATGTACATCCATGAAAATTTTATGACAGAATCAAGATAGTCATACCTGTGCTGTCGTAGAAGTGTTCCATGACATTACCAAAATTATCATCATCGAAGTGTCCACTTCCATGACGATAAATCGCGCGTCACAGAAGTGCTGCCATCAAGGGTGACCGACACGTGGCATCCACCGTAACAGAACGCCGTTAAGCTATCGGGTCCGGTTTTGGATCCGATAACCCGTTAACAGCCCCGACCAATGGGGATTTTCCACGTGTAAAATCATCATTGGCTGGAGGAAACACGTGTCAGCTCACCGTTGGGACAGATGTCATCCACTCATTGGACACAAAGCGCCTATGATACGTCGACACGTGGCATGGCCCAACAGAGGCCCATCGCTGTGAAAAGGCCGGCCCGTTTGACTTGGTCAAAAGGTGGCGGGCCGGCCCACGGCAAGCCTGTTAACGGCCTGTTCGCATATAGCCCATTTACAGCCCGCTAACCCAGGGCCCGTTTACGGCCTAACCGAATTAGGCCCAGTAGCGTCATCTGGGCCGTCCAATATAATTCCAGCCCGTTTTAACTTCCAGCCCATGTATGGCCCATGACGTCTTTCGACCCATATGAGGCCCTTATTACTCTCAGCCCATTAACGGCCCATGGTAAAACTGGCCTGTAATGAACAGTCTACCACTTTATACCCATTAACGGCCCGTGGTGAAACTGGCCCGTAATGAATAGTGTATCACTTTATACCCATTAACGCCCCGTTATTCAGTTGGGCCGTTTCCAGCCCATGTTATCTTTCGGCCTTCTCGGGGCCCACTTATTCTTGGGCTCATTTCCACATTCGTTTACTTACGGCCCGTTACTGTCATTTTCTGCTTGTGGGCCAAATTCAGCCCGTGGTTACAGTCGCCCCGTTTGTGGCCCGTTAATATGTTGGGCCGTTTTGATAGCGTTATCAAAATACGGCCGATTAACGACGGCCCGTTATGGTCGGCCCATGAACGGACGATTTCAACTCGAGCCCATTTATGGCCATAATGTGGTATGTTATTGGCCCATGTTTGGCCAACCGATCATAAGCGCGTAGAAGGCTCATTGATGATATGGCCCATAGAAGGCCCATTGTGTCTACGACCCGTATAAGGACCATTGTTTCAATGCCACATAGAAGGCCCATTGTTTCTATGGCCCTTAGAAGGCCCATTGTTTCTACGGCCCGTAGGAGGCCCATGTAAACTACGGCCGGTGGGCATCAAAGTTCGCCACCAGTGCAAATATGGGAACACCCTACACTATACAAAAATGGCTTGCTGTTTTCTTCAACCGGTGGTTGCACGTTAAGAACGAATTTTGTATCTCACCAAAACAAATTACAACTATAAAACAAAAGGAAGGTTGGCATAAAAGGTAACAGTCTAGCAGATAAATGCACCACCAGAAGTTCAGAAGCTCAGTTCATTTGACCTGACTGTTACGTTTTCTTGATGTATTGTCTGAAGGAGCACCATAACCTCGCCTTCAGTTCTCCTAGGCTCCTGAACAACATAGCAAATGTTTGATAGTCTGGTTTCAAAACCATGCATATCTTGACAACATCAAACAATGTCTCTCCTTGTTTCACAAAGGGTCTCTGTTAGGGAATGGACTTGTGTCTGGAGCGCAGATACAACATTGTTTTGAGCTTGCATATCTTGATCATGAGGCAGTTTGGACGAGATTGCCTTAACAATCAACTCAATATTATGCAGGAACGTGCTTTTGGCACTGTTAGTGGACAGGTACTGACCCACTGCAGCAAGAGCTGACATTGCGGTTATAGTTGCCTCTCCACCTTCAGAAGGTGGCGGTTCCACCATTTTTTCCATAGCTCGCTGAAAAGTTGTGGTTTTACATTAGTAGTACCAAAACAGAAGATATTAAGGAGGCAGCAAAACCAAACAAAATAGCTTTGGTCTATATACAGAACTTATTCTGGTGAACCCATGTAAAATAAGAGTTGTATTTTATTGCAAAGTACATAATAAAACCAGGTTCCAAACATATGACCATGTACCATCGCTAATGTATTGTCTATTTCTTCACATTGTATTGAGGGCTAAGGATAAAGAGACGAAGTTTATAATATGGTAAGCATAGTATGACATCATTCATATCACAAAACAACTGAGAACAGACAAACAGGCAATTGTAACGTTGTGTGGGCAAGTCCAGCACGGAACTAGATTACAGGTCAAGATCAAAGGAACATCACTCCTCTCTTTTAAACCTTGTAAGGTGCAATGATACGCTAAGACAATTGTGTATAAAATTGAAAAGAGTAATAGACATTGGCTGCAAACCATGCAGTTCAAGGCACAAGTCAGAGTAAGTAGTAGTTAAAAGGCATGAGGATTAAGGACTTACAACATCGGCTTTGACTGGTGTAGTCATGCCCTTCTTCTTGCTGGTGTGACAGTCCTTGAAGATTTCCACAACATTTGGTTCAGGTACTTTTTGGTCCTTGCGGGCTTTCCTCTACATTTGGAACAAGTCAATATAGATCTGATAATATGGTACAGCGAAAAGAGTGAAACAACAGCTAATTACAAGAGCCTCACAGTGTGCAATATAGCTACGAGATCCTGTCGTCTGTTGGAATTTCACTTTCGTACGGTTGGCCTTGTTCTTTGAACAGTTCACCTACAAGAAGATAGATTTGTATGGCACATGCGTAAATAGGACTTCAACATGTGATCTGATCACATATACATAATGTACCTGATATTCGGATCGGACCAGTGTTTAACGAGGCCTCTCCGATCTTCATCAGATATATTTTCCACTGGAGATGTTTGGGCAAGTTCACTGTTAGCCTTGCCTTCAAAGTGAGTTTTCCTCAAGTTATACCGATACTGTCATAGAGAAGACTTGAAAACATGGGTGCAAGCTTGTCTGGTTGCATCATCTTGGCTATCCAACTTGAACCTCATCTGTTGAAAATTATGGGAGTCTCATTATCAACAACCTAGAAAGTATTGGACAGAGCAAGACGATATTACTAGTTTCCATACATAACCATACTTACAGATAAATGGTCGAGGAAGGTGTTGAACTGGGTTTTGTCTTTGTCATTCCTGTACTGAATCCATGTTGGGAGGATACGTACATGACACCTAACAGCAACCGCTGCCTCTGATACTAACTTGGCTGACTCTGTAGCATCACGTGGCCTTTTTAAACCTGCCTCAAAACGGATCTTCATTCTTCCTCCTCTAGATTTAGTTAACCTATCGAGCATTATCCCTGATGTTTGTTTCCTCTTGCGCCTAGGTGCTAGTCCAACAACAAACATAGGAAGTGTTAGTGTACATCAAACTGTGAGACTACATATAAAGAAGCATGCAACTGTAACTTGACTCCAGCAACTACCTTCTTGCTGTTGAAGCTCACAAAGTTCATCTGATCTTGCCAACTCATCTTGTGTCAAGAGTGCTTAGGAAGTAGTGTCAGGTGGCAAGGGAGCTTGGGAACGTGCTGCTAGCTGAGTTGACGAACGAGTAAATCGTGGAGCTGGTGGTACTGTGGAAGGTGTTGCAACAACTAGGGTTGTCTCTGCTTGTTTGGTGGCAGCTATTTGTTTCTGTTTGGCTTGTTCTGTAGCTCGTGTAGCATGGGATACCCTGTCGGTACAATTTTCTGCTGGACTTTGACCTTCTATTGCACCATCAGTACCAGCAGAATCTGCAGGATTGTTCCGCTTCCCTTTCCCTGTCGTTCTCTCTTGCTTCCTCTTTCTCTGTGCCATGTTAAGTCAAGCCGACAAGAAAAACGAATAACAATTTAGTTCTTTAGAACAAATGTACTTTGATGTAAGAACATGGTGTGATAGACAGATATTGTATGTTCTAGAAACAGGAACACGTGTCTTAGTCACAAGTATAAAAGTAAGCAGATGCAATTCAACAAAATTAGAAGCAATACAAGCTAGACATCATACATAACATGCAACCACATATAACAGTGCCAAGTTAGAGGGAGCACCTATGATGGCGCACTAGGGGAGACGTGCTCATCACCAACACAGCTACGTTGAGTGTCTATGCATGTATTGTCTTGGAAATCATCTTGGGGGGATGGAGGAGTAGAATATGTAGAGGCCCTCCATTTGGAAGGAGCACCTTCATCCGCTGCCTTGCTAACTTCCTTCCGCTTTATTGATTTTGAATTGTCAAGTAAAACCGACAAGAAAAAGCAATAAAATTCACTCTTCAGAACTCATTCGTGCATGATACTGACAATCACTACTTTGATGTAAGGCAAACACATGATTCCAATTTGGAATAATACGAAAAACAGGACGGCATGGCATATTCACAACTGTTTGTGTAAACTAAGCAGAAACCATTTCACCAAATAAGAAGCAATGCAAGCTAGACACCACGTGAAAGATGCAACCAATATGACTCTACCAAGTTAAAAGTGTCCCATCATAAATGGCATTTCAACAAATTAGAAGCAGCGCATGCTATAAATCATATCAAAGATGCAACTAATATCACACTGCATATACTGAAGGTGTCTCGTCATATTGATTTATGCAGGATACAAAAAAAACAATAGTTTTATGTGAGGACATGCTTAATAGACAGATGTACTATGTACTAAATACAGGAAGGCATGTCACATTAACAGGTATAATGTATAAGCTAAGCAGAATAGCACATACAGTTTAACCAGATTGGAAGAATTACAATCTAGACACCATATGCAACATGCAACCACATATCACTCTGCCAAGTTAGAGAAAGCGCCTGTGATGCTAGTGTAGTGGAAATGCGGTAATCAACTACAGATCTACGTTCATTATCTTCATCTAGCCTTGCTGTTTCTTGAGAATCATGTCGGGAGGCTGACGCTGCATTCTTTAAATGAGGAGTATTCTGATTGCCTGACTGCCTCATCATAAGTGATTGATGAGGGATACACAAGAACATCAGTTTGATGTAAGAACATGGTTAATACACAGATGTACTAGTATGTACCAAAAACATAAAGGCATGTCATATTCAAAGGTATAATGTGTAAGCTAAGCAGATGCAATTTAACCAAATTGGAAGCAATACAAGCTAGACATCCGGCTGGAGTGGTAAGCATGATCATCTAGGACCTGAGAGCCTAGTGGGAGGCGGGCTGCTTCGCCACCATCGCGGCTTTTTAGTTGGCTTCCAGGTGATGCCTCTCTTTGCTGGGCTTGTCACTGGCTCGGCCAGTGCCCTGACTAGCTATTTGTCTTCTGGTGCTCACGGGATGGTGGTTCATGTAAAAAATATCTTTCCTTATCTTAATAAAGACCGACTTCGGCCTTTCGAATAGAAGCTAGACACCATATGGAACATGCAACCACATATGACACCGTGAAGTTAAAGCAAGCACCTGGGATGGTGGTTCATGGCGAGCAAGATCATCAACTCTAGAGCTACATTCCCAGTCTCCATCTGCTGACACTACACCCTTTATAGTCTTGAAACGTGTCTAGCTTAGCTGCGTACCACGCAGGAGCAACTTCTCTCTTATCTTTTCTGCTTCTGTCAAGGCAGGGTCAGAAATACCCTTGCATAAGAACACAATAGTGAGAGTATGGGTGAAGTGTGTGCAGAACTAGTGCACTATAAAAGTAGCAGATAGCAGGTGGCTGAAAAATAAATGACAGGAGACATATGATAGCTCTACAACATTGCATGGCAAACAAATTAGATTCTACTCTGTAGGATTTTCTAATATATGAGCACAGGAAATGCAGGTACTCCTCCAGATAACCACCACATGTTGTCCTATCAAGATAACAGTCGACTGAAAATAAATAGGTCAGTCGATTTTTCTATGAACCGTCCGATCTATAAGGAACGGGCAGATGGCCTTCGTCTACCTCTCGCCAGTCACTATTGACGATCTTTCTCGAACCGCCAGCGACCACCGGCCCAGACCCCTGCCTCCGCCGCCCCACCCTCCCCTCGACCTCACACCACCGCCGTGCTTGGCAGCGCCCCCAGGCCGTCCCTATAATCTCGGCCAGCAGCTCTAGGCCCCACACGCCCCTAAGATTAACACCGAGGCGCTGCTGTCGGTGTCAAAACCGGCGGATCTCGGGTAGGGGTCCCGAACTGTGCGTCTAAGGCGGATGGTAAGAGGAGGCGGGGGACACGATGTTTACCCAGGTTCGGGCCCTCTCGATGGAGGTAATACCCTACTTCCTGCTTGATTGATCTTGATGATATGAGTATTACAAGAGTTGATCTACCACGAGATCGTAGAGGCTAAACCCTAGAAGCTAGCCTATGGTATGATTGTTGTTGTCCTACGGACTAAAACCCTCCGGTTTATATAGACACCGGAGGGGGCTAGGGTTACACAAAGTCGGTTACAAGGGAGGAGATCTACATATCCGTATTGCCAAGCTTGCCTTCCACGCCAAGGAGAGTCCCATCCGAACACAGGAGGAAGTCTTCAATCTTGTATCTTCATAGTCCAACAGTCCGGCTAAAGTATACAGTCCAGCTGTCCGAGGACCCCCTAATCCAGGACTCCCTCAGTAGCCCCTGAACCAGGCTTCAATGGCGATGAGTCCGACGCGCGGATTGTCTTCGGCATTTCAAGGCAGGTTCCTCCTCCGAATACTCCATAGAAGATTCTGAACACAAGGATAGTGTCCGGCTCAGCAAAACAAATTCCACATACCACCGTAGAGAGAATAATATTTCCACAAATCTAACTGCTGACAGCTTTTCTTAACGTGACGTTCTGCCGTGGTTTGGTCATGACGAACCGTTTTTCTGAGCCTGCCACTACACGTGTTGCGAGGCGGTTTTGCTGGCACGTCTTGTCGAAGCAGAGATCATGTCCCTCTTTTCACGGGATTCTCATCAATACGGGTGTGGGTAACCCAATCATACCCGCTAGCACGACTCCTCAATTTTAGGCAAGTTCCAGACGGTCGTGCGGAGGGCGCTTGATATTCACCCTCTTGATAAAGGGGTCAAGGCCTGTCCTTTTCTTTTTGCGCTCGATCTTTCCCTTCTCCCACCTCGAATTCCAGCACCCAAGGCGGAGGCCAAGCGCTTCAGACCTTCAATCATGTCTGGATCCAACCTTCAAGGCCAGTAGGTGGCCTCCTCCGTCATAGAGGAGGACATCAAGAAGCTAAGAGAAGCCAGGTATCTGACCGCCGAAATCTCGCACAGGCTGCCTGCTCAAGGGCAGGTCATCCCCATTCCCGAACCTAACGAGAGTGTCGTATTTGTTTCCCACTTCCTCCGAGGGCTAGGCTTTAGTCTTGACCCCTTTGTTAGAGAGCTTATGTTCTATTACGGGCTCGATTTCCATGATCTGGCTTCGGATTCCATCCTTCACATCTTGTCATTTATCGTCGTGTGTGAGGCCTTCCTCCGCATCGCCCCACACTTCGACTTATGGCTCAAGACCTTCAATGTGAAGCCGAAGTTGGTTGATGGGCGACACGCAGAGTGCGGAGGCGCCATAATAAGCAAAGTCGTCGATGCTCCATGGCCAAAGGGATCCTTCCCCGAGATGTCCAACTTATGGCAGCGGGAGTGGTTTTACATCACGGCTCCCCGAAGTACTAAGTGGGTAGCTTCCCCTGCCATCCGTTTGGGCCCCCCGCCACAACTGGCGTCATGGGTCAACAAGGGGCTGGACTGGGGGGCCGGCTAATGACGTGCCGACATTGCAGAGTCGCATCCGGGATCTCCTCAAGAGACATGTCAGCCTTGTCAAGGTAATGCAAGTCATGCTAGTTTGTTGGGTCCTGCCATGCCAATGTCGATCTCTCCGTATGTGGGAGTTCAACCCGGAAGGACCGTGAACCATTCAGCAATTCTTCGGCCTGACGCTCGAAGAGATGTACAGATTGTTCTTCGGATCACGAATAACGTGTCCGGACACCACCGAGGATGCGGGCCTAAACTGCAATCGTCCAGACACCCAAGTAAGTAATTCTTCGGCCTAACATACTGTCTCTTTATTTATCACAACATCATTCTGAAAAGTCGGTCTTTGACCAGGACTTGATAAAAAAGGCGAAGATGATCAGGTGTTCGGCCCCCCTTCCCGAAGGCTCGACGGATCCTATACTAGCCAGGATGCTTGAGCTCGTGCCTTATCAAGCGCCATTAGGGGAAGATAAAGGGAGGCATAGAGAAGCCGAAAGTGGACCTCACTCATTATTCATTCAAACCGGGGGATTAGTCCCTCCGTGAAGGAGGATAACCGAGGAGAAGAATCTAAAATTCCGTCTCCCCAAGGAAGGAAGAGGACCGCCTCTGAAGACTTGGAAACAATGGTTTCCAAACGAGGGAAGAAACCTTTGTCAGGGGGCCCTACCCCGGAGGGCATCCTTACCGCACAGTGCCCGCAAGGGGACCAGCCCTCCACCGAGCTGTAAGTAAACAAAAGTACTTTATAGTAAATATATCTTACTTTATTTCTGAGGGCAATAACCGCGACGTATGTCTTGTAGTTCAGATCGTAGCCCTTCTCGACAGAGTTCGTCTTCGGGGTTTCTTCTTCCGGAGATGATGGAGAGCGAAACGCCTCCCCATGCCTCCCCGCCTCATGAGGCGGACGACCCAGAGGTGTCGTTACGAAGGATTTCTCTTGATCCACCAAGGCCCGAAGGTAACCCTTCGGCCTCCCGAAGTCCGGAGTATTTGGCTCCTAAGGGGAGCAACATAAAGAGTCCGGAACTGTCCGGCGCGCGACCAAACGCACTGATGAATCTTCTGGAGCAAGCGGCTATCTTATAAGCGCATCGTACGTTAATGGGTACGGTGGTTGAGAGGATTTCATCCGCCGAAAGCGGGTTGCATGAAGCTTTTATGAGCCTGCTGAGAGGGTTTGAGGTACGCAAAGTAATATGTATATTTTTGACGGTACCGCACACGCTAGGTGTGCCCTATGCAGATAGTAGCCCCTGAGACTCTGGTTGTCATCGAAAAAGGCGGCAAACAGAGGATCATAGTCCCAGGTAATGATCATGCCGCTTTCATGTGCAGGCGGCTGAGGGTCCGGTGGCTAGCCGGACTGGTGAGTTTGCCGAACTGATGCAGCAACTTGATGCGGCAGATGCCGACATCGTGCTTGTAAACAGGCGGCTTGACGAGGCACGGGATATGTATTCTCCGATGGTCAACATATATTAAGAGGAGCATGATGCTAGTATCTATAATATGCTGTGACTTCAGATGGAGCTGCCGCTATGGAGACCCTTCGGGCGGAACTTGCCCGAGCCAAGGAACAAGCCAGGAGGAGTGATACGGCCGCCTTAAAGGCGGTTGAAGAGTTAAGAGCCGAACAGGCTGCGCATTGCCAGAGCAAAGAGAAAATGGCCAAGATGGCTGTTGAGTTGAAAGATGCTGCCGACCGTTATGAGCTTCTTGAAAGGGAAAGTCAAACGAAGATGGTGGACCTGGAGAAAGCCATGGTAGCAGCCAAGGAAACCCACTCTATAATCAGAGCGGCGAAGGAGGAGCTACGTCAAGCCGGAGATATCACGGCTGGGAAGCCCTTTTTGTTGCGGACGAAGTTCGGAGATCCTAAGTATGCCCTTCTGGATCAATTATGGAGTTTTGCGGACGCGTACTTGGATTTGGCGGCGAGTGCTGCTGATGCGACCAAGTTTTTCGAAGATCAAAAAGATCACGAAGTGGAAAAGTTGTTCTGGTCGTAGTTCAATGCTCCAGCGCGTCCGCTGCTGTTAAATGAGCAAATGGCCGAGTGGGCCAAGCTCCATAGGTTGTCCGGACTTGCCATGAGGTCTGTCGTGGATCGTCTTTAGCCAGAAGGACCAAGGCCGAATAGTTATTTTCGTCTAGTGCAACGATTCCTTGGTGCTGTGCCGCATATCGACGCTATAAAGAGGTCGGCGTGCATAGAGGGTGTGCGGATGGCTCTTGCCCGTGTCAAGACATACTGGGCAGAGATGGAGGCCACCGCTATTGCAACCCAGAATCCGGCCGTAGGCCAGGTTTCGGCCGAGCACTATTTTGAAGAAGTCCTAGAAGGTGCTCGTTTTAATAGAGGCTAAGTGCTCGAAGAGTGTCATGTTTGAGTAACATGTATCCCGATTGTAAAAACAATGCTATTTGAATTATAAAGGCTGTGTATATACTTTTGCCTGAAAGTATTATTATGCCTTCTGTGCGGTCGTTTCTGTATATATATATAACCTGAAAGTTTGCAGTCGTCGGCTTCAGCCCCCACGCATATAATGCGGGGGTGTTCGCAAAAGCACGTGTTCACACTTGATCCAACGTCTTGGTCCATTAAGGAGGTGGTAGCGCGGCGAACGAGGCAATCGGACTATATTGCTTTAACACTTTCACTTAACCATAGGAGTTTGACAGTGGGGCTACTATATAGCCCCTGGTACTTCCGCGCTCATCCGAGTACGGGGCGCGTACGTACATGACCGGGAAAACCGGCCCTTCGTTAATGCGGAGGAATCCCGAAGATTCTGCTAAGTCATCGAGTGGTTGCCCAGTCTCGCGCTTTATCATGACAGTCAGTTTTCGGCTTTCTCTACTGAGGTGCTCATCCGGATGAACCAGGGCACAATCGTAGTAGTTCTCCCGGTGCCACCTTAGCCGATAGAGCGGAACGTAAGGTAGCAAACCGCGGGAGCCGGGTAAACCCAACATTTGACCAAAGACATGATTCGGAGCTGGTGCATATAAGGCCAAACTCGCGATGCCGAACACTCCCTAAGGTGTTCGATCTTTACAACATATACCGGGCAGAGTAACGCCCTTGATAAAGGACCCTAAATTTCCAGGTACGTGCATTAGTCTGACGTGGCGAAATGCCAACAACGCCAGCATCCCTCACGGTTGTGTTAGGTATCCGGGGGGTGTCAAGCAACAAGAGACAGTAAGAAAGGTTTACACAGGGTCTTAATCTAAAAAGAAACCTTTGAGCGGGGCCCTGCTGCACGTCTGCGCATGTGTCTCCGTTGTGCCGTATCCTGGAAGGGTGTAGCACGATTGTCATCTATAAAAGAGAAAAACTTAGATGAAAGACTTCGTGCGAAAAACTGGTTATTCTCATTAACATTCAATCTAAATGAGGTAAAGGCAAACTGTAGTCCTTTTTACATGCGGGAAGCCCCTTGTTGGGGATATTACCACTAGGCGTAAACCGGCCAGGAGAGGCCGGGTTAACCCCATACTAGTTCACTATATCTGAAGCCCATGAAGACAGACAGTGACGCTTTATGAAAGCCCAGGGCCCAAAGCCGGTTTAAGGCCTGTGGACATAAACCGGCATTGATATGTAAACTTGTGTTGTAAGATAGAAAGAGCAGAGACCGAGCCGGACACGTTTATGAGCCGGCCTCAGGATTATGTAAACCGACGGGCGTCAACCCGTGTATATAAGGGGACGACCCGGCGGTGGTTCAGGACGACAGACAACAACTCGAGACTCAGGCAAAGCGTATTCGCTCCCTGGTCATCAAAACCCTAGCAATTCCACAACAACTGGATTAGGCTTTACCTTCACCGCAAGGGGCCGAACCAGTATAAACTCTCTTGCGTCCCTTGTCCGCTTTAAGCCCTTTAAGTTAACCCGTAGCGATGGCTCCACGACTAAGTCCTTTCTCTAGGACATCTGTCGTGACAAAACCACGACAGTTGGCACCCACCGTGGGGCTATCGCACGATGGTTTCGAGTTCTTAGAGGGAAGCTTCGAAGGACGCAAGGGCTACGCTGTGGGCCGGATGACCAAGAGTCGTCGCGGCAAGCTCTACATCGACGATGCAGGCTGGGGCCCCGAGGCCAGCTCAATCAAGTACGGGTACCGGGTCCCCTTTGGTGGCATACACGTTTTCATTGGCAAGATCGGCGAACCGGGCCCTGAGCCGGACATCTGCACCGACCTCGTCGAAACAGCTCCGCGTGCGAGATCTGCCCGGGTCAAGCCTGTCATGAAGCGTGCCTTCATGGGAGTCATCCACGGACGGGAATCTGAGGATAGATCGGAAACTGGTGGTGAAACCGTCGTTTAATCCGGCGATGAGTCATCAACTGGAGGGACCGAATCGTTATATCAGTTGCAAGATGGCCGGATTGGGGGCAGTTCCGATGGCGACAGTATTCTGGATCCCTTTGATCCGCCGAACCGGGTTGCAATCTTCATGGCCGGTACACAACCAGCACTCCACTCTTCGACCGCAGCGGCGATGATTTCCGGATCAACAGCAGCGGCAGCGGCCGGGGCAGGAGGCCCTGTGCGACCGCCGGCTCAGGTTCTATCTGATTTGTTTGACGCTTTGGCAACGCTAATGGTGGAGGTTAACCCGGCGGACCAAGACGCACATAATGTGGAAATCGCGAAGGTGAAAGATCAGATCACCCAGGCCAAAGCCGACTTAGCAGCAGAGGATACCAGGATGGTTGCGAAACGGGCCGCATTGGATGCACAGGCTTACCGGCTTATGCTGGATCAGAGTGCGTCAAATGATTTCCTGAAGAGGAGGTACCAATCTCGCCTAACACCGGTTTATGAGGCCAGGAACCTCTTTAACACCCCAGGAGCAGGGACCAGTAATCCGCCGATGTTAAATCGGGCGGAAGCACCTAGAGCGGGGGCGCTGGTTCAGCCACGTTTGGTGGATCTGCCTCGCCAGAATCACGTGTCGCCGCAGCATGTCCCAACACCACCGGGTCATTACTCTAACCCGATGGACAACATTGTCGCTGCCGCTTCATGGCTGGTGGCCCTTCCGATCGAAGGCGAGTCTCCGATGGCAGTCGAGACGCGAAGGGCTAGGGAGCTTCTTCAGACAGCTTTGGTTCAGCAGCAGGCTTATTCATATAGTCGCGAGAGGATCCATTCTACTCCCCGCCCAAGCCGGAGCTACAGCAGGCGTATGGATGAACCGGCCGTATCAAGCAATGCGCGGAACCGTGATCCGCCCCGTGGCCATAACCCGGCGGGTGGTGGTGGTGATGCTCAGGATGTGGTGGATCGCACTAGAGCTCGTCGAGAAGCCGAGTTAGCAGCACAGCACAAGGCTCGCCAACTTACTCCGGTTCGTCCAACCACATCGGTGGAACCAGGGGTTACCTCTAGCTCTTTGGGAGTATCGTGTCTCGTCCCAGCGCTGCACAACGTGCGCCTGCCCAAGGATTTCAAAGGCCCACGAAAAGTGCTGAATTACACCGCTGACTTATCCCCCGAGTCATGGGTGGAAAGCTATGAGATGGCAATGGAGATGCTGGATGTGGACGATGCGGTGTGCGCTAAATACTTTACCATGATGTTTGAAGGAACGGCTCGAACTTGGTTGAAAAAGTTACCAGCTAACTCCATTGGGTCATGGGCCGAGCTGAGGGCCCGGTTTATCCAGAACTTCAAGGATACGTGCAAGCAGCCCGTGTCAATTGTGGACCTAGCCGCTTGTGTCCAGGAGGAAGGAGAATCAACAACCCATTGGGTGCGCCGGGTTTCGGAGATTTTGCATTCATCGGACCACATTAACGCTGACACAGCAGTTTTAACGTTGGAAGGCAATTGCCGGTTTGCACCTCTGAAGTTGAAGTTGGGACGGCTCAAACGCCACTGCAATGATATGGGGACTCTCATGGCTGCTCTGGTGAAATATGCCGACTCTGATGGTACCAAGGACCCCGAGTCTGACGATGACAAGACAGGGAAGGGAAAGAAGAGCGGATATACCAAGGGGCAGAAGCACAACCCGGCGGGCCATGAAAACAACGGTAAGCATAAAGCGGATAATAGCTTGGATTTTGTGGCTAATACCAACGCGCTGGATAAAGGCCAACGACGTAAAACTAAACCGCCCCAGCACGGTGGAGGGCCAAGTCCTAATCCGGACCGCCTGTCTTATCTGTTGAACCAGCCTTGCCCAAAGCACGGGACGAAGGAGAACTCGTCCACGCACCTCTGGAAAGATTGTTACATCATGCAAGAGTTCAAAAACTCTGATGTTTTTCGATATGATCATGGACCAGGTGGCGGTTCAGGCCCCGGATCTCATGGTCCGGGTTACGGTGGAGGTAGTTCCAGTTCAGGCTTTCACGGCAACCAGAGTGGACAGGGTAATCAAGGCAATCAGGGCAACCAAGGTGGTTATAATAATCAGGGGAATCAGCAACAGCAGCAGCAGCAGTCGGGTTACCAGAGCAACCCGAAGAAGTTGAATAGCGGGCAATATCATGTCTTCACCACTAGCCTGGACAAGCGCGATCAGAAGCTTCATAAAAGGGTAGTGAATTCCGTTGAACCGGCGGTTCCCCGATACTTACGATGGTCTGAACAGCCTATTGTGTGGAGTCGAGAGGATCATCCGCCCCAGGTTGATAATCCGGGTCATCTGGCGTTGGTGGTGGCACCTCAGGTGGGAGGTTATAAGTTCAACAAAGTACTCATGGATGGGGGGAGTAGTATCAATATCCTTTATTATGAAACCTTCTGTCGCATGGGGTTAATAGATAAAAATCTTAAACTGTCCAACACGGTCTTTCATGGTGTGGTACCTGGTAAATCGGCATATCCCATTGGTAAGATAGCTCTGGAGGTTGCTTTTGGCGACGAGCATGATTCAAGATCAGAGAAGTTGACCTTTGAGGTGGTGAAAATCAAGAGCCCATATCATGCCCTGTTTGGACAACCGGTTTATGCTAAGTTTATGGCAAGGCCCTGTTATGTCTATCTGCAGCTCAAGATGCCGGGTCATAAGTGGACTATCACAGTGCACGGGAGTCGCAAGATCGCTTTGGAATGTGAAGAGGGCGATGCGGCATACGCTGAGTCGGTTTGTGCAACTGAGGAATTGAAGTTCTATAAGGACAATGTTGATCCGGCAGATATGACTTCATTATAGAAACCAACTACAGAGCATGATCCGGCCCTGAAGTTTAAATCGGCTGATGAGACTAAGCTTGTTGACTTCGTGCCCGGCGATTCGTCCAAGCAGTTTAGCATCAGCGCTAACTTGGATCCGAAATAGGAAAGCGCGCTCATCGAGTTCATTCGTGAGAATCGGGACATCTTTGCGTGGAAGCCTTCTGACGTGCCAGGTGTACCGAGAGAACTCGCTGAGCACACCCTCAATGTTGATCCCAAGTATAAACCGGTCAAGCAATTTCTTCACCGGTTCAATGAAGAAAGACGCAAGGCTATTGGAGAAGAAGTTGTGAGGCTCTTGGCGGCTGGGTTTATCATCGAAGTGTTTCATCCTGAGTGGTTGGCTAATCCGGTGCTAGTACTTAAGAAGAATGGCACTTGGCGTATCTGTGTGGACTGTACAGATCTCAACAAGGCTTGCCCAGCAGATCCTTTTGCTCTCCCGCGTATTGATCAAATCATTGATGCTACAGCGGGTTGCGAGCGTTTGAGCTTTCTGGATGCATATTCTGGTTATCATCAGATCAAAATGGCAGTTAAGGACCAGGAGAAGACAGCCTTCATAACTCCTTTTGGAGCCTTCTGTTATGTGTCTATGCCCTTTGGGCTCAAGAGTGCCCAGGCGACTTATCAACGGTGTGTGCAGAATTGTCTTCATGACCAGATCGGCCGCAATGGTCATGCTTATGTGGATGATATTGTGGTAAAATCTAGACAGAAGGAGACATTGATAGATGACTTGAAGGAGTCCTTCGATAACCCGGCCAAGTGCATTTTTGGTGTACCGGCAGGCAAGCTCTTGGGCTTTTTGGTGTCTAACAGGGGCAATGAAGCTAATCCAAAAAAGATCAAAGCCATCACCTCTTTCGCCAAATCGAAGTGTATCAATGATGTTCAACGCCTGGCAGGCTAGATTGCCGCGTTGAGCCGGTTTATCAGTCGCCTTGGTGAGAAGGCCATCCCTTTGTATCAGATGCTGAAGAAAACGGATAACTTCGTCTCGAGTGACGCCGCTAATGAAGCATTTGAGGACTGTCGGGTGGTTGGTGCGACATATGCCAAGGGATGGCTTATCATTGTGGGAGCCAATAAAACGTCGCCGGTGCCCGGAAACGGGATGAGGCGAAGACATGCATGCCGGCGAATCTTACCCAGGTTCGGGGCTCTCCGAGGAGATAACACCCCTAGTCCTGCTCTGCGGGGTCTCCGCATGATCACTAGATCGATAAAGGGTAGCTACAATCGCTCCTAGAGCTGTTGAGATCAAGGGAGAAGAAGAACAAGGCTAGCTCTTGCTTCTCTCTATCTATGGTGTGTGTGCTATGCTTAGAAGGCAGCTCTATGCTCAGAGGCCAACTATGCTTAGGTGCGAACCCTTTGCATGGGTGCTCCGGGGGGTTTATATAGGCCTACCCCCCGGGGGTACAATGGTAATCCGACTGGGAACTGGTCCCAGCCGTCAGTGTCTACGCTCGCCGGCTTCTCCGCCGGCTGCTGGGTCCCGCCGACTGGTGGGTCCCGCCGGCTGCCGGCTACTTGATCGACAGGCCGGCCCCACCGCCTATGATCTTGTCGGTGGCTGCTTACTGTAGCCTCGCCTGTGATGACGAGGGCTTTGTCGAGGTAAGCGTGGCTACAGTGGGGCCGGCTTCGAGGAAGGGAGTAGCCGGCTTCTTGAGGCCGGCTATGCTCTTGGCCGACTAGGAAAGGCCGGGCCGCCTTCACGCCTCTCTCTGGCTGAAGGGGCCCGCAGTCCTTGGGCCGTACAGGAGTGGGTCGTGGATGACGTCGAGGCTAGCATGGCTACAGTGCCGAGCCGCACGGGAGACGTCCGTCCCGTACGGCCTCCAGTAGCCACGCCCGCCTCGGGCTTCGGGGGTAGTGGGCCGCACTGTGGCCACACCCCGTCACGTCGCCGTTATGTGGGACTGGTTGTGGTCTTGGCCGGCTCCTAGGAGTCGGCGTCCTTCTTGGCCGGCTTCTTGGAGTCGGCCTCCCCGTAGTCGTCCTGGGGAGGAGTTGGTGAGGCTGGGTCGCCTTCCGGGAGTCGGCTTTAGTGGTAGCCGGCCAGGGAAGGCGGCCCAATGCTCGGAGTGCTTGGACGCCCGAAGGCCTGATAATTTTTCTGAAGAGCCAGGGGTAGTCGGTTAGGCTACCCATGGCTATTTACTCCGACAGTAGTCCCCGAAGCTGATTGGGCTTCGAGGTGGAGTGGGGTTTGAGAAGCTTGATCAGCTTCCTATCGTAACAAGCCGGCAGCTGGGAGCCGGCCTTGGTCAGGCGCGCCGCCTGAGTCAAAATCTTCTGGAGTCGGAGGGCGGGAACCCGCCGGCACGTGCACCGGGCCGCGGGCCGGCCCCGGGCCGTCGGCGAGCCACGTGGGCGGAAAGCCTGCCAGCCCACGCGCGTGACGGGACGTCGCCGCAGGGAGGGGGCCCGCGACGTCCGCGCCCAGGCCCAGGCGTGGATCCTTTGTATCCCGAAACCGCCTGCACGTTCCGTGCGGCAGTTTCGGCTCGCATTTACGCGCAATAATCGCGAGACGTGGGGGTAGTGGGCGCAGTTAATCCCACGTCCCCCCCCCCCACGTCCGGCCTCTTCGGCCTCGTGAGGCTATAAGTAGGGGGAGGTGGAGGGCGGCAGGCCCTCGCACGCTCCTCCTACTTCCACCGTCTTCTTCGCTCGCTCGTTCCCGCGACAGCGCCTCGCCGCCGCGCTCTTCCACCGCACGCTCCTACGCCGCCGCGCTAGCTCTCGCCATGCCTCCCCACGTAGAGCAGCTTGGCGGGGATTGGGACGGCTCCATCGTCCATGATGACCACGTCGACTTCCTCCGCGACACGCGGCGGCTGCCCGGGGCAGACAAAGTGGAGGTCCGCCTCGCGCCAGCGAAGGAGATCTCGCCGAGGCCGCGGGAGGGCGAGCGGGTGGTATTCCGCTCGCACTTCTTGCGCGGCTTCGGCCTGCCAGTGAGCGCCTTCTTCCGCCCCTGGCTCGAATTCTATCAACTCCAACCGCACCATCTCACCCCCAACGCGGTGGTGCTGCTGTCGGCCTTCGTCACCCTGTGCGAAGGCTACCTCGGCGTCCTCCCCACCCTTGAGCTCTGGGGGGAGTTCTTCCAGTCGAAGCTGGGCACGCGCGTGCGGGGCGAGCCGGCTCAGACTGGCGCCTTCATCGCGTCGCGGAGATCGGCCGCCGACAACCCCTTCCCCGTCATCACGCTAATCCAATCGGTGAAGAAGTGGCAGAAGTCGTACTTCTACGTGCGGAACATCGCTCCGCGGGGTGACTACATCAACCTGCCGGCTTACGTAGCCGGCCCACCGGCGGGCAGGCTGCCCCAGTGGTCCTTCCGGGCTGTGACGCTGTCGCAGGCAGGAAATGCCGCCATCGCCCGACTGCGGGTGATGGTCCAGTCGGAGGGCCTGACGGGGCCCGACCTCCTGGCCGCGTTTGTCATGCGCCGGGTTCTTCCGCTCCAGAGCTGGCCTCATCTGATCTGTCAGATGAGCGGCCAGCTCGATCCGAGCCGAATGTGCACCAAGGAGATGCCGCAGCACGAGGTCGCCTACATGGTGAACTACCTCGCCAACTGCCAACTCTCTGAAGAGTGGCAATTCGGCAAGGAGCCATATAGCCGTGCCAATCCTCCGCCTACGGTATGCTCCCCTTGTCTCCTTTTCTCTCTCTCTCTCAGCCTTGTTGCCGAGTTCCTCTGGGCCAACTCTAACTTAGTCGGCTTGTTCTTCGACAGAGCCCTCTGCTTCGGCCGGCCGGCGGGTCAGACGCGGAGCGTCGCTTCGTCCCCGACCGAACCGAACACGACCTGGAGGACCCCGACCTGGGGGCGGTCCATATGGACGACGCCAACGAGCCGGCCGGTGGCCAAGCCGGCGGCGAAGCAGGCGGCTCCGGGTTCACTGCTACCTTCGACGACTGGCCGGACGAGGATGAAGCCGAAGCCGTCCCGCGCCGCCAGCCGGCATCCGGACGCGGCGCGGGCTCCTCCGACGCGCAGCCTGCTCGGGGTGGAGGCCAGAAGCGTCGCACCGCCCAGGGCTTGTTCGGCAGCCGAACGAAGAAGCCCAGGGGCGGGGCGGCAGCCACCAGGCGGGAAGAGGCGGCCGCGAAGGCGGCTCGCTTCCGCAAAGTGGTGAAGCAGCCGCAGACCGTGGCGGCGTAAGCTCTCTTTCTCTGTGTACTCTCTTTCTTTCTGTTCTTTGGTGGTTCTTGAACCTTTGTCTTCTTCTTCAACGATCAGAGCTCCGCTGTCACTTGAGCGGGCGGCCGCCGGCTCCGTCGTCGAGTCGCCAAGGGGCTCTGGGAGCACCACCCGCCGCCGAGGCCGAGGCAGATGCTGAGGCTGCGTCGGCGGCAGGGGAGGCCTTGCTGGTCACCCTCCTGCGCACCATGGCGCCTGGGGACACGGAGCCCTCGCCAGGGGGAGCCAGCAGCGACCAGCCAGGGCTGGGGGGAAGCGGCGACGACGTGATCATCTTGGAGAAGGCGCCGGAGCCGACCCCTCCGACTAGGGCGGCTCAAGGCGGCCAGCCTGAGCCCGCGCCCGCACAGTCGGCGGAGGGCGAGCCGGCTGCGAGGGCTGAGGTGGCGGTCTGGATTCCGCCAAGCCGGCGTGCGGGGAAGGCCGTGTCGGAGCCGCAGAAGGCCGCGTCGGAGCCAGAGCCGGCCGTGGGCTCCAGCTCGTCGGCCCGAGACGCGGAGGCGGCCAGCGCTACCTCGGGGTGGACGCCAGGCGGAGGGACAGCCGTGGTGAACGTCGCTGCACAAGACGTCCGGACCCGGCTCCAAAGCCAAGCCGCGGCGCTGAGGCAGTTCACCGACGAATTCCTCGCAACGCGGGCAGCCATCCGGGTTAGTACTCCCGTCTTGTTTCTTCTTGACTTTGCTTTTTTCTTGATCTTGATTTCTCTTCTTGATCTTGATTTCTTCCGTGGGGGCGCGTCAGCGCACCCACTGGGTGTAGTCCCCGAGTTCCAAGTCGGCTGCTGAGCAGGCGGCTTGGAACTTCTTGGAGGATTTGTCTTTGCTGTTTTTGTTCTCACTTCGGTCTTCTGTCCGTCTTGCAGGATTACCACAACCTCCGAGCGGCCGCCTTCAACTCCCAGGCTCGGGAGCTGACTCAGAAGACCGCCGACCTTACTGAGAGCCGAGGTATGTGACTTGATCTTTATCTGCGCGCCCCCACTGGGTGTAGTCCCCGAGATTCGGGCCGACTGCTGAGCAGTCGGCTCGGATCTTCCTTGACGATTTCTTATTGTTCTTCTTCTTCTGCCGTCTCTGCAGCGGCCAACGCCAGTCTGAGGGCACAGCTGGGGGAGTCCCAGACTGCTCTTCGTGCCAAGGACGCCGAGCTCGCCGCCTTGGTGCAGGAGCGCGACCGCCTGGTCAAGAAGCTAGCCGACCGGGAGGAAAGCCACAAGGCGGCACTGAAGGCGGCGCAGGACCGCCAGGCCACTCTCTAGGCCGAGTTCGAGACGGAGGCGGCCGGCTGGGCAGAGGCCAGGCAGACTCTGGTCTCCGGCTACGGCCAGATCGAAGATCTGGTTGACAGTAAGCCGCCTACCTCTCCGTCCTTTCTTGTCGTCTGCCACTTTGGCTTGTTTTCTGATTTTGGTGTTCTTCTCTTCCTTTCTTCTTCGCGCAGAGTATTTCCCTGGTTATTCAACTGCCGCCAACCAGGCCATCGAGGCCCGTCGCCAAGCGAAGAGGCAGGCCGGCTTCGAGATCTCGCCAACCGCCGGCCGCTCGCTGGAGGAACAGCTCCTGGCGATCCAGGCTCGCATCCAGCCGGCTCACCGGCTGCTCCGCCAGCTTCAGCGTGCCGGGGCGCAGGTCTTGGCCGCCCTCTGGCCCGGCCAAGCGGTCCCTCGCACCCCCAGTCGGACAGCCGACTGGCTGGAGGTAGCAGTCGGCCGCTTCGAGGCTTGGAAGGCGTCGGCGGCTCGCTCCGGTGCCAGGCGGGCGCTGGAGTTTGTCAAGGCCTGGTATCCCGGCCTGAACCTGGACCAGCTGGATACCTGGCGGCAGCAAGCCGACACGGAGCTGGAACCGGCACGGCCGGCCATCATTCGGCGGGCTTCGGCGATCGCCGACTACACCGACACCAGTGTCTTCGCCCCCGAGGTGGACGACAATGGAGTCGCCCAGCCGGAAGATTGGTTCGGGCTGGACCCGGCGTACGGCGAGGACTCGGCGGACGAGATCGACTCCAGCGACGAGGGCGAAGAGGAGGAGGAGGAGGGTGAAGGCGCCGAGCCGGCTGGTGGAGTAGCCGGCCAGCCTCAGCCTGACCGCACCTCCAGTACTACGTCGCGCGCGAGTGCGTCTCCTGCCGCAGGAGGTGGTCAAGCCGGGACCAGCTAGGCGGCCACTCCTTCAGCCGGCGAGGCCGCCTTCACCGACCAGCTCGGCCTTCATGTCGCGCCCTAGTCTTCTTTCTTTTGTTTTCCTGTCTTGTTACTTTTGAACAATGGTTGGTTAATTCTACACAATTCCACCCACTGGGTGTATTCAAACTTAAGTCTGTTGCTGGCCTGTTGGCGGCTTTTATGTATATAACTTATGCGATTGACCTTTCCTTGTACTTTTTGCTCTTTGTCCTTCTGCTTTTTCCTTTGCCGCCCTCCCTTGGTTGCCGCCTCCCCAGTCAAACAGTTGCTCTGCAATCTGTAGCCGGGGAGTGCCTGGCCGGTTGGGGAGGGGGAAGTACTTTAGCTCTGCTGGACTAAAGCTAAGTCTTAGGAAGCCGGCCAGCCGGCTGCTTTGACAGCCGGCAGGCATATTTGGAGGCCGTCTCTTTGCTATATAGGTTAGTTGTTCCTTAGTCGTTTTTCATGTGGGCGTCCTTTCTGTCTTTCCCCTTGCTAGTCGGACAGTCAGTTCTTTGAGCTGCGACTTTCAACAAGGGAGGACTCGGGAGCCGGCGCACTACTTTGCTGACTTTAGGAAGAAGTTTTGATATAGCTCAAGGCGGCCAGTCCCCGGGCCGACTAGTCGAACCCGGTGCCGGACAAAAATTCAAAATGTAATAATACATTCAAGGATATGACACTCGTCATTCATAGATAAATAAAAGGCAGTCCCCGAGTACTGTTCGGGGGGCCTGTTGGTTTGTACTCAATACAAAAAGGGTAGCGTGATACATACTGCTTTTTAGCTGTAAAATCGTCTTAGGAGGTTTGCGTTCCATGGTCGCTCCGACTCCTTGCCGGAGTCATCTCTCTTGCGTGCTCTTGGTTTTTGCGCGTCGATCAAGTAGTAGGAGTCGTTGCCGAGTGCCTTGCTGATGACGAAAGGGCCTTCCCAAGGGGCCGAGAGCTTGTGCTGGCCGGCTGTTCGCCGGATCAGCCGGAGCACAAGGTCGCCCTCTTGGAAGGATCTTGGCTTGACCTTGCGGTTGTAGTAGCGGCGCAGGTCTTGCTGGTAGATGGCGGACCGGCTGAGGGCTAACAGCCGGCCTTCTTCCAGTAGGTTGACGTCGTCTTCTCTTGCTTCTTTGGCTTCCTCCTCCGTGTACATGGTGATCCGAGGCGAGTCGAACTCGATGTCTGTTGGGATGACAGCCTCGGCACCGTACACAAGGAAGAATGGAGTGAAGCCGGTTGACTTGTTGGGTGTAGTGCGCAGACTCCAGAGGACAGCCGGCAGCTCTTCGAGCCAGCAGCCGGCCGATCGCTCCAGTGGTACAACCAGTCGGGGCTTGATGCCGGAGAGGATGAGTCCATTTGCTCGCTTGACCTGGCCGTTTGACTGCGGGTGGGTGGGTTGGGTGTTGCATTGGAGTCGGCCACCGCTTCTTGCGTCGTTGCAGTCCCCGGGCCGACTGCTGCAGTCCCCGAGCCGGGTTCTGAAGTCCCTGGGCCGGGTGCGACTACGTCAGTCCCCGGGCCAGTCGTCGAAGTCCCCGTGCCGCCTGCGGGGTTTCTCAAGCCGGATCCGGCTGTTTCTGGCGCAGGCGGTACGAAGATGGAATCCGACTCTGGAGACGGCTTGATGGACGGCTTGAGGAGGTGCTGGAGGGAGACACCAGTCGGTATGGCTTGTCGGGTGGAGCCGATCCGTGCTAGGGCATCTGCTTGGTCGTTGTCGGCCCTTGGCACGTGAAGGAACTCGCACCCTTCGAAGTATCCGCTCATCTGCTGGATGAGGAAACGGTAGCTCGCCATGTTCGCGTCCTTGGCGTCCCAGTCGCCAGATGATTGCTGGACCACCAAGTCTGAGTCGCCGTAGCACAGGATCCGGCGTATGCCGAGTTCTTTGGCTAGCCGGAGCCCATGTACGAGCGCCTCGTACTCGGCCACGTTGTTGGAGGCGGCGAAGTGGATCTGCAGCGTGTACTTGAGCTTGTCGCCCTTGGAAGAGGTGAGGACGATGCCGGCTCCCAAGCCGGTGCGCATCTTGGACCCGTCAAAGTGCATCCGCCAATGGGTAGAGTCTGGAGCCGGCGGTAAGTACTGGGTCTCGGCCCAGTCGACGAGGAAGTCGGCCAATGCTTGCGACTTGATGGCGGTGCGGGGTTGATAGAAAATCGTGTAGGGCGCCAAGGCAATGGCCCATTTGGCCACCCGGCCGGATGCATCCCGGCTGCCTATGATCTCGGCGAGCGGGGCAGTGCACACAACCGTGATGGGGTGCTCTTGGAAGTAGGGCTTCAATTTCTTGGCAGCGAAGTACACCCCATAGCACATCTTCTGGTAGTGCGGGTAGTTTTGCTTTGAGCTGGACAGTACTTCGCTGAGATAGTAGACCGGCCTCTGGACTAGCTGGGCTCGGCCTTCCTCTGGGCGCTGGACCACAACAACAGTGCTGACGACTCGGCTTGTCGCGGCGATGTAGAGGAGCATGGGCTCCTTCTCAGTCGGCGCAGCCAAGACAGGCGGAGTGGTCAACATTTTCTTCAACTCATGGAAGGCTTGGTCGGCTTGATCATTCCACTCAAAGTGAGTGGACTTCTTCATGAGTCGGTACAGAGGGAGAGCCTTCTCTCCTAGTCGGCTGATAAAACGGTTCAAGGAGGCTAAGCAGCCAGTGAACTTCTGCACATCTCGCAGCTTGGTGGGAATCTCCATCCTCTCGATGGCCTTGATCTTGACAGGGTTGCACTCAATGCCGCGTTCAGAGACCAGGAAGCCTAGCAGCTGGCCGGCTGGCACTCCGAACACGCACTTCTCGGGGTTGAGCTTGATCTGGAATCGGCGCAAGTTGGCAAATGTTTCCTTCAGGTCTTCCAGCAAGGTACCGCGCTTCTCTGTCTTCACCACAATGTCGTCTACGTAGACGTGGGCATTTCTTCCAAGTTGTTTCAAGAGACATTTCTGCATGCAACGCTGAAAAGTGGCACTGGCATTTCTCAAGCCGAATGTCATTGTCAGGTAGCAGAAAGCTCCAAAGGGTGTGATGAAGGCAGTCTTCAGGCGGTCAGCCGGGTCCAACTTGATCTGATGATACCCTGAGTATGCATCCAAAAAACTTAACAGCTCGCATCCGGCTGTGGAGTCTATCACTTGGTCAATCCGTGGCAAAGCAAACGGATCTTTTGGGCAGGCTTTGTTCAAACTCGTGTAGTCTATACACATACGCCACTTGTTATTCTTCTTCAGTACCAGAACTGGGTTGGCAAGCCATTCTAGAAAGAACACTTCCATGATAAAGCCGGCGGCAAGGAGCCGGGCTATCTCTTCTCCCACAATTCTTCGCTTCTCTTCTGATAGTCGGTGGAGGGGTTGCTTGACCGGCTTCGCATCAGCTCAGACATGTAGTTTGTGCTCGGCGAAATCCTTCGGGACACTCGGCATGTCCTTTGGGGACCATGCAAAGATGTCTCGATTCTCACGGAGGAAGTCGACGAGCTCGCCTTCCTACTTACTGTCCAAGTTCGCCCCAATCACGGCGAACCTCTCCGGGTGCTTCGGGTCTAGAGGTATCTTCTTCGTCTCTTTGGCAGGCTGGAAGGAGCCCTGCGCATCACAATCCTTGGGGTTGGGCGACAAAGCCGGCTGCTTGCCGGCCATGGCCACAACCCGTTCCAACATCTTCTTCTCTTCTGCCACCATGAGGGACTCGGCCAGCCGGCTGCTGGCCATGGCACACTCGATGGACTTCTTGTAGTCGCCGGCTACCGTGATGATCCCCTTCGAGCTCGGCATCTTCATCTTCAGGTAGGCGTAGTGGGGTACAGCCATGAACTTGGCCAAAGCATGTCGGCCAAGTAGTGCATGATAGGGGCTCTCCAAATCCACTACCTCGAACCATATTGCTTCCCGGCGAAAATGATCTTTGTCTCCAAAGAGAACATCCATTTTGATCTTGCCGATTGGAGAGCAAGATAGGTCGGGTACGATACCATGGAAGACGGTGCGGCTCGGCATGAGCTGCTTCGCTTTGATGTTCAGCTTGTCCATGGTATCGCGGTACAGTATATTGATACTGCTTCCGCTGTCTATCAGGACGCGGGAAAATCTGGCAGCTCGCCTCTCCGTCGCGAGGGTGACGTCCAAGACCATCGCATAGGAGTCAGGCGAAGGCATCACCTCTGGGTGATCGGCCTGGCTCCAGCTGATTGGCTTTTCCGACCAGTGCATGAACTCGGCGGTGCTAGAGGCGACTGCATTCACTTCTTGGTGCTGCCGGCGTCAGCTGCGCTTGTCGTCGGCTTGACTTGTGAAGACGACGTAGGCGTCATGCGCTTTGGGGAACTCGTCTTGGATGGCGCCGACTGCCGGCCGGGCCGCCGGCTGCTGGGGGGCTAGAGGCGGCTGGCCGGGAGGCGGAGGCGGCACCATCCCTTCGCCCTTGGTGATGCGGGTGAGCCAGTGGCATTTCCGGCTTGTGTGGTTGGACGGCTTCGCGCCGCTGTGGAACTTGCAGGGGGCATCGAGTGCTTGTTCGTAGGAGAAAGACGGCTGCCAGGGCGGCCGGCCACCCTTCTTCTTGGGAGCGGGCCGCTCTTCGGGCTGCTCGTCTTCAACTGTGGCCACCTGCCGACTGGAGGAAGTCGGCATGGGACCCTTGCGCTTGTGGTCGTTCTGGTAGGGGCGCCGATTAGGATCGCCAGCCGGCGTCTTGGGAGCCGGAGCAACTACTTTCCCCGAGGCGTCCACTCGAAGCTCGGTCTTCATGGAGGAGTCGGCAGTGGCGTACTTGTCAGCGATGACTAGTAGCTCGTCGAGGGTAGCCGGCTCGTCGCAGAGGAGTCGGTGCTTGAGGAGGGTGCCCTCTCGGCACCCGGCAGTGAAGTACTCGATGGCCTGGACCTCATGCACTCCCTCGCAGGAGTTGCGGAGCTCGGCCCATCGCGTGAGGTAGTCGCGGGTCGACTCGTTGGGCCCCTGGACGCAGAGGGAGAGCTGGCGAGGCTTGGGAGGCCGCTTGTAGGTGCTAGTGAAGTCGCGGACGAAAACTTCGGTGAAGTCCAGCCAACTGTTGATGCTGTAGGGCTTGAGGCTGTTGAGCCATGTTCGCGCCGTGCCCTGCAGCATCAGGGGGACGTACTTCACGGCGACGCGCCGATTGCCGTTGGCGATGCTAATGGCCGTGGAGTAGTCGATGAGCCAATCTTCCGGCTTTACTGAGCCATTGTACTTGGGCGTGTCTCTGGGGAGCGAGAACCCTTTAGGGAAGGGCTCGTCGCGGATGCGGGGGCCAAAGCATGGCGGGCCGACATCGTCTTCTTCTTCTAACGCCAAGGATCGAGCAAGGTGGTCGATCCTGTGGCGGGCGTCGTTTTCGCCGACTCCTTCTCAGCGGCTGAGTCGGTCGCCAAGAGTCAGATGTGTGACAGGCGGTGGAGTGAGGCGTCTTTCTCTTCGAGGCGGGGGAGGAGGCAGGTTTCCCTGGTGCTCTACAGCTCGAGGGCGGCCATCCGCGGCGCGCTCGATGGTAATGCGGGTCCGGCTGCGGGTGGCAGCTGGCTCCTTGTCTTTCTTCTGGCGCGCGCCGCTCGCAGTCGGCGAGCGGGACGTCGCGGCGTGCTCCCGGCGTGGGGGATGGCTATCAGCACGGGCGCCGGCTTCGTGCCGCTCTGCAGCCGCGTCGATCAGCTGCTGGATCCGTCTTGTCATGTAGGGGAGCTCATCGGCTCCCAGCCCATTGAGCTCCTCTGCAGCCGCCTGAGTGGCTCGCAGATTCTCGAGAGGGGTGGCGTAGACGGGGCGATCTGCGCCCAGCATGCTGGCAACGGCTGCGCCGCGCTTCTGGACGAAGCCGGCTCGGCTCGGGCCGCTAGGCGGCGGCGTGCCGAAGGCGGCGCGGTCGACTTCGCGCTGGTGGGCCTCGGTGAGGCGTCTCATCGAGGCTATCTTCTTGCCCTCCGCGATGAGGGCAAGGCGGCGTGCCTCCAGGGTCTCGGCGTCGGCGTCGGCCGGGATGGGGACGGAGAGGTCGTGCATCGCCGCTTGCTGAGCATCGCGGGCATTCTCGCCCGAGTTGGAGACGTGGCTGATGACCAGCACTTCGGTGACAGCGCTACTGCCGCTGTCAGCTTGAGGGAGGGGGTCGTCGAAGACCACCACGTCGGAGGGGTAGGCGTCGAGCGACGCGGTGTCGGAGTCGATGAGCATCGGGTCGGTGGAGCCGACAGACTCCACATCTGCAGTAGGCTCGCTGGAGACGTGAAGCTGGTCGAGGAGGCTGACGAGGCGGCTCTCGGGGTAGTCGGTGCCTGCGTCGGACGCAGGCTCGTCGGAGTGAGTCTCGCCGAGCAAGTCGGCGAGGCAGCTCGCTGCGCAGGCGTCGTCGACGCCTTGCAGCGCGTCAAGGCAAACGCCATCGGGCGCAGTAGGCTGGCTGCGCTCGCGGGGGAGGAAGAGGGTTCCCTTCCAGAACAGGTCTCCGGACGACGGTGCACCTGGCCCCATGGTGGGTGCCAAATGTCGGGTGGTTGGTGCGACATATGCCAAGGGATGGCTTATCATTGTGGGAGCCAATAAAACGTCGCCGGTGCCCGGAAACGGGATGAGGCGAAGACATGCACGCCGGCGAATCTTACCCAGGTTCGGGGCTCTCCGAGGAGATAACACCCCTAGTCCTTCTCTGCGGGGTTTCCGCATGATCACTAGATCGATAAAGGGTAGCTACAATCGCTCCTAGAGCTGTTGAGATCAAGGGAGAAGAAGAACAAGGCTAGCTCTTGCTTCTCTCTATCTATGGTGTGTGTGCTATGCTTAGAAGGCAGCTCTATGCTCAGAGGCCAACTATGCTTTGGTGCGAACCCTTTGCATGGGTGCTCCAGGGGGTTTATATAGGCCTACCCCCCGGGGGCACAATGGTAATCCGACTGGGAACTGGTCCCAGCCGTCAGTGTCTACGCTCGCCGGCTTCTCCGCCGGCTGCTGGGTCCCGCCGACTGGTGGGTCCCGCCGGCTGCCGGCTACTTGATCGACAGGCCGGCCCCACCGCCTAGGATCTTGTCGGCGGCTGCTTACTGTAGCCTCGCCTGTGATGACGAGGGCTTTGTCGAGGTAAGCGTGGCTACAGTGGGCCGCCTCGGGGGCTATCACTATAGCCTTACCTCGTCTTGTCTCCTTAATGGGGCTCCTGCTTCGAGGAAGGGAGTAGCCGGCTTCTGGAGGCCGGCTATGCTCTTGGCCGACTAGGAAAGGCCGGGCCGCCTTCACACCTCTCTCTGGCTGAAGGGGCCCGCAGTCCTTGGGCCGTACAGGAGTGGGTCGTGGATGACGTCGAGGCTAGCATGGCTACAGTGCCGAGCCGCACGGGAGACGTCCGTCCCGTACGGCCTCCTGTAGCCACGCCCGCCTCGGGCTTCGGGGGTAGTGGGCCGCACTGTGGCCACACCCCGTCACGTCGCCGTTATGTGGGAGTGGTTGTGGTCTTGGCCGGCTCCTAGGAGTCGGCGTCCTTCTTGGCCGGCTTCTTGGAGTCGGCCTCCCCGTAGTCGTCCTAGGGAGGAGTTGGTGAGGCTGGGTCGCCTTCCGGGAGTCGGCTTTAGTGGTAGCCGGCCAGGGAAGGCGGCCCAATGCTCGGAGTGCTTGGAGGCCCGAAGGCCTGATAATTTTTCTGAAGAGCCAGGGGTAGTCGGTTAGGCTACCCGTGGCCATTTACTCCGACAAGGACTTAAAGCCGCAGCTGGGTAATCCGCCGATTCTCGCTGCTCCGGTTGACAAAGAACCATTGTTGCTATATGTGGCAGCCAACGCCCGGGCTGTTAGTGTGGCTATTGTGGTGGAGCGCAAGGAGGCAGGAAAGGAATATCCGGTTCAGCGGCCGGTTTACTATATCAGTGAGGTACTTATTGAGTCCAAGCAGAGGTACCCGCATTGGCAAAAATTGGTGTATGGAGTTTTCATGGCAAGCCGGAAGCTTAAGCAATATTTCCAAGGTCATCCCATCACGATGGTCAGCTCTGCTCCTTTGGGGGATATAATCCAGAACAGGGAAGCAATTGGTCGGATTCCTAAGTGGGCTATCGAGCTCGGGCCTCACGGGTTGAAATACATACCCCGAACGGCGATCAAATCTCAGGCACTTGTGGATTTCATCAATGATTGGACAGAACTACAAGCGCCAGAAGAGAAGCCGGATCATACTTATTGGACTATCCATTTTGATGGGTCCAGGCAATTGGAGGGCTCGGGGGCTGGAGTCGTGTTAACTTCCCCACGAGGTGATAAGTTTTGTTATGTTCTCCGTTTAATGTTCCCTTGCACTAACAATGCAGCTGAATATGAGGCCTTGCTCCACGGTCTTCGGATGGCTAAGGAGATGAACCTAAGTCGAGTCAAGTGCTTCGATGACTCAGACCTGGTGGCTCAATAAGTGTCCGGCACTTGGGACTCCAAGGACCCACTCATGGCAGCGTATCGTCGTGAGGTGGATATTGTTCCAGGTCACTTCAAAGGTTATCAGGTGGATCATGTGGACCAGCGGAAGAATGAAGTGGCGGACGCTTTAAGTCGTTTGGGTTCCTAGCGTAAACCGGTTCCACCTAACGTCTTCCTGGATGTGCTGCATAACTCGTCCATCAAGCTCCCTGGTGAAGAGGATTTGGCTATTCCTGATCCAGAAGCTCAGTTGGTGGTGGCTCTTCCTGTTATTCCGGATTGGACGGTTCCATATTTGGTGTATATGAACCGGGGCGAGTTACCAGAAGACGAAACTTCGGCCAGGCAGATTATACGGTGGTCCAAGTCCATGACAATCATCAATGGAGAGTTACATTATTGCAGTGTGATAGGGGCGTTTCAACGCTATGTATCCCCTTAAGAAGGCCGCGAAATTTTGCGTGAGATCCACGAAGGAGATTGTGGTCACCACGCCGGTTCAAAATCGCTGGTGGCCAAGGCGTTTTGTCACGGTTTCTATTGGTTAACAGCTCATGCTGATGCCGAGGATTTAGTCAAAAGGTGTGATGGCTGTCAGAAGTTCTCATGACGGGCTCATGTACCGGCTCAAGAGTTGAGGATGATTCCAATTATTTGGCCGTTTGCAACTTGGGGGCTGGATATGGTTGGGCCCTTCAAGAGATCCAAGGACAAGAAGACCCACCTGTTGGTGGCGGTTGATAAGTTCACTAAATGGGTGGAGGCAGAGCCAGTTAGTAAGTGTGATGCAGCTACGGCGGTTCAATTCATCAAAAAGGTGTTCTTCCGGTTTGGCTTTCCACACAACATTATAACAGACAATGGTACCAATCTATCAAAGGGTGCCATGAAGGAGTTCTATCAACGTGAGCACATCCGGCTTGACGTATCATCAGTAGCTCACCCCCAGTCCAATGGTCAAGCAGAGAGAGCCAATCAAGAGATCTTGAGATGCATCAAACCCCGGCTTATGGTTCCGTTGCAACGGACGCCGGGTTGTTGGGTTGAAGAGTTACCTTCTGTTTTATGGAGCATTAATACCACACCCAACATATCGATGGGATACACGCCTTTCTTCATGGTTTATGGTGCGGAGGCGGTTCTTCGTATTTACATCCGTCATGACTCACCTCGTGTAGCAGCATATGTTGAAGCTGACAACGGGAAGGCACGGCAGGAAGCACTTGACCTGTTAGATGAGGAGCGTGACATGGCAGCAGCCCGTTCAGCGATTTATCAGCAAGATCTGTGTCGTTATCACAGCCGCCGGGTTAGAACCAGAACCTTTCAAGAAGGCGATTTGGTGGTTCGACTCATCCAGGATCAGACGGATATGCACAAGCTATCCCCCCTTGGGAAGGACCCTTGGTGGTCAGCAAGAATCTACACAACGGGTCATACTACCTAATCGATGTTCGAGAGCGCAAAGACTATACTTGAGCCATAGGCTCTGCTTATGTACATATTATGACAATGTATATATTATGATCAATATAATAAACTGGAACCTCAGCTAAAGCGGGGTATCTGTTGTTTTTCTTACATCATGTGTGGTTACATGGAGCTTCTGTTTATAAAGCGGCGTCCGGTTTACCCCTTGATTCAGCTTCTCAAAGCTTTATGTTACATCACTTGGGGGCTTGGTCGTATCCGAACCATAGCTACACCTCTTGATCGGCGCAATGCCACAGCATCACTTGGGGCTTGGTCGTATCCGAACCATAGCTACACCTCTTGATCGGCACAATGCCACAACATCACTTGGGGGCTTGGTCGTATTCGAACCATAGTCACACCTCTTGATCAGCTCAAAGCCAAATCAATCCGGGGCCAAAGAGAGTGTTGTAAAAACACCAACTCAAACATAGGCACCCACTGAGCACAGCTCAAAATGTTACTTGGGGATTCTTTGTTGTCGAAATGAACTAAGAATCTACACTTGTAATAGGCTATCAAGCCATGGCTTGGAAGCCTAGTGTATACACCTAAAACCCCGGGTTAGCCTGCCTCTTTAAGTAAGTTACTCCGCCCAGGTAAACCTGGTATGACCCATCGAACTTTGACAAGTTACTCTAATAAGACCCTGAACTTGTCAAGTTAAAATGATGTTTGGTTAAGGATTGAGGACCATCTTAAAAGGCTTTGCAAAAATGGTTTAATTCAGTGGCCTGGCAGCCCATGAAAAGCCTCGGATTTGGGGCCTGGCAGCCCGTGAAAAGCCTCCACTACAACGGTTTTTATTTGCCTTTTGCTAAGTTTTTCTTTCTTTTGATAAGATTTGTGATGTTTTCAAACCGGTGTTCATCAACCCGGTTAGGCTGTCAACTACAAGTTGTCAGTACACGATCAAGTTATAATCCGGAGACTATCAGCCCGGTCTGGTTTTGACTCAAAGTCACCAGTATGGAATAAACTGGTGTTTATCACAACCCAGAACGGTTTTATTGTAAGCCGACATCATATAATAGGAGTTACTTACACTCCGGAATAGGGTTATTACCCTCACTACAAAGTTGGTCAGCCAACATTATGCCTAAAGGTCACAGGTATCATATATTTCCATATTTGGTTACCTTTTACAACCTTGGTCATATATATATTTGGGTATCATGACCCGCCCGGTGCTAAACCGCCAGGGCGCTTTAAGCTTCTTATCTGCAGGAACAGCTTGAATAAATGGCTATGGATTATGAACATCATATCTTAAGCATGGCGGATTAGCACGCATCAGTTGCAGATAAATATGCACGAAGGCATAACAGACCAAGTATTTTAACTAGCCTATTACAAGGCGTTTCAGTGCCCAAAAGGATAATTGTTTTCTCAAATACGTGTTGCAGCACGTAGAAGACTAAACCGGCCTCCGTATTATGATTGGCCACCAGCTAGACCTGACAGCTGCGGATCATCTTGCACCGTTTCATCATCTTCGTCTCTACCCAGTGGTTGGAAGTCAATAGTGGTCCAGTCGATCCTAGTTAACGCTTGGAACACAGCTTCGTCGCTTATAAGGGTGGACGGTTCAATATCAGGGGCATAAGCGTGCTTACGGATTGGAGGGATCAGGTTTTGAGCCTCAGGAGTCGGTGCAGCAACCCGTTTGTTATTGGTGTCATAACTCGCTTGGTAAAATGATAGATCGGCTTCTTCAGCAAGTTGACAAGCCAGTGGACGAACTTCCCGGTTTATGGCGCGGAGATCATCAGTGCAAAATTCTGATCCGTCTTCTTTTAAGCTTGGGTAGCCTTTAATGACGTCTGCCGGATCAAGATCAGGCACCCATGCTTTTGCCCGGGTTAGTGCAGTCAAAGCGCCAGCCCTTGCAGCGGATATCTTTAGCTCTTCTACCCGGGCAGGCAACATAGATAGCCTGGCTAAGGTATCCTTGATTAACGTCGGGGGCGGCTTATAGTGAGAAGCGGTGCAGATGATTTGTTGCGCGCTGGTATACAATTGCTCTATCAGCGTGTAGGCGGCCTTCAGCTTCTTCTGTACATCAAAGCCCAGGTGACTAATGCGAGTTCCTGCATCATTACAAATGTCAGTAAACCGGCAATACATGGGAAGGTATGTTGAAAGGATAAAGCAAGGATGCTTACCGAACACAGCCGCAGTCATGGCATGTATCTGCCGCTTTACGCTAGTCAGTTCATCTACCACCGGTTTAAGCGCTGCTTCTGCGTCCTTGGCCCCTTTCTGCAAAGCGGATTTTTCCGTGTTCCAATCCGCACGCTCTTTGTTGAAATCCTCCTTTAGCTTTTCCATAGCGGCTAAAGCGCTAGTCAGTTCATCCTTTGCCTTGGAGGTTTCAGCTTGCTGGGATTTGATGTTCTCTTGCAGATCCATAGTTTGAGCTTCCTTTTTGCTCAGTTCAACCTATAACAGATAGAAGTATAATGAGTTGATGCTACATGATTGAAGTACCAAGCACATAACAAGTTATGCACTTGATACTTGGGGGCTAATGCATATTTGCTTGTTCTTGGAAATTCCTACAAAAGTCCCAAGCACAATACAAGTATTACTCTTGGCACTTGGGGGCTAATGTATGTTTTGCTCCAAGTTCTGATCCGGGCAATCTTTTAAAAAGCCCCGGTTCATCTTTATAAAGTTAAACCGGCCCTTGGAGGCTACATCAGTGAAGTTAAGATGCAGTGTTGCAAACATAAAGATGTTACTAAGTCCCGGTTAAGATTGGTATCATAAACCGTCACTTCGGGGCTACTAGAGTTGATAAGCTGCAATTGAACGTAAGAGAGCAACAATTATGTTAGTTACCTCATATCGCTCCTTCATCAAGTTTACCAAACCAGCTTCATAGTCACGGCTAGTATACAGACGGTTCAAGAAGCCAGAATGAATGTCTTGAGCATTGAGATGGGCGTAGCTTGATAAATCGGCATTCCATTTGCCTTTGCCGATAGCAAAGAGCTCGTCCTTGGCAGTATGCTTTGACAAAACGACAGGATTGCCAGGAGTGGTGTGGCCAGTGCCAGTAATCATAATGTCATCATCTTTGTCATCAGCAGCCGTCACTGGGGTTGGCGGTTTGTCAGTATCTTTAACTGGACTGACCGGTTTGTCATCAGTTCGGACAGGGTTGGTTGGCTGGTCAGCACGGCTTGTGGTGTCAACTTCCACCTGTTCAGCAAAAAAGTCATGGTCTTGAGGTGGTGGGTCATTAAGCATGGCGTCAACATCGGTCTCTTCAGGATATGGAGTTTTTTCCGGTTCAACAGCCATGTTATCATCAGCCGGTTTATTCAACCCGAGCCTTCTTGCTGGGTCTGGGCTTGGCGCTGAGAAAAATAAACATGAGGATCAGTGCAGTATATAAAAATAACACATCAAGGATAAAAACAAATGTATAGCTCACCCAAGAACTGTTTTGAGGGGTGGAAGTTTTGTGGCCAACGACTCGCCAGAAGATGAGTGAGAAGTACCCTGATAATTTGAATCAGACGGGTTAAGAGGCTGGTGGAAAAAACCCACTTTGGGGCATGAAGTGTCAAGGGTATAAGAGACATCTGATCGGCGTTTCCAAACCGGAGTGTTCGTTAAACCGGCGGAGGTAACTACCTGGCCGCTGTGCCGGGTTGTGCGGCGAGCCTCGTGCTGCTGCGTCTTCAAAAGAAAGTTTGGGTCCAAGTAAGCAAGGGGGTGAGAAAATTTTACTTTCCGGTTTGCTCGACGGATTTTTGATGTTGCCAGAGCATCTGAATCGGAGGAAAGAATGATTACCTCTACATCATCAGCATGACTGCCTTTAGCATCGTCCTGGTAATAATCATTGTCAATGAGGTGTACAAAAAACGAACCAAGAGAGTCAAGTTCTATCTCTGATTTCGGGTTACCCACATCGTCATCAGCATTTAGCTCGGAGGATGAAGTGGTCCTTTTCTTGGCAGGTTTCTTAACAACCTTGGTCTTTGGGCGAAGTGGCTTGGCCTTTTTGTCTTGCGGCTTTGCCGGTTTGTCTTGTGGTTTCTTGTTCCAGAACGGATCATCACCCTGTCAGAAAATAGTCAAAATTTCAGAGAATATTTTGACAAAAGAAATTTAAGATAGAAAAAGACTCATATGATTCTTACAGCTGGCGGTTTGTTGAAGGTGCAGAAAGGGAGTAGTCTGCTCTGGCCACAGACAGCCTCTGGTTCATTCAGCATCTTCTTTACAGCCTCAGTAACTTCTGCATCTGTAAGCTGAATATCAATGTGTCGTTGAGCATCCTTCAAACTCCCTGTGTACTCACACATCAAACCGGAGCGCCGGCTTAAGGGCAGAATACTCCAGTTTATCCAACAATGGGCAAGGTCAACTCCTGTCAAACCGTTCGCCATGAAGGCTCTAAGCTTTGATAGTTGAGGGGCATAGTTGGCCCTTTCTTTTGCAGTCAACCTCTGAGGAAAAGGATGTGTATTACTAAGGCGGTGAGGGCAATAACCCGGCAAGGTGTTCCCATCGGTTGGAGATGTATCTTTGCAGTAAAACCAAGTATGGTTCCACTCTTTGGGGTGACTATGGAGCTTGGGATGAGGGAAAGTAACTTCCTTCCTTTTCTGAACCGCCATTCCACCCAATTATGTATTGGGTCCATCTGTGAACTCTGTGCGACGGTTTAAGTGAAAGAAATCCCTAAATAGTTCGACTGTAGGTTCCTCTTGTAGATAAGCCTCACAGAAGACTTGGAAGTGGCAGATGTTGGTCACAGAATTTGGACCGATGTCTTGAGGGTGCAGCTGAAAACTGGCCAGTACATCTCGGAAAATTTTTGAACCGGGAGGGCTAAAACCTCGACCCAGGTGATCAGCAAACATGACTACCTCTCCGTCCTTGGGTGTAGGAGGATTTTCCGGGCCAGGGACCCTCCAGTGGATGACATCTTTTTTGGCTAAAGCGCCTGTTGCAACACAGTTGTTTAATTGATCTTCGGTTACTCGAGAAGGAACCCAATTGCATTCATATACTTGCTTGGACATGCCAATGAAGAAATAAAACATGATTATAGCCGGTTTAAGATTTACAGTGGACAACTATAAAGCGGTATAAGGATGTAAGCATATTGTTAAACCGGAGTTGGTTATTTGTAAACCGGAGTCTGACAATGGAGACAGTACAATGATGAATGCATTGGCGGTTCAACAGGGGACTAATGGTATCTACTGGATCATCATTTTTCTATGAAGTTAAACCACCTAATCTGGTATTAAAGGTATATGTCTAAAAGGTGCGTAAGTGAAGGAAAAACAAGCTTCACATCTTGGCGTGGTAATTTCAGATCTACCGTGCGTTGGAAAAACAAAATATATTCTGACCTAAATTCCAGTGTGTTAAGAGTTCACCAAGTTCAGATGAGTTTTATATAAGGCAGATGTTCTAACAAGGAAGCAGGAGTTTAAAGTACAAGGGCATTGGAAAAAGCAGATCTAACTAGCCATTGGTACTACTGAAGAGAAACAAGGAAGAACGGATTCAAGAACTTTGAAGAACTATGAAGAACACCGAACCCTAATGGTGGATCTGGAGTGAGAAAAGGAGGAACGTAGCGGTGCTGAGGAAGCAGCGGAGGATCGCCGCGTTTTTCCGGCATAGTCAGGTTGATGCAGCGGCCGTCGTTGAGGCAGAGGCGAAGGACGACGGCAGCGGTAGGGCTGGAAGGTCGGTCGGCACGAGGAAGAAGACGACACGAAGAGGCACGAGGGGGAAAAGTGAAAGGGACCCCTCGGCTTATTTATAAGGTGAATGGATAAAAGGCAGGCGCGAGAATCGAGGAGCCCAAAAATGGGGTATGTGACAGCTCTGTTGCCTCGATCATCGGAGGCCCATTAATGAAGGTGGGTTATACGCAGTTTTAAATAATAGATGATGTCATGGCGGTTTACCATGGTCCTGGAAGGTGACGTCACGGCGGTTTACAAGATTACGTGAAGATGTTGAAGAAGAAATTTTCTTAAGTATTGAGGATTGACATGAACTAGTTCAAATCAATCTGGGGCCTAATGTTGGGGATATTACCACTGGGCGTAAACCGGCCAGGAGAGGCCGGGTTAACCCCATACTAGGTCACTATATCTGAAGCCCATGAAGACAGACGGTGACGCTTTATGAAGGCCCAGGGCCCAAAGCCGGTTTAAGGCCTGTGGACATAAACCGGCATTGATATGTAAACTTGTGTTGTAAGATAGAAAGAGCAGAGACCGAGCCAGACACGTTTATGAGCCGGCCTTGGGATTCTGTAAACCGACGGGCGTCAACCCGTGTATATAAGGGGACGACCCGGCGGTGGTTTAGGATGACAGACAACAACTCGAGACTCAGGCAAAGCGTATTTGCTCCCTGGTCATCGAAACCCTAGCAATTTCACAACAACTGGATTAGGCTTTACCTTCACCGTAAGGGGCCGAACCAGTATAAACTCTCTTGCGTCCCTTGTCCGCTTTAACCACTTTAAGTTAACCCGTAGCGGTGGCTCCACGACTAAGTCCTTTCTCTAGGACATCTGCCGTGACAAAACCACGACACCCCTGGTACCGCCTATGGGGGTATATCCATCAAACCAATCTCAGGTTTATCTAAGCTGTTACAGCTAGTGGTGCGCCGGACTCGTCTAGCCGTGTACGCGGTCTTGATGACCAACCATTTATTCTGGTTGGAGAGGCCATTTAGTGTTCTGCTGCTAAAGCCGCCACACGTTCTTCCGCGCGTAAGGAACGCTCAGTGTTTCCGCTAACTATGATGATGCCACGTGGACCGGGCATCTTAAGCTTAAGAGAAGCGTAATGCGGTACTGCATTAAAACGAGTGAAGGTTGTTCTCCTGAGTAGTGCTTGATAGCCGCTGCGGAATGGAGAGATGTCGAAGGTTAACTATTCACTTCGGAAGTTGTCGGGAGAACCGAATACAACCTCTAGTACTAGAGAGCCCGTACAGCGGGCCTCTGGGCCTGGTATTACTCCTTTAAAGGTAGTATTGCTTTGGTTGATTCTTGTTGGGTCTATCCCCATTTTGCGGACTGTGTCCTGATATATCAGATTAAGACTACTGCCGCCGTCCATGAGCACTTGGGTGAGATGGTATCCGTCGATTATTGGGTCTAGCACCAAGGCAGCCAATCCTCCGTGCCGGATACTAGTCGGGTGATCCCTGTGATCAAAAGTGATCGGGCAGGCCGACCAAGGGTTGAACTTAGGGGTGACGGGCTCTACGGCGCATATGTCTCGGAGTGCGTGTCTGCTCCTTCGTTTTGTTACGTGAATCATGTTCACTGTTTTGACCTCTGGTGGGAATTTTTTCTGTCCCCCAGTGTTTTGCTGGCGAGGCTCATCCTTGTCTTCACTTGGTGTCTCCCTCCCCTTGTGTTCGGCATTTAGCTTGCCGGCCTGCTTGAAGACCCAACATTCTCTGTGGGTATGATTTGCAGGTTTATCGGAGGTGCCATGAATCTGACATAACTTGTCCAGAATCTTGTTTAGGCTGGACGGTCCATCTCTGTTGCCTTTAAAAGGCTTTTTCCGTTGACCGGGTCGAGAGCCCCTAAATCCGGCGTTTACCGCCGTGTTGTCTGGGCTGTCATCGTTATTTCGATGCTTGCTTTTACTGCGTGATGGTTTCCATTGCCATCCCTGACTTCAGATGTTCCTGGGTTGCTGGTGCTACTACGGGCCAGCCAGCTATCTTCGCCCGCGCAAAAGTGGGTCATAAGGCTTGTTAGGGCTGCCATTGTCCTCGGTTTTTCTTGGCCGAGGTGTCTGGCGAGCCATTCGTCTCGGACGCTGTGTTTGCAAGCTGCTAAGGCTTCGGCGTCCGGGCAGTCAATGATTTGATTCTTCTTTGTGAGAAATCTGTTCCAAAGCTTTCGAGCTGACTCTACGGGCTGTTGAAATATATGACTTAAATCGTCTGTATCCGGAGGTCGGACATAGGTCCCTTGAAAGTTAGCCCTAAAAGCATCCTCAAGCTCCTCCCAACTTCCAATTGAATTTTCGGGGAGGCTCTTCAGCGAGTGCCGAGCTGGTCCTTTCAGCTTGAGGGGCAAGTATTTGATGGCGTGGAGATCGCCTCTGCGAGCCATATGGATATGGAGGATGAAGTCCTCAATCCAGACCCCCTGTCGTTCCGTCGTACGCGTCTATGTTCATGGGTTTGAATCCCTCTGGAAATTCGTGATCCATCACCTCATCGGTGAAGCATAGGGGGTGCGCGGCACCCCCGTATTTGGATGTGTCATGGCGTTCTGACGGTTGTAGTGTTCGGTTTTGATTCTGCGCTGGAGCGCGCTTCCTAGATCCGTAGATGGATCTGGTCACGCCGGCTTTTTGATGCAAGTCCTCGCGTGAATCGTGTGCTGACTTATGTGCGGCCTCGTTAGCCGCCCTATCGCGGCCACGAGGTGGTCGATCCGACCGGTCGGCCGTTTTATTTTTCGGCTGTGTAGGCTCTAAGGCCTCATCATCAAATTCAGGCAACAGCTTGCGCTTTGGATAGCTCTTTGTGTGGCGACTGCTACCATACTTTTCTTCAGTGTCGAGCACTTTGTTCCATCTACTGTTGAGCGTATTCTGCGCGGCCTTAAGGCTTTGCTTCTACTTCTTCAGACTCCTCGCAGTGGCAATAAGCCTTCTATGGAGGTTCTCTTGTTCCAAGTGCCTTTCCGGGATGATGTGTGCATCGTCGTCCGGACTGTTTTCCTCTCCGGAGAGAGGTTGATGAGCTTTATCCTCGGCGTCGCCGTGATTGGACAGCGGCTCCGTACTATGTTCGCCGTCCGCTGGTTCATCCTGCTCTGGCGCTGGGTCCGTGTGGTCGTTGTTTCCTCTGGAGTCGACCGGGGTTTTTTCTTGCACTGTTATCGCTGTTTTTGCCGAGGCGGGATTTGGAGCGGCGCCTACGCCGTCGTTTTGGCTGCTTCTCGAGGGAACTATCGCTCGCTGCATCTTTCCGTTTCTCGTCATATATATATATATATATCGTGTGATGAAGTGGCTGTCCAGCGCCCTGTGGGTGGTCGTTCCTGTTCTTCTCCTGCATCGTCGTCCCTACCGTCGATGTCTTCGGAGTCGAAATCGAGCATGTCGGTTAAGTCATCGAAAGTGGCTATTAAGTGGGTGGTGGGTGGGGAACGAATTTCTTCGTCGTCCGCCTCCCACTCGAGCTGGACATAGTTTGGCCAAGGGCCTCCTGACAAGGAGAGAGACCTTAATGACTTTAGCACATCGCCAAAAGGCGAGTGCTGAAAGATATCCGCGGACGTAAACTCCATGATCGGCGCCCAATCAGATTCGATAGGCATGGATGCAGCCGGTTCGGGGCCTGTGGCCGGGGACGAATCCGAGGGTCCAGCGACACAGGTCTCATAGGAGGTGAAGTCAGTCTTCGGCTCTATCGCCACTGAGTGTTTGGCCTCCGAGGTGGGGTCCATCCACCCGTCCTCGGACGGCGCAATAGACACCGGATATAGGGCCGGAGTAGTCACAAGTGTGATCTCCTGAACACCGTCCGACGACAGAGCTAAGTCGTGCTCGTAGTGATTGTGCGGCGCACCTAACATGGGCTCGAATCCGTCAAAGATCAAGTCTCCGCGGATGTCGGCAGTGTAGTTTAAATTTCCAAACCTGACCTGACGGCCAGGGGCGTAGCTCTCGATCTGCTCCAGATGGCCAAGCGAGTTGGCCCGCAGTATGAAGCCGCCGAATACGAAGATCTGGCCGGGGAGGAAAACCTCACCCTGGATCGCATCGTTGCCGATGATCGAAGGAGCCATCAAGCCTTGTGCTGACGGCACAGTGGAACTCTCAATGAAAGCACCAATGTCGGTGTCAAAACCAGCGGATCTGGGGTAGGGGGTCCCGAACTGTGCGTCTAAGGCGGATGGTAACAGGGGGCGGGGGAAACGATGTTTACCCAGGTTCGGGCCCTCTCGATGGAGGTAATACCCTACTTCCAGCTTGACTGATCTTGATGATATGAGTATTACAAGAGTTGATCTACCACGAGATCGTAGAGGCTAAACCCTAGAAGCTAGCCTATGGTATGATTGTTGTTGTCCTACGGACTAAAAGCCTCCGGTTTACATAGACACCGGAGGGGGCTAGGGTTACACAGAGTCGGTTACAAGGGAGGAGATCTACATATCCGTATTTCCAAGCTTGCCTTCCACGCCAAGGAGAGTCCCATCTGGACACGGGACGAAGTCTTCAATCTTGTATCTTCATAGTCCAACAGTCCGGCTAAAGTATACAGTCCGGCTGTCCGAGGACCCCCTAATCCAGGACTCCCTCAGCTGCTTCCCTGGCATAATAGGCGGACTAGCGGCTGTTACGCCGGGGAATGATTCCGTTAATTGGGAATCAACTGACCAGGAATTGAATCCAGGGGGGCGACGGACCTCTAGCTAAGGTGAAATATTATATGAGGAGAAACCTTGTGCATCACGAGTTACTAGGAACATCTAGTATCAAGAAGAAGCGGTCAACTAGTGTCTTCTGTGGGATGAATACCATGCAAGCAGACACGTAAGATTTGCATGAATAAGGGAAGAGGAGTGCAATTTTCGGTTGCCGGCATGGTCTGCTCCACATGTCGCGCCGATCTTCTTCTTTTTGCCAGGGGAACCGATGTCTCAGAGGAGGGTGCAGGCTTGGACGAACCCATGGCCAAATTGTTGACTGTGTTGCCGTGGCCGTATGTCGGCGGAGGGGAAGCAGATCCGAGGCCGCGAAGGATGGCGTAGCAGGAACAGCTCCGGTGCGGTGGAGGGTGGCAAAGTTGGAGCGGCAACGGTGACGCGCAGGACGGCGTGGTTGAACTGGCTCGGGTACGGACAGCTCGGCCTCGGCTTCAACTACTAGCTGTGGAGGGCGTTGCGGTTGAGGTTGCGGTGGACGACGACGTCGGTATATCGGCTCCGGCGTGATGGAGGAGGGCGGCGGTTGATGGGTGGAATGGGCTGGCGGACGGAGGACGCCGGGGTTTCGTGACTGGTGGAGAGGTAGTTTTTGCGCCCACAGAGTATGAATGAGGAATCGGACGGGTGGGCGGGGGGGGAGGGGAGGAAGGGGGGAGAACCATGTTTCGGTCTGGGACGCGCTTGTTTTTGGCTTTTTTGAACAGAAGATGGGACGCGCTTGTTTGAAATTTGGGGAAAGTACAAACTTTGCCCCCTCTTAAATTTCGGACCTACTGCGGGTCGGGGGTAGGATGGTAATCCCAGGTGTCCCCAATAGTGGGCGGGAGTGATTTCGGCCGCGCGCATGTGTGCTTAGGCGGCCATTGTGTATGAATGTTTTTTGGAGGCGGTTGCGTGGCGTCTAGACGAAGCTACAAACCTACCCCGGTTTAGGCCTTTGGATGTCGGGCCGGTAGGTTTCACGGGTCGAAGTTATTAGAAAAGTAATTTCCTTGTACTACCAAACATTGGTCTCACGCGGTTTCAGGCGAGTAGTGGCTCTTTTGGTGCTTCGTTCGAAATTTTGAAACACAAGCATTCACGTTTAGAGTACTCTTGAACTTTGAGGATTGACCTAAATAGACAACGTTAAATTTGACCTTGTATGTTTGAAAACCTCATTAAATTATCCGCTTCTTTTTGAAATTTTGACACTTGAAAATCCTATAACTACGATTCTTTTGGAATGGAGCAGCTAAATTAGAATCTATTTTGTACACGACTACATATGCTATTATGTACAAAATCAGAGCAAAGATTGGTGCCCCCATAATTTAGGTATGATTTACAAACGCCATGATATCAAATTCAAATAATAGAATGGACTTCATGTTGAATTCGATTTTTTAAAACCACCTTAAGTGGAATTCAAATGTATGCTAGTTCATAGGTAGCTATTTATAATGTTCATTGTGTAACTTTCGTATGTATAATGTGCTTTACACACACAATATGAACTATACTCACGTTTATATTCGATTGCTAAAGCGATGCGTTGTCTGGAGTTCAAAATACTAACTATCTGGATCAATTGTGTCGAATAATAACATAGACATGCTCAAATTCGATAGAATCTAGATGTCTGATGGATCAATGACCGTTCCTTACGCGAATTGCAAATAGCATGATCCCATCCTAATATTTGGATACAATTTATATCTTTAATCAATGTGTATAGTAGTCTTGTACGTGTAGTTTCACTCTCCATCGGTGGTCTCTCACACATGCTCACACACTCTCTCCCGAGGTGTCTTTCTCGCACACATGCTCTCGATATAACCCTCCCTCCCTCTCGTAACCATTAACGACTGTTTTCACTAACCTTTATCACAAGCACTCTTCCTCTCGCAAGCATACACACGCACAATCCCCATCGCCCTTTCTATGTACATAGACCTGCCTACATGTCTCCTGTACGCACATTATCTTTAGGCATGTCTCTCACGCATTGTCTCACACCTCTCTTCCTAATCGACGAGTATGATTCTAGCAGAGCATTCTGTAGGATGCCCCTTCAAGTTAGGTTGGATGAATAGTAATATCAGAGATAAAGGGGTTACCTTAGTCCGAGAACCCAGGGTTACAATCCTAGCCGGCTTTGTCAGTGGACATAGAGTCCTTCACAATTATGCTATCTTTGTCTTGTACGACTAGTCATCCATGGGTCTCCCTAAATGCGTCACGGGCCGATCAATGTGGTGCGGGACGGAACCGAACGAAGGGCCTCACCTCAACCCACTGGACCTGACGCGGTGACACACCCTCTGCCCCCATGTCTCGTTATCTTCTCACACCCACACATACCAACACAGACACCACACACAAAAAATATATTCTCCTGGTGCCTCTATCCACTCACCCCTTGCATATACACACTCAAGGGAATCTCTCGCCATGATGTCATATTCGTCTCTCTCTCTATACCACTCTCATTTCTTGTGCTATCTCTCCCACGCCCCCCGTGTCGGCCCCTCTATCCATGCCTCTTTAGAATACGTAATACACACACATACCTCTCTAGGTCGTGCCAGATGCATCAACTACACATTCACACATGTTATATCACGTACCCCATTGATCTAAAAAGCCCTATCTTCACGTTTATTTTGCATACAACATTCCTTTAATAAAGTGTGGCAAAAAATATTTTAGAATTTCTACATATATACAACATTACAAAGTTATATGGAGGAGTATGAACGCTTGCATTGCATGGTGCCCACAATAATATTTATTCCGCACTGTGAATTTGTATATTTTTATACTATATATAAAGGTAGTCATAATAAATAGAAACGAAGAGCATCTCTCTCTCCATCGCATACCCCCCTCTACGCCCCTTTCAGGTACGCACACAAACTATCTCCAGGTCCTCTAAAAGTAAGCCCCCAGCACATTCACGCATGTTTCATCTTTCTCTCGCGATATATACAGTGACGATCATTGTATTTGAAGAGAAAGCACGATACGTACATTGGACTTCAGAATCCACTCATTACGGTCACCATTTACGTTTTGTGGTTATTATACAGTCACGGGTTCACCGTACAACTCTGTATTTGCTCAATACACGACTAGTTGACCAGTTAAACGCTCCATGTGGCACCTCTAGCGTTGCATCACATTATCTCACTACCATCGGGCCCACCTGCCGGCTTGTATCTACTCAACATCTACACTCTTATAAAATACTAGCAAGATGCCCATGCGTTGCACAGAACATCAAGATGCATTTCTATGAGTAGTTTATCTTGTGGGAGAAAAGGATGAACAAGGGAATGCCTTATTTGCAAGTGTGGAGAGGGGTGTGGGTATCTTTTTGCAAAATTGCCATAGTTTCCTTCCTATCCGTCAGATATAGATCGGACGGCCTATATTGCAGGATGGCAGGCACACGATCATCACCGACTATGCTTTTTATAAGAGTAGGGATAAAATACACTCTTATAAAAAACAGAGTTGGTGATGATGGTGTGCCTGCCATCCTGCAATATAGCCCGTCCGATTTATATGTGACGGATAGGAAAGAAACTATGACAATTTTGCCTAAGATGTACCCACACACCTCTCCACATTTGCAAATAAGGCCTTCCCTCGTTCATCCTTTTCTCTCACAAGATAAAACTAGTCATACAAATGCATCTTGATGTTACGTGCAATGCACGGGCATCTTGCTAGTAAGAATGAAAACAAGCGACAAAAAAATATTGGACGGTGGTTCGAAGTCATGACCGCGGGCATAGCGGACAAGGTGGCCTTGTATTGGTATGATGAGCCGTCTGTTTTAACACACAGGAGCTGGTGTGGTGATTATACACATACGCACGCATGCACACGAACTGCATGCACGCAACACTCACACGAACACATGCACCCACACATGCACGCAACACTCACACGTACACACGCAGCCACGCACACACACAACACTCACACGCACACACGCACGCATGCATGCACACACCAGTACACCACACGACCAACACACACTCTCACGCTCAAGTGCTCAACCTACACGAGCATGCGCACACATCAGGCCCTGACAGACACATACACAACCAGGTGATTCCCGCGCACGGGGTGGAGTCTTGTCACACCTGCGTAAAATTGTGTTTATCTGACCTTTTCCCTATGCGAACTGACAGGTGGGACCCAGAAGGAACTTGGTCAATTTAACTAGTCAACATGGTGCCACGCAGATTATTTGGCTGGTCAACAGAGTGCAATCCGATGTTGAACCGTGAGCAAGTGACCGTATAATCACCGCAAAACGTATATAGTGACCGTAATCAGCTTATTCTGAAGTTCGGTGAACGTATTACGCTTTTCCCTCTGTAGGCCCTCCAAAACTACATCTCTACACGTTCTCGCATGTTACATCTAACAACTATGCAATACAGCACTACTACTACACTCTAACACAATAAATCATATGTGTTTTTATTTTTACTAGATATCATATTGTTACTTAATTATTCAGTTTGCATACATTAAAATTGCCTTTGAAATGTATGGCCAGTATCATATACCGCGCGGGAAAAATCCTGCCCTTTCCTGTTTAATCGGGTTTGTATCGATGGATCGTGCGAAACAGCAAAACTATAGTACTATATATAGTACAAGTGACAGTTCACTGGGCCGTCGTGTCGTGTACTCCTCCGTCGTAAGAGTGGAGCGCTCGCTCTCATAAACCTTCTAGTCCCTTTCACCGACATGTGGGGCATCAAGCTACCGGGTCCACGTGCCATACCGGAATACAGTGCAGAGCAGCCGGGGTGAAGCACCCAGTCATGGCGTCAGCGTAGTAATGAGCAATGAGGCGTCAAATCACAAAGCCGCACCTTTCCCGCAGTTAAGTTGGAGGGACGAAGTAATAATGCTCAAAAAAGAAGTTGGAGGGACGAAGCAACCATCATTTCACTCGTTGCTGAATCCGCTTCTCCCTCATCTTCTTCAAGTTAACCACATGTTGCTTCTGCCATTGTTCTGCCTCATGTGGGAAGCAGATCGGCTTGGTAAAGCACTGACACGTCGGACCGCATGTTAGCAAACTGCCAGGACAACGTCCTCTAAAAATAAGAAACCTCCCCCGCCATCCGCGCGGCAAAATCACCTCCTTTTTACTAATCTTGATTCTATAATTTTTTAGATCAATATAATTGAGATTTGTATAGATAGCACACAGGAGCTAAACCAAGTGGTACGGTTAAGGGCATCCACAATGTGTAGCCAAATGTGAAAATAGCTTTTGGCATCGTGGGAACCATTGTGGACGGTGTTGCCAAAGCCAAAAGGATGGAACTGAAGCTCCCTGATTGATTGATTGAAGGAATAGAAAAATGCAACGTCTCTCCTCTTTCTCTCATGCTTGGACGCATGTACAGTATAGAGGACAGAGTCTATTCCCCTGTCCCTTCTATCACAAATCACAAAGCTGTAACATCCCAAATTTTCAATTTGGAATGTTATACATAGATCATCATTGCATAGCATATTTTATTGCATTTTCGCAAATCCTCGATAAATCCTAAGCAACTCAAGGACCCTCGGAGAGAGTTGGGGATTTTCCCGATCTATCATATTTGATTTTCATCAAATAATAAAACGAGGATTTTGGTTTTAATTATTTTCTCTCCGGAAAAATATTTCACATTAAAATAAATGAGAGGAGAAAATATGACTTCTCCAAAACAATTGAAATATTGGAGGAAAAATAATAAAATCATATATTGGATTTTATTTGCAATTTTAATTGCATTAAAAAAATTTGCACGTTTTCAAAACTGCATTTTTGTGTCAAAAAATGTTCACCCTGTGCTAATTATTTTAACTAGACGGGGAAAATTTGTTTTATCTTTTTTGGATTTTTATTTATTTTTCTGTGATTTTTTTTCGGCGGAATAATTTAAAAAAAACAATCGCGCCCGACCGGGCCGAGGCCCAGCCGCGTCGTCTCCCTCGCGCGCACGCGAGCGCCGCCGTGCCCGAGTCCGTGGCGAGCACGGCCGCCGCCGCCGCCTTGCCCCTCCTCCAAGGCAGCAGCCCCCTCTCTCTTAAATACCGCCGCCGCCGCCCCCCTTCACCCCGTCCCCGCCCCGAGCCGCCCCCGCCGGAGCCGTAGCGCCGCCGCTCGAGTTCGCCGCCCCGCTCGCCGTTCGCCGTCGCCCCTCGCCACCCCGCGCCTCGCCCGAGCCCCGCCGCCCCCTCGCCGGACCCCGCCGGACCCCGCCGACCCCACCGGAGCCCCGTCCCGACGAGGTACCGATTCCGACGCCGTTGCCGGTTTTAAAAAAAAACCGTTCATTTTTTTTAAAACCCTAGATCAGTTTATTTTCTTCGGTTTTATTATTTAGTGAACGTTCAACGACCCGTTCGTTTTAACGAACGTGTTCGTCGGATTTTCACTGTTAACGAATGTCCGTTCTTTAACCGTTCGTCAGTTTCTTTTTCGTCGGATTTTTCCGCGATTATTCCAGATCTCGATTTCTGATCAGATCTTCGTTTTCGTTTTACTTTTCGCTCGTTTATCGGAATCAGGCGATTCAAGTGCCTAGAGTTTCGTCTCGAAATTCTCTTTCCGTTTAACCTACTCAAACAAGTTTTTGCTACTGTAAAATTTGACCTAGATCCAGATTAGTAAACGAAGCTTGTTTCTTTCGCCGTTTGACTTTCGTTGCTTTGTTCGAGTTGATTCTTTTTGCAAACCGGAGTTCTTAAGTTGAACTTTCTGGTTGGATCTTTCATTCGAGTTTTGCCTATGCATTAGATGAGTACTTATTGTTTGCTTGTTTGTTTGCGATAGAGTACCCGGAGTGCGCCGCTTGTTACTTCGAATATTTAGGTTTCGCGGATCATCAGCAAGGCAAGTAACACTTTGATCATACCCTTCCATACCCAGTTTTTATTGCATTAGATAAATCCTCAAACATTACATGGTTAGGATCTAATTAAACTGTGGGTATTGGGAAGTAGTTGAGGTAGTACCTATTACCTGTTTATTATCAAACCCTTGGGAGTTACTTCTACGTTTGCTTAATTCGCCATGCTATGCTAGTAGACGTGGATTGGGTTTGACAGATATTCACGACAGATGTGAGATTGTTAATTAATGGTTTACTTAAGGTGGCAACTAAAACTCACATCTGGGTGGATTGAGGCACCTGGAGAACCTAGTGTTTCCTGTTTTTCTAAGGACCGTCACCCAGGCTCAAAGGGATCATAAGATTATTCATGCTAGAAACTTCCGTGTGTAGCCACAAGCTATTATGGGCTCTAGCATAGTTGAGTAGGTTACATGATCTCTTGAAGAGGTGGGCTAGCAGATGTAGGGGGAAGTAGGTGTAACTGTCCATCCGGAGTAAAGAGTGATTGTTTCTGAAAGACTGTGTCTCGGTCATCCGTTTCTCAAACATCATGCAGTGCGAGAATCAAGCGGAGGCGATCGAGTCTTGTGGGGAAAAGTGCACAGACCTCTGCAGAGTGTACAAACTAATCATGGTTAGCCGTGTCCCCGGTTATGGACAACTTGAGTATCTAGTACCTGGATTATCATGTGAATCTCATCACCATGTTACTTTAATTAATTTTGTTGGGTTAGTGATGGCACTTAATTGGGATTGAGTTGGAGGTACCTTCTCAATGTTTAACAACCACCATGATAGTTAAATAAATTTATTCCTTTGCAGTAGGGAAAAATTGACTTTTCGCAAAACTGTAACCATAGAGCTTTCCACCAGCCATATATGCATGTAGTATAGCTTTATTATGTTCATTATTCTCTATGTGTTACTTTGCCAGCATATTCCATGTGCTGACCCGTTTTCGGGCTGCAACGTTTCATGTTGCAGACTTTTCAGACGACGAGTAAGGTGCCTTAGGTCGTGGTCTTATACTCAGTGATGCCGTTGGAGTTGATGGACTCACTTATCTTCCAAGCCTTCCGCTGTTATCGTATTTAGATGGCCTTAAGCCATATTTATCATACTTATTCTATTTTGAGATATTCGATGTAATAAGTGTGTGATTGCTACTCTGTTATAAATCCTCCATTTGTACTGTGCGTGTCAGCATTACTGATCCAGGGATGACACTGGTGCACAGCAGCACAGACTATTTGAGGTCTGGTCGCTACAAAGGTGGTATCAGAGCACACGTTGACTGTAGGACACGACCACTAAGCTTAAGCCCTAGAACACTTCTCTCTTCTCATTTCTGACCCCTCTTCACTTTCTACTCTTTTAGGAATGGCGGATGCAAGGAGCAAGTTCATGCAACCAGATGAAGACACGCCTTTTGGACGACATTTGAAGGAAGTCACTAAGTACTTGAACATAGGAATACCAAGCATCACCGGAACCTACAACGCCACATTACCCGAAGAGGAGAGCTGGAAGATTCAAGTTCAAGTTCTAGGAAGGACATTTGTGCCAGTTACTGAACCCATAAGATTGGTTTTCGAAGCACCAACCTGGAGTTTAGGGAAGAGCATGGCCGCCCACATCGCCATGGGACACATTGGAGAAGTCTACCATAGGGAGCTTAAGGATACTATCTATTAGATTTGTGGACGCCGAGACGAGCAATGGGAGATGATCAGAACCAAGAAGGATGGATCAATTGCAGCTTTCATCCAGGAGCAAAACCAACACATTCGTCGCCAGGAGAACCAGCTGTGCTCAGACAAGGAAGATCTGAAGAAGGCATTAACGAAAATCAAGGAGCTGGTGGAAGAACTCAAGGCTACACGCGAGGATTATTTGGAGGAAATCGTCGCACTAGTAGGGAAGAATGACGACCTGGAGAAGAAGATTGGAGTATTCATGGGAAATCCAATACCACAAGGAGAAGATGACGAATGCGCTTGCCCGGATAACTACATCATCATCGGCGACACCGACTCGGAACCAAGTGAAGATGACTTTGTTGATGAAGCTGGAGCAGACATCATGGAGTCTTCAACTGATCAGAATTTCTAGTAGACCACCATATCAGTAGTAGTTTTCCCCCATTAAATAGTATAGTTCAAGCACTTTGTAACGCTAGTTAGATCGATTGTATGCCTTGTTTGAATTGATTGAGTGATATTGATTGTATTTGTCTCATGAGCATATGGGTAGTGTTTTCCCTCTAGACCTCATTCTATTCTTAACTCTCATCTTTTCTAACCCATCAGATGCCTCTGAGACGCGACACCGGATTTGTTTTCCCACCAGAGATCACCCAGTTGATTCAGCAACAGAATGCCCTGATGCAAGTGTTAGTACAGAACCAAGGCAACAACAACAACAACCCACCACCACCACCTGTTGATCACTTAGCCCGTTTCTTGAGGCTAAACCCGCCGGTGTTTTCCAGCAGCACCGAGCCGATTGTTGCAGATGATTGGCTCCGCAAAGTTGGAAGAGAGTTGACCACTGCAGGATGCACAGATGCGGAAAGAGTGCGTTTTGCCGCACATCAGCTTGATGGACCCGCAGCATCATGGTGGGAGAATTACACAGCCACACACCCTATTGACACTGTCACATGGGACCAGTTTCAGCAAGCTTTCCGTACAGCTCATGTTTCCGCAGGAGCTATGGCTATGAAGAAGCGTGAGTTTCGCAACCTACGCCAAGGAGGACGCACCGTAGGCCAGTATGTGGAGGATTTCGGTAAGTTAGCACGTTATGCACCAGATGATGTTGCTACAGATGCAGCCAAGCAGGAGAAGTTTTTGGAAGGACTGAATGATGAACTGAGTATGCAGTTGATGGTAGCAACCTTCAACAACTACCAGGAGTTGGTAGATAGAGCTCTCATGATTGAAGGGAAGCAGCAGCAGATTGAAAACCGTAAGAGGAAATATGGACAAGGGAAGTATAATTCTGGAGCTCAGCAGAAGCCACAATTTGCCCCAAAATCGGGAGGACAGTTTCAGCATACCCATGGAGGAGGTAGTTCGCACAACCATAATGGCTCCAAGAATGGTAATGGGAATGGAGGAAGCAACGGACAGAACCGCACCAACCCGTCTACCCCAGCCAAGAGGGATCTAAGTCACATTACTTGTTTCAAGTGCCAGAAGACTGGACACTATGCAACTGATTGTCCTGAAGCCCAAAATGGTAATGGCAATGGAAGCTCTGGGAAGAAGCCGAACTCGTTCAATAAAGGACATGTGAACCACGTGAGCGTGGAAGAGGTTGAAGCACAGCCTGATGCAGTAATAGGTAAGTTTTTGGTTAAGTCATTTACTGCAATCGTTCTTTGTGATACTGATGCATCGCATTCATACATATCAAGGGGATTTGTGGATAAGTTTAAGTTGCCCACCAAAGTTCTCAGAACACCCATGTTAGTAACCTCGCCAGGAGCAGAGTATATGGCAAGCAAGGATGTTTTCAGATGCCATTGGCCATAGGTAGGCATGTTTTCCCCTCAGACCTAATAATTTTGGAGTCGCAAGGTTTGGATGTGATTTTGGGAATGGATTGGCTATCGATGTATGGAGGAAACATCGATTGCGCCAGCAAGTCGATTTTGCTTACCACCGCAGAAGGAAGAAGGATCAAGTATGTATCCCGGCATGTGCCAAAGAGGACTCAAGTGAATTCCTTATTAGGAGTTGTACAGGAGGAAGCACCAGTGGTGAAGGATTACCCGGATGTATTACCAGAAGAGTTGCCAGGCATGCCACCAGATAGAGACATTGAGTTATTGATTGAACTTTGCCAGGCATAGGGCCAATATCTAAGAGACCGTACAGGATGCCCGCAAAAGATTTGAAGGAAATCAAGAAGCAGATTAAGGAGTTATTGGATAAAGGCTATATTCGCCCAAGTTCGTCACCTTGGGGATCACCAGTACTTCTAGTGGAGAAGAAAGATGGATCGTTGAGGATGGTTGTTGATTACCGTGGATTGAATGAAGTGACCATAAAAACCAAGTCCCCACTGCCGATGATCAATGATTTGTTTGACCGCCTACAAGGAGCTAAAGTATTTTCCAAGATCGATCTACGATCAGGATACCATCAGTTAAAGATTCGAGAGCAGGATATACCTAAGACGGCTTTTACCACCAGATATGGGCTGTATGAGTATACCGTTATGTCATTTGGTCTGACTAACGCACCTGCCTATTTCATGAACCTGATGAACAAAGTGTTTATGGAGTTTTTGGACAAGTTCGTCGTGGTGTTCATTGACGATATTTTAGTCTTTTCCAAGAATGAGGAAGAGCATGAGGAGCATTTGCGATTGGTACTTGAGAAGCTCAAAGAACATCATTTATACGCCAAGTTCAGCAAATGTGAATTTTGGCTGAAGGAAGTTGGATTCCTCGGACATGTTATTTCTGGAGAAGGAATAGCAGTAGACCCCGCCAAAGTGGACACAGTGACAAGTTGGGAATCACCCACATCAGTTGGAGAGATCCTGAGTTTTCTTGGACTTGCAGGATACTACCGGAGGTTCATTGAGAATTTCTCGAAGATTGCAAAACCCATGACTGAGCTATTGAAGAAGGACACGAAATTCAATTGGACTGAGGATTGTGAAGCTAGTTTCCAAGAGTTCAAGAAACGATTGGTTACATCACCAGTGTTGATTCTGCCAGATCAACGCAAGGATTATGAAGTTTATTGCGACACTTCTCGTCGAGGACTTGGAGCAGTGCTTATGCAGGAAGGAAGAGTTGTGTCATATGCTTCATGAAAACTTAAACCCCATGAGAAGAATTATGCTACGCATGATTTGGAGTTAGCAGCCGTGGTGCATGCGTTGAAGACATGGAGACATTTTCTCATCGGAAACCATTGTGAGGTGTACACGGATCACAAGAGTTTGAAGTATATTTTCACGCAGAAGGAGTTAAATCTCAGACAGAGGAGATTGTTGGAGCTTATTAAGGACAATGATATGAGATTGCATTATCACCCAGGGAAGGCTAACGTAGTAGCAGACGCGTTGAGCCGCAAGAGCCATGTCAACACCCTCATGACAGGAGAGTTACCTCAGGAGTTAGCCGAGGACCTTCGCGAGCTATGTTTGGAGATAGTCCCAAGAGGCTATTTAGCGACACTGGAGATTCAGTCTACCTTGATGGAAAAGATCAGAGAAGCTCAGAAGACAGACAAGGAGATTGACGAGATAAAGGAAAAGATGAGCAAAGGAAAAGCCAAGGGATTTCGTGAGGATGAGCACGATACCTTATGGTTTGAGGACCGCGTTTACGTGCCCAATGATCCGGAGATCAGGAAGTTGATTTTGCAAGAGGCCCATGATTCACCGTACTCGATTCACCCAGGAAATACCAAGATGTATTTGGATTTGAAGGACACTTTCTGGTGGACCAGAATGAAGAAGGATATTGCGGAGTATGTAGCAGTTTGTGATGTATGTCAGAGAGTGAAGGCAGAACATCAGAAACCCGCAGGATTGCTACAACCATTGCCGATACCCGAATGGAAGTGGGATAAAATAGGCATGGATTTTATCACAGGATTGCCCAAGACTCGTTCAGGCTATGACTCAATATGGGTTGTAGTCGACCGTTTGACGAAGGTAGCTCATTTCATTCCAGTGAAGACCACTTACACCAGTGCTAAGTTGGCAAAGATATACATGACCAGGATCGTATGTTTGCATGGAGTTCCGAGGACCATTGTATCAGACAGAGGAACCCAGTTTACGTCGAAGTTTTGGAAGCAGTTACATGAAACATTGGGAACCAGGCTAGAATTTAGTACAACCTTTCACCCACAGACAGATGGACAGACTGAGAGAGTCAATCAAATTTTGGAAGATATGTTGAGAGCTTGTGAACTAGATTATGGATCTAGTTGGGACGACAATTTGCCATATGCAGAGTTTTCCTACAACAACAGTTACCAAACCAGTTTGAAGATGGCCCCTTTCGAAGCTTTGTACGGAAGAAGGTGTAGAACACCGTTGTTATGGGACAAACTTGGAGGCCGTCAGTTGTTTGGACCAGATTTGATTAAGGAGTCTGAACAGAAAGTGAGGTTGATTCGCGATAGGCTCAAGGTAGCCCAGTCCAGGCAGAAGAGTTATGCTGATTCTAAACGAAGGGAGACAGTTCACGAAGCCGGAGACAGAGTGTATCTTCGAGTATCACCACTTCGAGGAGTGAAGCGCTTTGGAGTTAAGGGAAAGCTAGCGCCCAATTTTATCGGACCATACAGAATTTTGGAACGTATGGGAGAAGTTGCCTACAAGCTGGAATTACCCGAAGGATTGTCAGGAGTTCACGACGTATTTCACGTTTCCCAGTTGAAGAAGTGCCACGCAGAGATGGCTGAGATACCACTGAGAGATACAGTGCTGATGGAAGCGATTCAGCTGGAAAGTGATTTGACCTATGAGGAGAAACCAGTTAAGATTCTCGAGTATGCCAGCCGAGTTACCCGCAGTAAGGTTATCAAGTATTGCAAAGTCCAGTGGAGTCACCACACGGAAGATGAAGCCACCTGGGAGCGAGAGGAAGATCTACGGAAGGACCACTCTCACCTGATTTCTAGCCAACCCGAATCTCGAGGGCGAGATTCATCTTAAGGGGGGTAGGTTTGTAACATCCCAAATTTTCAATTTGGAATGTTATACATAGATCATCATTGCATAGCATATTTTATTGCATTTTCGCAAATCCTCGATAAATCCTAAGCAACTCAAGGACCCTCGGAGAGAGTTGGGGATTGTCCCGATCTATCATATTTGATTTTCATCAAATAATAAAACGAGGATTTTGGTTTTAATTATTTTCTCTCCGGAAAAATATTTCACATTAAAATAAATGAGAGGAGAAAGTATGACTTCTCCAAAACAATTCAAATATTGGAGGAAAAATAATAAAATCATATATTGGATTTTATTTGCAATTTTAATTGCATTAAAAAAATTTGCACGTTTTCAAAACTGCATTTTTGTGTCAAAAATGTTCACCCTGTGCTAATTATTTTAACTAGACGGGGAATTTTTTTTATCTTTTTTGGATTTTTATTTATTTTTCTGTGATTTTTTTTCGGCGGAATAATTTAAAAAAAATCGCGCCCGACCGGGCCGAGGCCCAGCCGAGCGGGCCGGCCCAGCCGCGCCGTCTCCCTCACGCGCACGCGAGCGCCGCCGTGCCCGAGTCCGTGGCGAGCACGGCCGCAGTCGCCGCCTTGCCCCTCCACCAAGGCAGCAGCCCCCCTCTCTTAAATACCGCCGCCGCCCCCCCTTCACCCCGTCCCCACCCCGAGCCGACCCCGCCGGAGCCGCAGCGCCGCCGCCCGAGTTCGCCGCCCCGCTCGCCGCCGCCCCTCGCCACCCCGCGCCCCGCCCGAGCCCCGCCGCCCCCTCGCCGGACCCCGCCGACCCCACTGGAGCCCCGTCCCGACGAGGTACCGATTCCGACGCCGTTGCCGTTTTTTTTTTTAAAACCATTCGTTTTTTTAAACCCTAGATCGGTTTATTTTCTTCGGTTTTATTATTTAGTGAACGTTCATCGACCCGTTCGTTTTAACGAACGTGTTCATCGGATTTTCACTGTTAACGAACGTCCGTTCTTTAACCGTTCGTCAGTTTCTTTTTCGTCGGATTTTTCCGCAATTATTCCAGATCTCGATTTCTGATCAGATCTTCGTTTTCGTTTTACTTTTCACTCGTTTATCGGAATCAGGCGATTCAAGCGCCTAGAGTTTCGTCTCGAAATTCTCTTTCCGTTTAACCTACTCAAACAAGTTTTTGCTACTGTAAAATTTGACCTAGATCCAGATTAGTAAAGGAAGCTTGTTTCTTTCGCCGTTTGACTTTCGTTGCTTTGTTCGAGTTGATTCTTTTTGCAAACCGGAGTTCTTAAGTTGAACTTTCTGGTTGGATCTTTCGTTCGATTTTTACCTATGCATTAGATGAGTACTTATTGTTTGCTTGTTTGTTTGCGATAGAGTACCCGGAGTGTGCCGCTTGTTACTTCGAATCTTTAGGTTTCGCGGATCATCAGCAAGGCAAGTAACACTTTGATCATACCCTTCCATACCCAGTTTTTATTGCATTAGATAAATCCTCAAACATTGCATGGTTAGGATCTAATTAAACTGTGGGTATTGGGAAGTAGTTGAGGTAGTACCTATTACCTGTTTATTATCAAACCCTTGGGAGTTACTTCTACGTTTGCTTAATTCGCCGTGCTATGCTAGTAGACGTGGATTGGGTTTGAGAGATATTCACGACAGATGTGAGATTGTTAATTAATGGTTTACTTAAGGTTGCAACTAAAACTCACATCTAGGTGGATTGAGGCACCTGGAGAACCCAGTGTTGCCTGTTTTTCTAAGGACCGTCACCCAGGCTCAAAGGGATCATAAGATTATTCATGCTAGAAACTTCCGTGTGCAGCCACAAGCTATTATGGGCTCTAGCATAGTTGAGTAGGTTACATGATCTCTTGAAGAGGTGGGCTAGCAGATGTAGGGGGAAGTAGGTGTAACTGTCCATCCGGAGTAAAGAGTGATTGTTTCTGAAAGACTGTGTATCGGTCATCCGTTTCTCAAACATCATGCAGTGCGAGAATCAAGCGGAGGCGATCGAGTCTTGTGGGGAAAAGTGCACAGACCTCTGCAGAGTGTACAAACTAATCATGGTTAGCCGTGTCCCCGGTTATGGACAACTTGAGTATCTAGTACCTGGATTATCATATGAATCTCATCACCATGTTACTTTAATTAATTTTGTTGGGTTAGTGATGGCACTTAATTGGGATTGAGTTGGAGGTACCTTCTCAATGTTTAACAACCACCATGATAGTTAAATAAATTTATTCCTTTGCAGTAGGGAAAAATTGACTTTTCGCAAAACTGTAACCATAGAGCTTTCCACCAGCCATATATGCATGTAGTATAGCTTTATTATGTTCATTATTCTCTATGTGTTACTTTGCCAGCATATTCCATGTGCTGACCCGTTTTCGGGCTGCAACGTTTCATGTTGCAGACTTTTCAGACGACGAGTAAGGTGCCTTAGGTCGTGGTCTTATACTCAGTGATGCCGTTGGAGTTGATGGGCTCACTTATCTTCCAAGCCTTCCGCTGTTATCGTATTTAGATGGCCTTAAGCCATATTTATCATACTTATTCTCTTTTGAGATATTCGATGTAATAAGTGTGTGATTGCTACTCTGTTATAAATCCTCCATTTGTACTGTGCGTGTCAGCATTACTGATCCAGGGATGACAGTGGTGCACAGCAGCACAGACTGTTTGAGGTCTGGTCGCTACAAAAGAAGTGAGGCATCAAATCACAAAGCACGGACGAAGCAACCATCATTTAACTCTTCGCTGACTCCGCTTCTCCATCGTCTTCTTCGAGAAACCATCTCACCGCACTAAGCTGGACGGACAACGCTATTGTGTACGAGTAGTACTAGTACATTTACGCATCCTTTGGTTCAACGGACTTCCTGGATGCAAATAAGGCGATTTTCTCGGCTTGCAGGCGGCACTTGCGAACGACTTACCGTGGTCTCCCTCAATGGTGTTCTCCGTCGAATGCACTTCGCCAAACGACAACGTTCGAGATATCGTCGACGTCACCGCAATGGGGGAGGAAGTCAAATATAGTTACTACCTCCATTTTTTTGTACACAAGGCTAGTATATCAAAATTACAATTTGCAAAAGGCCACTAACACTAATCGAGGCAAAATTGATGGGGTTTGCCTCGTACTAGCAACCAAGGACATTAATATCCCCTGCATGCATGCGGAAGTGAGAAGGTTGGTTTGCATGGCGCTGCATTAATCAAGCGATGAGGAGTGAGATGGTTAGCTCTTTGGGCTTTGGAGAAAAAAATACGCATTAATTGACACGTGAAACGAGGATTTGTATTGATTAATCCCGCGAAGGAAAACCCCTCCTTTCTTTTTTAACACTAGTACTCCTAGTACGTAGTACTACGTACTTATCCTGTTTGGGTCTAGGCCTTGCATTGCCATACTTTGCCACACATTTTTGCCAAGCTTGCCTAAAGTTTTCAAAATGAAAAGGAGGTACACTTGCACACGGCTGTCGCGGTCCCACCACACCCTCACACGGTCGCTCCTGCACGCCGCGGTCGCACCGCACCCTCACATGCACAGTCGCTCCTGCACACTACAAACCCAACCAAGGGAACACACCCTCACTGACACGTGCTGTCGCATGTGAACAAACCAAACTCAGCCATCCTACCGCTGACACATAATTTTCGTTAATAGAGTATGTTTATCCAACCGCATGTTGGGGAGTATCCGTACGGCCCGTACGTAGGATATTTATCCAACCGCCTGAAATAGTAGACTGACCCAAGTCAGGCGACTTGCATAACAATATACAATATGTTTTTACACAGCAAAAGATCCATAAAAACAACAACATAAAGAAAAACTATCACTGCTCGCGGAACGAGACGGCCTCGTCATCTTTGGCTGCCGGCGCAAACCAGCCGTAGCTGCTGACGTGTGTCTCTGCACCGTGGTTGTCCTCGGCCTCCTGCTACTCGTTCACGCAGAGCATGCGGGCGCTCTATACGGACGAGAGCACTGCCCGGTTCAAGTCGAGGACGTCCGGTTCCGCTGCAGGAGGGCCTCGATGGCAGCGGCATCCGCGCGCTCCGCGTCGAGTCGAGCCTCTGCCGCCCGGTTCAAGTCCAGGACGTCCGGTTCCGCCTGCAGGAGGACCTCGATGAGAGCGGCATCCGCACGCTCCGCGTTGAATTGAGCCTATGCCGCTCGGTTCAAGTCTAGGACGTCCGGTTCCGCCTGCAGGAGGGCCTCGATGGTAGCGGCATCCGCGCGCTTCGCCTCAAGTTGAGCCTCCGCCGCCCGGTTCACATCCACGACATCCGGTTCCGCCTGCAGGAGAGCCTCGATGGCAGTGGCATGCGCGCGCTCCGCGTCGAGTTGAGCCTCTGCCTCCCGGACCTCCTTTAGTATCACCAGGTTGAACCGCTGGTCCGCCTGCACCATGGGGGACTCGGACGCCGGCACGAAGTCGACGTCCATCATCTCATACCCATCGGGGGCCTTCTGCGCCACGACCTCCGCCATGAACATTGGATCGGCTTCCTCCTCCTCGTAGCTTGGCTCCAGAGAACTCAGGATTGGCCCACCGCAAAGCGAGCTTGGGAACGGAGGTCTCTGGCGCCGACCGCTGCTGCGATTTCTGTGCGTTGCTCCAGCGTCAGCATCTTGTAGTACGTGATCTTGCGGCACACCATGGCTTTCCGACGAACTATGGGACGCTTGATGCGGGCTAGGGGATCGAAATGTGGGGGAAGGGGCTGGAGATTAGGTGTGGTTTTAGGGCAGTGGCTGGCGTAGGCCGAGCACCGAAGGTTCTGGTGTGAATAGTGGTTCCGGTGACGACCGGTCAATCAGTTTTGACTGTACATCGCTCTTGTCACCTTCGCGTTGCAGCCCCGCACGCTGGACCCTCCACATCTCTCACCGAATGGAACGCGCTTCGTCTTGCGTTTTCGCTCGCTTGTGGGACCGCAGTTGAGAGCAAACCGATGTCCTTCCCCCTCCCTCGCCCGCGTCATTTTATGCGGAGTAAATAAAAACAGAGGGAGTATACTACGGATGAGGATCCCCTGACGTGGCCGAACCCATTGAGTAACTGACATGCGGGGCCTAGCAAGCATGGGGTCCGCCAGTAAGTGACCGAAAGGGAGGGTAAGGCAGGTATACGTATGTGAAAGGAGCTTCCAATGATATAATTTTCACATTATACATCTCATGTACTATTAATCTTGTCAATAGTCAAATGCGGTTTTGAAAAACGCATTAGAGCATGGTTAATAATATAGCCAGTCGATGGCTATAAGGAACTGCCATGTCATCTATAGCCATCATCTATTATATGCACTCATACAGTAGTGTGGGCTATAAGGTTGGCTATTTCCCGCAAAAAAAATTATAAGGTTGGCTATTGTATTAGTACTTTTTTCCATCTCCTCTCCATCTCTTTCTTCATATTTATTGTACGTATTTAACTAGGAATGCGTATATAGCTAGGCTCTTGCATGAGAGCTCACTCCCCTTACTTTTTCACATCTCTCTCCTCCACATAGGCCCTATATAAATGGAAGGAGGGAGTACAACTATGAGCACTGCATACTCTAGTACAGATGTTGTCAGTACTCCACTAGTACTATTGGACAGGGAGCTTAAAAAAGTTACTATTGGACTGGCTATACATGGCGAAATCCTAGTAGGAAAAGCATGCGCGAGAACAAGCACATTCACGTGGTTGCAAACAAATTGGAAACCATCTCGAGTACAAATCTAGGAGTACATACGAATCTAACAATATTGATTGGGCGTTGTTGAATGTTGATACTTTTTTTATCAAAGTAGAGATAATTTGACTACACATAAAACTTATATGTAAACTAGCAAGGATAGGAGGGAGTATATTGTATGTTAAAAAATGAAACGAACATTGAATACCCCTTATATATGGTTTGCGGATGCTATGATCACCGGTTCAAAATTTTGAATCCGCCTTAGGTATCACACATGCCCCCACTCGTTCTCTCTCGATTTCATCTCGGGGCCCAGAGATCGATTGAAAGAGGACTAGGGTGGGTACAATATACTCCCTCTGATCCACACAGACCCCCCCCCCCCCCCCCGCGGGTCATTTATATCATAGAAACAGACCAAACCTTTATCTCCTTGCATGACACGCAATTGATCTCTGAATATCAATCGATCTCGTCAACATGTGTCGGGGCATGCATGAACCGAATGGGATGCCAAAACTAAGACGCGAAGCGACACGTAGTGGAGGCAAAGTGAAACTTCAAACGAACCGTTTGTTTGTATGCATGTCGGACAAATTACAAATAAACATGGAAATACAAGCATGGTCTAGGCTCACATGCGAATGATACTCGGCAGAGTGTTCAAATGAGGCATGCGGGAGGATGGAATCGACCGGAGGGAGACATGATCGATGGAGAAGAGGGTTGGAGATGAATGAGAAATAAGCAAACGCCACATGATTATACTTGACTGACTCAAATAAACAATAAGTTGTCTCGCTTGGCCTACATAATGAAAGGCTTAATGCGCAACGCGGAGCACTGACGCTCGAATATGGCCGGGAAAACAGGGAAACCAACATGTGGGGCACATCTGTCGGGACGACGTAGCGCAAACTAGTCCAATGGAGGAGCTGGCCCACGACCTCCTCGCCACCGGGAACCGTTCATGTGGGTCGTGGGGGCCAAGAACGTGGTGCAGCTCCAGCACCGCCTCTGGACACGGCGACCGCGGTGAGCGACACGCTCATCGTCGCTAGACACGGTCGGTTTCAGTGTGCCGAGGGTGGCGTTAGTGCTGTGGCACGACCAACAGCTAGTATGTTTGGTTTGTGCCCAAGGTTGCCCCATCAAAGCATTGGGTAGCCAGGTTTTGGTTGCCCATGATTTGGCCGACATCGGCAAGAAAAATGAACTAGAGTTGGCTAGAGTTCATTGGCATGCCAAAAAAATGACAACCATCCATTTTTGGGTCATGACCAAAACCTCAAAAAAATGGCAACCATCCAAACAAAGACCAATCTTTGGATCATGACCAAAATTTTGGTAAGGTGCACTTTGGCCACAATCCAAACACAACCCAACACTCGGCTCGTCGAGGATGCACGGGGCGCCGAGACGCGTCCGTGGAGTGGTGTAGCGCGGCCAACTGCATCCTCAGGACCTGAGACCATGCCGGGTCGTCTTGCTTTTTCAATGACATACGTCGATCGCATGTGAGCAAAGGGCATCTCCAACGCTGCCACGACCGCAGCTGACTTCCCTGGCACACCAAAAACCCTCGTCCCTCGCGCTGTCGCGCGGTGCGTTCCCAGCCAGCGCCAGCTGCCCGCATTCATGCCGTCTGTCCGTATGCCGTCATTAAGAGGCTCGGTGCCCGAGGAACCAACTCCGGCGACTTAATGACGCCCCAGTACGCTTGGCCTCACCGGAATGCGCTACTTAAAGCGGCAACGCCCATCTAACCTCCACACCATAGCGCATCGTCCTCCTACCTGGCACCACATCCGCCATGACCGCAAGCACGAACGCTCTGCGGGAGAGCTTGTCTTCGGGGATGGAGCTCGAGGTCGCCGCCCTCGCTCAAGACGCCGCACAAGCGGTGGCCACGCTGGCGGCCGACGACGGGAGCACCGTCAGCCATGCGTCCTACTTGTCGCCGTCCAACGTCCGGCACCGCCAAGGTTGGGGACTCCTCCGAGGATGAGTAGGGCATGGGAGGCGGCAGGGCATGGTGTGCCAACTGACCAGTCTGTCTCCCGTGTTCTACTTTTCCTCGCTGGAGACCGCACCTTCACTTCACGGGTCTTGAACCCCGCCCCCGTACATGGAGATCGTAGATGGAGGACGTCGGTCGCCACTGTAGAATAGGTTTAGGGTCGGGTTTCTTTTATTTTTCTGTCCTATAAAAGTTCGAAATGTAATGAAAATCTGTCGTGTTTGCATTAATCTCGGCCGGTGTATATGAACATTCACAATAATATAGTATATTGTAGGAGTACTAGCAAGATGCCCATGCGTTGCACGGAAGATCAAGATCTTGTGGGAGAAAAGGATGAACGAGGGAAGGCCTTATCTGCAAATGCACATTCACGCATTTCAGATTTTTCTACATCTACGGGAACCTATGAAAGGGTTAACATAAATTGCCTCTCTCTCTCTCCTCCCCTGATTTTCATGGTGGTGGGCCCCGCCCTCCCCCCAATCTACAATCAACAGCTCACACGTTTCACATTATGTTAATTACGTAACTGGGACTACGTAGGTGTAGCATTACTCATCCTAAAAAACCCAACTAAGCCAACCTCCCAGCATATCGCGCGGGAAAAGACCCGGCCGTGCCGTTTTAGTCGGGATTACCGGATTACTAGTAGTAGTATCGATGGATCGCGCGAAGCAACAAGTTTTTTTTGAGTAGGCGAAGCACCTAGTTTAAAAGGAAAAAAAGGCGGTACACTCACAGCACCCCTGTCGCGGTCGCATTGCACCCCACACACGTTCGGTCCTGCACACGGCTCACGCAAACGGAACGCGCTTCGGCTTGCCTCTTCACTGACACGTGGGACTGCACTTGGAGAAACCGACCATGCGCCAAACTCCCCCCGCCCACCGCGCGAAAATCCTCCCCCCACCCAAAAATTCCCCCCAAATCCTAGATTCAACGACCCTTCGGCCAACTAGCCAATAATATTCCCCAAACCCCCCTCCCCCCATCCCCCTCCACTCCATTCGCTCCGCCAAAGCCGCCCTCCCCGCCACGCCGATACGTCGGCGCCGCGGTTCATCGAGGGGACGCACGTCGATCCTCTCGCTCCCACAGTACGCTCTCGTAGACTGCCCTCCTCTAGCCGCGCCGCCACCGCTGGAGACGTTCTTGTGGAGGCGCACGGGGGTCAGCGCCGCCACCGCTGGTGACGTTCGTGTGGAGACGCACGGCGGTCAGCTTCTCTCACGGTACGCGCATTCTAAACTGAGGCCCCGTGCATGTCGGTGTAGCGCTGAATGTTAGCTGATAGACGCTGTTAATCTCACTGTTTGCCGAAGTAGTTTACAGTCAATATGCTCTGCTTAAGAAGCTTCCTTGCCCTGTTCTGCACTCAATCTTCTTAGCTGAGATGGCATGCCAAGGCCGATTAGTTGCTAAAATATCCTGCCATATATTTATTGTGACGTAGATTGCCATGGTCTAGTAGCAAATCTGTTAGGTGAAATAGCTCTACACCGTTTTATACTCGATCTTTGTTGCTGTGATGGCCTTCAATAGTTCGATGGTTGTGTGCTCGGCCTCATTGACTGCTGAAACAGCCTGCCATAATTTAGCACTCAAATCTGTTTGTTGAATTAGCTTTACATATATTTCGTTACTTAGATCTGCTCGTCCAAATATCTTGCCATAGCTTTAGACATCGACCTAGGTATTTTCTTCTGGACTTCATAAAAAAGCATATATGTTTTTCCTGTAATATCTAGTAGAAGAACTAATTTGTATGTCTAACAGATGGACAAGACTTGGATAACTTCTGCTCGAAGATTCTCCGCTGCATATGTCGAGGGGGTTGAAAACTTCATGAACTTTATCAGAGCTCAGAACGGTGGTCCGAAATCAGATGTGCTCTGCCCATGTAGCAGTTGTATGAATTCAGTTACAAGACCCCAGTCAACTGTGCAAAATCATCTACACTTGTATGGGATGTCGGTCACATATACTAGGTGGGTTCATCATGGTGAAGCTGTGAACGTCAATGTTATTGACTACGTGGAAGCAGGAGATCACCATGTTGATCTGCCTGATGCTCAGGTGGAAGAGGAGGAGGAGGAGGTGGTGGTGGTGAAGCCAGTGAGTCTGACCAACATTGAAACAATGCTACGAAATGCTCGTGCATTCCGTGAACTTTCACCTGCAGAAGAAAAACGATGGGCCCGCATGTTGGAACAATGCAACGTGGCTGTCACCCCAGGAAATAAGCTGTCAGTATTCTCAACTATGGTCACCTTTCTTCAGGTTAAGACATCTGAGCGGATGACCAACAAATCATTCGATGCGATGTTGGCTGCTTTCCGCAAAGCTTTCCCAGATGCGTCTGAGCTGCCACACACCTACAGTAAAATGAAGAATTCCCTTCGTGCAGTTGGAATTGGATATGATATGATCCATGTTTGTAAGAATAATTGTGTTCTGTTCTGGAAGGATTATGCCAACTTAAGTGAATGCCCGAAATGCATATCATCAAGATGGAAAGATGGCGATGCTATGAAGAGGATTCCTCATAATGTTCTGAGACATTTTCCAATTACACCAAGATTGCAGAGGTTGTTTCATGATCCTGAAACAAGAGAGGATGTACTGTGGCATTCTAGGAACCAGGATTTCAGAGATCAGAATGTAATGAGCCATCCATCTCATAGTAGTGAGTGGAAAAGCTTCAATCAGAAGCACGAAACGTTTGCTGCTGACCCGAGAAACATTAGACTTAGCTTAGCTTCAGATGGATTTAACCCATTTGGCCACCAGAGCGCCACATATAGCATGTGGCCAGTGCTTGTTATCCCTTACAACATGCCTCCAAATGTCTGCACCAAAGAATCAAACTACATGATGGCCTTGCTCATCCCAGGTCCAAAAATTCCTGGAAAGGATTTTGATTTGTTCATGGAGCCTCTTGTGGAGGAACTTCACCAGCTATGGAAGGGTGTTCTCACTCGAGACCTATATAGCAGCCCACCAGCTGATTTCTTTCTGCGTCCTGTTATAATTTGGTGCATCCATGATTATCCGGCTTTGGGCACTATGTCAGGGCGAACGACACATGGTTACAATGCATGTGTTCGCTGTGACAGGAATCCGCTGTCATATGCAATACTTAGCAAGATCTGTTACATTGGACACCGCCGTTTGCTTGCCAAGGACAAGCCGCATCCTAGAAAATACTGAAGACATGTGTTCGATGGAAAGCATGAAAACCGTGATGCGCCAAAGAGGCTCACCGCCGATGAGTTGCAAGTGGAATTAGAGAAGGTCAGGCATATTACACCAGGAAACCATCCTGATAATGGTAGCAGGAAAAGGAAGCGTGGCAGGGCAGAAGAGAGATTATTGTTTACCCGCAGGTCCACTTTGTGGGACTTGGAGTATTTGAAAGATTTGGATCTGTGGCATAATCTTGATGTGATGCACATCGAGAAAAATATATGTGACAGCATTATCGGCACATTTCTTAATATTGAAGGCAAGACAAAAGATACCTTAAAATCTAGGATTGATTTGACACACCTGGGTATCAGAAAGGATTTGCAGGTGCAAGATGAAGGTAAACCACGGGATATGGCACCAGCTGTGTACGTCTTGGACAAGGTAAAAAGAAAAGAATTCTGCAAGGTCCTGTCACATGTGAGATTCCCACATGGATTTGCTTCCAACCCTGAAAGGAGAGTCAGTTCAGATGGAGACAAGGTACAAGGGTTGAAAACTCATGACTGCCACGTCCTACTTCAAAAGGTTTTACCTGTTATCCTTAGAGGATTGGGCCGCCCTGACTTATACAGAGCAGTTGCAGAGTTGGGACAATTCTTCAGGGAACTCTTCAGTAGAAATATCAGGATAGATGCTTTCGAGCATCTTAGAGACAAGATACCAACTATCCTATGCGACCTTGAGAAGATATATCCTCCAGCCTTCTTTGATGTGATGGTGCATTTGGCTGTTCATCTACCTGATGAGTCACTACTTAGAGGTCCAGTACAGTATGGCTGGATGTACCCTATTGAAAGGCTGCTAGGCACTTTCAGGTGCTATGTTAGGAATAGAGCTAGACCCAAGGGTTCCATTGCAGAGGCATACATTGCTACAGAAGCGTTGACATTCTGCTCAAAATACATTGAAACAGCTGATCAGCTTAGCAAAGACGTGGATGAAGACAATCCCGGGCTCAATGTTTTTTATTATTCCGTTCGAGTTACAGGGAAAAGTCGACAAGAGGACAAACCTAAAGATTTGGACAAAATGGTTTGGTACATGTTGAATAACTGTCCTGAGATACTACCTTATATCAAGTAAGTGCCAAGTAATACATCTTATACATCGTAATCTACTAAACTTGCAGCACATTCTTATATATTTAGATGTTTGACGCAATCACTATGTTGTGCAGCATCTAGAAAAAGGAGTTATTGTCGCAAAATCCAAGAAACATTGACAAACTGGTTATGGCAGGATTTGCGAAATGGTTCAAGAGCCATGTAAGCTTTTGAATTGCACTGTCAGTTTTTTTAATATATTGAGTACATAAGATGATCAGCTTGTCTATTTTCTAACCATAGGTTAAGAAGATGCGGGAGGATGGGCATGCAGTTGATGATGCCCTTTACTCACTAGCAATGGGTCCTGATATTCGGGTAAGACATTATGAATCTTGCGTTGTTGGAGATGTGTGCTACAACACCCTTGCACGATACGAAGGCAGGAAGACAGAAAACAGTGCCATCATGAGCACGGATACGTATGACAAAGAGACAACTGAAATGTATGCTAACATAACACACATTGTGTCTTGTTTTTGTCACGACAGATGTCCTAGAGAAAGGACTTAGTCGTGGAGCCATTTCTACGGGTTAGCTTAAAGGGGTTAAAGCGGACAAGGGACGCAAGAGAGTTTTATACTAGTTCGGCCCCTTACGATGAAGGTAAAAGCCTACGTCTAGTTGTGATGGAATTGATGGGGTTTCGATGACCAGGGAGCGAATTCGCTTTGCCTGAGTCTCGAGCTGTTGTTTGTTGTCCTTGAACCGCCACCGGGTCCTCCCCTTATATACATGGGTTGACGCCCGTTGGTTTACAGACTCCGAGGCCGGCTCATAATCGTGTCCGGCTCGGTCTCTGCTACTTCTATCTTACAACACAAGTTTGCATATCAATGCCGGTTTGTGTCTACAGGCCTTAAACCGGCTTTGGGCCCTGGGCCTTCATGAAACGTCACCGTCTGTCTTCATGGGCTTCAGATACAGATGAACTACTTATGAGGTTAACCCGGCCTCTCCTGGCCGGTTTACGCCCAGTGGTAATATCCCCAACATTAGGCCCCATATTGATTTGAACTGGTTCATGTCAATCCTCAATACTTAAGAAAATTTCTTCTTCAACATCTTCACACAATCTTGTAAACCGCCATGACATCATCTTCTAGGATCTTGGTAAACCGCCGTGATGTCACCTGTCATTAACGAGCCTCCGACAATCGAGGCGACAGCATCGCCTCATATCCAAAAATCCGGCTCCTCGATTTTCGCGTCAGTCGTTTATCTCCCTTATAAATAGGGCTAGGGGGTCTTTCCATTTTCCCCCTCGTGCCTCTTCACTTCATTGTCATCCTCGCGATGCTCGACCCTTCAACCCCGGCCGCCGCCGTCAACCTTCGACTGCTGCACCAACCTTGGCCGCTGCATCGACTGAATGTACCAGAGCTCCTCCGCGCGCCGCCGCTGCTCAACAGCCTCCGTAAGTCTCCCCTTTCTCTTACCATAGATCTGCACTTAGGGTTTCTGTCGTTCATCAGTGTTCGTCGCTGCCCTTCTTTTTCCTTATTTATATCCATGGATTAGATCCAAAAACCACATAGATCTCGCGTGGTAGTAGTTTAAACCACATAGATCTCATGCTTTAGTAGTTTCAGCACCTGTTTGATATCCAACTCATCTCAACTTGGTGAACTTTTAGTACGCTGGAATTTAGGTCAGAATATATTTTGTTTTTCCTACGCGCGGTAGATCTGAAATTACCATAGCAAGATGTGAAACTTGTTTCTTCCTTCTCTTACACACTTTGAATACCAGATTGGCCGGTTTAACTTCACAGAAAAATGATGACCCGGTAGATACCATTAGTCCCCTGTTGAACCGTCAATGCATTACACCGTTCCATTGTCAGACTCCGGTTTACGAATAACCAAATCCGGTTTACCAATATGCTTGTATCCTCATACCGCTGTATAGTTGTCCACTGTGAATTTTAAATCGGTAATAATCATGTTTCAGATTTCCTTGTCATGGCTAAGCAAGTCTATGACTACAATTGGGCTCCCTCTCGAGTAACCGAGGAACAGTTAAGCAACCTTGTTAAAACGGGCGCTTTAGCCAAGAAAGATGTCATCCACCGGAGGGTCCCTGGCCCGGAAAATCCTCCTACACCCAAGGACGGAGAGGTAGTCGTTTTTGCTGATCATCTCGGACGAGGTTTTAGCCCTCCCGGTTCAAAAAATTTCCGGGATGTACTAGCTAGTTTTCAACTGCGCCCTCAAGACGTTGGTCCTAACTCTATAACCAACATCTGCCACTTCCAAGTCTTTTGTGAGGTTTATCTGCAAGAGGAACCTTCAGTCGAACTGTTTCGGGATTTTTTCACTTAAACCGTCGCACAGAGTTCTCAGATGGACCCAATACGGAACTGGGCGGAATGGCGGTTCAGAAAAGGAAGGAAGTCACCTTCCCTCATCCCAAACTCCACAGTCATCCCAAAGAGTGGAACCAAACTTGGTTTTACTGCATGGATACATCTCCATCTGATGAGAATCCTTTACCGGGTTACCGCCCTGAACGCCTTAGCAACACACATCCTTTTCCTCAGAGGTTGACAGCAAGAGAACGGGCCAACTATGCTCCCCAATTATCAAAGCTTAGAGCCTTCATGGCGAACGGTTTGACAGGAGTTGATCTTGCTCATTGCTGGATAAGCTGGAGCATTCTGCCCTTAAGCCGGCGCCCCGGTTTGATGTGTGAGTACACGGGGAGTTTGAAGGATGCTCAGCGGCACATTGACATTCAGCTTACATACGAAGAAGTCACTGAGGCTGTAAGGAAAATACTGAATGAACCGGAGGCCGTCTGTGCCCAAACCGGACTACTACCTTTCTAATCCTTCAGCAAACCACTAGCTGTAAGAATCATATAATCCTTTATATCTGAATTTGCTTCTGTCCAAATATTCTCTGAAAGTGTGATTATTTTCTGACAGGGTGATGATCCTTTCTGGAACAAGAAACCATCACAAGACAAACCGGCGAAGCCGCAAGACAAACCGGTCAAGCCAGTTCGTCCAAAGACCAAGGTTGTTAAGAAACGTGCCAAGAGAAGAACCACTGCATCCTCCGATCTACTAGCTGATGACGATGTGCGTAATCCGGAACCAGAGGTAGAACTTGACTCTCTTGGTTCATTTTTTGTACATCTCATTGACAATGATTATTATCAGGACAACGCTGAAGGCAGTCACGCTGAGGATGTAGAGGTAACCATTCTTTCCTCCGATTCAGATCCTCTGCCAACATCAAAAATCCGTCAAGCAAACCGGAAAGTAAAATTTTCTCACCCTCTTGCTTACTTGGACCCAAACTTTCTTTTGAAGACGCAGCAGCACGAAGCTCGCCGTACAACCCGGCACAGCGGCCAGGTAGTTACCTCCGCCGATTTACCGAACAGTCCGGTTCGGAAACGCCGATCAGAGGTCTCTTATCCCATTGATACTTCATGCCCAAAAGCAGGTTGTTTTCGCCAGCCTCTTAACCCGTATGATTCAAATTATTAGGGTACTTCTCACTCATCCTCTGGCGAGTCCTCGGCCACACAGCTTGCACCCCTCAAAACAGTTCCTGGGTGAGCTATACACATGTCTTTACTCTTGATGTGTTATCTTTACATACTGTACTAATCCTTATGTCTATCTTTTGTCAGCGCCAAGCCAAGACCCAGCAAGAAAGCTCGGTTAAACAAACCGGCTGATGATAATGTAGCTGCTGAACCAGAGACAACTCCCGATCTGGAAGAAACCGACGCTGACGCCATGCTTCACAATCCGCCGCTTCAAGACCATGATTTCCTTACTGAACAAGTGCAAGTTGACACTACCAGCCATGCAGACCGGGCAACCAGCCTTATCCGAACTGATGACAAACCGGTCAGTCCAGCTAAGGACACTGATAAACCGCCAACTCCGGTGAAGGCTGCTGATGAACAAGATGATGACGTTATGATTAATGGTACTGGCCACACCACTCCTGGCAATCCTGTAGCTTTGTCAAAGCATACTGCCAAGGATGATCTCTCTGCTATAGGCAAAGGCAAATGGAATGCTGATTTATCAAGCTACGCCCATCTCAATGCTCAAGATATTCACTCTGGCTTCTTGAACCATCTGTATACCAGCCGTGACTATGAAGCTAGTTTGGTAAACTTGATGAAGTAGCGATATGAGGTAACTACTGTTTTTCTCTTTTGTCCAATTGCAATTTATCAACTCCTAGTAGCCCCCAAGTGACGGTTTATGATACCAATCTAAACCGGGACTTTTGTCATGACTTAACTTTGCATACTGCTCTTTCGCCGGTATAGCCCCCAAGGGCCGGTTTATCTTTATAAAGATGAACCGGGACTGTAAAAGAATTCCCATACCAACAGTTTTTGAGCAAACACACATTAGCCCCTAAGTGCTAAGATTAATACTTGTATTGTACTTGGGACTTGTAGAAATTTCTGATAAGGAGCAAATATGCATTAGCCCCCAAGTATCAAGGGGGTAACTTGTTATGTGCTTGGTACTTCAAATATGTACTGTCAACTCACTATGTACCTGTCTCTTTGTAGGCTGAACTGAGCAAGAAGGAAAGCCAAACCGCTGATCTGCAAGAAAACATCAAGTCCCAACAGGCCGAAACTTCCAAAGCAAAAGATGAGCTGACGAGCGCCTTAGCCGCTATGGAAAAGCTAAAAGAAAGCTTTGCGAAAGAGCGGGCGGATTGGAACACAGAGAAATCCGCTTTGCGGAAAAGAGCTGAAGAGGTCTACTGCAAGGGCTGGCGCTCTGACCGCACTAACCCGGGCAAAAGCATGGGTGCCTAATCTTGATCCCACGGACGTGGCTAAAGGCTACCCAAGCTTAAAAGAAGAGGGATCAGAGATTGGCACTGATGATCTTCGCGCCATAAACCGGGAAGTACGTCCACTGGCTTGTCAACTTGCTGAAGAGGCTGATCTTTCATTTTACCAGGCGAGCTATGATACCAATAACAAGCGGGTTGCTGCACCAACTCCTGAGGCTCAAAACCTGATCCCTCCAATCCGTAAGCACACTTATGCCCCTGATATTGAACCGTCCACCCTTATAAGCGACGAAGCTGTGTTCCAAGCTTTAACAGGGATCGACTGGACAACTGTTGACTTCTAGCCGCTGGGTTGAGACGAAGAAGATGAACCGGTGCAAGATGATTCGCAGCCGTCAGGTCAAGCTGCTCAGCTATCTTAACCCGGGGGCCGGTTTCATCTTCCATACTGCAATGTTTATTGAAAAACAATTATTTCTTTGGGCACTGAAACGCCTTGTAATAGGCTAGTTAAAACACTTGGTCTGTTATGCCTTCGTGCATATTTATCTGCAACTGATGCGTGTTAATCCGCCATGCTTGAGATATGATGTTCATAATCCATAGTTATTTATTCAAGCTGTTCCTGCAGATAAGAAGCTTAAAGCGCCCTGGAGGTTTACCACCGGGCGGGCCATGATACCCAACTATATATAGGACCAAGGTTTATAACCAAGGTTGTAAAAGATAACCAAATATGGAAATATATGATACCTGTGATCTTTAGGCATAGTGTTGGCTGACCAACCTTGTAATGAGGGTAATAACCCTAATCCAGAGTAAAAGTATCTCCTGTTATACAATGCCGGTTTACAATAAAACCGTTCCGGGTTGTGATAAACACCGGTTTATTCCATACTGGTGACTATGAGTCAAAACCAGACCGGGCTGATAGTCTCCGGATTATAACTTGATCATCTACTGACAACTTGTAGTTGACAGCCTAACCGGGTTGATAAACACCGGTTTGAAAACATCACAAATCTTAGCAAAAGAAAAAGAAACTTAGCAAAAGGCAAATAAAACCGTTGTAGTCGAGGCTTTTCACGGGCTGCCAGGCCCCAAATTTGATCAAGAGGTGTTGCTATGGTTCGGGTTCGACCAAGCCCCCAAGTGATGCTGTGGCATTACGCCGATCAAGAGGCGTTGCTATGGTTCGGGTTCGACCAAGCCCCCAAGTGATGCTGTCGCATTACGCCGATCAAGAGGCGTAGCTATGGTTCGGGTTCGACCAAGCCCCCAAGTGATGCTGTGGCATTACGTCGATCAAGAGGCGTTGCTATGGTTCGGGTTCGACCAAGCCCCCAAGTGATGCTGTGGCATTACGCCAATCAAGAGGCATGGCTATGGTTCGGATACGACCAAGCCCCCAAGTGATGTTGTGGCATTACGCCGATCAAGAGGCGTGGCTATGGTTCAGATACGACCAAGCCCCCAAGTGATCTAATATAAAGCTTTGAGAAGCTGAATCAAGGGGTAAACCGGACGCCGCTTTGTAAGCTCCATGTAACCACACATGATGTAATAAAAGAACAGATACCCCGCTTTAGCTGAGGTTCCGGTTTATTATATTTATCATAATATATACAATGTCATAATATGTACATAAGCAGAGCCTGTAGCTCAAGTATAGTAGGGCCGAAGATGAGCAATATTCCACGGCCGGTTGGTCTCCTCCGATTTACGTGAGTCTTTGCGCTCTCGAACATCGATTAGGTAGTATGACCCGTTGTGCAGATTCTTGCTGACCACAAAAGGTCCTTCCCAAGGGGGGGATAGCTTGTGCATATCTGTCTGATCCTGGTTGAGTCGAAGCACCAAATCTCCTTCCTGAAAGGTTTTGGTTCTAACCCGGCGGCTATGATAACGACGCAGATCTTGCTGATAAATCGCCGAACTGGCTGCCGCCATGTCACGCTCCTCATCTAACAGGTCAAGAGCTTCCTGCCATGCCTTCTCATTGTCAGCTTCAATGTATGCCGCTACACGAGGTGAGTCATGACGGATGTCACTAGGAAGAACCGCTTCCGCTCCATAAACCATGAAGAACGGTGTGTATCCTGTCTATTTGTTGGGTGTGGTATTGATGCTCCATAACACTGAAGGTAGCTCCTCAACCCAACAACCCGGCGTCCATTGCAAAGGAACCATAAGCCGGGGTTTGATGCCTCTCAGGATCTCTTGATTGGCCCTCTCCGCTTGACCATTGGACTGGGGGTGAGCCACTGATGATACGTCAAGCCGGATGTGCTCACGTTGACAGAACTCCTTCATGGCACCCTTTGACACATTGGTACCATTATCTTTTATAATGCTGTGTGGAAAGCCAAACCGGAAGATCACCTTTTTGATGAATTGAACCGCCGTGGCCGCGTCACACTTACTAACTGGCTCGGCCTCTACCCATTTTGTGAACTTATCAACCGCCACCAAAAGGTGGGTCTTCTTGTCCTTGGACCTCTTGAAAGGCCCAACCATATCCAGCCCCCAAGTTGCAAACGACCAGGCGATTGGAATCATTCTCAATTCTTGAGCTGGTACATGAGCGCGCCTTGAGAATTTCTGACAACCATCACATCTTTTGACCAAGTCCTCGGCATCAGCATGAGCTGTCAACCAATAGAAACCGTGACGGAACGCCTTGGCCACCAAAGATTTTGAACCGGCGTGGTGACCACAATCTCCTTTGTGGACCTCACGCAAAATTTCACGGCCTTCCTCAGGAGACACATAGCGTTGAAACGCCCCTGTCACACTGCAATGATGTAACACTCCATTGATAACAGTCATGGACTGGGAACGGCGGGTTATCTGCCTGGCCAAAGTCTCATCCTCTGGTAACTCGCCCCGGTTTATGTACGCCAAATATGGAACCGTCCAATCCGGGATAACATGAAGAGCCGCCACAAATTGGGCCTCCGGATCAGGAACAGCCAAATCCTCTTCACCAGGGAGCTTGACGGACGGATTGTGCAAAACATCCAAGAAGACATTAGGTGGAACCGGTTTACGCTGGGAACCCAGGCGGCTTAAAGCGTCCGCCGCTTCATTGCTTTGTTGGTCCACATGATCGACCTGATATCCTTTAAAGTGACCTGGAACAATATCCACCTCACGATGATATGCTGCCATGAGTGGGTCCTTGGAATCCCAAGTGTCGGACACTTGTTGAGCCACCAGATCCGAGTCACCGAAGCACTTAACTCGGCTTAAGTTCATCTCCTTAGCCATCCGAAGACCATGGAGTAAAGCCTCATACTCAGCTGCATTGTTAGTGCAAGGGAACATTAAACGAAGAACATAACAAAACTTATCACCTCGTGGGGAAGTTAATACGACTCCAGCCCCCGAGCCCTCCAATTGCCTGGACCCATCAAAATGAATAGTCCAATAAGTATGATCCGGCTTCTCTTCTGGCGCTTGTAACTCTGTCCAATCATTGATGAAATCCACAAGTGCCTGAGATTTGATCGCCGTTCGGGGCATGTATTTCAACCCGTGAGGCCCGAGCTCGATAGCTCGCTTAGCAATCCGGCCGGTTGCTTCCCTGTTCTGGATTATATCTCCCAAAGGAGCAGAGCTGACCACCGTGATGGGATGACCTTGGAAATACTGCTTCAGCTTCCGGCTTGCCCTGAAAACCCATACACCAATTTTTGCCAATGCGGGTACCTCTGCTTGGACTCAATAAGTACCTCACTGATATAGTAAACCGGCCGCTGAACCGGATATTCCTTTCCTGCCTCCTTGCGCTCTACCACAATAGCCACACTAACAGCCCGAGCGTTAGCTGCCACATATAGCAGCAACAGTTCTTTGTCAACCGGAGCGGCGAGAATCGGCGGATTAGCTAGCTGCCGCTTTAAGTCCTCAAATGCTTCATTAGCGGCGTCACTCCAGATGAAGTTATCCGTTTTCTTCAGCATCTGATACAAAGGGATGGCCTTCTCGCCAAGGTGACTGACAAACCGGCTCAACGCGGAAATCCGGCCTGCCAGGCGTTGAACATCATTGATACACTTCGGTTTAGTCAAAGAGGTGATGGCTTTGATCTTTTCTGGATTAGCTTCAATGCCCCTGTTAGACAACAAAAAACCCAAGAGTTTGCCTGCAGGTACACCAAAGACACACTTGGCCGGATTAAGCATCATTTTATAAACCCGCAGGTTATCAAAGGTTTCCTTCAAGTCATCAATCAATGTTTCCTTCTTCCTTTATTTTACCACAATATCATCCACATAGGCATGAACATTGTGGCCGATCTGCTTATGAAGACAATTCTGTACACACCGCTGATAAGTCGCCTGGGCACTCTTGAGCCCAAAGGGCATGGACACATAGCAGAAGGCTCCAAAGGGAGTTATGAAGGCTGTCTTCTCTTGGTCCTTAACTGCCATTTTGATCTAATGATAACCAGAATATGCATCCAAAAAGCTTAAACGCTCGCAACCCGCCGTAGCATCAATAATTTGATCAATACGGGGAAGGGAAAAAGGATCTGTTGGACAAGCTTTGTTGAGATCTGTGTAGTCCACACACATACGCCAAGTGCCATTCTTCTTGAGAACCAGCACCGGATTAGCCAACCACTCAGGATGGAATACTTCAATGATAAATCCAGCCGCCAAGAGCCTGGCTACTTCTTCTCCAATAGCTTTGCGTCTTTCTTCATTGAACCGGCGGAGAAACTGCTTGACCGGCTTATACTTAGGATCAACATTGAGAGTGTGCTCAGCGAGTTCTCTTGGTACACCTGGCATGTCAGAACGCTTCCATGCAAAGATGTCCCGATTCTCACGGATGAACTCGATGAGCGCGCTTTCCTATTTTGGATCTAAGTTAGCGCTGATGCTGAACTGCTTCGACGAATCGCCAGGTACGAAATCAACAAGCTTAGTCTCATCAGTCGATTTAAACTTTAGGGCCAGATCATGCTCTGTAGTTGGTTTCTTCAACGAAGTCATATCTGCCGGATCAACATTGTCCTTGTAAAACTTCAACTCTTCTGTTGCACAAACCGACTCAGCATAAGCCGCATCACCTTCTTCACACTCCAGAGCAATCTTGCGGCTCCCATGCATGGTTATAGTTCCCTTGTGACCCGGCATCTTGAGCTGCAGATAGACATAACAAGGTCGTGCCATAAACTTAGCATAAGCTGGCCGTCCAAATAGGGCATGATACGGGCTGCTGATTTTCACCACTTCAAAGGTCAAGGTTTCTGATCTTGAGTCATGCACATCTCCAAAAGCCACCTCCAGAGCTATCTTACCAACAGGATATGACGAGTTACCAGGCACCACACCATGGAACACCGTATTGGACGGTTTAAGATTTTTATCTGTTAACCCCATGCGACGGAAAGTTTCATAATAAAGGATATTGATGCTACTCCCTCCATCCATGAGTACCTTCGTGAACTTATAACCTCCCACCTGAGGTGCCACCACCAGAGCCAGATGACCCGGATTGTCAACCCCGGGTGGATGATCTTCTCTACTCCACACAATCGGCTGCTCGGACCAGCGCAGATAACGGGGCACGGCCGGTTCAACGGCATTCACCACCCTTTTATGAAGCTTCTGATCGCGCTTGTCCAAGCTAGTGGTGAAGACATGATACTGTCCGCTATTCAACTGCTTTGGGTTGCTCTGGTAACCCGACTGCTGCTGCTGCTGATTGCCCTGATGATTATAGCCACTTTGATTACCCTGATTACTTTGATTCTTATGTCCACCCTGATTGCCATGGAATCCTGAACCGGAATTCCTCCGCCATAACCCGGCCCATGAGAGCCAGAGCCTGAACCGCCTCCTGATCCATGATCATACCGGAAAGAGTCAGAATTTTTGAACTCTTGCATGATGTAACAATCTTTCCAGAGGTGTGTGGATGGTTCATCCTTCGTCCCATGCTTTGGACAGGGCTGGTTCAACACATACGACAAACGGTCCGGATTAGGATTTGGCATTCCACTGCGCCGAGGTGGTTTACCCTTACGCCGCTGGCCCTTGTCGTGTGTACTAGTGTTAGCCACAAAGTCTAAACCGTAGTCCGCTTTACGCTTGCCGCCGTTTCCATGACCCGCCGGGTTGGGGTGCTGCCCCTTGGCGTTGCCGCTCTTCTTTCCCTTCCCTGTCTTATCATCATCAAACTCGGGATCCTTGGTACTATCAGAGTCGGCATACTTCACTAGTGCAGCCATGAGGGTTCCCATGTCATTACAATGATGTTTGAGCCGTCCCAACTTTAACTTCAGGGGTTCAAACTGGCAATTGCCTTCCAATGTTAAAACTGCGGTGTCAGCGTTGATGCGGTCCGATGAGTGCAAAATCTCCGAAACCTGACGCACCCAACAGGTTGTTGACTCTCCTTCCTCCTGGACACAGGCAGCTAAGTCCACAATTGACATGGGCTGCTTGCATGTATCCTTGAAATTCTGAATAAACCGGGCTCTCAACTCGGCCCATGACCTGATAGAATTAGCCGGTAAGCTCTTTAGCCAAGTGCGGGCCATTCCTTCTAGCATCATGGTGAAGTACTTCGCACATGCCGCATCCACGTCCAGCATCTCCATGGCCATCTCATAGCTTTCGACCCATGTTTCAGGGGATAAATCGGCGGTGTAATTCGGCACCTTGCGCAGGCCCTTGGAATCTTTGGGTAGGCGCACATTGCGCAACGCTGGGACAAGACATGGCACTCCCAAGGAACTAGAGGTAACTCCTGGTTCCACCGATGTGGTTGGACGAACCGGAGTACGCTCACGGGCTTCGTGCTACGCCGCTAACTCGGCCTCTCTGCATGCCCGAGCCCGGTCCACCACTCCCTGAGCATCACCAGCGCCACCCGCCGGGTTATGGCCACAGGGTGGATCACGGTTCCGCGCATTGCTTGATACTGCCGGTTCATCCATATGCCTGCTGTAACTCCGGCTTGGACGGGGAGTGGAATAAATCCGATCGCGACTATATGAATAAGCCTCCTGTTGAACCAAGGTTGTCTGAAGAAGCTCCTTGACCCGACGCGTCTCGACCGCTGCTGGAGAATCGCCTTCGATCGGGATGGCCGCCAGCCGTGAAGCGGCAGCGACAATGTTGTCCATTGGGTTAGAATAGTGACCCGGTGGCGTGGGGACATGTGTTGCCACAATGTTGTTCTGAAGAGGCGGATCCGCCAAACGTGGCTGAACCGGCGCCCCTGCCCCCGGTGCCTCCGCCCGGTTTACCACCGGCGGGTTACTGGTCCCTGCTCCTGGGGTGTCAAAGAGATTTCTAGCGTCATAAACCGGTGGCAAGCGAGATCGATGCCTCCTCTTCAAGACTTCGTTCGATGCACTCTGATCCAGCATAATCCGGTAAGCTTGTGCATCGAAAGCGGCCCGCTCCGCGGCTATCCTCGTATCCTCAGCTGCTAAGTCGATTTTGGCCTGGGTGATCTGATCTTTTACTTTCGCAATTTCCGCATTGTGTGCATCCTGATTCGCCGGGTTAACCTCCGCCATCAGTGTTGCCAACGCGTCAAATAGATCAGATAAAACCTGAGCTGGCGGTCGCACAGGGCCTCCTGCCCCGGCCGCTGCTGCTGCTGCTGATCCAAAAATCATCGCCGCTGCGGTCGAAGAATGGAGCGCTGGTTGCGTGCCGGCCATGAAGATCGCCACCCGGTTTGGCAGATCAAAGGGGTCCGGAATACTGTCGCCATCGGAACAGCCCCCAATCCGGCCATCTTGTAACTGATATAACGACTCGGTCTCTCCAGTCGATGACTCGTCGCCGGAATAAACGACGGTCTCACCACCAGATTCCGATCTATCCTCAGATTCCCCTCCATGGATAACTCCCACGAAGGCACGCTTCATGACAGGCTTGACCCGGGCAGATCTCGCACGCTGAGCCGTTTCGACGAGGTCGGTGCAGATGTCTGGCTCAGGGCCCGGTTCGCCGATCTTGCCAATGAAAACGTGTATGCCACCAAAGGGGACCCGGTACCCGTACTCGATTGAGCCGGCCTCGGGGCCCCAGCCTGCATCGTCGATGTAGAGCTTTCCGCGATGACTCTTGGTCATCCGGCCCACAGCGTAACCCTTGAGTCCTTCGAAGTTGCCCTCCAAGAACTTGAAACCATCGTGCGATAGCCCCACGGTGGGCGCCAACTGTCGTGGTTTTGTCACAGAAGATGTCCTAGAGAAAGGACTTAGTCGTGGAGCCATCGCTACGGGTTAGCTTAAAGGGGTTAAAGCGGACAAGGGACGCAAGACGGTTTTATACTAGTTCGGCCCCTTACGATGAAGGTAAAAGCCTACGTCTAGTTGTGATGGAATTGATGGGGTTTCGATGACCAGGGAGCGAATACGCTTTGCCTGAGTCTCGAGTTGTTGTTTGTTGTCCTTGAACCGCCGCCGGGTCGTCCCCTTATATACATGGGTTGACACCCGTCGGTTTACAGACTCCGAGGCCGGCTCATAATCGTGTCCGGCTCGGTCTCTGCTACTTCTATCTTACAACACAAGTTTACATTCAATGTCGGTTTGTGTCTATAGGCCTTAAACCGGCTTTGGGCCCTGGGCCTTCATGAAGCGTCACCGTGTGTCTTCATGGGCTTCAGATACCCGGCCTCTCCTGGCCGGTTTACGCCCAGTGGTAATATCCCCAACACATTGTTCAGTTGCAGTATATCTCCAGTTTCGGGGATCATCGGTGTGTGGTTCTGTTGTGCTGTCGTTGGTATAACCTGTTTTCCAGGATCGCAAAACCCAGAGCTGATGATTATTTCAAATCCATCAATGTCAAGGCGGCGTACCAGACCAACAAGCCTTTATTTTGGCAAATCAAGCAACACAGATATTTTTCTTGGAAGACACATTTGCACGTAGTGATAACTGGAGAGTAGTGCAAAGGTTTGAGCAGAGGAATTCGTTTAATGAAGTTGCACAACAAGATGATGCTTACACTGCTCCTGATGTACAAGATAACACAGATGTTCCTAATATATTTGAGAACCATCACGTCAATGACGCCGGAGAAAAGATTGCCTGTCGTGCTGTGGACATACAAGAGTTGATCAAGAAGAAGCCAACGTTCGAGGATGTTGAGGACGAAGAAGAAGATGACACCATGGGGAATTACGATTCAGACTGATACACATGGCGAAGATGTTGACGCTGCTGTTGCGGATGATGATAACATTGTTTTTGTCGTATTTGCCAGTCAGAAGACGTTTTTTTATCTACTATGTGAAATTGTGTTTGCTATGACAACTGAAACCTGATGAACATGTTGTTTAGTATTTTCCTATGAGAACATCACTTGTTATGTATGCTGATTTGTGTTTGGTGATTGTATGACGACTAAAACATGATGACATTGTTGTTTACTTGTACTCATATTTGGCTGTGAAACTTGAATTTGATGACATAGTTTGCTGTTGGACTGCAATTTGCTTGACGTCTTCGAATGAGAACAAAGCTGACCCGACAGGTCCTCTGCTAATTTATTTATTTATTACCAAAAGGGCGTCTGCTATTTATTTATTTATGAGCAAAAGGGGATGCCCTCTGATTTCCGTTAATAGAAATCATTAGATGTTCACAACACTACGCCCAGCCTGCTACACATGTTTCATTCATTACTAGTTTCAGCAAAGTGCTCATGTCATAGTCCCTGAATACATCACGAGTGCTACATACACTGCAAATAAAGAGACAATCATCCTACAGAGCACATCGATTTTGCCCATTATCTTCACAAGCTCTTTCATCTCCTCATTGCTGTCAAGGCCGTTCAGCAGCTGTTGCTTGGGCATGATCAGAGGAACTGCATCTTTAACCTTCTGCTCTGCATCTTCCTCTTCTGTCGTTCCTTCAGTAACTTGTCCAACACCCCAACCTGCTGGTATTGAGATTCCTCGGCTAACCAAATAATCAGCGTAGTTGCACTCCCCCACATCAGCAACTTCCCAGAAATACAAATCACACGAATCTTCCCTTTTCTACACGAATCAAATTGGAAGATCATCAACCAAACTATTAGAAAAATCAGCAACTAAAAGCAGCAGAACAACACTTAAACATATTATTACCCCATGATTCGGGCATTTGTAGAAGACTCGGCCAGGGTTGAGGATTATGGTTGAGACGTGACGGATGACTCTGCATGATTTGCAGCAGTGGCACCACACCAACGGCAGCGGGTTGCGATGAGCAACCGGCTACGGTGCGCGTGCCGGCGGGGGTGTGATGAGACCCACAGGCGATGGTACGGGTGGGGACTTGGCGCATATTTGGTTGTTGCCTGCTGAAGAGCAGGTGGACGAGCAGCCAGCGGACATGGTTGCTGCGTCGAGAGCTTATGATGCTAGGCAGAGTAAGTAGAGAAGAGGAGAAGTGAACTTTGGATATGTCAGTTTCATTACTTGCAGAGTCACATAGCACCATATATAGTCATAGTCTAGGTTTGGATTCGAACCAGCTACAGGAGCATGTCTCTCTTTTTTCTATAACTCAGCAATATCTCTTTACTGGTATACTAGCTTGTTCTGTACGCCTTCTCAAGTCTTTGATTCCTCCACCTGACATCTGGGACCCATCGGAAGGGTCTCTGTATTTCGCGAAAAAAACGTGCCCCCCGCTGACAGGTCGGACCCACCAGCTATCTTCGCACGCAAGGAAGTGCCTCCTTATTACGCACAAAAAAAAAAGAATACTCCCCCTGCCAGCTAGAACCCAGCATCGTGGGAGGTTGACTTGTGGGCCTACCAAGTTGACGGGGACGGAGGGCTTTGTCAACTTAGTCAATATGAACGATTCTAGCTCCAGTTACCGTACGATGTTCATCCAACGGCAGTAGTGCTTCTTCAACCTCTGGTCTTCTTGCTCCAGCCGCCCAAAGCAGCGCCGGTCGTGCCGCATGCTCCTGCCTCCCGTGGCCGGCTATGCTGCCGTGGAGGCCTCACCGCCCCCTACTATTCCCACCACTGGCCAGGCCCTGCGGCGACGGCAACCTCACACCGCAGCCAAACCAGTGAACCCTCGTACTCCTCCCCGCGCGGGCTTCCACTGCCGCGTCTTCCCCGGCTCCGCGTCGTCCCCTTCCTAGGCCTCGCCATCGTCCACCGCCCTGGTGCTCTCCGCGCGGCGTGGTCAACGTGGTCAAGGAACGGCTTCCATCGGACATGGACTGTACGTGGAGAGGCTGACAGCTGGGTCCACGGCCGCAGCAAGGAAGTGCCTCCTTATTACGCGCAAAATAATTATTCCTCCACCTGACAGCGGGGACCCACCGGACGGGCCACCGTATTTCATGAAAAAAAACATTCCCCCCTGACTGCTGGGACCCACCAGCTACATCTTCGCACGCAAGGAAGTGCCTGACAGTCGGGACCCACCTGTCGAAGCGTACGTAGCGTTCTCATTCTGGTCGCGAACGTGTACGTACATACTGGTCGATGTAGAGGCGCGCACATGTCGTAGTAGAGGCGCGCACGTAGCATGTACACGTACGTACAGCAGCCAGGGTGCAAGAAAGTAAATACGGCCACGTACGTACATACGGGTGGGGTCTCGAACGCCTACTCGCGCGTACGTACGGCCAGGGCTTGTGTACATGGCTGGGTCGGAACGGAGAAACAGCGTCGTCGTCATGTTCATGGGGAGCCAACGGAATGCGTCGTGTTCATCGGGAGGAAACGGAACGCGTGGGAGCCAACCGGCTTGGATGGAACAGCCGATGGAAACGAGGCGTGGCATACCGCAGAACGGAGGAAACGGCCTTGTGTTCAACCGACCACGTTCGAAACGGGATCATGTTCATCGGGAGGGGTCTGGCGTACCGCAAAATGGAGGAAACGGACCTCCTACGGTCGAAACGGGGTCCTGTTGATCGGGAGGGGTGTGGCGTACCGCGAAACGGAGGAAACGGACTTGTGTTGGAGCGCTACGGTCGAAACAGGGGTCCTGTTCATCGGGAGGGGTGTGGCGTACCGGAAAACAGGACTCCACGGGATACTGTTCATCTCCACCGTCGACCCCCTCCAGCCTCCACGGGCTACTGTTCATCCACCGTCGGCCTCCTCCGGCCTCCACCTGCGACTGTTCATCCACGGGCTCCTGTTCATCCAGCCTCCACCGCGCGCTACTCCACCGGCTACTGTTCAACCAGCCCTCTCCACGGGCTCCTGTTCAACCACCCCTCCACGGGCTACTGTTCATCCTGCCCTCCACCATCTACGTTCATCCTGCCCTCCACGAGGTGGTCCTGTTCATCCTGCCCTCCACGGGGTCCTGCTCATCCAGCCCCAACCGACTCGAACGATCGGGGTCCTGTTCATCCACCCCACCGGGAACTGTTCATCCAAACCCCCCAGCAACGCTCACTGTTCATCCAGAGGCAACGCCACGGGGTCCTGTTCATCCACCCCCATCGGGAACTGTTCATCCAAACCCCCCCAGCAACGCTCACTGTTCATCCAGGGGCAGCATTGATCGGCTTCAGTTAGCAGCAGTAGCGAAGGAATCGCTCGATCGGGTTCAGTTAACAGCCATCGATCGATCGCTCGGGTTCAGTAACGCATAGCCTGCAGTGCAATCGCTCGGGTTCAGTTAGAGCCCAACACCTCACACCCACGCGCATGCGTGTACGAGAGAAACGCGCATCGCTCGGCCCCGACCACCCACCGTAACCGGGAACACCCTGATATTTTCCTCGCCCTCGGTTATTTCTGTCATGGACGGCCAAAAGAATGTCATGCAGCTGCGTCTCCGGCCCGCCCAGGACGAAAAGCCCATATGATGATACCGGGTTTTGTCACAACTATCGTCATAGAAGTGTCATAAGTATGACACAAAAGATTTTCGTTCGGCCCAAAATGTCACGGATGTGTCTTTTTTTGTAGTGTCTCAACCGGGCCTTGAACGAACTTAAGGGACTCCCTTTGGGCCAGTGGCCGCAATATGGTCGTGTGCACGGCGCTGGAGACGGCGCCACATGGAAGGTGTTTTACAACAAGGGCCCGGAGGCCAAGAAGCAGAAAAAGAAGTTTAGTCAGGAGGACATCGACGAGAAGGTGAAGTTTGCGGTCGACAAAAAAGCAGCTGAGGACGCGAAAAACACAGCCGAGGAGAAAAATGAGTTGCTACAACAGGTAGTCAATGCAGCTGTAACTACCTGCAGAAATGATTTTGCTACTAACTTGGTTCCAGCTATCATCAACTGGACGAAGGAAAATCCAGACAAGATGGTACATGATTTCCCGTTGCCCAGTTTCGTCGGGAGCAACTCCATGAACAACAACACCGCACCATCACTTGCTCACGCAGTCGCTCCCGCTCATAGCAGCCATCCTCAGTCTCTGGCTCGCTAGGTGGGCCTTCGTCTTTGGCTGAGCTCGACGCCCTCACGGTAATTACATGTCGCACCAACATATATATATATATATATAGAATATTCCATTTTCATTGCCTTTCGGATGTTTTACGCCACAGACATATGTGTTTGCAGGCCGAAGAAACCCCGTGCACCATACTCTACTTGATCAAAGGCCAGAAGGTGGACGTGGGAAAGGGGATGATAATGAACCCCTTGCAACCCACGTTCCACAACCAGCCGATCCCCGCTGGGCACTTCAGGGTTAACTTGTCCAGTGTGAAATCGGGGCACGAGGATTTGCCTCCTCCAGTACAGCATGTGGGAGAGGACAACGAGACCCCGCCGCGGATTGGAAGCTGCAAGCGTTGGGTGCTGCTATGGCCGAAGAATCTTATTCGTCTGGAGCCGGCCGAGAGCACACCAATAACCACACATCAACAAGCATGTGCGGAGACCACCACCCCTCCTACGCAATTACCAGCTCATGTAGTGCCGGGTGAGAGCGGCGGACAACGTGATGAAGGGGGTGCAATAGTACTGGCTACTGTAATCGGTCCTGTAGAACAAAGAATGGATGATGAGACGGAGGTCGACCCAATGGGTTTCCTCAATACAAACGCGTATGACTGTGTAACGCCCGGATAATTAAGCTACAGTGAAACTCTGCTAGTGATGCCATGTCACCTCCGTTACTGTTGCTAATCTCGCGTTAGTTCAAAACCGGTTCAAAAATCAAATTCAAAATATGGCAAACAATAAAAGTTTTCAAACATCAAAACTAAAATGTTCGGAGTGTGCCAAATAATGCCTAGGTATTTAAGGTGAAGGAAACACACTTTTACAGGATGCATAAATATTTTAAATTGAAGTAAAACAGAAAAGGAAAATGAAATAAAGAAAAAGAATAAAACCAGAAACAAACAAATACAAAAGAATAAAAGGCAGCCAACCCCCCCTCCCCACTAGACCAGGCGGCCCAGCTCACCGAGGCCGGCCCACCTGGCCCATCTGGCCGACCCAGCCCACTCCCCCCTTTCCCCGGTCGCTCTCTCCCCTTCCCTGTTCCCCCGACCAGGGTCGGAACAGGGGCGTGTCCCCACCTGACCGCCTCGCTGGCACCGACATCGGGAGGGGATAAGGCCGCCACGCCCCCGCCTCCTCGATCCCATCTCCCACTCACCCCCACTCTCCCTCTCGGCCTCTATGCCTCCTGAGGGAGCCCTGGACTAAGGGGTCCTCGGGCGTCCGGCCTGTTATCCATGAGCCGGATGTCACATCCCTAGTCTGGTATGCACTTAGGCTAGCTAGATATGCTGCATCATGTCTAAATTTCATTTAAAGTTGAATTGGGGATGACCAAACCCTAGCACCAAATGAATTCAAGTAGGTTCAAAATAAAAATATTTTCAATGAACCCAAAATGCCCTTAGAAATGTTCATGATTTTTGATAAAGGTGAAAACCTCTGCCAGAAATGATGAGCATATTTATTGGCCATTTATGGATTTTTGAGCTAAATCATACTGTATTTGAATTGGAGCATTTAATGCCTATAAATATTTTAAATGCTTCAATACTTCTGAAAACAATTGGGGGCTGTTGGGAATAATCCAGTATCTGCCCACAATTTATTTCAGGATTTTATAAAGCGGTTTAGTATTTTACTAAATCCAAAAAAACAAAGACAGAAAATAGAAAAACATGAATAAAAGACAGAGGAGAGAAAGACTTACCTGTAGCTTACCTGGCACCTAGTTCGCCCAGCACTGTTGGAGGCCCAGCCCACCTGGCGACTTGCCAGTCGTCCTCAACCTCTGCCAGTAGGCAGAGGCGAAGGCGGGCACGGCGCGCGCTGAGGCCGCCACCTCCTCCCTGCCTGCCTCACGCCCCCGTGGCCTTCTCCCGACGCCCAGGAGACGTGGACGAAGCCCCGCACCGATCCCCTCCTCTCTGGTTCCTCCCTCCCCCCCAGCGCTCGCGCCGCAGCCACCCGAGCGAGCCCGTCGCCGCCGATCGCCACCACCGCGGCCACCGCCTTCCCCTCGCCTCACCAACGCGCCCAGAAGCTCCACCGTGACGTCCCCGTCCTCTCCGCTGAGCCACGCATCGCCGGTAGCCCTGCAACGGCCTCACCAACCTCGTCTTCAACCTCGGGCACCTGAGCTCTTCGTCGTCGATTCGCGCCGTCAAGGACGACCCCGAGCCCACTGACCCACTGCGTCGCCTCCCTGTGAGCTCCTGCTCCCGACCCCTCTCTCCCCGCCGTTGAATCCCTCCTCTAGCCCCCTGGCCACCGCGGCCGAAGCTCGGCTCCGCCGGCCATGACGCCGCCGTGGCCACTGTCACATAGAGCTGCAACTGAGCACATAGCCGTGCTCAGCGCAACGCCAGGAGCCCAAAACCCCCTCCAGCTGCTCCTGCCGTGGTTCGCAACACCGAAACCGCCGAGACCCGAACTCCGGCCGCCGCATTCGTGCTCGCCGCCGTCGACTCAGACCACCCCAGCTCCTCCCGCTTGGCCTACTAGACGCGCGCGAGCCCCAGCTACGCGTAGGACCAACCCGCGGTCGATTTGGTCGACCGTGGGCAAATTCCGATCCCCTCCGCCGTCCCGGGCTTCACCGGCGACAAGCCGTGGACCAAGTCCGGCGGGTTGACCCTGTTTGACTCCCCCTGACCCACTGACGTGTGGGGCCAGCCTCTGTTAAAAGTTAGTTTAGTTTAAGTCTAATCTTAATTAGGCACTGAGAGACTGACACGCGGGACCCACTGGTCAGGTTTGACCTGGACCGCCCGGTTGACCTGCTGACGTCACTGTGACGTAATGCTGACGCTATAAATCATTTTCTGGATTTAAAATAATTCAGGAAATTCCAGAAAATCCTATAAACTTCTAAAAATCATAGAAAATCAACCGTAACTCCAAATGAAATAATTTATATATGAAAAATGATCAGAAAAATCCAATCTATCCATCTGTACCATTTCCATGCATGTTAGAACAACTTATAGCTACTGTTTAGGACAAATCATGTAAATGGCATTTGAATTTCCACATATGGAGTTTGAATTTGAATCTTGGATTCAAACCAACTTCATTTAACCTGTTGCTAGTTGCATTAGCTCAAAACACATTCATATTGCCATGTCATAGCATGCATCATATTGTGCATTGCATTGATCGTGTTTCTTCTCTGTTTGCCGGTATTGTTCCCTCCCAGTAGACGTTGCTCCGACGATGCAATCGATGACACTGATGAAGAGTTATGCTATCTTCGGAAGTGTCAGGCAAGCAAAACCCCCTTGTTCATTCTGATACAATCCCACTCTCTCGCTTCAGCTCTCTTTTACTGCATTAGGACAACAACGCTTCAACTGTTACTTGTTGCGGTAGTTGAACCCCTTTCCTCTGCATGACCTGTCATTGTCACAGTAAATAGATGAAACCCACTAGCATGAGTAGGAGTTGTTTGAGCCCTGATGTGCCTACTCATTCATGCTTGTTTGTCATGCCAGCTATTGCTTAGAGTTGTGTCAGGTCTGATTCATCGGGAATGAATTGGAATGTGGTGAACATGTCCTACTGTTCAGAGCTAAGTGTGTGAACACGATTTGGTAAAGGTAGCGGTGAGAGGCCATGTAGGAGTACATGGTGGGTTGTCTCATTGAAACCGTCCTCAGGAACTGAGTTCTGTGTTTGTGATCCATGAACAGTTACTACCACGCATTGGAATGCTTAAGTGCCCCACTCGACTTATTAATCAACCTGATCTCTGTCCAGGAGTTGCAACTAGTTTCTGGTGTTTGTAGGTAGTGTTAGTAGTCTACCAAGTGGCACCCGGTACATGTGGGCTTGGGACAGACTAGGCACACGTGGCCTGGTGTACCGAGTGGCACCCGGATGGTGGGCTCGGGAACCCTGCACACATCGTTTGGGGCCGTGAGCGACACCCCGGCCGGATCTCCTTGCGGATGGAACCCGAATAGGCGATAAACCTGGACTAGAGACTTGTGTGGTTAGTCAGGTCGTGGCCGACTCCCTCGCCAGGCTTCCGCTTGAAGGTTGCCGAGGTACACGACGTGTACATGGTGGTAAGTGGTGAGAGCGTGTGTGACGAAGTACACCCCTGCAGGGTTAATATGATCTATTCGAATAGCCGTGTCCGCGGTAAAGGACTTCTGGGTTGCCTGTACAGTTCATAGACAAGTGAAAGTGGATACTCTAAAATGCGCAAGATAAGCGTGAGTGCTATGGATGGCGTTCTCGTAGGGAGACGGGAGCGAATCCATAGTGGTGTATTGAGATGGTGAATATGTGGACTCGTGTGCGCCACCTCAAAAGAGTTACTTGCAGTCATAGTTTAGGATAGCCATCGAGTCAAAGCTGGCTTGCTGCAGTTAAACTCCACCACCCCCTTTGTTGATACCGATGCATATGTAGATAGTTCTGATGTAAGTCTTGCTGGGTACAATTGTACTCACGTTTGCCTATTTTATGTTTTGCAGAGAGACGTCAGTCTCGCTAGTAGTTCCGTGTGGACTTCGACGTTTAGCTTGTTACCTCAGCTACGATCTTGTGCCCTCGGCAGGATCTGGTAGATAGTCAGGCTTCTCAGCCTTTTCATTTATAGATGTTTGTACTCAGACATGTTAAGCTTCCGCATGTGCTTTGACTTGTATGCTCTGAATGTTGGGTCATGAGACCCATGTTTGTAATATCTGGCTCTTCGGAGCCTAATGAATAAATACTCTGAGTCGTAGAGTCTTGTTGTGATGCCATGTTGTATTTGCACATATCGAGCATATTGTGTGTATGATTGAAATGCTTGGTATGTGTGGGATCCGACAACCTAGTTGTTTATCCTTGGTAGCCTCTCTTATGGGGAAATGTAGTCTTGTGCTTCCATGAGCCATAGTAGTCCGCTACAGCCCGGTTCACCGGAGTCCTGCTAGCCCAGCACTACTGCTCCGGAACACTTGACTGGCCGGCATGTGATTCACTTTGTTCCTGTGTCTGTCCCTTCGGGGAAATGTCACGCGGTGACATCCGGAGTCCTGCCTAGCCTGCTACAGCCCGGGTTCCCGGAGTCCTGTTAGCCCAGTGCTACAGCCCGGATTCGCACGCTGCTGACCGACACGTTCGATGTTGATTCATGTATGCCTGTCCCCGTAAGTTAGTGCCACTTTGGGTTCACGACTAGTCATGTCGGCCCGGGTTCTCTGTCATATGGATGCTAGCGACACTATCATATACGTGAGCTAAAAGACGCAAACGGTCCCGGGCCATGGTAAGGCGACACCCGTGGGAATACCGTGCGTGAGGCCGCAATCTGATATGAGGTGTTACCGGCTAGATCGATGTGACTTGGAATCGGGGTCCCGACACCGGACTGATGGGCTGTGAAGACATGAAGGCCGAAGACTGTACCCGTGTCCAGATTGGACTCTCCTTGGCATGGAAGGCAAGCTTGGCAACCAATTATGAAGATTCCTTCTTATGTAACCGACTCTATGTAAACCCTAGATCCCCCCGTTGCCTATATAAACCGGAGGAAGTAGTCCAGAAAGGATACATTCATTACCATAGTCATATAGGCTAGACTTTTAGGGTTTAGCCACTACGATCTTGTGGTAGATCAACTCTTGTAATACTCATATTCATCAAGATCAATCAAGCAAGAAGTAGGGTATTACCTCCATAGAGAAGGCCCGAACCTGGGTAAACATCGTGTCCCCCGTCTCCTGTTACCATCGATCCTAGACGCACAGTTCGGGACCCCCTACCCAAGATCCGCCGGTTTTGACACCGACATTGGTGCTTTCATTGAGAGTTCCACTGTGCCGACGACGAAAGGTTCGATGGCCCCTTCAATCGTCTATAGTAACGCTGTCCAAGGAGGAACTTTCCTTCCCGGACAGATTCTCGTGTTCGGCGGCTTCGTAATGCGGGCTAACTCGCTTGGCCATCTGGAGCAGGTCGATAGCTACGCCCCTGGCCATCAGGTCAGATTTGGAAGCTTGAACTACGTCGCGGACATCCGTGGAGACTTGATCTTCAACGGATTTGAGACCGCAGCGATCGCTCCCCTTCGCCCCGGTGAACATGACTTAAATCTATCATCGGATCACGTCCAGGAGATGGTTCCTGTTGCTGCAACGGCCTTCGAACCGAAGCAGATCGTGCCATCCGAGGCCACAGAGTCCGCGGCGTTGGAGCCGCACACGGACTCGACACCCCGCAATATTTGCGTCCATGGAACTCCGGACTCGTCTCCGGCTATAAGTTCCGGACCAGGTGCACCTGCGAACACCGAGCTGGATCGGCTATCGATTTCCGAATTTAGCGCCGCAGACATCTTCCAGCACTCACCTTTGGGCAATGAATTTGTCCTTGGAGAAGGACTCACAACCGAACTATGTTCGGTTCGAGTTAGAGGCTGATGATGGGGAATTTTGCTTCCCACCCGCCACCCACTTCATAGCAACTGTCGACGACTTATCCAACGTGCTTGATTATGGCTCCGAAGACATCGACGGTATGGACGACGATGCCGACAAGGAGCACGGCCAAGACCCGCCATTCACTGGGCGTTGGACGGCCACCTCTTCGTATGATGTGTACATGGTTGACACTGTTGGGGAACGTAGTAATTTCAAAAAAATTCCAACGCTCACGCAAGATCATGGTGATGCATATCAACGAGAGGGGAGAGTGTTGTCCACGTACCCTCGTAGACCGAAAGCGGAAGCGTTAGCACAACGCAGTTGATGTAGTCGTACGTCTTCACGATCCGACCGATCAACTACCGAGCGCATGGCACCTCCGAGTTCAGCACATGTTCAGCCCGATGACGTCCCTCGAACTCCAATCCAGCCGAGTGTTGAGGGAGAGTTTCGTCAGCACGACGGCGTGGTGACGATGATGACGTTCTACCAACGCAGGGCTTCGCCTAAGCACCGCTACAGTATTATCGAGGTGGACTATGGTTGAGGGGGGCACCGCACACGGCTAAAAGATCAACAGATCAATTGTTGTGTCTTTGGGGTGCCCCCCTGCCCCCGTATATAAAGGAGCAAGGGGGAGAGGCGGCCGGCCAGGAGGGGCGCGCCAGGAGGAGTCCTACTCCCACTGGGAGTAGGACTCCCTCCCTTTTCCTTGTTGGATTAGGAGTGGAGAGGGAAGGAGAGAGAGGGGGAAAGAAAAGGGGGGGTGCCCCCCCCTCCTTGTCCAATTCAGACTTAGGGGGGAGGGCCGCGTGGCTGCCCCTTGTCCGCCTCTCCTCTTCCACCAATTGGGCCCATGAGGCCCAATAACCTCCGGGGGGTTCCGGTAACCCCCGGGTACTCCGGTATATATCCGATAACCCCCGGAACCATTCCGGTGTCCGAATATAGTCGTCCAATATATCAATCTTCATGTCTCGACCATTTCGAAACTCCTCGTTATGTCCGTGATCACATCCGGGACTCCGAACAACCTTCGGTACATCAAAACATATAAACTCATAATATAAATGTCATCGAAACTTTAAGCGTGCGGACCCTACGGCTTCGAGAACTATGTAGACATGACCGAGACACGTCTCTGGTCAATAACCAATAGCGGAACCTGGATGCTCATATTGGCTCCCACATATTCTACGAAGATCTTTATCGGTCAAACCGCATAACAACATACGTTGTTCCCTTTGTCATCGGTATGTTACTTGCCCGAGATTCGATCGTCGGTATCTCAATACCTAGTTCAATCTCGTTACCGGCAAGTCTCTTTACTCGTTCTGTAATACATCATCCCGCAACTAACTCATTACTTGCAATGCTTGCAAGGCTTAACTGATGTGCATTGCCGAGTGGGCCTAGAGATACCTCTCCGACAATCGGAGTGACAAATCCTAATCTCGAAATGCGCCGACCCAACAAGTACCTTCGAAGACACCTGTAGAGCACCTTTATAATCACCCAGTTACGTTGTGACTTTTGGTAGCACACAAAGTGTTCCTCCGGTAAATGGGAGTTGCATAATCTCATATTCATAGGAACATGTATAAGTCATGAAGAAAGCTATAGCAATATACTAAACGATCGAGTGCTAAGCTAATGGAATGGGTCAAGTCAATCACATCATTCTCCTAATGACGTGATCCCGTTAATCAAATGACAACTCATGTTTATGGCTAGGAAACATAACCATCTTTGATCAACGAGCTAGTCAAGTAGAGGCATACTAGTGACACTCTGTTTGTCTATGTATTCACACAAGTATTATGTTTCCGGTTAATACAATTCTAGCATGAATAATGAACATTTATCATGATATAAGGAAATAAATAATAACTTTATTATTGCCTCTAGGGCATATTTCCTTCAGTCTCCCACTTGCACTAGAGTCAATAATCTAGATTACACAGTAATGATTCTAACACCCATGGAGCCTTGGTGTTGATCATGTTTTGCTCGTGGAAGAGGCTTAGTCAATGGGTCTGCAACATTCAGATCCGTATGTGTCTTGCAAATTTCTATGTCTCCCACCTGGACTAGATCCTGGATGGAATTGAAGCGTCTCTTGACGTGCTTGGTTCTCTTGTGAAATCTGGATTCCTTCGCCAAGGCAATTGCACCAGTATTGTCACAAAAGATTTTCATTGGACCCGATGCACTAGGTATGACACCTAGATCGGATATGAACTCCTTCATCCAGACTCCTTCATTTGCTGCTTCCGAAGCAGCTATGTACTCCGCTTCACACGTAGATCCTGCCACAATGCATTTTTTAGAACTGCACCAACTGACAGCTCCACCATTCAATGTAAACACGTATCCGGTTTGCGATTTAGAATCGTCCGGATCAGTGTCAAAGCTTGCATCAACGTAACCATTTACGACTAGCTCTTTGTCACCTCCATAAACGAGAAACACATCCTTAGTCCTTTTCAGGTATTTTGGGATGTTCTTGACCGCTGTCCAGTGATCCACTCCTGGATTACTTTGGTACCTCCCTGCCAAACTTATAGCAAGGCACACATCAGGTCTGGTACACAGCATTGCATACATGATAGAGCCTATGGCTGAAGCATAGGGAACATCTTTCATCTTCTCTCTATCTTCTGCAGTGGTCGGGCATTGAGTCTTACTCAACTTCACACCTTGTAACACAGGCTAGAACTCTTTCTGTGCTTGATCCATTTTGAACTTCTTCAAAACTTTGTCAATGTATGTGCTTTGTGAAAGTCCAATTAAGCGTCTTGATCTATCTCTATAGATCTTGATGCCCAATATATAAGCAGCTTCACCGAGGTCCTTCATTGAAAAACTCTTATTCAAGTATCCCTTTATGCTATCCAAAAATTCTATATCATTTCCAATCAACAATATGTCATCCACATATAATATTAGAAATGCTACGGAGCTCCCACTCACTTTCTTATAAATACAGGCTTCTCCAAAAGTTTGTATAAAACCAAATGCTTTGATCACACTATCAAAGCGTTTATTCCAACTCCGAGAGGCTTGCACCAGTCCATAAATGGATCGCTGGAGCTTGCACACTTTGTTAGCTCCTTTTGGATCGACAAAACCTTCTGGTTGCATCATTTACAACTCTTCTTCCAGGAATGCAGTTTTGACATCCATTTGCCAAATTTCATAATCATAAAATGCGGCAATTGCTAACATGATTCAGACAGACTTAAGCATCGCTACGGGTGAGAAAGTCTCATCATAGTCAATCCCTTGAACTTGTCGAAAACCTTTCGCCACAAGTCGAGCTTTATAGACAGTAACATTACCGTCAGCGTCAGTCTTCTTCTTGAAGATCCATTTATTCTCAATGGCTTGCCGATCATCGGGCAAGTCAACCAAAGTCCATACTTTGTTCTCATACATGGATCCCATCTCAGATTTCATGGCTTCAAGCCATTTTGCGGAATATGGGCTCACCATCGCTTCTTCATAGTTCGTAGGTTCGTCATGGTCTAGTAACATAACCTCCAGAACAGGATTACCATACCACTCTGGTGCGGATCTTACTCTGGTTGACCTACGAGGTTCAGTAACAACTTGATCTGAAGTTCCATGATCATCTTCATTAACTTTCTCACTAATTGGTATAGACATCACAGGAACCGGTTTCTGTGATGAACTAATTTCCAATAAGGGAGCAGGTACGGTTACCTCATCAAGTTCTACTTTCCTCCCACTCACTTCTTTCGAGAGAAACTCCTTCTCTAGAAAGGATCCATTCTTAGCAACAAATGTCTTGCCTTCGGATCTGTGATAGAAGGTGTACCCAACAGTCTCCTTTGGGTATCCTATGAAGACACATTTCTCCGATTTGTGTTCGAGCTTATCAGGTTCAAGCTTTTTCACATAAGCATCGCAGCCCCAAACTTTAAGAAACGACAACTTTGGTTTCTTGCCAAACCACAGTTCATAAGGCATCGTCTCAACGGATTTTGATGGTGTCCTACTTAACGTGAATGCGGCCATCTCTAAAGCATAACCCCAAAATGATAGCGGTAAATCAGTAAGAGACATCATAGATCGCACCATATCTAGTAAAGTATGATTATGACGTTCGGACACACCATTACGCTGTGGTGTTCCGGGTGGCGTGAGTTGCGAAACTATTCCGCATTGTTTCAAATGTAGACCAAACTCGTAACCCAAATATTCTCCTCCACGATTAGATCGTAGAAACTTTATTTTCTTGTTACGATGACTTTCAACTTCACTCTGAAATTCTCTGAACTTTTCAAATGTTTCAGACTTATCTTTCATTAAGTAGATATACCCATATCTGCTTAAATCATCTGTGAAGGTGACAAAATAACGATACCCGCCGCGAGCCTCAATATTCATTGGTCCACATACATCAGTATGTATGATCTCCAATAAATCAGTTGTTCGTTCCATAGTTCCGGAGAACGGCGTTTTAGTCATATTGCCCATGAGGCATGGTTCGCAAGTACCAAGTGATTCATGATCAAGTGATTCCAAAAGTCCATCAGTACGGAGTTTCTTCATGCGCTTTACACCAATATTACCCAAACGGCAGTGCCACAAATAAGTTGCACTATCATTATCAACTCTGCATCTTTTGGCTTCAACATTATGAACATGTGTATCACTACTATCGAGATTCATCAAAAATAGACCACTCTTCAAGGGTGCATGACCATACAAGATATTACTCATATAAATAGAACAAACATTATTCTCTGATTTAAATGAATAACCGTCTCACATCAAACAAGATCCAGATATAATGTTCATGCTCAACGCTGGCACCAAATAACAATTATTTAGGTCTAACACTAATCCCGAAGGAAGATGTAGAGGTAGCGTGCCGACGGCGATCACATCGACTTTGGAATCGTTTCCCACGCGCATCGTCACCTCGTCCTTGGACAGTGTTCGCTTAATCCGTAGTCCCTGTTTTGAGTTGCAAATATTAGCAACAGAACCAGTATCAAATACCCAGGTGCTACTGCGAGCTCTGGTAAGGTACACATGTATATCACATATACCTTTGTTCACCTTGCCATCCTTCTTATCCGCCAAATGCTTGGGGCAGTTCCGCTTCCAGTAACCAGTCTGCTTGCAGTAGAAGCACTCAGTCTCAGGCTTAGGTCCAGACTTGGGTTTCTTCTCTTGAGCAGCAACTTGCTTGCTGTTCTTCTTGAAGTTCCCCTTTTTCTTCCCTTTGCCCTTTTTCTTGAAACTGGTGGTCTTATTAACCATCAACACTTGATGCTCCTTCTTGATTTCTACCTCCGCAGCTTTTAGCATTGCGAAGAGCTCGGGAATCGTCTTATCCATCCCTTGCATGTTATAGTTCATCACGAAGCTCTTGTAGCTTCGTGGAAGTGATTGAAGAATTCTATCAATGACGCTATCATCCGGAAGATTAACTCCCAGTTGAATCAAGTGATTGTTATACCCAGACATTCTGAGTATATGCTCACTGACATAACTATTCTCCTCCATCTTGCAGCTGTAGAACTTATTGGAGACTCCATATCTCTCAATCCGGGCATTTGCTTGAAATATTAACTTCAACTCCTAAAACATCTCATATGCTCCATGACGTTCAAAACGTCGTTGAAGTCCCGGTTCTAAGCCATAAAGCATGGCACACAGAACTATCGAGTAGTCATCAGCTTTGCTCTGCCAGACGTTCATAACATCTAGTGTTGCTCCTGCAGCAGGTTTGGCACCTAGCGGTGCTTCCAGGACGTAATTCTTCTGTGCAGCAATGAGGATAATCCTCAAGTTACGGACCCAGTCCGTGTAATTGCTACCATCATCTTTCAACTTTGCTTTCTCAAGGAACGCATTAAAATTCAACGGAACAACAGCACGGGCCATCTATCTACAATCAACATAGACAAGCAAGATACTATCAGGTACTAAGTTCATGATAAATTTAAGTTCAATTAATCATATTACTTAAGAACTCCCACTTAGATAGACATCCCTCTAATCCTCTAAGTGATCACATGATCCATATCAACTAAACCATAACCAATCATCACGTGAAATGGAGTAGCTTTCAATGGTGAACATCATTATGTTGATCATATCTACTATATGATTCACGCTCGACCTTTCGGTCTTAGTTTTCCGAGGCCATATCTGCATATGCTAGGCTCGTCAAGTTTAACCTGAGTATTCTGCGTGTGCAAAACTAGCTTGCACCCGTTGTAGATCGACGTAGAGCTTATCACACCCGATCATCACGTGGTGTCTGGGCACGACGAACTTTAGCAATAGTGCATACTCAGGGAGAACACTTTTATCTTGAAATTTAGTGAGAGATCATCTTATAATGCTACCGTCAATCAAAGCAAGATAAGAAGCATAAAAGATAAACATCACATGCAATCAATATAAGTGATATGATATGGCCATCATCATCTTGTGCTTGTGATCTCCATCTCCTAAGCACCGTCATGATCACCATCGTCACCGGCGCGACACCTTGATCACCATCATCTCACCAATCTTATGCTTCTACGACTATCGCTACCGCTTAGTGATAAAGTAAAGCATTACAGGGCGATTGCATTGCATACAATAAAGCGACAACCATATAGCTCCTGCCAGTTGCCGATAACTCGGTTAAAAAACATGATCATCTCATACAATAAAATTTAGCATCATGCTTTGACCATATCACATCACAACATGCCCTGCAAAAACAAGTTAGACGTCCTCTACTTTGTTGTTGCAAGTTTTACGTGGCTGCTACGGGCTGAGCAAGAACCGTTCATACCTACGCATCAAAACCACAAAATTAGTTTATCAAGTTGGTGCTGTTTTAACCTTCGCAAGGACCGGGCGTAGCCACACTCGGTTCAACTAAAGTTGGAGAAACTGACACCCGCCAGCCACCTGTGTGCAAAGCACGTCGGTAGAACCAGTCTCGCATAAGCATACGCGTAATGTCGGTCCGGGCCGCTTCATCCAACAATACCGCCGAACCAAAGTGTGACATGCTGGTAAGCAGTATGACTTGTATCGCCCACAACTCACTTGTGTTCTACTCGTACATATAACATCTACGCATAAAACCTGGCTTGGATGCCACTGTTGGGGAACGTAGTAATTTCAAAAAAAAATCCTACGCACACGCGAGATCATGGTGATGCATAGCAACGAGAGGGGAGAGTGTTGTCCACGTACCCTCGTAGACCGAAAGAGGAAGCGTTAGCACAACGCGGTTGATGTAGTCGTACGTCTTCACGATCCGACCGATCATGTACCGAACGCACGACACCTCTGAGTTCAGCACACGTTCAGCCCGATGACGTCCCTCGAACTCCGATCCAGCCGAGTGTTGAGGGAGAGTTTCGTCAGCATGACGGCGTGGTGACGATGATGATGTTCTACGGACGCAGGGCTTCGCCTAAGCACCGCTACAGTATGATCGAGGTGGACTATGGTGGAGGGGGGCACCGCACACGGCTAAAAGATCAACAGATCAATTGTTGTGTCTTTGGGGTGCCCCCCCTGCCCCCGTATATAAAGGAGCAAGGGGGAGAGGCGGCCGGCCGGGAGGGGCGCGCCAGGAGGAGTCCTACTCCCACCGGGAGCAGGACTCCCTCCCTTTTCCTTGTTGGATTAGGAGTGGAGAGGGAAGGAGAGAGATGGGGGAAGGAAAGGGGGGCGCCGCCCCCCTCCTTGTCCAATTCGGACTTGGGGGGGAGGGGCGCGCGGCTGCCCCTTGGCCACCTCTCCTCTTCCACCAATTGGGCCCATGAGGCCCAATAACCTCCGGGGGGTTCCGGTAACCCCCTGTACTCTGGCATATATCCGATAACCCCCGGAACCATTCCGGTGTCCGAATATAGTCGTCCAATATATCAATCTTCATGTCTCGACAATTTCGAGACTCCTCTTTATGTTCGTGATCACATCTGGGACTCCGAACAACCTTCGGTTCATCAAAACATATAAACTCATAATATAACTGTCATCGAAACTTTAAGCGTGCGGACCCTACGGGTTCGAGAACTATGTAGACATGACCGAGACACGTCTCCGGTCAATAACCAATGGCGGAACCTGGATGCTCATATTGGCTCCCACATATTCTACGAAGATCTTTATCGGTCAAACCGCATAACAACATACGTTGTTCCCTTTGTCATCGGTATGTTACTTTCCTGAGATTCGATCGTCAGTATCTCAATACCTAGTTCAATCTCGTTACCGGCAAGTCTCTTTACTTGTTCTGTAATACATCATCCCGCAACTAACTCATTAGTTGCAATGCTTGCAAGGCTTAAGTGATGTGCATTACCGAGTGGGCCCAGAGATACCTCTCCGACAATCAGAGTGACAAATCCTAATACGCCAACCCAACAAGTACCTTCGGAGACACCTGTAGAGCACCTTTATAATCACCCAGTTACGTTGTGACGTTTGGTAGCACACAAAGTGTTCCTCCGGTAAACGGGAGTTGTATAATCTCATAGTCATAGGAACATGTATAAGTCATGAAGAAAGCAATAGCAATATACTAAACGATCGAGTGCTAAGCTAACGGAATGGGTCAAGTCAATCACATCATTCTCCTAATGACGTGATCCCGTTAATCAAATGACAACTCATGTCTATCGCTAGGAAACATAACCATATTTGATCAACGAGCTAGTCAAGTAGAGGCATACTAGTGACACTCTGTTTGTCTATGTATTCACACAAGTGTTATGTTTCCGGTTAATACAATTCTAGCATGAATAATAAACATGATATAAGGAAATAAATAATAACTTTATTATTGCCTCTAGGGCATATTTCCTTCAAACACACCTAAAGGATATGACGGCGATGACAAAGAAGAGACAGATGTGAATAAACCCTCTGAGACGCAGTCCAGGCGCCGGCGCCCTAAACGCCGCTCTAAGTCACGTCGCTCAAAAGACAGCAACACCGGCGCCGGAGAAAGTAGTACTCCGGGCGACGCCGAAAACAATGAAGACCCTGTCGGGGCTGCATCAGAATAAGAGGAACATGACAACGGGCAAGAAAACCCTGATAAACGGGCCATGCCCAATGACCCAGATGATGATAGTTATCGTCCAGTCTCCGAGGATGATGAGAGCCTCGGCAATGAGGACTTCATCATGCCTGAGGCACCCCTCGAGCAGGAGCGCTTCAAGCGCCAGCTAATAGCCTCTGCAAGAAGCCTGAAGAAGAAGAAGCAACAGCTCCAAGCTGATCAAGACCTACTCATTGACAGGTGGACTGATGTCCTGGCAGCCGAAGAATACGGCCTCGAGTGCCCAGCAAAGAGTTACCCAAAGCGCAGACTGCTACCTCAGTTCGATGAGGAGGCACCAGATCCCATACCTCCCTCAGGCAATACGGACCGACCACGACGTGGTCGGGATAGTGCGGCAGACCGACCACCCCGCGGTTGGGATAAAACGGCAACTCAGGCCGAACAACAGCCCGCCCCACCGCCTCGCAAAACAGGGACAGAACAGCTCGGGACCAAACATACGACCTTCGACAGGCTCTGAACAATAGAGCGGGACACACCAGATCAATCTACGGATCGCGAGGATGCTTCTCGACTCGAGATGACGGCTACCTATTCGGACGTGACAAACCTAGTCACACCGGGGCCGATAACCGCAGATGGACTTCATCGGAGGTGCGCCGTGATGCGGCCCTCTATAGAGGCACCGCACACCCTCTCTACTTCATAGATCATGTGCTGGATAACGAATTCCCCGAGGGGTTCAAGCCCGTCAATATGGAATCATACGACGGAACGACCGATCCCACAGTGTGGATCGAAGATTTTAATGTCCACATCCATATGGCCCGTGGAGATGACCACCACACCATCAAATACCTCCCACTAAAGCTCAAAGGGCCAGCTCGACACTGGCTAAATAGCCTGCCTGAAAATTCCATTGGCAGCTAGGAGGACCTGGAAGAAGCATTCCTTGACAACTTCCAAGGTACATATGTCCGGCCACCCGATGCCGATGACTTAAGCCACACAGTTCAACAACCTGGAGAATCAGCCAGAAAATTCTGGACTAGGTTCCTAACCAAAAAGAACCAGATCGTTGACTGTCCGGATGCCGAAGCCCTAGCAGCCTTTAAACACAGCATCTGTGGTGAATGGCTAGCCCAGTGCGCGGGAGAGGATAGTTGGCTGGCTCGCAGTACAAACATAGCCAATGAAGCAGGCCCCTCTGAGGCCAAAATCAGCACCGGCAAGCTCCGGCGCAACAGACACAAACGCCGAAGCAATGGCGATAACACCGATGACACTACAATTCACGCCGGATTCAGTGGCTCCAAGTCCGGCCAACGAAAGAAGCCCTATAAAAGGAACGTCGGAGGACCATCCAGCTTGGACCGCATACTCGATCGTCCGTGCCAGATACATGGCACCCCAGACAAACCGGCCAACCATACTAACATAGATTGCCGAGGCTTTAAGCAAGCCAGCAAAGTAAAAAGCGGAAACAAGGAAGGGGAATCGCAGAGGGAGGACGATGACGAGGAGCCCCGGCAGCCGAACACTGGGGGGCAGAAGAAATTCCTGCCTCAAGTCAAAATGGTGAACATGATATATGCTACACACATCCCCAAAAGGGAGCGCAAGCGCGCACTCAGGGACGTCTATGCGGTAGAGCCAGTCGCCCCAAAACTCAACCCATGGTCGTCATTCCCGATCACCTTTGATCGTCGTGATCATCCAACTAGCATCCGTCATGGCGGTTCGGCCGCATTGGTACTCGACCAATCATCGACGGATTTCACATGACACGAGTCCTAATGGACGGTGGTAGCAGCCTCAACCTGCTCTATCAGGATACAGTATGCAAAATGGGCATTAATCCCTCCCGAATCAAGCCCACGATAACTACCTTCAAAGGAGTTATACCAGGCGTAGAGGCCCGTTGTACGGGCTTAATCACGCTGGAGGTGGTCTTCGGTTCCCCGAATAACTTCTGAAGTGAAGAGATAATCTTCGATATCGTCCCCTTCCGCAGCGGCTACCACGCACTGCTCGGACGAACCGCGTTTGCTAGATTCAACGTGGTGCCACATTATGCTTATCTCAAGCTCAAGATGCCCTGTCCACGCGGCGTCATTACAGTAAATGGAAACACGGAACGTTCCCTCCATACAGAGGAGCATACCACAGCCCTTGCAGTAGAAGTACAGAGCGGCCTTCTCAAGCGGCACCATAATCTGGCCGCCGAGCGCCTGGACATTGTTAAGAAGCTCCGGACCACGCTGCAACAGGGCAGCTCGGTTCGTCAAGAGCCGGATTAGTAAATTAGGCCTCCATCCCAGCCCCGATGAGGAAATGGCATCCGCACCGCGTGTACATAATTACGCACTCAAAACTCCATGGGTACCTACGGAGGCATAACTCGCTCGCGATCCACAGTGCGGCTTGACCGACCCTGGGATTCGCACGCCTTTACTTTTTCTTTTTATTATGGGTTTTTTCTCTTTTAAAGGTCTCTACGGACGACCCGCTTGCAGGACACACCAAGGAGGCAAGGAGCTCTGGCATACAAGGGAATCCCAGGTGGTCTCTACTAAACGATTGCCATACTTGTTTTACATACCCGGACGCAGCTCGCCCTTGGTTGCAGCATGTTACATAGCTTTACTTTCTTACCGCATTACTTGCACAAAGTACGCCTCTATGTACTAATTACATCACAATGGTGAATAAATGGTGGCGTCAGCTTATTACTTAATTTTCCTATTTCCTCACCTTTGTATATACTACTTATTGCACACGTACACCATGGTACGTATTACTACGCCAGGGGCTTCATTACACCCCGCATTACGGCAATAAAAGTCTGAACACTTTTCCAGTATAGTTCGGCACCCCGAACTTATAGCATTATATGCATCGGCTCCGAATCATGTCTTTGGTCAATAGTTGGGTTGCCCGGCTCCTATGCTTACTACCTTACGTTCCGCTATATCGGCTAGGGTAGTAAAGGGAGAACTACTGTGATTGTGTCCCGGTTCTTCCGGACGAGCACCTCAGTAGAGAAAGCTGAAAACTGACTATCATGATGCGGCGAGAGCTGGTCAGTTGTTCGAGAGGTTCCAACTCATTAGAGATTTTTTTCGCTTCTTGCGAAGAATCGGTTCCTTCGATTAGGCGTGTACAACGCCCCTAGTTTGGCCTTCCGAATACCAGGGGCTTCGCCAACTTTCTTAATTGTCAAACTCCTATGGCAAAGTGAGGGCGTTAAAGGCCGCATAGTCTGATTGCCTTGTTCGTTGCGCTAAACACCTCCTTTAAGGACCAGAATGTGGAGTAAAGAGTGTTTAGATTTATCCTGAACACCCCCGTACTATCTACGTGGGGGCAGAAGCCGACGACTCGTCAACCCTCAGATTTCATAAACGGCCACATAGGAGGTAAAATGTAAATCGCAAGCATTATAATACATAACATCATTGTTCCATATTACAGGACAGGATAATACAAATGTTCTCATGGGAATATGACATCCTTCGAACATTGCTCCGCCACAAGGCGGGACCCCTCCAGGACACCGTCAAAATAGAGCTCGGGTTGACGATGCTCTTTGCCCTCCGGCAGCCCCTTGGTCATCAGCTTCTTGGCATCCAGCTTTGCCCAATGCATCTTGACGCGGGCAAATGCCATACGCGCACCTTCAATACAGACCGACCGCTTCACGGCTTCAAGCCCCGGACAGGCACTTACAAGCCGCTTAACAAGCCCCAAGTAGCTGCTAGGTATAGGCTCGGCAGGCCACAGCCGGACTATCAGGTCCTTCATGGCTAGCTCTGCCGACTTGTGCAGCTCGACCAACTGCTTTAGCTGGTCGCTGAAGGGCACCGAATGTTCGGGTACAAGATATTGGGACCAGAATAGCTTCTCCGTAGACATCCCTTCTTTGGCTCTATAATGCTCGGCAGCATCTGATATACTGCGCGGTAGATCCGTAAACGCCCCTGGAAAGCCCAAATTCGGATACGTACAAGGAACGTTTCTTATACATACTTGCTTTGCATTATGAAAGACTTACCCGCCGCAATCTTCTTGGCCGCCTGAATTTCTTGGAGGGCATTCTGGGCTTCGGCTCATGCATCCTGTGCGCTCTGGCGGGCCTTCGCCAGTTTGGACTCTTGCGCCTTACAATCGCGCTCCAAGGACTCAAATCTCTCGATCGCGCCCTGGAGCTGTTGTTGTGCCTCGCCAACCCCGGCCTCGTGCTTCTCGCGCGCGGCGCGTTCCTTGGCCGCTTTGTCCTCGGCCTCGGCTAACACCTTCTTGAGGGCTGCCACCTCGGTCGTGGCCCCTAATAAAGCTTATGACACCTTAGTCCAGACGGACTATTCATTTTTCTTAAAATGTACCCGCAGGTTACTGCATACCTTGGCTATCCTCCAGCTGCTTCCTCACGAGGCCGAGCTCCTCCTCGGCCTGCTCCAGTTTCCACTTCAGTCCGGAGACCTCCGCAGCATGAGCGGTGGCAGCCTGCAGTGATACCTGCTTATTCACATAGACAACTTATGTTAGACTCCTGCGATATTTCTTCTTGATCCTTTGTTCGCCTTTTTCTTGCCGAACACCAAACAGAGCATCAGGGGCTACTGTCTATACTGTGATATTCTTCCTACAAACACATTACTTACCTCAAAGCTCGATAGAAGGCTAGTGCAGGCTTCGGTCAGTCCGCTTTTGATGAACTGAACCTTCTCTATTACCGTACCCATAAGGGCGCGGTGTTCATCCACAATAGAGGTGCCTCATATCGCCTCCAGCAGATTATCCGGTGCCTCTGGTTGGACAGAGGTCACCGGCGGAACAGGCACATTCCCTCCTTTTGGGGAATGCCGTTCGCTGGACTCCGGAGCCGCGTAGATCTCCGGAATGGTATCCAGCTCAGGTCCGGAGGGAGCTCGGCCCCCGTCACCAGTCCCCATAGGGGCTTTTTCTCCCACATGTCCGGCGACTGAGGAATCATCCTGGGTTGCCACCCCGACGATCTCCGGAGGCTCCCCCCGGCCGGGAAGGTCTTTTGTGACACCACCTCGTCGTCACCCCTGGGACAGACGGAATGCGCAAGTGGCGGAGACGTGCTAGCCATCGCATCCGAGCGACGCCGGCGAGTCATATTCGGAACCCGGACTGTTAAGCCCGGAAGGTCGTCAGACTCCGGATAATCGGCCAGGTCGGGGCATGGTGTTGCGACACCACCTCGTCGTCACCCCCTTGGTGCCTCCCCTCCCCTCAGATCCACCTTGCCGCTTCTCCTTCCCCATCGCATCCGAGGGCCACCGCCGCCATGGCTCCCACCTAGCCACGTCGGCAGACGGCGCCGGAGCGACGCCGGCGAGTCAAAACGTGGCGGCACAGATCGGGAGGTAGTCGGAAAACATGTACAGGGCACTGTCCGTCGAGTTTTCGGGCGCATTCGAAAGCTACGGCTGCGCCACGTCCAATGGTGGTGGTTGTGGCGGAAGGGGTGACCGGAATCGAGCGCGGCGAGCTCATCGGCGAACGACCGGAGTCGGGCGCGAGAGGAAACAACGATGCAGCACGTTAGCGAGCGAACTGAGAGGCCAGGCGAGACGTACGTGAGGCAGCGAATGCAACGGGCGCTGGCCCATGACCATTTGGTCACCGGAGGCACGCCGGCGACGAGCGCTGGCGGCAGCGCGTTCGGGCGCTCAACGAGCTAGAACATAGGGGCCATGGGGAAGCGCATGCGCGAGTGCGTTGGGTTCCTGGAAGCGCCTGGAGCACGGTGACAGGCTCAGGCGAGCATGATGACGGCTGTGGCGATGGCCACGACCTCGTCGGCGGCAGACAAAAAACGGGCACGGTGGCAAGCTCGCTACGGCGCGCGAGGAAGCTAACGAAGAGGAGCGGGAGGTGGAGGAGCTCACCGGGCAGCACACACGGCGGCCCTTGGGGGTTTGGTAGCAGTAGAGGGCGTCGCCGGAGTTGGTGAAGAGTGGCGGCGAAGCTCGTCGGAGTAGAGGAGGAAGACGGCGGTGTCGTGGACGTTGCGATGGCTCCGAACTCCAACGGGGTGCACCAGTCGAAGCAGCGGACGATGGTGGCCCTTGGAGACACAGTGGGGCGGCAAGGTGGGCACGGTGGTCATGGCTAGGCCGGAGCCATGGCAGCGGTGGCGCTCGGATGCGATGGGGAAGGAGAAGCGGCGAGGTGGATTTGAGGGGAGGGGAGGCGCAGAGGCCGAGAGGGAGAGTGGGGGTGAGGGGGAGACGGGATCGAGGAGGCAGGGGCGTGGCGGCCTTATCGCCTCCCGGCGTCGGTGCCGGTGAGGCGGTCGGGCGGGGACGCGCCCTTGTTCCGAACCTGGTTGGGGGAACAGGGAAGGGGAGAGAGCGACCGGGGGAACGGGGGAGTGGGCTGGGTGGGCCGGCCTGGGTGAGCTGGGCCGCCTGGTCCAGTGGGGGGTTGGCTGCCTTTTATTTTTTTGTTTCTGGTTTTATTCTTTTTCTTTATTTCATTTTCCTTTTCTGTTTTAATTCAATTTAAAATATTTATGCATCCTGTAAAAGTGTGTTTCCTTCACCTTAAATACCTAGGCATTATTTGGCACACTCCGAACATTTTAGTTTTGATGTTTGAAAACTTTTATCGTTTGCCATATTTTGAATTTGATTTTTGAACCGGTTTTGAACTAACGCGAGATTAGCAACAGTAACGGAGGTGACGTGGCATCATTAGCAGAGTTTCACTGTAGCTTAATTATCCGGGCGTTACAAATCTCCCCCACTACAAGGAATCTCGTCCCGAGATTTAGGAGGTAGAAGGAAACAATGCGGGGTATTCATCACGCAGGCGATCCTCGTGTTCCCAAGTGGCTTCATCTTCAGAATGGTGCGACCACTGGACCTTGAGAAACTTGATTGCCTTCTGACGTGTGCGGCGTTCAGCTTGGTCGAGGATGCGGACCGGATGCTCTTTATAGGAGAGGTCCTGTTGCAATTCGAGCACCTCATGATCCACTGCTCGGATTGGGTCCTTGAAGCATCGGCGGAGCTGTGACACGTGGAACACATCGTGAACCTGAGAAAGGATCGGCGGAAGCTCCAGTTGATATGCCACTTTTCCACGCCTTTCGAGAATAGTGAATGGGCCAATATAGCAAGGAGCTAGCTTGCCCTTGATCATCCCAAAGCGGTGAGCACCCTTCATTGGTGTAACTCGAAGATAGGCCTTTTCGCCAGGTTGATAGACCATGTCTTTATGATGACGGTCATACTGGCCTTCTGACACGACTGAGCAGTCTTGAGATTCTCGCGAATAATGCGGACCTGTTCTTCGGCATGTTGGATAATATCCGGACCAAAGAGTGGACGTTCCCCAGTTTCTGACCAGTTCAGAGGGGTTCGGCACTTTCGTCCATATAACACTTCGAAAGGGGCCATCTTCAGACTAGCTTGATAGCTATTATTATAAGAGAACTCAGCATACGGGAGAGATTCCTCCCATTTCTTGCCGAAGGAAATAACACAAGCTCGAAGCATGTCTTCGAGAACTTGGTTGACACGTTCAACTTGCCCTTGCGACTGAGGATGAAATGCAGTACTGAATGGCAGATGAGTCCCCATAGCTTCTTGGAAACTAGCCCAGAATCTTGAAGTGAACAAGCTGCCACGGTCCAAACTGATAACCAGTGGAATACCGTGAAGTGAAACAATTCTGGACATGTAGAGAGTTGCAAGCTGACTAGCAGTGATCATTTCTTTGACTGCCAGAAAATGTGCAACTTTAGAAAGCCGGTTAATGACAACAAGAATAGCATCATTACCTTTCTGCGATTTGGGAAATCCAGTGAAGAAGTCCATTTCAACATGGTCCCACTTCAATTCAGGAATAGAGATAGGTTGCAGAGTTCTAGTAGGCCTTTGATGTTTTGCTTTGATACGACGGCAAACGTCACACTCAGCAACATAACGAGCAATGTCTTGCTTCATATTAGACCACCAGAATCTCTGACAGATGTCTTGGTACATCTTTGTACTACGAGGATGGATAGACAGAGGCGTATCATGAGCTTCTTTCATAACTTTCTGAGTCATGTCCAGGTTTTCCCTCTTACTCGGAACCACTAGGTGACCTTTGAAGAAAAAAGTGCCATCATCAGCAACAGTGAAGAATGAGGGTTTTCCTTCTGCGAGATAACGTTTCATCCTCTCCACTTCATCGTCACATTTCTGTATCCATTTGATGGTGTCCACAAGATCTGGTTTTGCAACCAGGGTATTGAGAGAACCCTCAGGAACAACATGGAGGTTCAGTTTGGGGAAATCTTCGGGAGGGGGAGCGAGTGCACCCGGAGGAACAATATGGAGGTTCAGCTTTCTGAATTCTTCAACAAGCGAGGGCAGAACTTTGTGAACCTAGAGGTGGTTGCAGTAAGACTTGCGGCTCAAGGCATCAGCCATTACATTAGCGTTGCCTGGTGTATAGGAAATATTCAAGTCAAAATCCGCAACAATCTCCATCCATGTTTGCTGACGAAGGTTCAGGTCTAGCTGAGTAAAGAGATATTTCAGACTTTGGTGGTCAGTGAAAATCTTGCAACGATTACCGAGAAGGTAATGTCGCCACTGCTTCAGTGCATGAATGACAGCATCAAGCTCGAGGTCGTGAACTGGGTAGTTCTCTTCGTGAGGGCGCAATTGACAGGAGGCATAAGTAATAACTTTGCGCTCTTGCATTAGGACACAGCCTAATCCTTGACGGGAAGCGTCGCAGTAAATGACGAGGTCGTTCTTCGTATCAGCTGGAGCAAGCACTGGGGCAGAAGTCAACTTGTCTTTGAGTGCCTGGAAACTTTCCTGACATTTGTCTGTCCATTGGAACTTGACGCCCTTATGCAACAGGTTAGTCAGAGGCCTGGCGATCTTGGAGAAGTTCTCGACAAATCAACGGCAATAGCTGGCAAGACCGAGAAAACTTCTGACTTGCTTGACATTCTTCGGAGGAGTCCATTCGAGAATAGCTTGGACTCGTTCAGGGTTGACGGCAATACCATCCTTAGAGATGGCATGCCCAAGGTAGGTTACTTCGGGTAGCCAGAATTCACATTTGGAGAACTTGGCAAATAGTTGATGCTCTTGTAGCTTTTCCAGCACAAGACGAAGATGTTTAGCATGTTCTTCTTCGTTCTTGGAAAATACCAGGACATCATCCAGATAAACCACGACAAACTTGTCGAGGTAATCCATGAATATATATTTCATCAGACGAGAGAAGGTGGCTGGAGCATTGGCTAAGCCGAAAGACATGACGGTGTACTCGTATGAACCATATCGAGTCACGAAGGCAGTCTTTGGGATATCCTCTTCACGAACACGGATCTGGTGGTAACCCAACCTCAAGTCGAGTTTAGAGAACACTGATGAACCAGCCAGTTGATCATACAGATCATTGATCTGAGGAAGAGGATATTTGTTCTGAATGGTAGCTTGGTTAATAGGACGGTAAGCTTGGACCAATCAGTTTGTCCCATTGTCGGAGTAAATGGCCACGGGTAGCCTAACCGACTCCCCCTGGCTCTTCGAAAAATTATCAGGCCATTCGAGCCTTCAAGCATCCAGAGCATAGGGCCGACTTCCCCCGGCCGGCTATCCGAGGGCCGACTACCAGAAGGCGACCCGGCTCAGAAACCTTCCCAAAGAAAGCTACGAGATGGCCGACTCCAGGAAGCCGGCCCCAAGAGGACCGACTCCCAGAAGCCGGCCAAGACTGCACCCACCAAGACTGCATCCACATAAGGGTGATAAGACGAGGCGTGGCCGCAGTACAGCCCACTACCCCTGAATCCTGGAACAGGCATGGCCGCAGGGCGCCGTACGGGTCAGCCATCTCCCGTCCGGCGCGGCACTGTAGCCCTGTTGACCTCGATGTCACCCACGACAGGCGCCAGTACTGCCCGCGGGCGGCAGGCCCCTTCAGCCAGTGAGACGCTCGAAGGCGGCCCGGCCTTCCCTAGTCGGCCGAGGGCGTAGCCGGCTCCCAATAGCCGGCTACCTCCCTCCCTCAAAACATGTGCCTCATTAAGGAGACAAGACGAGGTGAGGCTACAGTGAGAGCCCGCAAGATGGCGGCACGGTAGCCACGCTTACCGCGACAAAGCCCTCGTCATCAGAGGCGAGGCGACAGTAACCAGCCGCCGACAAGGCCCCCAAGCGGTGGGGTCGGCCTGTCGGCCAAGAGGCCGGCAGCCGGCGGGACCCACCAGACGGCGGGCCCCAATGGCCGGCGGAGAAGCCGGCGAGCACAGACACTAACGGCTGGGACCCGCGCCCAGCCGAATTACCATTGTACCCCTGGGGGGTAGGCCTATATAAACCCCCGGGACACCCATGCAAAGGGTTGATCTCATAGAGTTTCACACACCACATAGAGAGAAAAGGAGAGCCAACCTAGCCCTTCTTCTTCCCCTAGCCAAACAGCTCAAGGAGCACTTGTAGCTACTTGTATTGATCTAGTGATCATGCGGAGACCCCGCAGAGCAGGACTAGGGGTGTTATCTCCACGGAGAGCCCCGAACCTGGGTAAGATCCGTCGGCGTGCATGTCTTCGCCTTATCCCGTTTCCAGGCACCGGCGATGTCTTACTGGCTCCCACAATGATATGCCCATGTTTCTTTGAGGTCTTCCAGCAGGGTGCCGCGCTTCTCCGTCTTCACCACAATATCGTCTACGTAGACGTGGGCATTTCTGCCGAGTTGCTTGAGGAGGCATTTCTGCATGCAACGCTAAAAAGTGGCACCAGCATTCCTCAAGACGAATGTCATAGTCAGGTAACAGAAAGCTCTGAATGGTGTGAACAAGTGGCACCGGCTTGTCCAGTCGCCGTCGCGCCAGCGCACGGGGAAGGCCACTTCGGCTCCGGACCCGCAGAAGGCCGCGGACTCCAGCTCGTCGACCCAGGACGTGGAGGCGGCCAGCGCCAGCTCGGGGTGGACGCCGGGTGGAGGGACGGCCGTGGTGAATGTGGCGGCGCAAGAAGTCCGGAACCGGCTTCAATCCCAGGCCGCAGTGCTGAGGCAATACAATGACGAGTTCCTCGCGACGCGGGCGGCCATTCGGGTAAGTCTTCCCGTTTTTGCTTTTTGACCTTGGTTTCTTCCGTGGGGGCACGTCAGCGCACCCACTGGGTGTAGTCCCCGAGTTCCGAGTCGGCTGTTGAGCAGGCGGCTTGGAACTTCTTAGCGGGCTTTGTTTGCTATCTTGTTCTCATTCGCTTTTCCGTCTGTCTTGCAGGACTACCACAACCTCCACGCGGCTGCCTTCAACTCCCAGGCTCGGGAGCTGACCCAGAAGAACGCTGATCTATCTGAGATCCGGGGTAAGTGCTTCATATTTTATCTCATGTGGGGGCGCGTCAGTGCACCCACTGGGTGTAGTCCCCGAGATTCGGGCCGACTGCTGAGCAGTTGGGTCGGATCTTTCTTGACGACTTCTTCCTTATTGCTTCTTTCTTCTCTGCCATGTCTGCAGCGGCCAACGCCAAACTGAGGGAGCAGCTGGGTGGGACTCAGGCCACCCTTCGCGCTAAGGAAGCCGTGTTTGACGCCTTGGCCCAGGAGCATGACCGCCTGGCCAAGAAGCTAGCCGACCAGGAGGAGAGCCACAAGGCGGCCCTGAAGGCGGTGCAGCACAGCGAGGCCGCCCTCCAAGTCGAATATGAGACGGAAGCGGCAAGCTGGGCCGAGGCGAGGCAGTCGTTGATCAACGGCTACGGCCAGATCGAAGACTTGGTTGACGGTAGGCCGCCCTCTTCTTCGTCCCTTGCTTGCCGCTTGCCGTTTGGTTCGTTTTCTGACTTGGTATTTTTCTCTTATTTCTCTTTCTTTCTTGCGCAGAGTACTTCCCTGGCTACTCTACTGCCGCCAACCAGGTCGTCGAGGCCCACCGCGAGGCGCAAAGGCAGGCCGGCGCCAAGATCGCGCCGAAAGCTCGCCGGTCGCTGGAGGAACAGCTCTTGGCGATTCAAGCCCGCCTCCAGCCGGCTCACCGCATGCTCCGCCGGCTTCAGCGTGTCGGGCCGCAGGTGCTGGCCGCTCTCTGGCTCGGAGAGGTGATTCCCCGCACTCCCAGTCGGACTGCCGACTGGCTGGAGGTGGCGGCCGGCCGCATCGAGGCCTGGAAGGCTTCTGCGGCTCGGTCAGGCGCCAGGCGGGCGCTGGAGTTCGTCAAGGCCTGGTATCCTGAGCTGAGCTTGGACCAGCTGGCCACCTGGCGGCAGGAGGCCGACACGGAGCTGGAGCCGGTGCAGCCGGCTATCATCCAGCGTGCCTCGGCGATCGCCGACTACACTGACACCAGCGCCTTTGCTCCTGAGGTGGATGACAACGGCGTTGCTTAGCCGGAGGAGTGGTTCGGGCTGAACCCGGCAGATGGCGAGGACTCGGCGGAGGAGATCGACTCCAGCGACGAGGGCGAGGAGGAGGAGGAGGAGGAGGGTGAAGATGCCGCGCCAGATGGTGGAGCGGCCGGTCAGCCTCAGCTTGACCGTGCCTCCAGCAACAAGGCACGTGCGAGCGCACCGCCTGCAGCCGGCGATGATCAAGCCGAGACTCGCCAGCCGACCACTCCTCCAGCCGGCGCCACCGTCTCCACCGACCAGCCCGGCTCCCCTGCTGCGCCCTTAGTCTAATCTGCTGCCTCTACTTTCCTGTTTTATTACTCTTGCAACAGTATTTTGTTAAGTTTGCACAGTTCCACCCACTGGGGGTGTATTCGAACTATATTGACTGCTGGCCTGTTGAAGGCCTTATGTGTAAATATAATCATGCGTGCGTTTGACTTTCCCTTGTTCTTTGCTTTTCGTCCTTCCGCTGTTTCCTTTGCCGCCCTCCCTTGGTTGCCGCCTTCCCAGCCGGATAGCTGCTCTGCAGTCTGTGGCTGGAGAAGTGCTTGGCCGGTTGGGAGGGCAAGTACTCTAGCTTTGTTGGATTGTAGCGAAGTGATTGGGAGGCCGGCTAGCCGGCTGTTTTGATAGCCGGTAGGCGTGGTTGGAGGCCGGCTTGTGTTATATAAGTTCGTTAGTCCTTAGCCGTTTTTCGTGTGGGCATCCTTTCTGCCTTTGGCTCTTGCCAGTCGGACAGTCGGTTCTTCGAGCTGCGACTTACAACAAGAGAGGGCTCGGGTGCTGGCACACTACTTGTCTGACTTCAGGTAGAACTTTTAATATAACTTAAGGCGGCCAGTCCCCGGGCCGACTAGTCGAACCCGGTGCCTGATAGAAAATCAAATGTAATAATACATTCATGGGTATGACACTCGTCATTCATAGATAAAGGAGGGCAGTCCCCGAGTGCACCTCGGGGGCCCGTTGTCTCGAACTTAATACAAAAAGGTAGCATGATGCATACTGCTTTTAACTGTAAAATCTTCTCAGGAGGTTGGCGTTCCATGGTCGTTCCGACTCCTTGCCAGAATCATCCCTCTTGCGTGCTCTTGGCTTCTGTGCGTCGATCAGGTAGTAGGAGTCGTTGCCTAGGGCCTTGCTGACGACGAAAGGGCCTTCCCAAGGGGCCGAGAGCTTGTGCTGGCCGGCTGTTCGCTGGATCAGCCGGAGCACAAGATCGCCCTCTTGGAAGGATCTTGGCTTGACCTTCCGGTTGTGGTAACGGCGCAAACCCTGCTGGTAGATGGCGGACGGGCTGAGTGCTAACAGCCGGCCTTCTTCCAGCAGGTCGACGCCGTCTTCTCGCGCTTCCTTGGCCTCCGCCTCCGTGTACATGGTGACCCGAGGCGAGTCGAACTCGATGTCAGTTGGGATGACAGCCTCGGCACCATATACAAGGAAGAACGGAGTGAAGCCGGTTGACTTGTTTGGGGTAGTACGCAGACTCCAGAGGACAACCGGCAGCTCATCGAGCCAGCAGCCGGCCGAACGCTCCAGTGGTACGACCAGTCGGGGCTTGATGCCAGAGAGGATCAGGCCGTTTGCTCGCTCGACCTGGCCGTTTGACTGCGGGTGGGCAATGGACGCTAAGTCCACTCGGATGCCCTGTGTCGCGCAGAAACGTGCCAGTGCTCCATTGGCAAAATTCGTGCCGTTGTCGGTGATGATGCTGTGTGGTACACCATACCGAGTAGTGATGTCTGCGATGAATGTTACGGTAGTCGGCCCATTCAGCTTCTTGATCGGCTTCGCCTCAAGCCACTTGGTAAATTTGTCCGCGGCAACAAGCAGATGTGTCATGCCGCCGCGGGCTGTCTTGAATGGGCCCACCATGTCCAGCCCCCAAACGGCAAAGGGCCAGGTGAGGGGGATGGTCTTGAGTGCAGAAGCCGGCAGGTGTTGCTTGGAACTGAAGACTTGGCATCCTTTGCAGCATTTGACTAATTCCTTAGCATCTTCCAAAGCAGTCGGCCAGAAGAAACCATGGCGGAAAGCTTTGGCGACAAGTGATCTTGAGGCTGCGTGGTGGCCGCATTCGCCTTGGTGGATATCCCTGAGGATTGATATGCCCTTCTCTGGCTCGACGCAGCGCTGGAAGACTCCAGTGATGCTACGCTTGACAAGTTCTCTGTTTATTATTGCGTATGCTCCGGCTCGGCATTGCACTAGTCTTGCCGAGATCTCATCAGTCGGCAGCTCTTTGTTGACTAGGAAGTTGAGGATGGGCTGGGCCCGTGATGGAGCTGTGACTTCTTCTATGGTCAGTACGGCCACTGTGACCCGGGTGGGTGGGTTGGGTGGTGGAGAGTTGGAGTCGGCCACCGCCTCTTGTGTCGCTGCAGTCCCCGGGCCGACTGCTGCAGTCCCCGGGCCGGATTCTAAAGTCCCCGAGCCGGGTGCGACTACGGCAGTCCCCGGGCCGCTCGTCGAAGTCCCCGAGCCGTCTGCTGGGTTCCTCCAGTCGGATCTGACTGCATCAGGGGCAGGCGGTACGAAGATAGAGTCCGATTCTGGAGACGGCTTGATAGACGGTTTGAGGAGGCACCGGAGAGAGACACTGGTTGGTATGGCCTGTCGGGTGGAGCCGATCCGTGCCAGGGCATCTGCTTGGTCGTTGTCGGCCCGTGGCACGTGGAGGAACTCGCACCCTTCAAAGTATCCACTGATCTGCTGGACGAGGAATCGATAGCTTGCGATGTTTGCGTCCTTGGCATCCCAGTCGCCAGATGACTGCGGGACCACCAAGTCCGAGTCGCCATAACACAGGATCTGGTGTATGCCGAGCTCTTTGGCTAGCCGGAGCCCGTGTATGAGCGCCTCGTACTCAGCCACATTGTTGGAGGCGGCAAAATGGATTTGCAGCGTGTATCTGAGCTTGTCGCCTTTGGGAGAGGTGAGAACGATGCCGGCTCCCAAGCCGGTGCGCATCTTGGACCCGTCGAAGTGCATCCGCCAATGAGTGGAGTCGGGAGCCGGTGGTAGGTACTGGGTCTCGGCCCAGTCGACAAGGAAGTCGACCAATGCTTGGGACTTGATGGCGGTGCGGGGCTGGTAGAAGATTGTGTAAGGAGCCAGCGCAATGGCCCACTTAGCCACCCGGCCGAATGCATCCCGGCTGCTTATGATCTCGGCAAGCGGGGCGGTGCATACGACCGTGATGGGATGCTCTTGAAAGTAGGGCTTCAGCTTCTTGGCGGTGAAGTACACTCCATAGCACATCTTCTGGTAGTGCGGGTAGTTTTGCTTTGAGGTGGATAGTACTTCTCTTAAATAATATACCGGCCTCTGGACTAACTGGGCTCGGCCTTCTTCTGGGCGCTAGACCACGATGACTGTACTGACCACTCGGCTAGTTGCGGCAATGTAGGGGAGCATGGGCTCCTTCTCAGTCGGCGCCGCCAGGACAGGTGGAGTGGTCAGCATCTTCTTCAACTCATGGAAGGCTTGGTCTGCTTGGTCGTTCCACTCGAAGTGGGCGAATTTCTTCATGAGTCGGTACAGGGGGGGAGCCTTCTCTCCTAGCCGGCTGATGAAGCGGTTTAGGGAGGCCAGGCACCCGGTGAACTTCTGAACGTCTCGCAACTTGGTGGGAATCTCCATTCTCTCAATGGCCTTGATCTTCACAGGGTTGCACTCAATGCCGCGTTCGGAGACCAGAAAGCCTAGAAGCTGGCCGGCTGGTACTCCGAACACGCATTTCTCGGGGTTGAGCTTGATCCGGAATCGGCGCAAGTTGGCAAATGTTTCTTTGAGGTCTTCCAGCAGGGTGCCTCCATCTTCACCACAATATCGTCTACGTAGACGTGGGCATTTCTGCCGAGTTGCTTGAGGAGGCATTTCTGCATGCAACGCTGAAAAGTGGCACCGGCATTCCTCAAGCCGAATGTCATAGTCAGGTAACAGAAAGCTCCGAATGGTGTGATGAAGGCGGTCTTCAGGCGGTCAGCTGGGTCCAACTTGATCTGGTGGTATCCTGAGTAGGCATCCAAGAAACTCAACAGCTCGCATCTGGCTGTGGAGTCTATCACTTGATCAATCCGTGGTAGGGCAAACGGATCTTTGGCGCAGGCTTTGTTGAGGCTAGTGTAGTCTATACACATACGTCATTTGTTGTTCTTCTTCAACACCAAGACCGGGTTGGCAAGCCACTCTGGGAAAAACACTTCCATAATGAAGCCGGTGGCCAGGAGTCGGGCTATCTCTTCTCCTACGATTCTTCTCTTCCCCTCCGACAGTCGGCGGAGAGGCTGCTTGACTGGTTTCGCGTCCGCTCGGACATGTAGCTTGTGCTCGGCGAAATCCTTCGGAACACCCGGCATGTCCTTTGGGGACCATGCAAAGATGTCTCGATTCTCACGGAGGAAGTCGACGATCTCGCCTTCCTATTTCCTGTCCAGGTTTGCACCAATGACAACAAACCTCTCCGGGTTCTCCGGGTCCAGAGGTATCTTCTTCGTCTCCTTGGCCGGCTGGAAGGAGCCCTAAGCATCATATTCCTTGGGGTTGGGGGACAGGGCCGGCTGCTTGCCGGCCATGGCCACAACTCGCTCCAGCATCTTCTTCTCTTCTGCAACCACGAGGGACTTGGCCAGTCGGCTGCTGGCTGCAGCGCACTCGATGGACTTCTTGTAGTCGCCGGCTATAGTGATGATCCCCTTCGAGCTCGGCATCTTCATCTTGAGGTAGGCATAGTGGGGCACGGCCATGAACTTGGCCAAGGCAGGTCGGCCAAGCAAGGCGTAGTAAGGGCTCTCTAGGTCCACTACTTCAAACCAGATTGCTTCTCGGCGAAAGTGATCCTTGTCTCCGAAGAGAACATCTATCTTGATCTTGCCGATTGGGGAACAGGACAGGCCGGGTACGATGCCATGGAACACGGTCCGGCTTGGCATGAGCTGCTTCGCCTGGAGGTTCAACTTCTCCATGGTGTCGCGGTACAGTATGTTGATACTGCTTCCGCCATCAATCAGCACGCGGGAGAATCGGGCAGCTCGCCTCTCCGTCGCGAGGGTGACGTCCAACACCAATGCGTAGGAGCCAGGAGACGGCATCACCTCTGGGTGATCGGCCCGGCTCCAGCTGATAGGCCTTTCAGACCAATGCATGAACTCGGGGTTGCTGGAGGCGACTGCGTTGACCTCTTGGTGCTGTCGGCGCCGGCTGCGCTTGTCTTCAACCTAGCTCGTGAAGACGACGTAGGCGGCATGCTCATCTGAGAACTCATCCTGAATGGCTCCGACTGCTGGTCGAGTAGCCGGCTGCTGGGGGGCTGGAGGCGGCGGGCCGAGAGGCGGAGGCGGCACCAGCCCTTGGAGATCTGTGTGAGCCAGTGGCACTTCCGGGTCGTGTGGTTGGACGGCTTCGCGCCGCTGTGGAACTTGCAGGGGGCATCGAGAGTCTGCTCGTAGGAGAAGGCCGGCTGCCAAGCCAGCCTGCCTCCCTTCTTCTTGGGAGGGGATCGCTCTTCGGGCTGCTTGTCTTCGACAGTGGCCACCTGCCGACTGGTGGAAGGCGGCATAGGGGCCTTGCGCTTGTGGTCGTTCTGGTAGGGGCGTCGGTTGGAGTCACCAGCCGGCGTCTTGGGAGCCGAAGCAAACACCTTCCAAGAGGCGTCCATTCGGAGCTCGGTCTTCATCGAGGAGTCGGCCGTGGCGTACTTGTCTGCTATGACCAGCAGCTCGTCGAGGGTAGCCGGCTCGTCGCAGAGGAGTCGGTGCTTGAGGAGGGTGCCCTCTCGGCATCTGGCGGTGAATATTCTATGGCTTGAACCTCCTGCACCCCCTCGCAGGACTTGCGGAGCTCGGCCCACCGCGTGAGGTAGTCGCAAGTCGATTCGCTGGGCCCTTGGACGCACAAGGAGAGCTGGCGGGGCTTGGGAGGCCGCTTGTACGTGCTGGTGAAGTTGCGGACGAAGACTTCCGTGAAGTCCAGCCAGTTGTTGACGCTGTAGGCTTGACGCTGTTTAGCCAGGTGCGTGCCGTGCCTTGAAGCATGAGAGGGACGTACTTCACGGCTACGCGCCTGTTGCCGTTCGCTATGCTGACAGCGGTAGAGTAGTCGATCAGCCAATCTTCCGGCTTCACGGAGCCGTTGTACTTGGGTGTGTCTCTGGGGAGCGAGAACCCTTTGGGGAAGGGCTCGTCGCGGATGCGGGGGCCAAAGCAAGGCGGGCCGACATCTTCTTCTTCTAGCGCCAGGGATCGTGCTAGGCAGTCGATCCGGTGGCGGGCGTCCTTCTCGCCGACTCCTTCGCGGTGGCCTAGTTGGCCACCGAGAGTCGGATGCGCGACAGGCGGCGGGGTGGGATATCTCTCCCCACGAGGCGGGGGAGGAGGCGGATTACCTTGGTGTTCCACCGCTCGGGGGGCGGCCTTCTGCGTCGCGCTCAATGGTGATTCGAGTCCGGTTGTGGCTAGCAGCCGGCTCCTTGTCTTTCCTCGCGCGGGCGCCGCTCGCAGTCGGCGACCGGGATGTCGCGGCGTGGGGGAGGACTCTCAGCGCGGGCGCCGGCTTCATGCCGTTCTGCGGCCGCGTCGATCAGCTGCTGGATGCGCCTTGTCATGTAGGGGAGCTCATCAGCCCCCAGCCCATTCACCTCTTCTGCGACCGCCTGAGCGGCTCGCAGATTCTCGAGCGGTGTGGCGTAGACTGGGCGGTCTGCCCCCAGCATGCTGGCGATGGCCACGCCGCGCTTCTTGACGAGGCCGGCTCGGCTCCGCCCGCCATGAGGCAGCGTACCAAAGGCGGCGCGGTCGACTTCGTGCTGGTGAGCCTCAGTGAGGCGTCTCATGGAGGCTATCTTCTGGCCCTCCGCGATGAGAGCGAGGCGGCGTGCCTCCAGAGTTTCGGCGTCGGCGTCGGCCGGGATGGGGACGGACAAGTCGTGCATCGCCGCTTGTAGGGCGTCGTGGGCGTTCTCGCCCGAGTCGGTGCTGTGGCTGATGACCAGCACCTCAGTGACAGCGCTGCTGCCACTGTCGGCTCGAGGGAGAGGGTCGTCGAAGGTCACCAGGTCGGTGGGGAAGGCGTCAAGCGATGCCGTGTCGGAGTCGACGAGCATCGGGTCGGTGGAGCCACCGACTCCAGGTCCACAGCAAGCTCGCTGGAGACGTGAAGCTGGTCGAGGAGGCTGACGAGGCGACTCTCGGGGTAGTCTGTGCCCGTGTCATACGTGGGCTCGTCAGAGACGCAAGTCTCGCCAAGAAGGTCGGTGAGGCAGCTCGCCGCGTAGGCGTCGTCGACGCCTTGCGGCGCGTCAGGGCAAGCGCCATCGGGCGTAGCAGGCTAGCTACGCTTGCGTGGGAGGAAAAGGGTTCCCGTCCAGAACAGGTCTCCGGACGACGGTGCACCTGGCGCCACGGTGGGCGCCAAATGTCGGGTGGTAGGTGCGACATATGCCAACGGGTGGCTTATCATTGTGGGAGCTAGTAAGACATCGCCGGTGCCTGGAAACGGGATAAGGCGAAGACATGCACGCCGGCGGATCTTACCCAGGTTCGGGGCTCTCCATGGAGATAACACCCCTAGTCCTGCTCTGCGGGGTCTCCGCATGATCACTAGATCAATACAAGTAGCTACAAGTGCTCCTTGAGCTGTTTGGCTAGGGGAAGAAGAAGGGCTAGGCTGGCTCTCCTTTTCTCTCTATGTGGTGTGTGAAACTCTATGAGATCAACCCTTTTGCATGGGTGTCCCAGGGGGTTTATATAGGCCTACCCCCCAGGGGTACAATGGTAATCCGGCTGGGCGCGGGTCCCAGCCATCAGTGTCTGTGCTCGCCGGCTTCTCCGCCGGCCATTGGGACCCGCTGACTGCTGGGTCCCGCCAGCTGCCGGCCTCTTGGCCGACAGGCCGGCCCCACCGCTTGGGGGCCTTGTCGGCGGCTGGTTACTGTCACCTCGCCTCTGATGACGAGGGCTTTGTCGCGGTAAGCGTGGCTACAGTGCCGCCGTCTTGCAGGCTCTCACTGTAGCCTCACCTCGTCTTGTCTCCTTAATGAGGCACATGTTTCGAGGGAGGGAGGTAGCCAGCTATTGGGAGCCGGCTACGCCCCCGGCCGACTAGGGGAGGCCGGGCCGCCTTCGAGCGTCCCTCTGGCTGAAGGGGCCCGCCGCCCGCGGGCAGTACTGGCGCCTGTCGTGGGTGACATCGAGGTCAACATGGCTACAGTGCCGCGCCGGACGGGAGATGGCTGACCCGTACGGCGCCCTGTGGCCATGCCTGTTCCGGGATTCGGGGGTAGTGGGCTGTACTGCGGCCACACCCCGTCTTATCACCGTTATGTGGATGCAGTCTTGGTGGGTGCAGTCTTGGCCGGCTTCTGGGAATCGGCTTTCTTCATGGCCGGCTTCTGGGAGTCGGTCCTCTTGGGGCCGGCTTCCTGGAGTCGGCAATCTTGTAGCTTTCTTTGGGAAGGTTTCTGAGGCCGGGTCGCCTTCTGGTAGTCGGCCCTGGGGATAGCCGGCCAGGGGAAGGCGGCCCTATACTCTGGATGCTTGAAGGCTCGAATGGCCTGATAATTTTTCAAAGAGCCAGGGGGAGTCGGTTAGGCTACCCGTGGCCATTTACTCCGACACCCATCCTTCTTCTTGACAAAGAGAGAAGGTGCTCCGCAAGGAGAGTAACTTGGGCGAATGAAACCTTTGCGATGATTTCCTCCTTAAGCTCAGTGAGTTCATGCGGCGATATCTTGTAGGGTCGTTTGGGTATAGGAGTGGTGCCTGGTTTCAAGTCGATGATGAATTCGACAGCTCTAGCAGGGGGAATCCCTGGAAGTTCTTCAGGAAAGACGTCTTGGAATTCATGAACGACGGGAATGTTTTCAATGCCCTCGAGTGGTGCAGCGTTCAATGCATTCAGGCATAAAGCCGTGCCTCGGCATTTTGAACCAGGCGGGCATTGTAGCTTATTATTTCATCGAAAGGGTGTAGCAGATGCACGGTCTTAGTGGCGCAAACTATAGAAGTAGTATGCGCTTTCAACCAATCCATTCCCAGAATGAGATCAATGCTGCAAGACTTCAGTACGATGGGAGAGACAAGGAATTCCAGTCCTTCGATTTCAACAGGAACGTCGTTGCAAATCATGGAGGTCCGACATTGGCCCGCAGGGGTGTGTACTAATAGCGAAGCGTTCATGTCTTCGCTTTTAATGCCATGCATGAATGCAAAATCTTCTGACATGAATGAATGTGATGCACCTGTATCAAATAAAACGGATGCTGGTACTGAATTTACGAGGAGTGTACCCATCACAGTAGCAGGCTGGTCTTGAGCTTCATTGAGATCAACGTGGTTGGCATGAACACGACCATAAGACTTGGCATTGTTGGTGCGGGGCTGGTTGCTTCCACGGCCAGCTGCGGGAAGGGCCAGTTGATTCTGGTTCTGGTTGCATTCCCTAGCACGGTGTCCTGGTTGACCACTCCTGAAGCACAGACCATTATTGGGAGTGGGAGTAGGAGCTCGGGGTGGTGGAGCTGGAAGTCTTGGCTGCCTAGATGGTGGAGGAGGCAGACGAGGTGCAGCATAGGTCTGTCTTGGGGCAGGTGCAGTTGGCTGGTACATGCTGTTGGGAATCCATATCCTACGCCTCTGTGAGGGCGGGCCCGAAGATGAGCCCGTGTCACGGTTGCGCCTGTGAGAGCTCTGGTGTTCCTGTAGACCAGTTTCCACATTGATGGCCTTGTTCACCAAGGTGGCGAAATCAGCAAAGTCATGCACTAGAAGTGCGAGCTTGATGTCAGCTTGAAGGCCATCACGGAACTTCTCCTGTCTACGTACATCAGTTGCAATGTCCTCTTCAGCATAGCGGGATAAGTCCAGAAACTCCCGCTGATAAGCTTCAACAGTTTTGTTGCCCTGGGTGAGGTTGCGGAACTCACGCTTCTTCCGGTCCATGACTCCCTGAGGAATGAAGCGGGCACGGAATGCAGCTTGGAAGTCTGGCCAGGTGATGATTGTTCCAGCTGGCAGAGTACGCCTGTGGCTGTCCCACCATTGAGCTGCGGGTCCCTTCAGGAAGAAGGAAGCAAATGTGACATAGCTGGCAGGGGCTACATCAGCAGACTCCATCTCATAGGTGATGTCACGGAGCCAGTCATCAGCATCCAGAGGCTGAGTTGAGCTACGGTACACAGTTGGGTTGAGGCACATGAAATCCTACAGAGTCACTTGGGCTGGCTGTTGGTTCATATTGGGGTGAGGGAACTGAGCCATCATATTATCCATGAATTGGCAGTTTGGTGGGGCATTGCCACCACGACCACGACCACCTAGTCTAACCATCCTGCTAATATATAACATGGGTAGTTCAGCATTGACGAATTTGCAAGGACAAGAATCATTCATGAAGAAACATGCATAATGAAAGGAGCACGGTAGATACTACATAGTAGTCGGCATATCTTACAAAAGGGATCATGCATAGAGTTCGGTACACAGACTAAAGACAACATAGGCGGCACGCAGGCTCGCGGTGAATGCATCTAACACTAATAAGCAAGACTACATCAGTCCCAGGAGGAACTGTGGAGGTAGGTGTAACCTGAAAGCTGGTAGTGTCGCATCGGGAACTCCACATCAGCAACCTGGGGTCCGCGGATACTCTGGTGCAGAACCCGACGCTCAAGTGGCAGAAGAGGACCAAGTGCGAGAGAGTAGCCTCCCACATCTGGCCAACCAACACCGTGGGGCATCACGGTCCTAGCTGGGTACATCGCAGAACGCGGCAGCTCTCTAGATCGGACAAAGGGGTGCAACAGCGTCAAAGCACGGTAAAGGTGCTGATGGGTGGTGTACAACTCGTGGCGAAGAGCTCGGTTAGCTCTATCCATCCCATCAACATGCAGAACCAGGTTCTGATGGTAGAAGGGCTCGCGGGTGACAGTGGAGTAGGCAGTAGTGTAGTATCCCTCCGCACCAACATCAGATGAGATAGCAATGTGCCTGAAAGGGGAAGTGTCCAATGCCCAATACTGTCCACGAAGACGTGTCAGAGTAGCATAAGCAGCATCGTGAACTGCCATATCGATGGTCACTCCAACACCATGAGCAGTGTGCAGCACAGTAGTGGAGTCATACTCCCGAGAGTAGAGGTGGACTATGGCACAGTACTGCTCCTGGTTAAAATCCTGGTACTCCTCATAGACGGTGTACTCAGGGTGCCAGCGATAACCCAGATAGGTCATTATCTCAACTAGCACATCAGGTGATCCCGAGGCACCAATGGCCGTCGTGTGGCGCACGACCTGCCTCGTGGGTTCCATCTGAAAGCAAAGATGTTTCAAAGGAGTCTAATGACAGTGTGGGTATTGTTCAAAATACTATTCTAAGGAATAACTATGGCTTATCCAACTTTGGGGTGAATGTGGTCACGGGATCCTAATGTTAGAGTTAGTAAATTCTTTTAACCCGAGTAGAAGAGAGTTTAGAGTCCTGGAGTAAAGATTGAGGAGTAAAAGATTCTAGTACCACCCAATGGCGACGTGGGCCCGTAAGACTCACAGCCATGTTAGTAAAAGTTTTTGCAATGTCTAGACTCGACTTCGGCCAAGGACTCTGGAAAGGGGATTCCTACAGGCAGTCGGCTCTGATACCACCAACTTGTGATGCCCCCGATTCAATCATACACTAATCATACACGCAAACGTGCACGATCAAGATCAGGGACTCACGGGAAGATATCACAACACAACTCTAAAAAGTAAAATAAGTCATACAAGTATCATAATACAAGCCAAGGGCCTCGAGGGCTCGAATACAAGTGCTCGATCATAGACGAGTCAGCGGAAGCAACAATATCTGAGTATAGACATAAAGCAAACAAGGTGCCCTAAGATGGCTAGCACAAACTGGGATACAGATCGAAAGAGGCGCAGTCCTCCTACATGGGATCCTCCTAAACTACTCCTGGTTGTCGTCAGCGGCCTGCACGTTGTATTAGGCACCTCCGGTGTAGTAGGAGTCGTCGTCAACGGTGGCGTCTGGCTCCTGGACTCCAACATCTGGTTGCGACAACCAGGAAGAAAGGAAAGGGTGAGAAGGGGGAGAAAAGCAACCGTGAGCACTCATTCAAAGTACTCGCAAGCAAGGATCTACACTACTTATGCATGGGTATCTGTGTAAAGGGGCAATATCGATGGACTGAACTACAGAATGCTAGAATAAGAGGGGGATAGCTAATCCTATTGAAGACTACGCTTCTGGCAGCCTCCATCTTGCAGCATGTAGAAGAGAGTAGATGGTAAGTTCACCAAGTAACATCGCATAGCATAATCCTACCCAGTGATCCTCTCCTCGTCGCCCTGTTAGAGAGCGATCATCGGGTTGTATCTGGCACTTGGAAGGGTGTGTTTTATTAAGTATTCGGTTCTAGTTGTCATAAGGTCAAGGTACAACTCCAAGTCGTCCTGTTACCGAAGATCACGGCTATTCGAATAGATAAACTTCCCTGCAGGGGTGCACCACATTACCCGACACGCTCGATCCCCTTTGGCCGGACACACTTTCCTGGGTCATGCCCGGCCTCGAAAGATCAATACGTCGCAGCCCCACCTAGGCACAACAGAGAGGTCACCACGGCGGTCTAAATCCTATGCGCGCAGGAGTCTGGGCCCATCGCCCATTGCACACATGCATGTTGCGAGGGTGGCCGGAAGCAGACCTAGCCTCCCTAATACAAGAGCAGGCATTCCAGTCCAATCTGGCGCGCGCCGCTCAGTCGCTGATGTCACGAAGGCTTCGGCTAATACCACGACGCCGGTTGCCCATATCTTGTCCCACGTGGTGGTTAGTGCGTATAAGGTCAATGACCCAACTCAGATCAAATACCAAGATCTCATTAAGCGTGTTATCATGAAGTAACCGCGGACGCCGACCAGGGCCAGGCCCACCTCTCTCCTAGGTGGTCTCAACCTGCCCTGTCGCTCCACCACAAAGGTTCACTCAGAGGGCCATCGGGACAAACGTCCTTTCGGTCCCAATCCGTGAATCACTCGCGGGTACTCTACGAGCCGACCCGACTTTAGTCACCACAGGTATCATATATTATGTATATAAGTATATACCCGTGATCACCTCCCGAGTGATCACGGCCCGATAGTATAGCATGGCAGACGGACAAGAATGTAGGGCCAATGATGGCATACTAGCATCCTATACTAAGCATGTAGGATTGTAGGTAAAGGTAACAACAGTAGTAGCAAGGACAGGCTATGCATCAGGATAGGATTAACGGAAAGCGGTAACATGCTACACTACTCTAATGCAAGCAGTAGAGAGAAGAATAGGCGATATCTGGTGATCAGGGGGGCTTGCCTGGAAGCTCAGCCGAGAAGGAGGGGTCGTCAACACCGTAGTCGTACTGGGTAGCGGCGGCGTCGGTCCCGGTGTCTAGCGAGAGAAGAGGGGGAAGAAAAAATAAATATAATGCAAACATATGCATGACGATGCATGACATGACAATGAGCGTTGCTAGGGGTGTCCAAACGCGGTAGTAGGTGATACCGGCGAAGGGGGGAAACATCCGGGAAAGTATTCCCGGTGTTTCGCGTTTTTGGACAGATGAACCGGAGGGGGAAAGTTGCGAGTTTGCTATGCTAGGGATGTGTGGCGGACAGACGGGCTGCGAATCCGGATTCGTCTCGTCGTTCTGAGCAACTTTCATGTAGAAAACATTTTCATCTGAGCTACGGTTTATTTTCTATGTTTTTCTAAAGTTTTAATCATTTTATGAATTTATCTAAATTAACAGAAATGGAATTATGACATCAGCATTGCATGGGGATGACGTCAGCAGTCAACACACTGGTTGACTGGTCAAAATGACCAGTGGGGCCCACTCGTCATAGATAGTGGGGCTAACAGAGGTTTATTTTAATTAGACAGAGTTAATTAGCAGTAGGGCCCCACATTTCAGCGACTGTTTAGGTTAAATAATTTGTTTTATTTATAAAAACATTTTAATTAGTTTAATTACGTGATGGGGCCCGCATGTCAGTGCCACTAGGCTGCCCAGTCAGCAGTTGACTGGGTCAACCGAGTCAACTGGGCCACCAGGGCCCATTGGCCAGCGACTCGTGGGTGGGGCCTGCCTAGCCACGTTGGCGGACGGCGCCGGAGCGACGCCGGCGAGTCAAAACGTGGCGGCGTGGCTCGGGAGGTGGTCGGAAAACACGTACAGGGCACCGTTCCTTGAGTTTTGGGGCGCGTTCGAAAGCTACGGTTGCGCCATGTCCAATGGTGGTGGTTGTGGCGGCAAGGGTGACCGGAATCGAGCGCGGCGAGCTCATCGACGGACGACCGGAGTCGGGCGCGAGAGGAAACGGCGGTGCAGCACGTTAGCGAGCAAACTGAGAGGCTAGGCGGGACGTACGTGAGGTGGCGAATGCAACGGGCACTGCCCCGTGACCATTTGGTCACCGGAGGCACGCCGGCGACGAGCGCAGGCGGCAGCACGTTCGGGCGCTCAATGAGCTAGGGCATAGAGGCCATGGGGAAGCGCGTGCGCGGGTGTGTTGGGTTCCTAGAAATGCCAGGAGCACGGTGACGGGCTCAGGCGAGCATGACGACGGCTGTGGCGACGGCCACGAGCTCGTCGACGGCGGACAGAAAACGGGCGCAGTGGCAAGCTCGCTACGGCGCGCGAGGAAGCTAACGGAGAGGAGCGGGAGATGGAGGAGCTCACCGGGCGGCACACATGGTGGCCCTTGGGGGTTTTGTAGCAGCAGAGGGCATCGCCGGAGTTGGTGAAGAGCGGCGGCGAAGCTCGTCGGAGTAGAGGAAGACGGCGGTGTCGTGGGCGTTGCGGTGGCTCCAAACTCCAACGGGGTCCACCAGTCAAAGCAGCGGACGGCGGCGGCCCTTGGAGACATAGTGGGGCGGTGAGGTGGGCACGGTGGCCGTAGCTAGGCCGGAGCCATGGCGGCGGTGGCGCTCGGATGCGATGGGGAAGGAGAAGCGGCGAGGTGGATCTGAGGGGAGGGGAGGCGTAGAGGCCGAGAGGGAGAGTGGGGGTGAGTGGGAGATGGGATCGAGGAGGCGGGGGCGGACTTAAATATGATGACTCAACCATATGACGAATCGGGCTATCAGCATGCTAATGAGGATATGGATGATCTGCCCGGGCAGGAAGGTCGTAGCAGGGATTGCAAAAAGTCTCTCTTCATGAAATCCTCACAGGACACGCCTGAAGATGCCGCCTCAACACAGGCTCAACTAGCCGGGGGTCGTGCAGTGCTTAGTCCGGGAACACTGGGGCAGGGGTTAAGGAAGGGTCCGGAAGGTGTGCCCAAGAAAAAGGAGAGGAAGAGATCGGGGAAGATAGCTGCCTCCAAACAAGCCAGAGCACATAGCATCTAGAAGATGGATTCTGAAGAGCGTGTACCCGTGAAAGGTGCGGCCATGTTCCATCTCACAGGCGAGCCGATGCTACCGCCAAAACCGCTGGAGGCACTATCAGGGGATCTCAGGAGACTGCACGACCATGTGCTGTCGACTGAGAATAGCCTACTAGCCTCGAAGGATCCAGGATATCCAACATACGCGGCTCGTGTGCCTGAGGGGAAGTGCTACGTCGACACACGGCCCGCAGTGGAGTTCTTCCTGCGGTTTGACCATATCTTTGAGATGTTTCTGACAAGGCGGCTCGATTTTACAATCGTCCGCCTTTTTGTGCTACATATGAGCTCCGTCATGAAGAGAGAAGAAGTCTCGCAAATCTGTGTGGCGGATCTGTACTACATGCACGAGTCTTTCTTGAGTCTCGGCGACTTTGAGCGTGAAACTGCTAGGGACTACCTCCAAAACTTCATGGTACAGAATAAGGACCAGGAAATTGTCCTCCTGCCTTATCATCCAAAGTAAGTCAGTTCCGGACAACCCTTTCGTACATTTCAATCATTCCTTCTTGCTCATATGGAGAATAATTTGAGGTGTCTTTTCCCCGCCGCAACGGGCGTGCCGTCCTTACCGTTCTTTACCCGCGAGTCTCCCACGCCGTGTATTTCGACCCTTCCAGAGACTACGAGAAAAAGGACTACACCCACATGATGAATATTCTAGATGATGCTCTCCAAGGCTTCAGCATTAGAGGTGGCCACACGCAGATCAGGAAACAAAGGAACAAGAAGATGGTTCCGCGCATAAAACTAACTTCTGTTGCATCCATGTCCCAAAACCAAGCAAGCAGGATGGATTCTACATCCTCCATCTCATGATTGAGTTCAGCACGGATCACCAAAAGCTTCGCATGACAAGCAGAAATGATGATCATATCCACAAGTGGCTAGAATCTCATGGAGAAGCGGATTATAAACTTAGAGATGACTTCTTTCGCATCCAAAGGGACATTGCAACGATCATCATGAAAGAAGTCATCGATGAGAAGGGTATGTTCCACCACGGCCCTATATCGCGAGCTGACGTCTGAACTTGCATAGGCATGCAACGTCAAGACCTCCCGCCGTTCAAGAAGCTAGGGTCCATCCTCGACGATATGGAAGGATGGAACTTCTAGTGATTTACGATGCCGATGATGATGATATGTGTCGGTTGAACTTGTATACTTTCTGTAGCGATGAAACTTTGTGATGTCCACAGTCCCTGTCGAACTTGCGTAACGCTACTTTGTTAGTTTGCGTACGATGACCTGCGTACCTCTAGTTAATTAGTTTGCGTACTATATGTTGCATCTAGTTGCTAACCCTTTCTTTTTCGTGTTGCTCTAGTATATTTTGTTGCATATGATTGTACATCCTCTTCATGAAGATGCATCTCTAACAGGTACCTAGTTTCTTGATGGCGAGATGGCAGTGTTATGTCGTGTACAAAGGGAAGGTTCCAGGGGTGTACAACCAGTGGTCTGAGTGTCAAGCGCAAGTGAATGGGGTCTCGGGCGCCAGCCATAAAGGCTTCAAAAGCAGACAAGAAGGAGAAGCTAGTTACTTGAGGTTCATGCTAGCGCGAGAGAGGACTCGTAACCTCCGCCTCATGTACTGCATAGTTACACTCTCACTCATAGTGATAGCTCTTCTCGTGTATACCATTGTTTAGATGGATGACATTGTAGTTGCAAGTATTCGAGACTTGCATGTATCGCTATTTTCGAGATGATGACGAGATACCACTTTGTGTTGGATGATGATTATGATGACACTATTTGTATGTATATGCTATGATTACATTTCTGGTCTCGCAGCCATTTGTATGTATATCATGATGACATTTGTATCTGCTAAAGATTCTTCTATAAAGCTTGTTCAAATACAAAACAAATATGCAGAAAAAAAACAAAAACTACTAAAATTAGCAGTAGTGAGTGGAGAAAAGTTAGCAGCAGCGTGACAGTAGCAGTAGCGCATCCAGACAAAGCGCGCTAGAGCTATTAGCAGTAGCGAGCTTCCACGCAGCACGCTGCTGCTACACTTGTATAGCAGTAGCGCGGGCGTGCACGCGCTGCTGCTACGGGTTAGCTGTAGCGCCTTATTAGTAGCGCCGGTCCCCGCGCTACTGATATACCTAGAACCCGCGCTGCTGCTAGGCTTTCCCTAGTAGTGTTGTGATAGGGAAGAAATAAAAGCGATGGACTGCATAATAAAGGTCTTTATCACAAGCGGCAATATAAAGTGACGTTCTTTTGTATTAAGATTTTGTGCATCCAACCATAAAAGCGCATGACAACCTCTGCTTCCCTCTGCGAAGAGCCTATCTTTTACTTTTATCTTCTACCCTTATACAAGAGTCAGGGTGATCATCACCTTTCCTTTTTACACTTTTTCCTTTGGCAAGCACTTTGTGTTGGAGCGATCCGGATATATATATATCCACTTGGATGTAGGTTTTCATAAATTATTATTGTTGACATTACCCTTGAGGTAAAAGGTTGGGAGGCCAAACTATAAGCCCCTATCTTTCTCTGTGTCCGATTAAAACTTTGAACCCATAAATATCACATGAGTGTTAGCAATTGTGAAAGATTAAATGATAGTTGAGTGTGTGGAGTTTGCTGAATCACAGCTCTTACATAGTGTTGGGGAACGTAGTAATTTCAAAAAAATTCCTACGCACACGCAAGATCATGGTGATGCATAGCAACGAGAGGGGAGAGTGTTGTCCACGTACCCTCGTAGACGGTAAACGGAAGCGTTATGAGAACACAGTTGATGTAGTCGTACGTCTTCACGATCGACCGATCCTAGTACCGAACGTACGGCACCTCCGCGATCTGCACACGTTCAGCTCAGTGACTTCCCACGAACTCACGATCCAGTAGAGCTTCCAGGGAGAGCTTTCTCAGCACGACGGCGTGATGACGGTGATGATGAAGCTACCGGCGCAGGGCTTTGCCTAAGCACTACGACGATATGACCGAGGTGGATTATGGTGGAGGGGGGCACCGCACACGGCTAAGAGATCAATGATCAACTTGTGTGTCTATGGGGTGCCCCCTCCCCCGTATATAAAGGAGTGGAGGAGGGGGAGGAGGCGGCCTCCTAGGCGCGCCCCAAAGGGGAGTCCTACCCCCACCGGGAGTAGGATTCCCTCCCCCCCCCCCCCCTCCCTAGTTGGATTAGGAGAGAAGGAAGGGGGAGGAAGGAGGAAGGAAAGGGGGGGCCGGCCCCCCTACCAATTCGGATTGGGCTTGGGGGGTGCGCCCCCTCCTTTGCTCCCAACTCCTCACTCCCACTATGGCCGAATAAGGCCCATATACCTCCCGGGGGTTCCGGTAACCTCCCGGTACTCCGGTATATTCCCGATCTCACCCGGAACCATTCCGATGTCCAAATATAGTCATCCAATATATTGATCTTTATGTCTCAACCATTTTGAGACTCCTCGTCATGTCCGTGATCATTTCCGGGACTCCGAACTACCTTCGGTACATCAAAACACATAAACTCATAATACCGATCGTCACCGAACGTTAAGCGTGCGGACCCTACGGGTTCGAGAACTATGTAGACATGACTGAGACTCATCTCCGGTCAATAACCAATAGCAGAACCTAGTTGCTCATATTGGTTCCTACATATTCTACTAAGATCTTTATCGATCAAACCGCATAACAACATACGTTGTTCCCTTTGTCAACGGTATGTTACTTGCCCGAGATTCGATCATCGGTATCTCAATACCTAGTTCAATCTCGTTACCGACAAGTCTCTTTACTTGTTCCGTAATGTATCATCCCGCAACTAACTCATTAGTTACATTACTTGCAAGGCTTATAGTGATGTGCATTACCGAGAGGGCCCAGAGATACCTCTCCGATAATCGGAGTGACAAATCCTAATCTCGATCTATGCCAACTCAAAAAGTACCATCGGAGACACCTGTAGAGCACCTTTATAATCACCCGGTTACGTTGTGATGTGTGGTAGCACATAAAGCGTTCCTCCGGTATTCGGGAGTTGCATAATCTCATAGCCATAGGAACATGTATAAGTCATGAAGAAAGCAAGAGCAATATACTGAACGATCAAATGCTAAGCTAACGGAATGGGTCAATCAATCACATCATTCTCTAATGATGTGATCCCGTTAATCAAATGACAACTCATGTCTATGGCTAGGAAACTTAACCATCTTTGATTCAACGAGCTAGTCTACTAGAGGCATACTAGTGACACTCTGTTTGTCTATGTATTCACACATGTACTAAGTTTCCGGTTAATACAATTCTAGCATGAATAATAAACATTTATCATGATATAAGGAAATATAAATAACAACTTTATTATTGCCTCTAGGGCATATTTCCTTCAGTCTCCCACTTGCACTAGAGTCAATAATCTAGATTACACAGTGTCAGTGTACAAAAGTAGGGGTTTCTCCTTTTTACCCCTTTAGTTGTGCACGGGCAGTCAGAGCCACGCCCACGGCCACACTAAGTAGAGCAGAGGAGGGAAGCCGGAGGCACAAGACAACCAGAGCAACGCCAAGACCAGAAACACAAAGAGCAGAAGGGCGAGGTGGGCTCCCCTCGCAAGACCCTTGCCGGGGCAGCCTCCACAGCCCCGGCAAGAGCCTTGCCGGGGCAACTTGCCCGATGCCAGCGGAGCACGCCACCTTTGATCCAAGGGCTCCAACACCACAAACTACGTTGGAACCAAGGTTCGAGAGGCACCTCCGTGGTGGCATGCGGATCTTTGTGAATATCATAAACATACAAGATCAGATGAGGACCAGAAGACGACGACCCTCGGCGAGGTCCTAGCCAAGGAAATCCATGAGGCCCCCGGCAAGATCCTTGCCAGGGACGACCGCGATGCCACGGCACGACCCTTGCAGGGGCCCCGGCAAGGCCCTTGCCGAAGACACCTGCAAGGCCACAACCAGGCCCGTGTCTGCCAAGACTCCACAGCCATTCCCATACAGCTGCCGGCCCAACCAGCTGGGCAGGCACCTGCGTGGCAACGGGCGGCTTCCGGGCCAACTCAGCAAGCACCTGCGTGGTGGCATGCAGATCTTCGTGAAGATCCTACCACGGCGCCGTCTCAGCAGCCTGCCAGCCTATGTGGCACTGCATGCCTCATTGGCCTAGGCGCGTGTCGGAGCAAGGCGGAGCGGCGACGGACAGAACGGGCCTCATTGTCACCCCGAATAAAGCAACGGGACACCTAAGGGAGCGCATTTAATGCATTTTGTCCCGTAATGACAAGCGATAAGCTTACGCACTGTACACCTTTCCACCTCCTGTGTGCCACTCTGGCAACCCCTTTTTGTCTATAAAAGGAGGCCCGAGGCGTCCAGGAGAAGGATTCAGATCTTTTGGGCTAGACGCGCACCGTAGCTAGCTCAAGAACTCAAGAACACTCAAATACATACACCAAAGAAGGACTAGGGTATTACGCATCCTCGCGGCCCAAACCTGGGTAAACGATCCTTGTGCTGACCGCCAGACCCGGTATTTGCACAACCCCGCACCCGCCGACCGTAGAAGGGATTCCAGTGATTCCATAGGTGTCGTTTCCCCGACATCTTTGGCGCGCCAGGTAGGGGACGCAGTTTTGGAAATATGGTCTGACTGGAGCAGCGGCTTCGTGGTGGTCGTCACCCCAAGGAAGGAGACGACCAAACGGGTGGCGCCTTCTGTAGATGCGGTGGACGCCCGTGCAGCGACAGAAAAGCTAAGTCATGCGAAGCTTTGAGCAATTCCTTTATATATATAAGGTTATCATCCTCGAAGATCTTACCCTATGTATGGAAAACCTGCACGTAAAGGGGCCCTTCCACTATTGGAAACGCTCTTACTCTGTTTCGAGTCTGCTCAACAGTTCGAGCGGCTGCGTCGAGAACAGTAGGGTAGCCTTCCGCAATTGGCAACGCTCTCGTTCTGTCTCGAGTCCGCTCGATAGTTCGAGCGGCCGCGTTGAGAACGGTAAGGTGGTTCACCTGGCAGCAAGCACACCCGGCAGGCTATTGGGGATCCATCCTCAAGGTGCCATGGCCTAGGTTTACGCGTCGGCAGGCCTACCCGATTAACGTAGGGTGGACATACAAAGGGAGATCAAACAGGAAAATAACATGCATCGTTTCTTAAAGTACTGTAGAGTTATATTACATCAATTGTTGCTGCGGTTCTAACTAAAGATAAAAATTGTCTTGGTCATGAACCTGCAGCGGCGATAAGAAACGGGGTGCCTAGTCCCGGCGCTGGCCCTCCACCCTCTGGATTCCGTCGATGCGGCTGATGATGGGCTTGATACGCTCCTCGAGCGTCGCGAGGTCCACATCCTACGGCAAGCTCTCCAGCACGGCGTCGAAGTCTAGGTTGGGATTCTAGTGCGCCAGCTTGGTGAGAACCTTGCTCATGGCACCCCGGCAAAGCTTTCGGGCCTCCTCGGCCAAAGAGGCCGCCCTGTTGGAGTGGAGCCGCTCCAGGGCTCCAAGAACACCCTCGAAGAACAGGGTCAGCTTGGCGTTGGGACTCACGTTCGGCTCCGGGACGTACCTCACGTGCGGCATCCCCATGGTGGCCAGCTGCGTGGTGATCCTGCCGGCGACGTCGGCGAGGCGGCTGATCCAGAGGTTTTCGCCCTTCACGAAATCCTCGTGGTTGGCGGTCTCGTTCTTCCGCAGCTGCCTCTCCTTCTCCAGATTCTTGGTCAGGGTCCCCTCCCGGGCCCTGACCTCTGAGAGCGTCCCCTCGAGACCCTCCAGCTTCAGCTTGAGGTCCTTTATGGAGTCGTTGGCTTTGGAGAGCTCCTCGGCCTTGCCAAGGACTGCGCCCTACGCCTCCACCAAGGCACCATTGAGCGTGTCCTTCTCCTTCGCCACCTTCAGAGCCTGCTCCTTTAGCCCATCTCGTTCCGTCTCCAGCTCTTTCAACTTGCCGGCATGAGCCAGAGCTTGAGCATCAAGCGCCTCCTTGTGCTTCTGCTCCAGCTCCTGGGTCTGCTGCACGACAAGCTTCTCCACCTCCTCGTCCTTGCCATGGAGTGTGGAGGCAAGCTTCTCCTCGCGAGCGGCAAGATCCTCCTCCTGGGAGTTCAGCTCAGCCTGGTGCTGGTGCCGGGCGGCCTCGTCCTTGGCAGCTTGCTCCCTCGCCTCATCCCGGGCCTTCTTGATGTCGGCCTGCTTCATGACAAGCTCCAGCTTGCGCTCAGCCAGCAGGTCCTGAGCAACCTTTAGCTCCTCATGGGCTTGGCGAAACCAAGCCTGTGTCTCGGTGACACGCCCCTCGAGGTCTGCCTCCGCCTTGTCCACCGCCGCCATCCTGAACTTGGCCTTGTCCAGGCGAGCACGGTGAAGCGCCCGGAGCTTCTGGAAGTTGGCGTTCATGGCCCGAAGGAGCTCCTCCTCCTGGGAACCGCCGCCCCCGGTGCTTGGCTCGTCAACAACCTCAAGCCCGGTAGCGGCGAGCACCTCGTCGTCGAACACCTCCCCCTCGGTGGGCGCCCTGATGCTCGCCATCCCTGGGAGGTGGACGAACAGATCGTCACTCACCCTCAGGTACCTGCCCGAGCCGGAGGCAGCAGAGGAGGAAGGCTATTCTTCAACCATTCCCTCCTCGGCAGTGGCCTTGCCGGCCTCCCTGGCAAGCCCCTTGCCGGCCTCCTCGGCAGCGGTCTTGCCGGCCTCCCCGGCCGACCCCTTGGCGGCGTCCTCATTGGCGATCCTGGCGGCCTCCTCGGCGGCGATCTTGTTGGCTTCGGCCTCAGCATCCCTGGTGACCTCCTCGATGACGATGTCGATGTCTTCCTGGTCTGCCGAGTGAGCGCCTAGAGCCCAAGAAGGAGGATGAGGAAAAGCCAAGACCAAGGTTCAAAAAGAAGGAACAAGAACAGGGATAGAAGGTAAATAACTTACCCACACCAGGCTGGGAAGAAGTTGCGTCCTCCCCGCCAACGTTCGTTGCCGGGGTGGAACCGCCGGTGCCCAAGTTCGCCTCCTCCTCCTCCATGGGCGTGGGCTCGGTGGTGGATGCCCTTGCCGGGGACGCCCTTTGGGGCGGCGTGGTCGAGGGGGGCGGCATGTTGGGGGTGGCCCTAAGCGGCTCCTCCTGCTGCCGTTCTTCTCCTGCGAAACCCGGGAAGATCAGCATCAAAGAATCACACCCCAAGGCTCATCAATGGAGGAGTGAGTGGTAGACTTACGCTGGGGGCTGAAGCGGGGGTTGCGCCGGGGGCTGTTCTCCGGGCTGCTCTCCATCACCAGCGGCGTGCTCGAGGTGCCCACTGAGGGCTGGCCGCACAACGAGGCCCTGGCTCTCTTTGCCACCCTCTGGGCCAGCGTCTCCCTGTCCCTGCAAAGATAAAAACAAGTCAAGAAAAACGAAACAATATGAAGGGTCGAGAAAGATGAAGGGCAAGATGCTTACTCATTCTCCTCTTCCTCTTCTTCTGGTTTCCTCTTCCTCCTTGGGCTGAGAAACCCAAAATCAAAGACGACCTCCGTGTTGACGTCCACGGGCGGAGGAGAAGCAGGTGGAGTCCGAGGACCCTTAGACGAAGAAGAGGCAGCCGCTTTCTTCTTCGCCACCGCGGTCTTCGCCACCTTCTTCGCTGTCGTGGCCCTCTTCAGGTGCGCGGACTCCCCCTGGACCTCCTGCTCTTGCGCGGTCCTGCCGGGCCAGACCGGCTCGCCGGAGCTGGCCTACCGCAGGGTGCGTCTCTTCCCTGCGGGCGGAGGGTCGTCGGCCTCGGCCTCCTTCTCGGTCGATTCCTCGACCACGTCCTCAATAAGGAGGGCCCCGGCATCGGCGCTGCTGGCCTCCCCGGCAGACTTCGCCCACTGGGCGAGCTCCTTGTCCTCTACAGCCGTGCCGTCTTTGTCCTCCACGATGCCGGTGCTGCCAGCCTCCATGGCGAGCGCTGCTTCCGCCGCCCTGGCGGCGATGTAGTCTAGCTCTTCCTTGGTGGTGTCCTGGATAAGCAGCGGCTCGTCGTGGACATATCTCTCCGACAAGCTGTTGAAGAACTCCTGCACCCGCCCCGCCTCTGGCTCCACCCAATTTGGGTCAAGCCCGTGCTCGTTGAAGTCCGGCATCATGGCAATGATGTTGGATTGGCAGGAGTTGTTGCTCAGCGGGACCACTCCTGCCGGCAACCCAAACAGTGGCCCCTTGATAACCTTGTCGGCTTTCGCGGCCCTGCCGGTTCTCTCGGCCCTGCCGTCGCTAAACACATCGAGCTGGAAGATCCTCTGGCAGAAATGGGCATGCCCCATCACCGTAAAGTTGTTCTTCAATCCAGTGCGAAGCCTCATAATGTCGGCCGCGTTCCTGAAGAGCCAGGCCGGCCTCCCCTTTTTATGGAGCGGGACGATTCGGCGGCGGAGGAAATCCGCCCCAATCATCTCGAGGGTGAGCCCAGCCTTGGCGAGGCGATGGATTCTGGTGGTGACAATCGTGAGCTTCTTGTCGTCGGCGTCGAGATCGCTCCATTCCTCACGACGGACTGGCGGGCTCTGACGAACCCGACAGAACTCCTGGGGATCCTCCTCCTCAATCCACAGCCACCGGCTCCGCCACTCTTCCCACCTCTCCTTCTGGGCGCCCTCCGGATACGTCCCCTTCCCCTTGGTCCTTGGGATCCAAGTGACACAGCCGGAGATGGCGCCCCCGCCTGGATGCGGGGATAGAAATAGTGGCGGAAAAGCACCGTGTTGGGGAGCACTCTGGCAAAGCCCTCACAGAGATGGGCGAAAAGGGCCATGCACGCCACGGCATTTGGTGTGAAATCCAGAAGGTGGAAGCCATAGGTGTGCATGACGTCATTAAAAAATCAGAGAAGGGGGGCAGAGGCCGTGGGAGAAGTAGTCGACGAAGAAGGGATACCGATTTGGACCAGCCTCAGCAAAATCGGCGGAGATGATACGCGTGGCCGGATGTCCCGTCGTCCCCCCCCCCCCCCCCCCCCCCGTCTTCGCCCCCCACAGGGGCCTAAAGTAGTCCCTGAGGTGGACAGCATCGACCATCGGGGGAAGTAGGCAAGCTGCGTCCGCAGCACCGCCAGCTCGCTCTCCGGCATCCCTTTCTCCCCAACGTCCTCCGCCACTCCCTTGCCTTTACTGGATTTGGGCGCCATGGCGACCAGAGAAGAAGGTGAGGTTGGGGGCGATGAGGGCACGGCGGCGACGAGTGGAAGCGAGAGCTTGAGGAGGAAGAAGGAAGGAATGGCAGTTCCGAGATTGGAGAAAGCACAGAGGGTAAATGGGCGTCGCGCCCGCAGTTTCTCCTTTTTTATGGGGAAGGCGCGGGCCGCTTCATTACCATTTACCACGATGTGACGCATGAGGGCAGCGGCCGCCCCACGCATGCCCCCCACGTCACGCACGACCCTCCACGACGTGCATTAAATGCGAGTCGTGGGGAAGCGCAAGCGAGCGAAGGAATTACTGTGGTAAAATCCCGCCCCGCCTGCCCGCGCACCGTTCTGGGCTTGGCCCAACAACGCGTTACGCTTATGTGTGGCCCAGGCCCGGGGGCTCCTGTAGGTGTACAAAAGTAGCGGTTTGTCCTTTTTACCCCTTTACTTGTGCACGGGCAGTCAGAGCCGCGCCCACGGCCACACTAAGTAGGGCAGAGGAGGGAAGCCGGAGGCACAAGACAACCAGAGCAACGCCAAGACCAGAAACACAAAGAGCAGAAGGGTGAGGTGGGCTCCCTCGGCAAGACCCTTGCCTGGCGGCTTCCGCAGCCCCGGCAAGAGCCTTGCCGGGGCAACTTGCCCGATGCCAGCGGAGCGCACCACCTTTGAGCCAAGAGCTCCAACACCACCAACTACGTTGGAACCAAGGCTCGGGAGGCACCTCCGTGGTGGCATGCAGATCTTTGTGAAGATCATAAACATACAAGACCAGATGAGGACCAGAAGACGACGACCCTCGGCAGGGCCCTAGCCAAGGAAACCCACGAGGCCCCCGGCAAGATCCTTGCCGGGGACGGCCGCGATGCCACGGCAAGACCCTTGCCGGGGCCCCCGCAAGGCCCTTGCCAAAGACACCTGCAAGGCCACAACCAGGCCCGCGTCTGCCAAGACTCCATCGCCGTTCCCATACAGCTGCCGGCCCAACCAGCTGGGCAGGCACCTGCATGGCAACGTGCGGCTTCCGGGCCAACTCAGCAAGCACCTGCGTGGTGGCATGCAGATCTTCGTGAAGATCCTACCACCGCGCCATCTCAGCAGCCTGCCAGCCTGTGTGGCGCCGCATGCCTCATTGGCCTAGGCGTGTGTCAGAGCAAGGCGGAGCGGCCACGGACGGGACGGGCCTCATCGTCACCCCCAATAAAGCAACGGGACACCTAAGGGAGCACATTTAATGCATCTTGTCCTGTAATGATAAGCGATAAGCTTATGCACTGTACACCTTTCCACCTCCTGTGTGCCACTGTGGCAACCCCTTTTTGTCTATAAAAGGAGGCCCGAGGCGTCCAAGAGAAGGATTCTGAACTTTTGGGCTAGACGCGCACCGTAGCTAGCTCAAGAACTCAAGAACACTCAAATACATAAACCAAAGCAGGACTAGGGTATTACTTATCCTCGCGGCCCGAACCTGGGTAAACGATCCTTGTGCTGACCGCCAGACCCGCTCTTTGCACAACCCCGCGCCCGCCGACCGTAGAAGGGATCCTAGTGATTCCATAGGTGTCGTTTCCCGGACACACAGTAATGATTCTAACACCCATGGAGTCTTGGTGCTGATCATGGTTTGCTCGTGAGAGAGGCTTAGTCAATGGGTCTGCAACATTCAGATCCGTATCTATCTTGCAAATCTCTGTGTCTCCCTCCTTGACTTGATCGCGGATGGAATTGAAGCATCTCTTGATGTGCTTGGTTCACTTGTGAAATCTGGATTCCTTTGCCAAGGCAATTGCACCAGTATTGTCACAAAAGATTTTCATTGGACCCGATGCACTAGGTATGACACCTAGATCGGATATGAACTCCTTCATCCAGACTCCTTCATTTGCTGCTTCCGAAGCAGCTATATACTCCGCTTCACACGTAGATCCCGCCACGACGCTTTGCTTAGAACTGCACCAACTGACAGCTCCACCGTTCAATATAAATACGTATCCGGTTTGTGACTTAGAGTCATCTGGATCAGTGTCAAAGCTTGCATCGACGTAACCATTTACGACGAGCTCTTTGTCACCTCCATAAACAAGAAACATATCCTTAGTCCTTTTCAGGTATTTCAGGATGTTCTTGACCGCTGTCCCGTGATCCACTCCTGGATTACTTTGGTACCTCCCTGCTAAACTAATAGCAAGGCACACATCAGGTCTGGTACACAGCATTGCATACATGATAGAGCCTATGGCTGAAGCATAGGGAACACCTTTCATTTTCTCTCTATCTTCTGCAGTGGTCGGGCATTGAGTCTGACTCAACTTCACACATTGTAACACATGCAAGAACCCTTTCTTTGCCTGATCCATTTCGAACTTCTTCAAAATTTTATCAAGGTATGTGCTTTGTGAAAGTCTAATTAAGCGCCTTGATCTATCTCTATAGATCTTGATGCCCAATATATAAGCAGCTTCACCGAGGTCTTTCATTAAAAAAATCTTTTTCAAGTACCCTTTTATGCTATCCAGAAATTCTATATCATTTCCAATCAACAATATCTCATCTACATATAATATTAGAAATGCTACAGAGCTCCCACTCACTTTCTTGTAAATACAGGCTTCTCCAAAAGTCTTCATAAAACCATATGCTTTGATCACACTATCAAAACGTTTATTCCAACTCCGAGATGCTTGCACCAGTCCATAAATGGATCGCTGGAGCTTGCACACTTTGTTAGCATCCTTTGGATCAATAAAACCTTCAGGTTGCATCATATACAACTCTTCTTCCAGAAATCCATTCAGGAATGCAGTCGTTACATCCATTTGCCAAATTTCATAATCATAAAATTCGGCAATTGCTAACATGATTCGGACGGACTTAAGCATCGCTATGGGTGAGAGGTCTCATCGTAGTCAACTCCTTGAACTTGTCGAAAACCTTTCGCAACAAGTCGAGCTTTGTAGACAGTAACATTACCGTCAGCGTCAGTCTTCTTCTTGAAGATCCATTTATTCTCGATGGCTTGCCGATCATCGGGCAAGTCAACCAAAGTCCACACTTTGTTCTCATACATGGATCCCATCTCAGGTTTCATGGCCTCAAGCCATTTCGCGGAATTTGGGCTCATCATCGCTTCCTCATAGTTTGTAGGTTCGTCATGGTCAAGTAACATGACCTCCAAAACAGGATTACCGTACCACTCTGGTGCGGATCTTACTCTAGTTGACCTACGAGGTTCGGTAGTAACTTGATCTGAAGTTACATGATCATCATCATTAGCTTCCTCACTAATTGGTGTAGGAGTCACAGGAACAGATTTCTGTGATGAACTACTTTCCAATAAGGGAGCAGGTATAGTTACCTCATCAAGTTCTACTTTCCTCCCACTCACTTCTTTCGAGAGAAACTCCTTCTCTATAAAGGATCCATTCTTAGCAACGAATGTCTTGCCTTCGGATCTGTGATAGAAGGTGTACCCAACAGTCTCCTTTGGGTATCCTATGAAGACACATTTTTCCGATTTGGGTTCGAGCTTATCAGGTTGAAGCTTTTTCACATAAGCATCGCAGCCCTAAACTTTAAGAAATGGCAACTTTGGTTTCTTGCCAAACCATAGTTCATAAGGTGTCGTTTCAACGGATTTAGATGGTGCCCTATTTAACGTGAATGCAGCCGTCTCTAAAGCATAACCCCAAAACGATAGCGGTAAATCAGTAAGAGACATCATAGATCGCACCATATCTAGTAAAGTACGATTACGACGTTTGGACACACCATTACACTGTGGTGTTCCGGGTGGCGTGAGTTGCGAAACTATTCCGCATTGTTTCAAATGAAGACCAAACTCGTAACTCAAATATTCCCCTCCACGATCAGATCGTATAAACTTTATTTTTCTTGTTATGATGATTTTCCACTTCACTCTGAAATTCTTTGAACTTTTCAAATGTTTCATCAAGTAGATATACCCATATCTGCTCAAATCATCTGTGAAGGTGAGAAAATAACAATACCCGCCGCGAGCCTCAACATTCATCGGACCACATACATCAGTATGTATGATTCCCAACAAATCTGTTGCTCGCTCCATTGTTCCGGAGAACGGCGTTTTAGTCATCTTGCCCATGAGGCATGGTTCGCAAGTACCAAGTGATTCATAATCAAGTGATTCCAAAAGTCCATCAGAATGGAGTTTCTTCATGCGCTTTTCATCAATATGACCTAAACGGCAGTGCCACAAATAAGTTGCACTATCATTATCAACTCTGCATCGTTTGGCTTCAATATTATGAATATGTGTATCACTACTATCGAGATTCAATATAAATAGACCACTCTTCAAGGGTGCATGACCATAAAAGATATTACTCATATAAATAGAACAACCATTATTCTCAGATTTAAATGAATAACCGTCTCGCATCAAACAAGATCCAGATATAATGTTCATGCTCAACGCTGGCACCAAATAACAATTATTCAGGTCTAAAACTAATCCCGGAGGTACATGTAGAGGTAGCGTGCCGACCGCGATCACATCAACTTTGGAACCATTTCCCACGCGCATCGTCACCTCGTCCTTAGCCAGTCTTCGCTTAATCCGTAGTCCCTGTTTCGAGTTGCAAATATTAGCAATGGAACCAGTATCAAATACCCAGGTGCTACTGCGAGCATTAGTAAGGTACACATCAATAACATGTATATTACATATACCTTTGTTCACCTTGCCATCCTTCTTATCCGCCAAATACTTGGGGCAGTTCCGCTTCCAGTGACCAGTTCCTTTGTAGTAGAAGCACTCAGTCTCAGGCTTAGGTCCAGACTTGGGCTTCTTCACTTGAGCAGCAACTTGCTTGTCGTTCTTCTTGAAGTTCCCCTTCTTCCCTTTACCCTTTTTCTTGAAACTGGTGGTCTTGTTGACCATCAACACTTGATGCTCCTTCTTGATTTCTACCTCCGCAGCCTTTAGCATCACGAAGAGCTTGGGAATTGTCTTATCCATCCCTTGCATGTTATAGTTCATCACGAAGCTCTTGTAGCTTGGTGGCAGTGATTGAAGAATTCTGTCAATGACACTATCATCAGGAAGATTAACTCCTAGTTGAATCAAGTGATTATTATACCCAGACATTTTGAGTATATGTTCACTGACGGAACTATTCTCCTCCATCTTGTAGCTGTAGAACTTATTGGAGACTTCATATCTCTCAATCCGGGCATTTGCTTGAAATATTAACTTCAACTCCTGGAACATCTCATATGCTCCATGACGTTCAAAACGTCGTTGAAGTCCCAGTTCTAAGCCGTAAAGCATGACACACTAAACTATCGATTATTCATCAGCTTTGCTCTGCCAGACGTTAATAACATCTAGCATTGCTCCTGCAGCGGGTTTGGCACCTAGCGGTGCTTCTAGGACGTAATTCTTCTGTGCAGCAATGAGGATAATCCTCAAGTTACGGACCCAGTCCGTGTAATTGCTACCATCATCTTTCAACTTAGCTTTCTCAAGGAACGCATTAAAATTCAACAGAACAACAGCACAGGCCATCTATCTACAACAACATAGACATGCAAAATACTATCAGGTACTAAGTTCATGATAAATTAAAGTTCAATTAATCAAATTACTTAAGAACTCCCACTTAGATAGACATCCCTCTAATAATCTAAGTGATCACGTGATCCAAATCAACTAAACCATGTCTGATCATCACGTGAGATGGAGTAGTTTTCAATGGTGAACATCACTATGTTGATCATATCTACTATATGATTCACGCGCGACCTTTCGGTCTCAGTGTTCCGAGGCCATATCTGCATATGCTAGGCTCGTCAAGTTTAACCTGAGTATTCTGCGTGTGCAAAATTGGCTTGCACCCGTTGTAGATGGACATAGAGCTTATCACACCCGATCATCACGTGGTGTTTTAACCTTCACAAGGATCGGGCGTAGCCACACTCGATTCAACTAAAGTTGGAGAAACTGACACCCGCCAGCCACCTGTGTGCGAAGCATGTCGGTAGAACCAATCTCGCGTAAGCGTACGCGTAATGTCGGTCCGAGCCGCTTCATCCAACAATACCGCCGAATCAGAGTATGACATGCTGGTATGCAGTATGACTACTATAGCCCACAACTCACCTGTGTTCTACTCGTGCATATAACATCTACGCATAAACCTGGCTCGGATGCCACTGTTGGGGCACGTAGTCATTTCAAAAAAATTCCTACGCACACGCAAGATCATGGTGATGCAAAGCAACGAGAGGGGAGAGTGTTGTCCACGTACCCTCGTAGACCGTAAGCGGAAGCGTTATGACAACGCGGTTGATGTAGTCGTACGTCTTCACGATCGACCGATCCTAGTACCGAACGTACGGCACCTTCGCGGTCTGCACACGTTCAGTTCGGTGATGTCCCACGAACTCACGATCCAGTAGAGCTTCGAGGGAGAGCTTTGTCTGCACGACGGCGTGATGACGGTGATGATGAAGCTACTGGCGCAGGGCTTCGCCTAAGCACTACGACGATATGACCGAGGTGGATTATGGTGGAGGGGGGCACCGCACACGGCTAAGAGATCAATGATCAACTTGTGTGTCTATGGGGTGCCCCACTCCCCCGTATATAAAGGAGTGGAGGAGGGGGAGGAGGCCGGCCTCCTAGGCGCGCCCCAAAGGGGAGTCCTACTCCCACCGGGAGTAGGATCCCTCCCCCCTTCCCTAGTTGGATTAGGAGAGAAGGAAGGGGGAGGAAGGAGGAAGGAAAGGGGGGTCGGCCCCCTCCCAATTCGGATTGCGCTTGGGGGGTGCGCCCCCTCCTTTGCTCCCAACTCCTCACTCCCACTATGGCCCAATAAGGCCCATATACCTCCGGGGGGGTTCCGGTAACCTCCCGGTACTCCGGTATATTCCCGATCTCACCCGGAACCATTCCGATGTCCAAATATAGTCGTCCAATATATCGATCTTTATGTCTCGACCATTTCGAGACTCCTCGTCATGTCCGTGATCATATCCGGGACTCCAAACTACCTTCGGTACATCAAAACACATAAACTCATAATACCGATCGTCACCGAACGTTAAGCGTGCGGACCCTACGGGTTCGAGAACTATGTAGACATGACCGAGACTCATCTCCGGTTAATAACCAATAGCGGAACCTGGATGCTCATATTGGTTCCTACATATTCTACGAAGATCTTTATCGGTCAAACCGCATAACAACATACGTTGTTCCCTTTGTCAACGGTATGTTACTTGCTCGAGATTCGATCGTCGGTATCTCAATACCTAGTTCAATCTCGTTACCGGCAAGTCTCTTTACTCGTTCTGTAATGTATCATCCCGCAACTAACTCATTAGTTACATTGCTTGCAAGGCTTATAGTGATGTGCATTACCGAGAGTGCCCAGAGATACCTCTCCGACAATCGGAGTGACAAGTCCTAATCTCGATCTATGCCAACTCAACAAGTACCATCGGAGACACCTGTAGAGCACCTTTATAATCACCCAGTTACATTGTGACATTTGGTAGCACACAAAGCGTTCCTCCGGTATTCGGGAGTTGCATAATCTCATAATCATAGGAACATGTATAAGTCATGAAGAAAGCAATAGCAATATACTAAACAATCAAATGCTAAGCTAACGGAATGGGTCAAGTCAATCACATCATTCTCTAATGATGTGATCCCGTTAATCAAATGACAACTCATGTCTACGGCTAGGAAACTTAACCATCTTTTATTCAACGAGCTAGTCAAGTAGAGGCATACTAGTGACACTCTGTTTGTCTATGTATTCACACATGTACTAAGTTTTCGGTTAATACAATTCTAGCATGAATAATAAACATTTATCATGATATAAGGAAATATAAATAACAACTTTATTATTGCCTCTAGGGCATATTTCCTTCACATAGACCCTTCCCGAAAATAAGATGAATTGCAATTGGTTGATGACTAAGAGCACGGTTTGTTAGTTTTCAAGAAAGTTTATGATCTATACTTTAACATGTGAATAGCTTGTTACTTGATCATGAGAAGTTTTATGAGTTGAGCTACTATTATGATATGTAATGATGCTAGAAAAAGTGATTGAAACTATCATTGATCAAACTTAAGCACTTGCTAGCATTCACACTTCATAAATTATTTCTTTTATCATTTACCTACTCGAGGACGAGCAGGAATTAAGCTTGGGGATGCTGATACGTCTACAACATATCTATAATTTATGAAGTATTCATGCCATGTTTACAATAGTTTTATATGATTTTGGTATGATTTGATTAGAACTAACCCGGACTGATGCTGTTTTCAGCAGAACTACCGTGGTGTTGTTTTTGTGCATAAATAAAAGTTCTCAGAATGCGATGAAAATCAACGGAGAATTTTTCTGGAAAATATAAAAATACTGGAACGAAGAGTTACCGGAGGGGAGGCCCGTGGGCCCCACGAGGGTGGAGGGCGTGCCCAGCCCCTTGGGGCGTGCCGCTGTGCCTCGTGGACTTCCTGTGGGGACCCCTGACTTGTTCTCGATGCCACCCTCTCCTATAAATGCCCAAACCTCCAGAAAATAACCTAGATCGGAAGTTCCGCCGCCGCAAGCCTCTGTAGCCACAAGAAATCAATCTAGGACCTCTCTGGCACCCTGCCGGAGGGGGCCATCATCACCGGAGGCCATGGAGGAGGATCCCGGAGGGGCCATCATCGCCATGAAGGCCAAGATCCAGAGGGAGAACCTCTCCCCATCCAGGGGGGAGGCCATGGAGGAGGAAGCACAAGGGGGAGAACCTCTCCTCCTCTTTCTCGGTGGCGTCGGAGTGCCATCGGGAGGGGAATCATCACCGCGGTGATCATCTTCATCAACATCACCATCATCATCACCATCCTCATCTCTTTTACGCGGTCCACTCTCCCGCACCCCGCTGTTATCCCTACTTGAACATGGTGCTTTATGCCACATATTATGATCCAATGATGTGTTGCCATCCTATGATGTTTTGAGTAGATATCCTCTGTCTTTGGGTTGATTGATGATCTAGATTGGTATGAGTTGTATGTTTTATTTTGGTGTTGTCCTATTGTGCCCTCCGTGTCGCGCAAGCGTGAGCGATTCCCGTTGTAGGATGTTGGAATACGTTCATGATTCGCTTATAGTGGGTTGCTTGAGTGACAGAAGCATAAACCCGAGTAAGGGGGATGTTGCGTATGGGATAAAGGGGACTTGATGCTTTAATGCTATGGTTGGTTTTTACCTTAATGATCTTTAGTAGTTGCGGATGCTTGCTAGAGTTCCAATCATAAGTGCATATGATCCAAGAAGAGAAAGTATGTTAGCTTATGCCTCTCCCTCATATGAAATTGCAATAGTGATTACCGGTCTTGTTAAGAATTGCCTAGGATAATTCCGCACACCGACCCATCATTATTCCACACTCGCTATTTATAATATTTAGTAATATATTCTAACTTTATGATAACAGCACCTACTTTTATGTTTTAGCTCTCCGATATCATGCAAAGTTATCCTCTGCATACCCACAACGTAGTTTTATTTCTCGTTTCTAGTTGGAAGCAAACGTTCGGTGTACGTAGAGTCGTATTAGTGGCAGATAGGACTTGAGAGAATACTGATCTTACCTTTAGCTCCTTGTGGGTTCGACACTCCATACTTATCACTTCCACCTTTGGGAATTGCTACAATGATTCCCTGCACTTGGGGATTATCACTCAACTATCTTACACTCGTCGGATAGCATCAATGTCGATTCAGCAGTCTTAATGTTAGAGAAGAATTGCCATTTTACGCCCCTTAAATAGAAGCTAGGATGGCTCAAGCGCCACTGCGGCAACATGGGTGAGCTGATGGCAGCTCTAGTTAAGTATGCCGACTCTGATGGTACCAAGGACCCCGAGTCTGATGATGAAAAGCCAGGAAAGGGAAAGAAGAGTGGCAACGCCAAGGGGCAGCATCACAACCCGGTGAGTCAGGGGGGCAATGGTAAGCGCAAGGCTGATGATAGTTTGGATTTTGTGGCCAATACCAACACACAGAATTATAACCAGCGTCGCAAGGGGAGGTCGGCTCAGTCTACAGGGGAGAATTCGACCTCGAAGCAGTGATGAACCAGCCGTGTCCAAGGCACGGAACAAAGGAGAGGTCGTCTAAACATTTGTGGAAGGACTGTTTTATCATGAAGCAGATCAAATAGTCTCATCTTTTCCAGCACGGCCATGGCCCGAATGGCGGTTCAGGGTCCGTCCCTCATGGTCCAGGTCACGGTGGTGGCCGTTCAAGCTCCGGTTTTCAAAGCCAAGGCCATCAGGGTGGTTACAATCAACAGAATAATCAGGGGAATCAGCAGCAGCAGTCCGGTTATCAGAATAATCCAAAGCAGTTGAATAGTGGGCAGTACCACGTCTTCACCACGAGTCTCTGCAAGCGGGATCAGAAGCTCCATAAAAGAGCTGTCAATGCCGTTGAGCCGGCGGTTCCCCGTTACTTACGATGGTCTGAACAGCCCATTGTGTGGAGTTGAGAGGATCACCCGCCCCGGGTTGATAATCCGGGTCACTTGGCTTTGGTGGTGGCGCCTCAGGTTGGAGGATACAAGTTCACTAAGGTACTCATGGATGGAGGTAGTAGCATTAATATCCTGTATTATGATACTTTTCGTCGTATGGGGTTGACTGACAAAAATCTTAAGCCGTCCAATACTGTTTTCCATGGAGTGGTGACTAGTAAGTCGGCATATCCTGTAGGCAAGATCACTTTGGAGGTAGCCTTTGGGGATGAACATGATTCCAGAGCCGAGACGCTAACATTTGAAGTAGTCAAGATTCAGAGCCCGTATCACGCTCTGTTTGGACGGCCGGCTTATGCCAAGTTCATGGCACGGCCTTGTTATGTTTATCTGGAACTCAAGATGCCGGGTTAGAAGGGGACCATCACAGTGCATGGAAGCAGGAAGATAGATTTGGAGTCTGAAGAAGGTGACGCTGCTTATGCTGAGTCTGTCTGCGCTACAGAGGAGTTGAAATTCTACAAAGACAATTTTGACCTAGCAGATATGACATCTTTGAAAAAGCCAACTACGGAGCATGACCCGGCCTTGAAGTTTAAGTCGGCGGATGACACTAAGCTAGTTCACTTCGTTCCTGGCGATTCATCCAAACAGTTCAGCATCAATGCTAATCTGGATCTGAAATAGGAAAGCGCGCTCATCGTGTTCATCTGTGAGAACTGGGACATCTTTGCATGGAAACCTTCTAATATACCAGGTGTACCGAGGGAACTCGCTGAGCACACTCTTAATATTGATCCAAAATTTAAACCGGTCAAGCAATTTCTTCGTCGCTATAATGAAGAGAGGCATAAGGCCATTGGTGAAGAAGTGGCCCGGCCATTGGCGGCTGGGTTTATTGTTGAAGTCTTTCATCCTAAGTGGTTGGCTAACCCGGTGCTGGTGCTTAAGAAGAAGGACACTTGGCGTATGTGTGTGGATTACACGGACTTAAATAAGGCATGTCCGGCTGATCCTTTTGCTCTCCCTCATATTGATCAAATTATTGATGCTACTGCGGGTTGTGAGCGTTTGAGCTTTTTGGATGCTTATTCTGGTTATCATCAGATCAAGATGGCAGTTAAAGACCAGGAGAAGACAACTTTTATTACTCCATTTGTAGCCTTCTGTTATGTATCCATGCCTTTTGGGCTCAAGAGTGTCCAGGCGACTTACCAACGGTGTGTGCAAAATTGCCTTCATAATCAGATCGGGCGTAATGTTCATGCTTATGTGGACGACAATGTGGTGAAGTCCAGGAAGAAAGAGACCCTGATTGATGATTTGAAGGAGACCTTTGACAATCTCCGGGTTTACAAGATGATGCTTAACCCGGCCAAGTGTGTTTTTGGCGTACCAGCAGGCAAGCTGTTAGGTTTTCTGGTTTCTGAAGAGGCATTCAGGCTAACCCGGAGAAGATCAAGGCCATTACGTCATTGGCTAAGCCGGCGTGTGTCAATGACGTTCAGCGTCTCGCGGGTCGTATTGCGGCCTTAAGCCGGTTCATAAGCCAGTTGGGTGAGAGAGCCATACCGCTGTATCAGATGACGAAGAAAACAGATCACTTTGTTTGGAGTGATGCTACTAATGAAGCGTTTGAAGCCTTGAAGAAACAGCTAGCTGAGCCGCCAGTCCTTGCTGCCCCTATTGATAAGGAACCATTGTTGTTATATGTGGTTGCTAATGCTTGGGCTGTTAGCGTAGCCATTGTGGTGGAACGGAAGGAAGCAGGCAAGGAACATCCGGTTCAGAGGCCAGTTTATTATCTCAGAGAGGTGCTTATTGAGTCCAAGCAGAGGTATCCACATTGGCAAAAGCTAGTATATGGAGTCTTCATGGCTAGTCGAAAGCTCAAGCAATATTTCTTTGGTCATCCCATCACTGTGGTTAGTTCTGCTCCCTTAGGAGATATCATTCAAAACAGAGAAGCCACAGGTCGGGTAGCCAAGTGGGCCATTGAGCTTGGACCCCATGGTTTAAAATATATGCCTCGCACAGCAATCAAGACTCAAGCGCTGGTAGATTTCATTAATGACTGGACAGAGTTGCAGACACCTGAAGAGAAGCCAGATAACACATATTGGACCATTCACTTCGATGGATCCAGGCAGTTGGAAGGCTCGGGGGCTGGAGTTGTATTGACTTCCCCACGAGGTGACAAGTTTTATTATGTTTTAAGGTTGATGTTCCCTTGTACTAACAATGCAGCTGAGTATAAAGCCTTACTCCTTGGTCTTCGGATGGCTAAGGAGATGAACTTAAGCCGGGTGAGGTGTTTTGGCGATTCAGACTTGGTGGCTCAGCAAGTTTCTGGCACTTGGGATTCTAAGGATCCACTCATGGCGGCTTATCGTCGAGAGGTTGATGCTATCGCTGGGCATTTCAAGGGTTATCAGGTGAACATGTTGATCGCAGGAAAAATGAGGCGGCTGATGCTTTAAGTCGGCTAGGGTCTCAGCGTAAGACGGTGCCACCTAATACTTTCCTGGATATTCTGCATAACCCTTCTGTCAAGTTGCCTACAGAGGAGGATCTCGCTATTCCTGACCCGGAAGCACAATTGGTGGCGGCTCTTCATGCTATTCCTGACTGGACGGTTCCATATTTGGCTTATATGACCCGGGGCGAGTTACCTGAGGATGAAACTTTGGCCAGGCAGATAACCCGGCGGTCTAAGTCAATGACTATTGTCAATGGAGAGTTGCATCATCGCGGTGTCACAGGAGCGTTTCAACGTTGTGTTTCTCCTCAAGAAGGCTATGAGATTCTGTGAGAGGTTCATGAAGGAGATTGTGGTCATCATGTCGGCTCTAAATCTCTTGTGGCTAAGACTTTTTGTCATGGGTTTTATTGGCTAACGGCTCATGCTGATGCAGAGGATTTGGTCAGTAAATGTGATGGTTGTCAGAAATTTTCACGACGAGCTCATGTGCCAGCTCAAGAATTGAGGATGATTCCAATTACTTGGCCGTTTGCAGTCTGGGGGCTTGATATGGTTGGGCCTTTCAAAAGGTCCAAGGATAAAAAGACACACCTTTTGGTGGCGGTTGACAAATTCACAAAGTGGGTCAAAGCAGAGCTGGTCAGTAAGTGTGACGCGGCAACGGCGGTTCAATTTATTAAAAAGGTGATTTTCTGCTTTGGTTTTCCCCACAGCATTATAACTGACAATGGCACTAATTTGTCCAAGGGTGCTATGAAAGAATTTTGTCAACGTGAGCATATTCGACTTGATGTATCATCAGTGGCTCACCCCCAATTCAATGGGCAAGCTGAGAGAGCCAATCAAGAAATGTTGAGAGGCAACAAGCCCCGGCTTATGGTTCCTTTGCAAAGGACACCGGGTTGTTGGGTGGAGGAGTTACCCTAAGTGTTATGGAGTATCAATACTACCCCCAACAGATCTACGGGTTACACACCTTTCTTCATAGTTTACGGAGCAGAGGCGGTTCTTCCTAGTGCATCCGTCATGACTCGCCCCGTGTGGCGGCTTATGTTGAAGCTGACAATGAGAAAGCACGTCAGGATGCACTTGACCTGTTAGATGAGGAGCGTGATCTCGCGGCGGCTCATTCAGCGATTTACCAACAAGATCTGTGTCGTTATCACAGTCGCCGGGTTAAGACCAGGACCTTTCAAGAGGGTGACTTGGTGCTCCGGCTTATCCAGGATCAAACTGACATGCACAAGCTATCCCCACCTTGGGAAGGACCCTTTGTGGTCAACAAGAATCTGAACAACGGATCATACTACCTTGTCGATGTTCGAGGCCCTAAGGACTCACGCACGTCGGAGGAGGAGACCCGCCGGCCGTGGAATATTGCTCATCTTCGGCCTTATTACACCTGAGCCACCGGCTCTTGTGATGTACATATTTTTGACAATGTATATATTATGATGAATATAATAAAGCCGGCATCCCTGATAATTCAGGGCCTCTGTCGTTTTACTTCTTCGAAGCTGAGTCTTTATTATCATCTCACATGATCACTTAAGAGGCTTGAACGCCCAAATTACAGGGACCAAAGAGAGTTGGATGCATAGCACAGCTCAAACATAGGTACCCGCTGAGCACAGCTCGGAAATATATCACTAGGGGGCTCCCTGTTCAAAGAACACAACTGAAATTACCCTCTTGATTGGCATCGATGCCAGGTGTATTCACCAAAAATCCGGGTTATGCGGCCTGTATCCAAGATGCTCTTCGACCAGGTAATCCTAGATGACCCGCCCTGTTCTTAACAAGTCAATCACTTAAAAGAGAACCTGAACTTGTTAAGGTTAAGACACTGATTGGGTCATGTAAGAGCCAGATTACAGAACGCAAGGAGAAGCTCAGGCTGATAAGCCGCCTTCTTTGAAACTTGCTTAAACCGGCCTGTTTTGCACGATGCTACTCCGACCCAGCCGTACTCTCGATAAGTCAATCTTTTAAAGACCCTGAACTTATCCAGGTTAAAATGTCGATTGGGTGATGTGAGAGCTGGCTTACAGAAAACGCGGATACTCCAACGGCTATCATGCTAGTTTCATTGAAGAAGAAAATTTTGGCTTGGCGGCCTATGAAAGCCTCGTATTTTTGGATTTCTTTTCCATCTTGGATTTATATCACTTCTTTTTATTACCATATGCTTTTCATAAGTCGGTTCAATTAGCCTTATCTGTTTCATATTTGAGCATCTTTGGGTTTTTATAACCCGCCATAATGGCAGGCTTTAAGTCGCCAGAAAATAATAATCTTGTGTTTAGAGTTATGACTCTAAAAGCTTGGGATATTACCCCTTATTTACGGCATGATAAGCCTATAGCCGGCATCCATTGAATATGACGATGCGTTTTTCAATCTTTGGGTTGGAACTCTTCATACATGGGTTTGATAAAGCCAAGAGATGAAGCAAATACCACAGGAACATATCCAAATTTATGGCATTATAAGCGTAAGTGGCAGAAGTTTAACTGGCGTTACGCAATGCAAAACGTGCACGATGGCACGGCAGATCAAAGTTTCACTAGCCTATTACATGACTCAGTGAGCCAAAGTGATCAAGTGTTTTCAAAAGATCAAATATATGAACCTCCCAACGGATCACTCTTCTTAGCTTGGACAGCTTGAAGCTTCTGGATCATCCTTTTCCAGTTTTTCGTCCTCCTCCACCGTCTGGAAGTTTGGTGACAGCCAATCAATGCCACACAAGGCTTGGAATTCAGCTTCATCATCTATAAGTTCAGACGAATCAACTTCAGGGGCGAAAGTATGCTTACGGATTGGGGGGATCAGATCCATCACTTTATAAGCCAGTGTGGGCATCTTCTGATTCTCCATATTATAAGCCAGCTGATATTTTGAAATATCTGTCTCATCAGCAATCAGACTGGCCAGGGGACGTATTTCCTTCACATAGGCAGCAAAGTCTTTTTTGTCAAAGGGCGTGCCATCTTCTTTTAAACTTGGATACCCAGTGGCTATCTCGGCCGGGCCTAGTTCTTTTTGCCATGCTTTAGCCCGGCTTAAAGCTATCACGACACCGGCTCTTGTAGATGACCGCTTTATCTCCTCAATTCTAGCAGGCAGAACAGAGAGTTTCTTCAAGACATCACTAAGAAGAGTGGGTGCTTGATTGGTCGGAGAAATCGTGGCCAACGTACGCTGAGTTCTAGTATATAGCTGCTCAACAAGCGTATATACAACTTTGAGTTTCACAAGCATTTCTTGACCACGATTGCTGCTCCTGGGACCTGTGTAAATGATTATGGATTGATCAGAAAAGTTTAGTAACATGAAAGATAAGATTCAATTTTGATGCTAACAAAGTTACTCACCAAAGATAGCCGAAACCATCTGGGATATACGGTGTTTTAAACCGGTAAGCTCAGTGGTCACTTCTTGAAGAGCAGATTCCGCTTTTTCAGCCCACTGAATCAAAGCAATTTTTCTTCAGCCCAGGCGGTTCTTTCAGCATCAAAACTGGTCTTCAGTTTCTCTTTTTCATCCAGACTAAATTTGAACTTTGAGTCGGCTTTCCGGGTCTCAGATTCTTGATGCTCCAGCCAGATTTTCACATCATCCAATTGTGATTGAAGTTGAGCAGTGGTGTCCTGTATATGCACAGATTTGAAATCATATTCATATTTGAGTTACAAAAATAAAAGTCCCAAGCCTTTTGCAAGCAACAATGCTTGGCACTTGGGGGCTAATGCGTACGGAAAAATTCTTCATACAAATGGCACAATATAAATAAGTCCCAAGCACTTTGCAAGCAAGAGCACTTGGCACTTGGGGGCTAATGCATATTGCTCGCGTTTCATTACTACGTTATGATGACCCGGTTGTGCTACAAACAACCACAGCCGGCTCATGGGGGCTACACAAATAATCTCTCGTTTGTAAACAATGGTGAATAGTACCAGTTCATGCATGCTGATTAAACCGGTTCTTGGGGGCTACGGATGCAATGTTAATTGTTAAAGACCCGGTTCAATTCTTAAAGTGAAAGCCGGCCTTTGAAAGATTCTATCCAAGATACTTCTTATACTCATGGCTATTCTAAGTCTATAGCATATTCAATCCTTTCATACACAATAGACTTGGGGGCTGACAGGATATACATAACTTATTAAAGGAGGAGTTCATACCTCATATTTTGATGCATCTACTTCACCATATCAATTTCAAGGTCGCGGCTGGTGTACACGTGGTTGACGTAGCCAGAGAGTACATTACTAATACTCAATTGAGAATAATTGGCGATATCAAATCTCAATTTCCGCTTTTCAATGAACTCCTGTTTGGCGGAGTGCTTGGCCAAGACAGTAGGATTTCCCGGTTCTTTAAAGCCGATGCTGGTGATTATAACATCGTCATGTGTTTCTGACGGTTTAATTCGGCTGGATGATTTAGTGTTTAAAGGATTGAGGTTTGTATGGTCACTGGAGAGGTCAGGAATTTCTGGTGGAACATCATGGACAAGCTCTTCAGTTTGTAACATGGAGGTGTCAGATGCTGGAATCTGTTGTTCCGGTTGATGGATTTGGGGTCTGCTGCCGGTTTGAACACCTTTGCCTTCTTGCTAGGCTTTGCTTTTCCACTGCATGGGTTATGAGAGGTCAGTACAAGTATAAGAACATGAGGATGCAGAGAATAATAAGTAAATGTTATTACCCAGGGGCAGTCTTGAAAGCCGGCAGCTGGGTCTGTGATGAGTTGCCGGAAGAAGAGCGAGAAGCCTCCTGATAGTTTGAATCGAACGAATTAAGCGGCTGGCGAATGAGACCCGCCAGTGGATAAAAAGAATTTAAATTTGGCAGGACCTCATTTCGACGTTTCCGCGGAGCCGGAGTATATGGTAAGCCGGAATATAACTCTTCACCTTCGCTGGTCTGAGTTTGTCACCGGTTCTCGTGCTGCTATTGCTTCAAAAGAAAGTGAGGATCCAAATGAGCTAAAGGGTGTGAAAAGCTTACTTTCCAGGTTACCCGTCGAATTTTCTGTCTTGGCAAAGGCGCTGAGTCGGAGGAAATAATAGTTACCTCTTCTTCGACTGCTTGACTGGCCCCCGTGTCATCCTGATGATAATCAGTGTCAATAAGATAGTTGAAAAAGGAGCCAAGGGAATCAAGGGCTACTTCCGACTCATAGCTGTCGTCCAGTTCAAACATCTCGAAAGCAGTTAATTTCTTCTTATTCTTCTTGGCAATTTTTTTGGCTGCTTTCGCTTTGGCCCTCGCTTGCTTGGCAGCTTCATGGTCATATGCCCTTTTCCATCGGAGTCAGCCTGTGAAAGTCATCAAAGTTGAGTTAATAGAGTATTGGAATGATAAGGTAAAGTAAGGGATTTAAAGACTCACATCTGGTGGCGGGTTAAGTTTGCAGAAAGGGTTCAGTCCCACTTTCCTGCAGTCTTCCAGGCTCTCATTCAGAAGAGTCTTTGTCATTTCATTAATTGCATCATCGGTTAAGTTCACGGAGCTGTGGCGCAATGGATCTTTTGCACCACCCGAGTAAGTGCACATTAAGCCAGATCGGCGGCTCAAGGGTATGATCCGCCAAGAAACCCAGCACCGAACTAAGTCAACGTCGGTTAACCCGTTTCCCAATAGGGCCTTCACCTTTGCAATAGTGGGTGCAAGTTTTTATTCAACAGTGGTAAGCTTTTCGGGAAGATGGTGTTTTGGGTCGAGCCGCTGGACGCGATAACCCGACAATGGATTTTCATCAGCCGGAGAAGTGTCCTTACAATAGAACCATGTTTGGTTCCAGTCTTTGGTGTGACTCGGCAGGCAAGCATAGGGGAAGATAGCATCTCTTCTCCGTTGAATTGAGATCCCACCAAGTTCTAAGATGGGGCCATTGGTACACTCGTTTCGGCGGTTCAGATAAAAATATTCCCTGAAGAGTTCAACACTAGGTTCCTCTTGAAGGTATACTTCGCAAAAAACTTGAAAATTGCAAATGTTTGACATCGAATTGGCTCCGATGTCTTGAGGATGAAGTTGAAAGAAGTGCAGAATGTCTCGGAAAAATTTGGACCCAGGTGGGGAGAAGCCCCGGTTCATATGATCAGTAAAAACAATAATCTCACCATCCTGTGGCTGAGGTTTTTTTCTCATTTGGCTTGGGAGCACGCCAATGCAAGATGTCTTTCGCTCGTAAAAAGCCGACTTTAACAAAGTCCTTGAGCGTGTTTTCGGTGAAAATAGAAGGAACCCAATTACATGAAGTCACTGTCTTCGGCATTGTGAAGGAAGAGGCCTAAAAGAAAGAAAATTTGTCGGTTTAAGTTGATTCATTAAGACGGAGGAGAATGTTGCAATTGGCGGCTTAATGGGGCCTAATGACATATGACTAGTTATAATTGGTATGTAAGCTGCCATGACAATGCTAAAATTTAAGATCTATTAAGAGCGAATTCTGCTAAGTGTTGGATAAACATGTTTTATACATTGGTGTAGTTGATTTTGGATCTGATGATGTTCGGAAAAGAAAGGTAAAATCAAAGTATAATATCACAGCAGCTAAGGAGCCAATACATTGGCGAGATTTCTGCATCTAGGAGGCAGGTTCAGTGATTAAGAGAAAGACACAGAAACAAATTCTGCATGTTTACAGGTTATTTTTGGATCAAAGTGAGGATTAATACAAGGTACAATGAAGAACGATGATGAACTCGTAAGAGCTTCAGGAACCCTAATGGAGATCTATGGCGGGAGAGATACGGTACTTACTGGATCCGCTGAGCAATGGAGAGACGCCGCAGGTCTCTGGTCCCGTCCAGGTTGATGCAGCGGCCGGAGTCGAGGAAGTCGACGAGGTCGGCGGCGGCGGTGTGCAGAGGTGTAGATGCGTCACGAAGAAGAAAGGTTAAATATAGATGAGGAGGCAAGGGGAGAAAATGAACAGGCTGCCTGACCCTATTTATAAGGAAAGAGGTAACAGGCAGGTGCGAAAATCGAGGAGGTCAAAGAATGATTATCCAGTTGCTCGGATGCCTTGATCTTCGGGATGGTTATTAAAGATAAAGATCTATTAAGATATGCTGGATATTGTGCAAATGTAATAAACAGATGACGTCATGGCGGGTTTCCGTAATTCCGGGAGATGACGTCATGAAGAAGGATTTTTTCTAAGTGTAGAAGATTGACATGAACAAGTTCAAATCAACCTGGGGCCTAATGTTGGGGATATGACTATTGGGTATGACCCGCCCAGGAGGGGCCGGGTTATACCTATGGCGATTCATTAGGACAAAGCCCATGAAGATATTGAAGATGGCAGTTCATGAAGCAGACTTGTTAAAGGGCCTAAGCCCAAAGGCGGCTTAAGGCACATAGGTACAAACCGCCATATGTGTATGACTTGTATTGTAAGGAAAGTGTATTTAGTCATCGAGCCGGACACGTTGTTTATGAGCCGGCCGGGACTCCGTGACCGCTGGGCGTCAACCTGTGTATATCAAGGGACGACCCGGCGGCGGATTAGGGCAAGAAACAAGAGATCGAAAGCTAGGTCAAGCGTATTCGCTCCCTGGTAATCGAGACATAAGCAATACCACCTCAAACTGGATTAGACTTTTACCTTCACCGCAAGGGGCTGAACCAGTATAAACTCCCTATATCCTTTGTCCCGTTTTAACCCCTTTAAGCTACCTAGTTGCGATGGCTCCATGACTAAGTCCTCACACTAGGACATCTGCCGTGTTAACTCCACGACACTTACCGTATCACGTACCTCCTTATTTTGATGATTCTCGAGTGTTCCGGAAGGACTCTTTTATGTGCTTTTCCGGCGTCAAAGTTTGGATAATATTGCTTTCAACATTAATAGGTGTACCTGAGATATAATGCTTTATTCGATGCCCATTGACAACCTTCGGGTTAGTACCTTCGGAATTATTTATTTTGATGGCTCCAGACCGGTAAACCTCCTCGATGACATATGGGCCTTCCCATTTCGAGAGGAGTTTCCCTGCAAAGAATCTAAAACGAGAGTTGCACAAAAGAACATATTCTCCGACTTTAAACTCACGCTTTTGGATTCTTTTGTCATGCCATCTTTTAACTTTTTCTTTGAATAACTTTGCATTTTCATAAGCTTGGGTTCTCCATTCATCTAATGAGCTTATATCAAATAACCTCTTTTCACCAGCAAGTTTGAAATCATAGTTGAGTTCTTTAACTGCCCAGTATGCTTTATGTTCTAACTCAAGAGGCAAATGACAAGCTTTTCCATAAACCATTTTATAAGGAGACATACCCATAGGATTTTTATATGTTGTTCTATAAGCCCAAAGTGCATCATCTAATTTCTTAGACCAATTCTTCCGGGACCTATAAACAGTCTTTTGCAAAATTATTTTTATTTCTCTATTACTAAGTTCAACTTGACCATTAGACTGAGGATGATAGGGTGATGCAATTCTATGGTTAACATTGATACGTCTCCAACGTATCTATAATTTCTTATTGTTCCATGTTGTTTTATTATCAATCTTGGATGTTTTATAATCATTTTATATCATTTTTTGGTACTAACCTATTGACATAGTGCCAAGTGCCAGTTGTTGTTTTTTCCATGTTTTTTACATCGCAGGAAATCAATATCAGACGGAGTCCAAATGCCATGAAACTTCACGATGACTTTTTATGGACCAAAAGGAAGAAGTTAGGCCCTGGTTGCACCTGGGGGGAGTCCCGAGGAGGGGACAACCCACCAGGGCGCGCCAGGAGGCCCAGGCGTGCCCTGGTAGGTTGTGCCCACCTCGGGTGCCCCCCGGACCACCTCTTAGCTCTATAAATACCCCAAAAATCCAGAAACCCCAGGGGAGTCGACGAAATATTCATCCAGCCGCCGCAGAGTCCAAAACCACCAGATCAAATCTAGACACCATCTCAGATGGGGTTCACCACCTCCATTGGTGCCTCTCCGATGATGCGTGACTAGTTCTTTGTAGACCTTTAGGTCCGTAGTTAGTAGCTAGATGGCTTTCTCTCTCTCGCCGAATTCTCAATACAATGGTCTCTTGGAGATCCATATGATGTAACTCTTTTTGCGGTGTGTTTGTTGGGATCTGATGAACTTCGAGTTTATGATCAGTTATTACTTTTTATATCCATGAAAGTTATTCGAGTTTCTTTGATCTCTTATAGCCTCGTATTTCTTCTCCAATATTTGTGTTTTGTTTGGCCAACTTGATCTATTTATCTTGCAATGGGAAGAAGTGCCCGGTAGTGGGTTCGATCTTATGGTGCTTGATCCCAGTGACAGAAAGGGAAACGACACGTATGTATCGTCTCTACTAAGGATAAAAAGATGGGATCTATATCTACGCAATAGATAAACGGATCTTGTCTACATCATGTCATCGTTCTTATTGCATTACTTCGTTTTTTCATGAACTTAATACACTAGATGCATGCTGGATAGCGGTCGATGTGTGGAGTAATAGTAGTAGATGCAGGCAGGAGTCGGTCTACTAATCTTGGACGTGATGCCTATGTAATGATCATTGCCTGGATATCATCATAATTATTTGAAGTTCTATCAATTGCCCAACAGTAATTTGTTTACCCACCGTTTGCTATTTTTCTCGAGAGAAGCCACTAGGGAAACCTACGGCCCCGGGGTCTTCTTTCTCATATATTGGCTTGCGATCTACTTTTCGCATTTTTATTTAGATCTATTAAACCAAAAATACAAAAATACTTTGCTGCACTTTATTTTATTCGTGATCTATTATTTCAATCTATTACAAATTTTAGGCATCGTTACCCGAAAGGGATTGACAACCCCTTTAACACGTCGGGTTGCGAGGTGTTGTTATTTGTGTGCAGGTGCTATTTATGTTGTGTTGCTTGGTTCTCCTACTGGTTCGATAACCTTGGTTTCATCACTAAGGGAAATACCTACCGTCGTTGGGTTGCATCATCCCTTCCTCTTTGGGGAAATACCGACGTAGTCCTAGCAAACAGGAGCTTTTCTGGCGCCATAGTCAGGGAGCAATCAACGGAAAGCACCATGAATAAAGTGTGAACCACCATTAGTCATTAAATATCTAGGGACTCCAAACCTTGGGAAAATAACTTCCTTAAGCATTTTAATGGAGGTGTTGTGATCAGCACTACTGGTTGGAATAGCTTCTACCCGTTTAGTAACATAAACAACAGCAACCAAAATATGTGTATACCCATTGGAGGAAGGAAAAGGTCCCATGTAATCAAATCCCCAAACATCAAATGGTTCAACAGCAAGTGAATAATTCATAGGCATTTCTTGACGCTTACCGATATTACCTATTCTTTGGCATTCATCACAAGATGAGACATACTTACAAGCATCCTTGAAGAGAGTAGGCCAATAAAATCCAGATTGCAATACCTTACGAGCAGTTCTATCTCCAGCATGATGCCCTCCATAAGGTTCGGAGTGACATTTCCGTAGAATTTGTCCCTGTTCATGCTCAGGTACACAACATCTAATAATACCATCTACTCCTTCTTTATAAAGATGTGGGTCATCCCAAAAGTAATGTCTTAAATCATAGAAGAATTTTTTTCTTTTGTTGGTAAGTAAAGCTAGGTGGTAAATATTTAGCAATAGTGTAATTAGCATAGTCAGCATACCAAGGAGTACTATTAGCAACATTTATTGCAGCTAACTGCTCATCAGGAAAACTATCATCAATAGGAAGTGGGTCATCAAGCACATTTTCAAGCCTAGACAAGTTATTAGCTACGGGGTTCTCAACTCCTTTTCTATCAATAATATGTAAATCAAATTCTTGTAACAAGAGAACCCAACGAATAAGTCTAGGTTTAGCATCTTTCTTTTCCATAAGATATTTAATAGCAGCATGGTCTGTGTGAACAGTTACTTTAGAATCAACAATATAAGGTCTAAACTTATCGCAAGCAAACACCACTGCTAAGAATTCTTTTTCAGTTGTAGCATAATTTCTTTGAGCACTGTCTAGAGTTTTACTAGCATAATGAATAACATTCAATTTCTTATCAACTCTTTGTCCTAGAACAGCACCCACAGCATAATCACTAGCATCACACATGATTTCAGAAGGCAAGTTCCAATCAGGTGGTTGAACAATAGGTGCAGAGATTAAAGCTTTCTTGAGTGTTTCAAAGGCTTCAAGACAATCATCATCAAAAACAAAAGGAATATCCTTTTGCAAAAGATTAGTAAGTGGCCTAGAAATTTTAGAAAAATCTTTAATAAATCTCTATAGAAACCAGCATGACCTACGAAACTATGAATACCTTTTATGTCATTAGGACATGGCATTTTCTCAATTGCATCAACCTTAGCTTGGTCCACTTCAATACCTCTTTCAGAAATTTTGTGACCCAAGACAATGCCTTCATTAACCATAAAGTGGCACTTCTCCCAATTCAAGACAAGATTTGTTTGTTCACATCTCTGCAAAACTCGATCAAGATTGCTTAAACAATCATCAAAAGACTTCCCATAGACAGAGAAGTCATCCATGAAAACCTCAACAATCTTTTCACAAAAGTCAGAGAATATAGCCATCATACATCTTTGAAAGGTAGCAGGTGCATTACATAGACCAAAAGGCATACGTCTATAAGCATAGGTTCCAAAAGGACAAGTAAAAGTGGTCTTTTCTTGATCAGGTTGAGATACAGGTATTTGTGAAAAGCCAGAATATCCATGAAGGAAGCAAAAGTGTGTGTGCTTAGATAATCTTTCAAGCATTTGATCAATAAAAAGGAAAAGGGTAATGATCTTTTCTAGTAGCTTTATTTAATGGGATTTAATTTTCTGAAATCAATTACCATTCTATAGCATGTAACCATTCTTTGTGGAATAAGTTCATTCTTATCATTAGGAACAACAGTAATACCTCCTTTCTTAGGGACACAATGAACAGGACTTACCCATCTACTATCAGCTATAGGATAGATTATACCTACTTCCAGAAGTTTTAATATTTCTGTTCTTACCACCTCTTTCATCTTCGGATTTAACCCACGTTGGTGATCAACAACTGGTTTAGCATCAGGTTCCATATTAATTTTGTGCTGACATAGAGTGGGACTAATGCCCTTTAAATCATCAAGAGTATATCCAATAGCAGCTCGGTGCTTCCTTAGAACTTTCAATAATCTTTCTTCTTCATGTTCTGAAAGGTTAGCACTGATAATAACAGGATATATCTTCTTTTCATCAAGATAAGCATATTTCAAAGTGTCTGGCAATTGTTTTAATTCAAACAAAGGATCACCTTTAGGTGGAGGAGGACCTCGTAGAGTTTCAATAGGCAAAATGTGTTTAAGCAGAGGACGTTGTTCAAAGAAAATCTTATCTATTTCATTTCTTTCATGCATATCTAAATCATTTTCATGGTCTAGCAAGTATTGTTCTAAAGGATCAGTAGGTGGCATAGCAATAGAAGCAAGACCAATTGATTCATCCTTACTAGGCAATTCTTTTTCATGATGATTTCTACTAAACTTGGAAAAATTAAACTCATGAGACTCATCACCAAAGCTAACACCAACAGTTTGTTTCTTGCAATCTATCTTAGCATTAACTGTGTTCAAGAAAGGTCTACCAAAGATAATGGGACAGAAGTCATCTTGTGGGGAACCAAGAAAAAGAAAATCAGTAGGATATTTTATTTTCCCACACAAGACTTCAACATCTCTAACAATCCCATAGGGTGATATGGTGTCTCTATTAGCAAGTTTAATAGTAACATCTATGTCTTCTATCTCTGCAGGTGCTATGTCTTTCTTAATTTCTTAATATAAAGTGTAGGGAATAGCACTCACACTAGCACCCATGTCACATAAACCATGATAACAGTGATATCCTATTTTAACTGAAATAACAGGCATGACAACAACAGATCTATGTTTATCTTTTCTATCAGGTTTAGCAATTCTAGCAGCTTCTTCACAGAAGTAAATAACATGCCCATCCATATCTTCTTCCAAGAGATCTTTAACCATAGCAATGCAAGGTTCTACTTTAATTTGTTCATCAGGTTTAGGTGTTCTAATATAGCTTCTGTTAACCATAGTTGAAACTTTAGCATGTTCCTTTATCCTAACAGGAAAAGGGGGTTTCTCAATATAAGCAGTAGGAACAACTGGATCACCATTATAGAGTATAGCTTCTTCTTTAACTGGTACCGGTTATTTAATTTCTTCTTTAATAGGTGGGTGATATTTAAACCACTTCTCTTTAGGGAGTTCAACATGAGTAGCAAATGATTCACAAAAGGAGGCTAATATCTCAGAGTCAAGTCCATATTTAGTGCTAAACTTTTGAAAAGCATCGGTATCCATAAAAGATTTAACACAATCATACTTAAGTTTTATAGCTGACTCTTTACCTTCGTCGAGTTCCCAATCTTCAGAGTTGTGTTTAATTCTTTCCAAAAGATCCCACCGGAATTCAATAGTTTTCTTCATAAAAGAACCAGCAAAAGAAGTATCCAGCATGGTTTGATCATTACGAGAAAGCCGAGCATAAAAGTTCTGAATAATAATTTCTCTTGAGAGCTCATGATTGGGGCATGAATATAACATTGACTTAAGCCTCCACCAAGCTAGAGCGATACTTTCTCCTTCACGAGGCCAAAAATTATATATATAATTCCGATCACGATGAACTAGATGCATAGGATAAAACCTTGTTGTTGTTCCATCCCCAACAATGAATTTCACCATATGGAAGAAGGTCTCTTTCACTCTCATGAGTCCCTTCCAAAATGGCGAATCGTTAGGTCTTACGGTAACCTGAGCAAGAGTTTTAGAGTGCAAGTATTTATTTCTAAGGAATTGTGCCCACATACCCTCTGATTCATGTGATAGCCTAAATAGCCACTTGCTCAAAAGACATTTGGTTTTAATCTCGAGGTTCTCGATCCCAAGACCCCCTGGTATTTTGGTCGACAAATAATATCCCATCTTGCCAAGCGATACTTTGTCTTAACCTCGTCGGACTGCCAGAAAAAACGAGATCGATAGAAGTCAAGTCTCCTTCGTATCCCTTTAGGCACCTCAAAGAAAGATAGAAGGGACATCGGCATACTCGCGAGTACTGAATTTATCAATACTAGCCGTCCTCCCATAAGACATGAGCTTACCCTTCCAGGAGCTTAGTTTCTTCTTGAATCGATCCTCGATACATTTCCACTCCTTATTAGTTAATTTACTATGATGAATTGGAATTCCTAGATAACTGAATGGTAATGACCCCGGTTCACAACCGAACAATTGCATATAACTATCTTGGTCTTCGTTGGCCCTACCAAAGCAAAACAATTCACTCTTGTGGAAATTGATCTTTAGACCAGATAATTGTTCAAATAGGCACCACACGAGCTTCATATTCCTCACATTTGCAAGGTCATGCTCCATGAAGATAATAGTGTCATCCGCACATTATATAATAGAGATGCCCCCATCCACCAAATGGGGGACAAGACCATCTACCAGGCCTTTCTCCTTGGCCCGACCTATGAGAACTATCAACATGTCTGCCACAATGTTGAACAGAATCGGAGACATCGGGTCTCCTTGTCGTAGGCCCTTATGCGTTTGAAAATAATGACCAATGTTATCATTCACCTTTACCCCGACACTACCTTTCTGGACAAACGAATCCACCTAATTCCTCCATGCCCCAAAATAACAATCTCACTGAACAAAGGACCTGACCTGATTGAACCAACCATATCAAGCATATAGGTCAAATCACCAACGCTCCAAGTAATACCAAGGATACCCTAACAGACTTGTCTGGATGGACATTTGGAGCACGCCACTCTATTTTACCTTTATTTGTTGAAGCGGTTGAAATTGCTTGCTGATCAAATTGTCCAAGCCCGGGTAGAGCCCATGATGTGTCATTTTTAAGTCCAGCAAATACTACAAAAATTTCATCGAAGGCCTTGTCCATTCCCGCTTTCTTACCTCCATATGGAAGACTAAGTGCACAATAAAGCATCTTCACTTGATTGTTGATGGTGGATCGTTTAAACGCCATGGACATTCTTCGTTGTAGGCATTATATCATTGGTGATAATTTTTCTTGTCTACTATGTCAACCATCTACTCACGAGACACGCAATCGCGCGTTTTTTCCTATGTTGTCGGGGATGAACCCTAGGCAGGCAACGGAACCCGGATCCTTTTCAAAAACAACGGGGCCAGCAACGCCCCTGAAGCCGGCTCACTCTTGGCAGGGTCGCTCGACCCGGCCGAATTCCTCAACCCGACCCCGACGGCCAGCGCAAGGCAGCCGAACCCGGCGTACCAAGACTTCCCCAACAAGCCAGCTTCCCTTTGGCGTGTTCCCCAACCCGGCCACGGGTCAGCTCCCATCCCATCCAGGCCGTACGATGGGACGAGTCTTTATTCAAAGATGAGCAAGGCAACAGTGCCCCGCCCATGCCTCTGGTCAGCCGGGCGTGGCAACAGTGCCCCACCTACCCACTGACCAGGGTTGGCGTGGCTAGAATGCACCCGTCGTCACTGCTAACGCCAGCAAGCGGCGACCTGACGGAGCGCCACTATAGCGGACTCAACCCGACCACTCCCTGACGATCGACAAGATGGCCAACAGTGCCCCTACACCCGGCGGGTCCCGCGCCCGAAAAAACCCGGCGAGCCCTGACACCCGGCGGGTCCCAGCACCGGCTTCCCGGACGATGACAACCCGGCCCCACGGCCTTGTGACATTACCATTGTATCCCTGGGGGGTTGCCCTATAAAACCCCCCAGTAGCCCTCATGTGTAGGGGACGACGAGGCATACGATAGAGAGATCCACTGCTAGCAACACACCATCCACACGCCAGGAGAGGGAGCAGCCTAAGCCCTGGCCGGCCTCCTTTCTTCCTCGATACAGCTCTAGGAGCAACTCCGTACTGTCACATATAAATCACACTCGGCATGACTAGGGGTGTTATCTCTCTGGAGAGCCCCGAACCTGGGATATGTCTTGCGTCCCGCGCTCGCTCATGCCGACCTCGCCTCTGGAGCCCATCAGTGCCCTCGAGCCTCCTCCTCTCTTTAGCCATCCATTGACATCTGCCGTGCGCCCACCACGACATATGTCCATCCAGCCAAGTCTATTGGGGTATCCTTTGTATTACTCGGAGCGTCGGTGATTTGACCTATATGCTTGATGTGGTTGGTTCAGTCAGGCAGGTCCTTTGTTCAGTGAGATCGTTATTTTGGGGCCCTGGAACATTTGAGAAAATAGAAATGGTGCATACTTTGATGGTGTGGCCCTGACCATAGCTCCTGCTTTAGGCAGCTTAGTGTTGATCTCACTCAACGTGTATTTAGGGTTAAACGCGAGCACAAAGCTTTCTTGAATACTTTCAAAGGCAATCTTCACTACTCTTGTAATCTCTCCTCCCCCACTAGGCCAAAATTGTCATGGTTCTTTGTAAATATATATCCTATTTAATATAGCACAGTAGGAGCCTCTCATGTTGTTTTATCTGGTCAAAAAAGGGGAATGGAGATCACGAGAATTAACTCCGACAGTTGACAATGCCACATGGAATACAATATCCTTCATTCTTGATTGTATACTTGTATATGAAAAAGTACTGAAATATGGTAATTTTGCATCTTGGGTGTTCGGGAAATATGGTAAATGTGGTAATTTGTACTTTAGGGTGCCATTATCCCTACATCCTCCATCACATGTATAAATTTCTCAAGTTGACACTTTCGCTAATTTTGTGCCAAACCAGGATCACATTAGTTGTTGGAGAAGCCTCTATATTCTTGAATCCATGTCTATGTCTTTGGTTCATGACATCATCGATGAGTTGTTTATCTTTAAGTGCAAACCTCACTAACAACGTTGATAGCTTGTCGCATATTGCCGAGTAGTACTAAAAGCGTGGATCTAAAATATAAATATACTAGATGATACCCCACATGTCATTCTTGAAATATTTTGCAATGAGAATTGTACGGAACATAAATATTTGGAGTAATAATTTTAGAATCAAAGCTGGAAATACATATGATTTATTGTATTTAAATGTTATATAATATAAATATTGTAATAGAATGTAAATTTGCATACATGTTCACATGTCGATGTGGCTTTTTCTTATGCATGGTTGCATGTTGAGGTGTGTCGTTTCCAATGCATGTTGAATGCTAAGGTGGCATGATTGCATTTTGAGAAAAAAAACTTAGTGGGGATAGTTGTTTATGTATAGAAGATTTGTAAATTATACCAAAAAACAACAATATTATAAACATAATTTGTATTTTTTGTGTATCCCACAAAATGGAAATAGTTCTTTTAATGAAAGTTGGCACACATAGTGCATTCCCCGAATATACACATGGCAATTTTGCGGATTTCTTTTGACATCCATGAATTTGAAATATTTTTTGAAATAAAAGTTTCACCAAAGCTCGGGAACCCAAATCAATTATAGGTGTATTATTTACTTTTTATGGTTAAGACTATAATTTTAAAGCATATTTGGAGGTGTCAATAGCTTTAAAAAACTTATAATCTTGGGCCATAGTTTAACATGGTAAAGTATCTATATGAGACCATAATTTAATTTCATCCTATAGATAACTAATGACATTGCCACTACTTTTTATTTTAAAGCTACTCTACCACTAATTATTGTACTAGTTACTAGAGAAAAACAAATGATACTACAAGTACAAATCAGAAAACAAAATCTATTGTCTCAGAAAGAACATAAGTTCTCGGTGAAACTTTAGTAACAAATACCTATTGGAACACCAACATGGCAACATTTCGATTAACTTCATACTATGGGAGTTGCTATCTCTTTGAGACAAAGGGCAACTACTTTTATTCCATCAAATATTGTTTATTACATACTATGGTCCTGATGGTATCAGAGACTTCATTAAACTAGCAGGACCTAGAATCATGTTCCATGGATCTTGCCATAACATGAGTTGTCTCATTACATGATTGACTACCATGTGTAAACAATCAAGATACATACTTCTAAGCCCAACTCTATTGGCATACACTATGGCGCATATTTTGAGATATGCATGGTGCGTCGTGGCACGTCCGTGGTGGAGCGGTGGTTGTTGTGGCGGCGCGCCTGTCTGGCTGTTGGATCAGGCGGATCTTGAATCGTCTCAGACTTGGTGTCAATGTTGCCACGTCCTCGCGTCAGTACTTCGATAGGGGCATCGTTCTCGTGACTTGACCTTTTGGTGGGAGCACCTAGTTTGTGTTGATGCGGCTAGTTTGAAGTTGTCAGTGGCATGATGAGTGCGTGCCGGTGGCATGATGAGTGCGTGCCCGTAGGGTCGGCCGACGGTGGTGGGTTTGTTGGAGGACTCTTGACACAGTCGTCCTCTCGGAACCAGAGCGGCACATGTCCACTCTTTGGATACGTCCTCTCTCTTCGGTGTCGATGAGGTCGTCAAACGTGCTTGTGGTAGACACGACCAATGCGGTGGAAAGATGCACTTGATGGACTTGCGGCGGCGTCCTCGGGTCATGAGTGCGAATGGCGATGTACGTTGACGTCACTTTCATCAGTGATGTGCTTTTATGTTTGTGTTATGTTTTGTTTGCCTTTTCACGCTTTATGTTTTGTGATACTTTAGAGCTAGCTAATCGGAGGAATTTTAGCCATCTTGTTCTTCTTCCGCAATGAATCATGGGCTTTACGATTATTTGCTACTTTCATATAAAATAGATGCTTGTTAAAAAAACTATGAGTTTGAGCCGCTTTTACAATAAATAAAGGGCGATCCCACGCGTCCGCCGGCTGATAATATAAAAAGATCCACTGCATCCGTGACCATTGGATGGAGGTCTTGTTACAATTTTTTTTGCAACAGAGATCTTGTTACAGGATTTTTACGCAACAAAGATCTTGTTGCCGAATCATTTTTATGAGTTTTTCTGCAACAGAGGTCTCGTTGTAGAAATTTTTCACAACAAAGGTCTTGTTGCAGAATCATTTTTGCGAGTTTTTCTGCAACGGAGGGCTCGTTGTAGGATTTTTTCGCAACAAAGGTCTTGTTGCAGAATCATTTACGAGTTTTTCTGCAACAAAGGTCTCGTTGTAGAAATTTTTCGCAACAAAGATCTTGTTACAGAATCATTTTTATGAGTATTTTATGCTGCAATAGGGCCCTTTTGCAAAAAGAGCCTTGTTGTAGTTGTAACAACCTCTTTGTTGCAAAAACAAATATCTTCTCCTTCCGTCTTGGCTAGAGCTTGGGTTGTGGATAATTTAGGAAGCCGATTGACACCGCCGTTCACCATTGCTGGAGCTTGGCCCATGGATGATTTGGGAAACAGATCAACACCACCGTTGATTGGAGCTTGGGCTTTGGATGATTTGGGAAGCAGATTGACACCCCGTTTGCCATGGCTGGAGCTTGGGTCGTGGATGATTTTAGAAGCATATTGAAGGGAGGAAATGTTAGAGCATCGCGGGGAGACGAGATCGAGGGGATCGAAGGCGAGAAAACGAGGGAGTAGGTGCTAGATTCGTCGAGGGGATCGAACGATTGATTTCTGTTTCTGCAACATTGTTGCCTCGCACATGTGGTCATCGTTGCCTGCTATCGCCAGAGGCAAGCGGTAAGTGGTCCCAAGGTGCACGCGCAACCATGATCCAACGGACCAATGGGTCGCAATCTGAAGGCCGCGCGAGCGGCGGATGCGGCGAGAAGATCAGTCGGTTGATTGGAGACCACTTCCGGCTCGGCTGGTCCTGTCCTTGCGCGCGGCGGTGCGGAGGCGATCAGTTTGATTTGGTGTTCGTCCAGTCATGGCGCGCGGCGGTGCTGGCCGGCCAGCTTCGGTTCTAACTCGGCTCTTCCTATGCGCTGCGGTGCGGATCCTCGCCCAGTTCTGCGCACGGAGGCTGAGGATGGCCGGATCTAGTTTGGCGCCCAGGCCTGCGTGCGGCGGGGCGGCCCAACCAGGTTGGCTCGTGTTTGTCGAGTTTCTGCGTGCGGCGGTGACAAGTCTGTTCCTGGTAGTGTGTGCATGGCCTTTTTCTGCCCGGTGGCGCTGGCAGGCCTCGGATCCATGTTTGTTGGCGGATGACTCGGCTTCGGATGAAAATCCTGCACTGTTCTTGTCAGTGCCGGCGGTAACGGCATCTACGGATGTCGTCTTCCTCCTTGGAGGTACCGCCGTGGAGCTCGTTTTGCTCTTCGTTCCTCATGGCTTGTGGTCTCCGGGTGAAAACCTAAGATTTGGCTAGACCAGATCGGGTGACAGTGTTGTCCTCGATATCACTCCCTCCTTTGAGGCGTCCCCTTGGAGGCCCGGGGATGGTTCCCGATGATGTACATGGCTTGTCGGTGGAGCTTAGGTTTGTGGTGGTGCCGACTTTTTTCTTTCGTTTCTTTTTCCACTAACCTTTTGCTGTGCTTTCCTCCTCGGAGGGTCCTTGTAACGCTTCTTTTGATCAATGAATTTGGCAGCTCTACTGCCAACGTTTAAAATAAATAAATAAATCATAATATTTCATCTATGTTTGTAAGTTGAAACTTCAAAAGGTTCGACTTGAAAACTGAAAAAAAAAAAAAAGCCTCCGAGCAAAGAAGAGACAGCGAGACACGGCACGACCGATCCCAACAAGGCCACAGAACCCACAACCCTCCCTAGCACCTTCGCCGGCGGCGGCCTATCTCTCTCGTCCCCTGCTCTGGCCCTTCGCCGGCAGCCGGCGGCCTATTTCCTCCTCCACCGACCGGATACAAGCCGCACCGTGAGTCGCTCATCCTTCGCCTTGCCATTATTTTTTTTCCAGATCTGAGCTTATTTCCTCCTCCACGCCATATAGCAGCAGACCTTCCCTGCAGGTCTGATTTGGCGATGAATGTCCTGCTTCCTCTTTGTGCTTGATTTTCACCCATGCGGTTAGTATAGAAGTATTATCTATCAGTCTATGGTGCTGGGTGGATTTACGAGAAACAGAAATTTCGAGCCAAGAAATCATATGCTACCTAGATTGAATGGAAACGGTGAACCAGAAATTTCGAGCTTGAAAAACATACATCACATATCTTTGAGTACCTTATCCAAATAATTTACTAGATAATCTGAGATGAAATTTTATTTTCTTAAAAGTCAGAATTGCTCTGTTTCCCCGATGAGTTTAGGTTAATGTAACTCAGCAGCAATTCATTCTTTTGCAAAATCTAGATATACATGAAATCTAAGGAATATGAGTGATTTATAAAGTGATAGGGGGTATAATAAATTGATTTATTACTAGTAACGATACATTTGTGTAGCAAAGTTCTTCTGTCTCTTTTAAGTCTCTTTGTTTCGGTTTTATTTTCTCACAAGTGTCAGTTTTTCCTTTCAGTGACAGTAAGCTAACATAAAGACATGGACCTTCACAAGAAACTCACTGCTGTTAATTTAACTGATGATCTAGTGGTTGATATCCTCTCCCGGCTGACGTACAAGTCATTTTGCCGCTGCAAGTGTGCCTATAAGGCCTGGTCTGCCTTTTCCTCTGACCCAGACTACCGCGAGAAGCTGCCCAAAAAAGTAACCACTGGACTTCTGTACCAAGGTCACAATAAGTCTGCTATCCTGCTTGTAAGCCTGTGCCCAGATGATGGGGAAATAGACGGAATTCTTGCTGATGTGCCACACTATGGGCATTTAGAATTCCTCGACTGCTGCAATGGTTTAGTCCTTTGTAAGTATAGGAGCAGCTATACTTCTACAAACGTTTGCCGCTTCGTTGTGTGCAACCCAGCAACACGAGAGTGGAGGATACTTCCTGATACATATCCTGGGACAGATGACCCTCGTTATGTAACTATTTTGGCGTTTGATCCATCATGGTCACCGCAGTTCTACATCTTCAATTTTCATCTGAACATGTCCATGGTTTGATACTTGGCACCAGCAAACTTGAGATATTCCGGTCTGAAAGTTCGACATGGCTTGAGGATGATACCTTGGACCGAGATATAAATATTTCTGGGCGAACACACTTATTTGTTAATGGAATGTTGTATGTGTCTGTTGGGTATGAAGTTTTGATGTTCGAAGGCCTGGAGGCAATGAGTGATGGCATACCGCCCTATCATCAGATCATAAGTTTGCCGCCGGAAGCTTTGGCAAATCTTCAGGGATCTTACACTATGCATTGCCACATGAGAATGGTTGCTCGATTGTTGTTTGGACATTGGATGATTTTGGTCAACATTCATGGACTTGGACTAAGATGTGTCATCTTAGCATGACTGATGCGTTTGGAAAGGATGAGTTTGTTCACTACGACGATGGTGGCGATGGTGGTGAGGATAAATGGTTTTGGAACTGCGATTATCGGATTGTCGACCTCGACTTGGAGAGAGGGCTTGTTTTCCTCCATGACCAGAAGGCAAATAAGCTTCTTTCATACAATATCAGTGGGGGGAAACTCAACGAGATACAAGACGCCTTTGGGTGGGATCGATACTATGTCTATGTACCATGCTACTCAGAGCTTCCAGCGCAAGAACCTTCGGTTCAGTGAATGTCAAATTCTATTCAATGCGCATCTGTGGATGTTCTGCTGCGATATGCTGAACCACCTTGTATATCACGCTAGCTAGTCGGAGTCATCCGTGTGACCAGTCCAGGAACCCTGCCATTTTTACTTTGTCGATGCAGAGTTACGTTCCTGTACTAACCTAAAACTCTTCACCATGTTCCTAGTTAAATACCTTGTTTAAGTTTGCTATATATCTTTTATGTAAGATTTGATGTGCTGTTCGTTTGGCTCTGTTTGTGGTTGCGGTGGTTTTAAACCAGTACTTTCTTATTTCTGTTTGAGAATAGATATAACTGATTTTGTTGCATGAATTGAATTGGCATTACAATCCTACATTACACCTGGACCTATACAAACTTGGAGAAGAATACCTCCAGGTGACCAAAACCAGCAAATATATTGCTTTAGAGAAGTGTAGTGAGACATGATATTAATCCTATGGACCTTGAGAACTATGGCATCTGCATTGCAAAACGATTTGGGGTATCTTCACCATGTTGCGCAAATGGTACCAGGGATATTTCCCTATCATGAGAGGGGATCCCATGGGCAGAGTAAAATCAACCCTAGGCCTTGTTTGGTTGTAGTGAAACTAATCTCCTAGTGGAACTAACCCACCTAGGGATTAGGTTGACCCCTTCTTGTCACCCAAACCCTGCAATACCAATTAATATCTCGTTTGGTTCTAGACCCGGACGCAACAATGGAGATGAGCAGCCGCAGCGACTCAAGGGGAAGAGAGGGAGCAGCCTAGAGACGTGCCTCATGTGGATCGGTTCCACGGATCATAGGCTATTATTTTGCGTCCCGTGGATTGAAGGAGATCAACGCGGTTTGGGCTGGGAAGTTCCCCGCCATAGCCCAAACCAAACACGTCAACTGGGATCCACAGGGAACAGTTCCCCATCAGAATGAACCACGTGGATCGTGCTTCCATCCCGGACAATCCATGTGGATTGTACCCTAACCAAACAAGGCCCTAGGGGTTTGCTACCCTGGGTTTTCCCTCCCCAGCAATCAAATGAGCCCTAAGGGGCAACAAATATTTTTCTTCTTCAGTTAGTAGAGTTTTTCTTAATCGGTACTCTTGCATGTATATACATATACTTTCAGGGTTTACTTGCAAAGAGATAATTTTGCATGACTTTCAGGGCAGTACTTAGTAATTTTTTCTCAGTTTTCTCTCCGCAACTTCTGCCGCTGGCACCACTCCTTGGTGTCGTGCCGTTCTCCTTTTATGTAAAATCTAGAGATTTACTTGCTGAAATTTGAACGTGCGTACAGTTGGTACCAATGATATGAAGAAAAGTTCATTGCTCCTCCGCAAAAAAAAAGTTCATTGCTCCTTCCAGAACATATGATTAAGAAAGATGAACTGTTTAGTACTCCCTCTGATCTAAACGCTCTTATATTTCCTTACGGAGGGAGTAATACAACATATAAAATAAAATCATTGAAGCACAAGGTAAAAAAAAACTGTTGAATCACGCAATACTGGTTCAATTATCTCCTTTTCTTTTCCCACTCCAAAGTCGGCTCACCAGCAATTGATACCTCAGAGCAACGAAGCCAGAGAAACCTTTCATAGACGGATCACTTTGTTATCCGTGAGGTGAGATTGTTGTGTGAGAAATACATTGGAGGCTCATGTGTATATTCAAGGTTCGACTTGCGCGTTCTGGAGAAATGTCCAAGGAGATAAATGTCACCATTAAAACCACCTGCTGGAAAATAGATGATCCCAAAATGACAATGACACAGAAATTGTGACATAACTTAGGAGTACATTATTGTTTAAAACAATAAATCAAATTTCATTTACTAAAGAGCTGCAGATTGTTGGCATGACAATGTAACTACAAGTACTTGTTCAAACAAGAATTCTTTTGTGGAACTGATTCCAACATGACAGTTTCCCATTCAAAGCAGCGAGAAAATTTAAAGTGTCGAAAGTATTTTTCTGGTCATTACATCTTGCAACGCAAAAGAAAAAACATTCTGTGGGATTTCCTTTTCTGATGGTGAGCTCTACTTGCACTGAGTTCTTCTCCATCGGAGTGTGGGACAGTTCTGAAAGAAGGAATACACCATCAGCACAAAAATTTAAAAATAAAATATAGTAATGAACCATATGGGTACAGAACCTTCCCCCGCAAACAAAAAAAAGGGTACAGAACCTTCCCCCGCAAACAAAAAAAAGGGTACAAAACCTTATGCTCTAACCAGGACATGAAAAATAGTGATTGGATTAAGATCAAGAAACATGCGTGAGTGCTGCTTGATCCATCAAATGAGAAGACAGCTGCATGTACGCTGACAAGTACTAACCTGCTACCAGTTATAGAGATTATCACTGAGGTAATCCGACTCAATGGATAGGTAGGACAAACAGATGGATCGCTAGCTATCTCATCACATACGACAATTCAAATTACTATTACGCCTCTGAAATTGTAGCAAACAAAACATTTGTACAATTAATTGCTATGTTGAAAACTTTAGCAACAACAGAAACCTATCTGGCTATCTACTATCCCGTTTCTCTGTATGCAAACATGGTAGAACTACTACTGTTTCAATGAAGCATACAGTTTAACACTACCCACACCAACATCAAATAACAAAACATAGAGAAATATTTCTTGGATAATCATGGACAAAGTTAAATGATGTGCAGAAGTAGACATCAAAATCTTCTATAAATTTGGCAAAATCCTAACTTGCGCAAGCTGCATACAAAGACTAATTGGGCTGAATGCTTACTGAACAAAGTTTTCGATGTAAACGAAGTTCTGGTAAGTGGTAACATACAAAATGAAGCCTTCTCCACTTAACAAAGGGACAACCACCTGCAGCTTCTTCAGGAGTTCCATATTTCCAGTTCTAGTGAATTCAATGGCGCCTTCTAATCCACCTCAATTCCTTAAGAACTAAATTCACATCTAAGTGGCATTGTTCATCCAAGATTGAGCAAGAGCATGGGAAGGGGACGACCACCTTCTACTATTTTCGGATTGCACGAGGTAAAAAGTTCAGATCTGAAGAGGAGACACTCGAGGTAGTCCTCATGTGTGTACTGAAGCGGAGAGACGTAAGCACACTGCAACGATGTGAGGCTGACAATGGTCTCTCGTCCCACTAAGAGTGTGATTTGATCAGTAATGAAACATTGAGCAGCAGAGGACAAACGAATGAGCAGAGCAGGTAAAGGTCACAACTTGATTCCTAAAACCCTTTACTCTGGCAGGGCAGTAGCAACAGAGGAGAACAGAGGACACCAGAACCGGAATGGAGAGGAATGCACAACACACCTCTACGAGAGCAGGATGGATTCGTCAACCAAATCATCCTATACTGGAGGAGGGCCTTATGGCAAGCGATCCCCTCTGGTACATCTGGCCGCTCTATCCACCCTGCCGAGGACACTGACAGTTTTTCGCACCGTCAAAGTTCAAGGAAAACTAATCCTCCACTGCTACCAATGACATTCTTCAGGGGCACTCCGAAGCTCAGATACTTCCAATTCAGTGGCAACAGAAGTTCTATCCTAAGCTGAACATGGCAAACAGTGTTCCTATTAACAAGAAGCATGGTCAAATTAAACCACGGCATTAACTCCGAAGAACGGCAATCAGAAATTATCCGACAGTGAAGATATTACAGACCTCAGTTTGGGGATCTGGAGAATGATCAAAGATCTGGTTAGGGCTCGCGATCTTGGACTTATTCCTGTGGGCCGGTGAGAGAAATATTCTATATTGGTGGACAAGCACGTCGGCCCTCACTGCTGCAAAACAGAAGGCGATGGCCTTCCTGACCATGCTTGTGACCTGGACTATTTGGAATGAGAGAAACACCCGTGTTTTCCAGAAGAAATCAACGACGGCTTATTACATCATGCAAATCATCAAGGAGGAGGCCGATATTTGGGTCGTCACGGATGCGAGACATTTGAGTATTTTGATGCCGCGAGAGTAAAAACCTTGTTGTCCTGAGACTGTTGCTGTAATACTCCTTCTCCTTCGAGCATTAACTCCGTAAGCTCTCTTCTCAATTAATGGATGAGGCAAATCTTTTGCCTCTGCTTAAAAAAAACTGCCAGATAACTTTCCTTGGTATTTAGATGATGTTATTCATAGCTCTCTCTACTGGTGGATGTTTCCATGTCCAGGGGTTCAATACAGTAGGCCATGATCACAAATGATGTCCGAACAAATCTGGAACTGTCAATGTACACAAGTTTAAACAATGGAAAAGCATTTGTTAATTACAACTACACCTCTAAAACTGTAGCAAATAAATCATTATATCAGTTAGCAACTAAATAAACCTGCTATCCTTTTTCTAATGCAACTATTCCTATGCAAACATTGTGGAACAACTACTGTTTTAGTGAATCTTGCAACATAACCATGGACATAATGAAATGATTGGTAATTGAATGAAGCGTTGGACTAGACATCAAATTCTGCCACAAAATGGCTAAATACAAACTTGTACAAGGTGCAACATCAACAGTAACTCTTGCTGAAGCTTGGGTAGCTATGCGACTGAACCAAGTTTTCTATGTAACCATAGTTGCAGCAACAAACATAATTTAGCCTTTTTTAACTTACCTAAGAAACAACCACCTACAGCTACTTCAAAGTGTTCATATTTCCACTTCATCAAATGCATTATCGTGTAGGGTTTGGTACCCTGATCCTAGGTTCAGTAGATAACCAAACCCTAATATCTATCGCCAAGTTTGAAGTGCCCTAAACTATATCTCCAACCCACAACATATGTACAAGAGCAAGACACTCTTGTCAAGTAAATGTTTTGGTAACTTCTTCCCTACCACCTACGGTGGCATTGGTGCCATGCGGACTTATGCGATATCTCGCAGCAATTCTTGCAAATACCTTTACCTACACCGTGAGGAAAATAGTTGAATCTTCGATGAAGTAAAGCAGAGAGATATCATAAAAGAAACTCTTTTTTCACCTGTATGCAACAAGCTTCACCAGTGCAACTGACAGCGGCATAGAGTATAGCAGACCCCAGCATAAGCTCGTATATCCACAAATTGAACTGCATCCGCAATCTTAAACATCCGTTCTTCAGAGACACATTTGCCCTGACATATAAAACAAATTTCTCAAATTAACAGTACGACCAGCATTGCACACATAGTAGATACTCCCTCCATCCCAAAATTCTTGTCTTAGATTTGTCTAAATACGGATGTATCAAGTCACGTTTTAGTATTAGGTACATCCGTATCTAGACAAATCTAAGACAAGAATTTTGGGACGGAGGGAGTAACTGACAATCACATTGCTCAAAATGCACCCATACAAAGGAAAGTGACTGTTTTAGAGAGGCTACAAAAACTCAAGTGGCTGGTACCAATGTACATACAAGAAAATATTGTATTAGTACTTACTGTGCTTCTTGGGGAAGATTATATGTGTATACCTTCCCTAATAGCCATCAGAAGAAATTATCCCCAAAAATTTCAACCAGCATGACTACTTGGTCTACCTTTCCGCACCCAACAAAGATTAAAAGATTCATATTTCACATTCTCGTCATTTTGACACACATCAAAATGAACTCAATGCTACAAGCTGGCCATTTGGATTTCTTATACTCGCATCAGGGCTTTATGCAAGAAAAAACTTAATTGTGCTTTCTTAGGAGTTAGTCTGATATGCAATGTGTCACTTAGTCAACCAAATCCATCAAAAAACTGATACTTTGCAGGGAGAAATTTCACATCCTCCTTATATTTCCCTTTCCTTGAAAAGAGAGACAACATCAGTGAAGTAGTTGAAGCTTCAAGTAACATGTTCTTCCCGTCAAGTTTCGACAAATAAAGTCCGGCCATGGTGATCTCACCTTTTTCCAGCAAAATTCTGATAATACTATTTATAAGACGAGAGCAGGGAGCTATACCATTCCTGTCCATTGCTGAGAACATATTGTTAGCATCTTCCACTGCTCCATCTTTTAGAATATTTATTATCATTACTCCATAAGTCGAAGCATTAGGAACCAACCCACTCGCTGATATAGCAGCAAACAAATCTTTAGCTTCCTCTTTTCTTTTAACCTTGTACATTGCATTGATCATGGTATTGATTATTGAAATATTGAACTTCACATTCATTGCAACTAATTTCTGGTACAAGTCGATCGCTTCTTCTGCACAATTGTTTCTAGAAAGACCTGCAAGTATAATATTGTATGTGGAAATGCTCACTGTTATTCCGCTTTCGATCATCTCATGGAACATTTTCCTTGCAGCAACAGTTCTCCCAGCACGAAACAACCCATCCAGTATGATGCCATATGTAGCACTGTCAGGTTTTATTCTCTTACGTGGCATTTGCCTGAACAGAGTCAAACCATCATCGATCCTTCCATTTCTAGAATAGCCATTAACAAGTGTATTATATGTAACAACATTAGGCTCAATGCCAGCTGACACCATGGCATCAAGTACTCCAAATGCTTTATCCATCTTGCCGACTAAGCAATATCCGTCAATCAGTGAGTTAAATGTAATGACATCAGGCTTCCCATCTATGCTTATAACCAATTCAAAGATATCTTGTGCATCCATAACCCGTCCTTCTTTGCACAAATAGTTTATAACTGAATTGAAGAACACAATGTTGGGACGAGGAATACCTTTGCTTATCATGTCAGAAACTAACTCCTTGGCTTTAACCAAATCTACATGCATACAAAACCCCTGAATTAGGGAGTGATAAACAGTTGTGCCCGGCTGAACACCCATATCAATCATCTCATTGAACTTGTCCATAGCATCGGCCAGCCTACCCAATCTGCAAAGTGCGGCTATTACAGTGGAATAGGTGACTACATTGGGACTCACTCCTTTTTCCTGCATTTCGGTAAATATGAGCATAGCTTCATCCATCATTCCACGTTTAGCATATGCATCAATTAATATGGTGAAAACATGGCAGTCTGCTACAAAACCATTGCTTTCCATTGAATTGAAGAGATCAATCATATCAGCAAAGCATCCCTCAGTGGCATACCCATGAAGCAAAATACGGTACGAGACGGCATCCGGTTTGTGGGCCCTTGGCAGTCATGGAATAAAATATTTCTGCCGCTTCTTTGCTTCTTCCATGCTTGCAAAGGGAAGTCATTAACGAGCTGCAAGTGACTGCATTTGGTACAAGACCATGGCTTGTCATTTTTCTAAACATTTTAGCAGCCTCTTTCAACTGCCCTGATGTGGAATATCCATGGATCATGCAATTATATGTCACATTATTCGGTTGAGCACCACTATCAACCATCTGTTGAAGGACTAGCTCTGCCTTGTCCATTGCTCTGGCCTTGCACAACGCATCAATAATAGAGCTATACGTGACCACATTGGGCACAACCCCTTGATGGATCATTTCATGGAATAGATTGCATGCCTTGCCTGTTTCGCCCTCCTTGAAGAAGCCATGGATGACTGTGCTATACGCCACCACATTGAGGGAGCAGGCACCTCCTCCTTCTGCCACCATCTGGAGCAGGTCGAGTGCCCGCTGACTCATGCTATTCTCGCATAAGCTCTTCAGAACAATGTTGTATGAGAAGGCATCAGGCACGCAGCCAAGCTCGGGCATCCTATGAAGCAGCAAGTTGATAGCCTCATTTGTACGTTTGGCATAGCAGAGGCACTTGAGGAAGGTGTTGGCGATGATCTCATTTGTCTTCAGGCCCGTCCTGAGGAAGCGTCCGAATAAGGCAAGCCCTAGGTCCGGGCGACGCGCGCGGCAGCAGCAGTCCATGAGGATGCCGTAGGTGTGGACTGTGAGATGCGCCACCCGCGAGCCGGCTTTTTCTGTGCACACGCGGTTGAAGAGAGCGAGGGCGAGGGCAGGGCCATCTCTGCTGCAGGCTGCGGAGGCGGGCGCACGGGCAAGGGTGGCAAGGAAGCCGTTCAGGGAGCGGCTGGGGACTGGGGTGCCCTGCCGCAGCAATTCGTCGAACAGGTGGTGTGCTTCTTCAGGGCTGAGCGTTCCAGCGCTGACGCGCGCCGTGGCCGCGGCAAAGGCGCCTTCGGGAGACCAGGAACGTGAGGGGGGCGAGATGGAGGTAGAGGAGGAGCTGCGGCGGAGGAGGTGGAACATCGGCGTGGTGGAGGAGCGGCGGAGGCGGAGGCGGGACATCGGCGACGTGGAGGAGTAGTGCGGACTGAGGCAGAGGGCCGGAGATTGGCTAGTTGGAGGAGAAGGCGGCGTGGCGGAGCCGCGGAGGCCGGAGATTGCCTAGGTGGAGGAGGAGCGGCGGCGGCGGATGCAGATGCGGGACATCGGCGTGCGCTAGCTCTGGCTCTGCAATGTGTTCGTACGCAGTGTTCCTTTGTGCTCTGCACTGGGAGAGATGCAGATGAGATGAGTGTGATTTTTTTTTAATAGAACGAGTGCGATACTTGTATGGTTTTGCTAATGGTTGGTCACCTTCTCAGTCGGTGTCAAGATCATCGATTTTGCCGTTGAGATATCAAATTTTGTCGATACTCCCGCGGTCCCACAATACGTTATCCTAAACCTAGTATAAAGTTGTATTAAGTTTAAGACAGTTATTTTGGGATGGAGGGAATACATGTGATTAACATGACAACCCTACAATAGGCTTGATTTTGGTGCAAGTCTCCACAAGTTCATCTATAAATAGGATACTCCTTGGGTTTGGTTCTTGTGAAATAGATACTACTCCCTCTGTCCCAAAATAATTAGACTCAATTTTATACTAACTTTGTACTCTCTTTGTCCGAAAATGCTTGTCGGAGAAATAGATGTGTCTAGATGTATTTTAGTTCTAGATACACCCCATCTAGATACATCTATTTTTCAGACAAGTATTTCCGGACAGAGGAAATATTAAACTTAGTACAAAGTTGAGTCACTTATTTTGAAACGGAGCGAATATTTGCATGGCGCTCCCTCACACCCAACCACATTGTGATTTCTTTTCGTGGCGTGACATTTTATCTCTGATGGACATTTATCGTGATATTACTTCTTATATTGTTGGGGCCGGTGAGATGGCTCTATTTTGGAAAGATGTGTGTTCTGGTCTAAGTCCACTACAAGATCAATTTGCGTGACTTTTCTCTTTCGTGGGTGAGGAGAAAATTTCCATGCAAGATTACCTTGTTGATGATAGCCCTGCCCACGCCCGAATATTCGATTCAACACCCAGGCTCAAATGCTCCCTAAATCAACACCATTAAAATGCATATGGATCTGTGCCAGCAGCTGTATTTCACCAACGTATATCACGAGTATTTAGGCTGGTCATAGTGGGAGTAATATAAGTAGTATCTGTTAGGTTGATCTTTCTCTCGTTCGAACCCAATGGGTCGAACGGGCCCCTGACTCGCGCCCTGATCGGGGGCGCCCAACCAAACCATGGTTGGTGGGCCCCTGTGACCCGCGCTATATAAATAGAGGTGGGGGCCGGGGCACGACTTACGAGGTTAATCGCTGCCACAATCCCCACCTACAATCCCTACCGATCTAGGGTTAGCCGGTGCTCACGGGAAGCACACCACCGCCGCCATCTCACTGCCATCACCGCCGCCACAACATCACCATGGCTGCTGGTTCGAGCTCGCAAGGCAAGGCAGAAGGTAGATTTACCGGATCGATCTAACCTATCCGATCCAAAGTGAATCTATCAATGGTATCAGCCAGATCGGGTTAGACCTTTTCGGTAGAAAGAAATCACAGTAAAAGTAAATCCCTCCCCAAAGAACCCTAAAAAGACAGGGCAAAGTAAACCAGAGAAGGCCTTGGGCCGCCGGCAAAGTGCGCCACCACTCCGGTCGCGCCTGTTCCTCTCGATCCCCACACGCATCGGCAAGCCGAGGTGCGGGGACGAAGAACCACCCCGCTAGGGGCAAAGTGCACCGCGGCTGATCCGTTCGACGGCGGCGCGCTCACCACAGAGGGGAACGTGCAGCCGGCGAAGGGAATGGCAACGGCGCCACCGTCGAGCTCCTCTCTATCTCTCTCACTGCTGGGTAGTGGTGGAAGAGAGAAAAAGAAAAGAACGTAAAGGAAGAGCCTCGCCGCGCCGGGAAGCCTCGCCGTCGGCGGCCAGAGGGAACCACGGGCGCACAGGGGAGCAGAGGAGGCCCCGCCGCGTCGCTCTCTCTCTCTCTCGCACGAAGAAGAGGGTGAAGAGGGAAGAAAGGACGAGAAGGAGAGGCTCGCGCGGCGCGGTGGCATCCGCCGTCGTCACCGGCGGCCGGGGCGAAGCCCGTCTCTCCGCCGTCAGTGGAGTGCGCGAGAGAGGCGCGGGGGCTGGGGAGGAATGAACTAGGGTTTCCCCGCTAGCGTTGTGAACCTCTGTTTCGTTCGAGCGAAACGGGTGCCCTGCCGTCGGATCTCCACGGACGGTGCAGATCGAAAACCTAGCTCGACGCTGGGCCTGTCGGGCCGAAAGAGGAGCTGGGCGCAGCCACGTGCTGGGCCGCGGCCAGCTGCCGCGGGCGCAGCCGCGCAGGCACTGGGCCGAGGCTGCAGCTGCGGGCGGCCCAGGCCGGGTCGAGGCGGCTCGGCTTGCGCGAGCGCGCGGGGTAGCAGGTCGTGGGCCGCTGCGGGCCTCCTGCGCCAGGCCGAGACCGGCTAGAACTGGCTATTATATATATATATATAGTCTTGGTGTTCAAATTAATCCAAAGATTTTTTGTTCCAGAAAAAGAAATTGTCATGAATTTTATAAAGAAAATTAATAAAGTTCATGATTTTATATTCAGTCATAGAAAAGTTTCTGTAAAAAGTAAAAAGTTCGTGAATTTTTATTCATGTTTTTCCGCTGCGTAAATAATTAATGCTCTTTTACAAAGAAAATAAAAGTTTACATAGTATTAAGTTTTTAAGAGCATGTTAAAGTGATTATTAAAATGAATATGATTATGTTATTTTTTATGACCAACGTTGTTAATAACATGATCATGTTTTATTATTGAAATTTAAAGGTGCATTTATTTCTAATTTTTTGCCCAACGGTAATATAGATTTAATTGCATATATAATTGTATGTTTAATTTGACCAACGTTAGATTAATGCATATGATTGTTATACTGATGTCACTTAAATTGTGATTTTAGGAGGCTTTCACTTGATGAGTTGCCTAAAAAATGTTCCGACACTCAGAGGTGACAATCACACTGAGTGGAGGAAGAAAGTTGAACTGGCATTTGTGTGTGCTGATCTGGACTGGGTTCTGGATGAACCACAGCCGGTCAGACCTACAGAGCCAGTAAGAGAGGCCACTGATGATGATGATGCTTGGGCTAAAAGAAGGGGGACCATGCTCCTTTGGAGATGTCCTACATCGTAGAAAACCAAAAGTGGTCAATGCAAACAAAAAGTGCATGGCATTTATAAAGAATACAATTGAGAGCACCATTGTGGGCTCCATTGCAGAGTGCACTTCCGCAGGGGAGTTGCTTACAAAGATAAAGAACCAGTTCACTGGCTCTTCAAAGATATATGCCACCCAGGTGTTAGAGCAACTGGTGACAGAACGCTACACAGGTGGTAGTTGAAAGGATCGATATAGTTGACTAGAGGGGGGGGGTGAATAGGCAACTAACACTTTTTAGCTTTTCTTTACCAATTTAAACTTTGCATCAAAGTAGGTTGTCTAGATATGCAACTAGGTGAGCAACCTATATGATGCAACAACAATAAGCATACACGCAAGCAAGAGATAAGGCACAAATAAGCTTGCACAAGTAAAGGCATGAGATAACCAAGAGTGGAGCCGGTGAAGACGAGGATGTGTTACCGAAGTTCCTTCCCTTTGAGAGGAAGTACGTCTCCGTTGGAGCGGTGTGGAGGCACAATGCTCCCCAAGAAGCCACTAGGGCCACCGTATTCTCCTCACGCCCTCACACAATGCGAGATACCGTGATTCCACTATTGGTGCCCTTGGAGGCGGCGACTGAACCTTTACAAACAAGGTTGGGGCAATCTCCACAACTTAATTGGAGGCTCCCAACGATACCACGAAGCTTCACCACAATGGACTATGGCTCCACGGTGACCTCAACCGTCTAGGGTACTCAAACACCCAAGAGTAACAAGATCCACAAGGGATTAGTGGGGGGATTCAAATATCTCTTGGTGGAAGTGTAGATCGGGGCCTCCTCAACCAATCCCTAGAGAATCAACAAGTTTGATTGGCTAGGGAAGGAGATCGAGCGAAAATGGAGCTTGAAGCAACAATGGAGCTTGGAGGTGGAAGAGGTAGTCAACTAGAGGAGGAAGACACCCCTTATATAGTGGAAGAACAAATCCAACCGTTATCCACCAACTCAGCCTACGCAGCGCGGTACTACCACACTTGAGGCGCGGTACTACCGCAGGGGCACGCGGTACTACCGTGGAGCCCCGCGGTACTACCGCCCACGCAGCAGAGACCAGAACAGCCACACATGCCCTAAGGCAGAGGGCGGTAGTACTCTTGGCGCGGTACTACCGCTCTCCCTTGCGGTACTACCGCAAGGCAGGGGCTGTCCAGGGATGGGAAGGCACGGATATAAAAAATTACATCCGTGGCTACTTCTGCAGAGTTGGAGTCGATGAAAAAACCCGACGCGGTAGTACCGTAAGCCAGCCGCGGTACTACCGCGCGAGGCGCGGATGTAAAAAGTTACATCCGCCCCTTACTGCCGCGTACTTGCGGAACTAAGCAGGGACCACGGTACTACCGCTTACTAGAAGCGGTACTACCGTGGGTCCTTGCGGTACTACCGCACCAGCGGGTGGTACTACCGCAAGGTCCTGCGGTACTACCGCTCTGACGAGCAGTACTACCGCACCCCCTAGTTCGGCAAACAAGAGCTATATTTGCATAGACAAGGAAAACATAGGATGCTCCAAAGGCAAGAGGAAAGGAGGTGCAAGGGACGATGTGTACGTGATGAATCTACCCAACCTTTCCAACGCGGACCCCCTCTTAATAGTACGGCTTCCCTATGACTCAATAGCACCGAAAAGAACCGAAGAGAAACGTCGTCTTCTATAGCCTTCGAGGGAAACCCAATCATCTTGTGCCTAGTCAATATATCTGAAATATTCGATGCACATGATTAGTCCGCAAAAGCATTGTCATCAATCACCAAAACCAACTAAGGGATAAAAATGCCCTTACAATCTCCCCCTTTTTGGTGGATTGATGACAACACGGGATTTGCACGAGGGTATAACGCAAAGAGCAAGGGCAAACCCCAAGTCTCTAAAATATAGACGGGCTCCCCCTAGATGTGTGCTATCTCGATGAGTGCTTTGGACTGCACAGCACACATACTAGGATCAACACTCCCCCTATATTTTATAGACATGGCAAATCTTGCAATAAGGCTAAAGCTAAGCAAGACAGACAGGAGCAAAATGTAATAAGCACAAGATAGAATAAGCTCACTACAGTACGATAGAGTGCATATGTCTTACACCGTATGATAGAAGGTCTCACGAGCACAAACCAAAGCAAACGAAATAAACGAAGTTCAACTGACCCAAACACGACACAACTCGCAAATCCTACACTCTCTCCCCCTTTGGCATCGAGACGCCAAAAAGGCAGAGAGGACACCTACAGCAATAGTGGTGGCTCAAGCGGAGTAGTCACTTGCACACTCCTCGTCAGACTCTGCAGCTGGGACGGACTCCTCCTCAGACTCGGTCCACCGATAGCCCTGCTTGTGCAGCCATTCTGCCTCTGGGGTGATGTTCACCTCTGACCCGCTAGATATGTTCTCGCCAAAGGTCCTGAAAATCCGCTTGTCGCGGCGGCGAGTCTCCTTGGAAGCCACATGGGTCTGGTACTGCCCCTTTGCTTGCATACAGAACAGCATCTTCATCTTGTTCTTCAGTCGCTTAGCCGAAGAAGGCTCAGAGGTGGGAGGGATGTAACCCTCAGAGCTGTCCTCGTCTGCTGCCTCCTCCTCATCCTCATCTGCATCCACGTCCATGTCAGCCGCAGTATCAGCACGAGAGGTAGTGTTGGCCCACTGAGGCTTGATACGGAGGTTGATGGGCTCATGCCGGATCCAACCAGGGGCCTCAAACTCATCCTGAGGGTAGACCCGCTCCCAAGTAGCCAAGATCAACTGAAACAAATAAGGTCCATAGATGGGGACCTTGCGGTTGTAGACCGCAAACCGAAGCTCATGCCACATGATATGTGAGACATCAAGTGGCTGTGTCTGAGAGTTGCGAGCATCTTCACACAAGAGCATCATATCCACCAGATAGGCATGCACCTTGTCCTTGTCCCCAATGAATGGGAAGAGAGTGTTGCGGAAGATCCGGTGCATGATGTCAAGAAAGGAGTTGAGTACCCAAGATGACTTGCCATTGGAGAGCTTCTTCTCCACATGGTAGGGCATGAGCTTGTTCTTATTGGCAGACTCGGGATTGGCATGAGGGCGAACACCTTGGGGTGTGGCGAGCCCCTCATCCGGAACCCCAAGCAAGGTCATGAATTCCTTCCAAGTAGCAGTCAGCTGCCGGCCATTGGTCATCCAAGTCATGGTCCTTTCCTCATTGGGATGAAAATGCACTGAGGCAAAGAACTGAGCAAGGATCTCAGGATCATAGTCTTTGTGGAATGAGATGATATGCTCAATGCCAAATTGCTCCACGAGGTCCAAAGCCTCACCAAAGTATTCCTGGTGCGCCTCTTTGCACATGTGATGCATGTTGATCCACTTCACCTCCACATGGGTATTTTGCTTGGCCTTGATGACATCCAGATAAATGAGATTCTGCTGCTTGGTCCAGAATAGATCATTCCCTCGAAAGTTAGCACAAGGGTTTCCATACGGATTGATCTTCCTCCGAGCGATGAACTCAGCAAGCGGTATCTCATCCATACCCTTGGCGGGTTCCTTCTCTTTGGTGGCAGTGGTCTTGGTTCTGCGTTGGGGGGCATTGGAGCCCTCTGCTTCCTCTGTGTTGCGCATATGCTTGGATCCCGTGTCACGGCTTGGATTGGAGCGGCGAGCCAGAGCACCTGAGCCACCACCTAAAGACACACCACAAAACAAACACGCACGAAATGCGAGAAGGATCAATGCAAAGACCACAGCAAAGCAGGAGAAACAAATAGACATGGCACGTGAGAAGTGCCACAAGAGGGATTTGAGACAACGGTAGTAATGTGTGTTGCGCCACGTGCGGTAGTACCGGACGTGCGGTAGTACCGCACCAGCAGGGCGGTAGTACCGGACGTGCGGTAGTACCGCACGGTTGCAGATCCGAAATAGCCATGGAGATCTGAGCACAACCGTGTCAACACGCGGTACTACGGTCGATCAAATCCATCACGGGACAACTATAGCAAGTACCAACACTACACAAAACTACTCTCCTACATCCTACTCTTGCATAGATTTGGCCTAAAATCTCAAGAACAACTTGCATCTCCCCAAAACCTAAAAGCAACAAGACGAACAAGAAAAAGAGAGGTGGGGAAGAAACCTTGTTCCATGGCAAGAGGGAGTGGTGGGGAACGATCCCACCGGTCGGAATCCGAGGAGAGCGGCCGGAGACGGAGATCCGGCGAGGACCTCCGGCGCCGTTCTTGAGTGAGAGAGAGAGAGAGACGAAGTGGGGAGAGAGACGAATGGGTATGGGGGAGTTAGAACTCCCCCTGCCCGTGTTTAACCCCCACGCGCCCTTGACCGCACGGTAGTACCGCATGTCATCGCGGTACTACCGCCCCGGGCGGAAGTACCGCACCGTGACTTTAGTACCGCTCCTCCAGGCGGCAGTAAAAAATTACTGCCGCGCTGGGTGCGGAAGTACCGTGCACTCCTCACGCGATAGTACCGCACGTCATTGCGGTAGTACCGCTCGGGCGAAAGTACCGCACCGAGGCCGTAGTACCGCTCCCCAGGCGGCAGTAAAAAATTACTGCCGCGCTGGGTGCGGAAGTACCGCGCGCCCCCCTTGCGGTGGTACCATGGCAGGCCGCGGTAGTACCGTGGGCTAAAAAAACAGTTTCAACCAAAAGATAACACCTACGCACGGAACCTTCAAGCGAGAGACCACACCAAAGAACTAACACACTGGACACCACAAGCACGAGCTCGCCACAAAGAAAGAGAGGCAAGAACCCAACATAGACCAAAAACGAGACACAACCTCTCCAAGGAGAGGGCGGTGGCCGGAGCCACCTATGTTTGAGTCAATTGGTATGGCACCGCGAAGAATTATCCTTGGGCCCATGACCAAAACTCGTCTTTGAAGCACAAGTACCATCAAATGGCTAATGTGAAAGAGTTGATCACTTTATGCATAATGGGGGGAGGGAGAGTTCATTGAGAGAACAACACCCCCCCTATGTCCATGCCTACACCTAGCTTAGACAACAAGTTGAGTGTGGTGGGGTGTGCAAGGGTTCAAGCAACATTGCTCGAATCAATGATATTTAGCTCATGCCTTAACTCGCGAAATCTTGCTTCATCCAAAGGCTTCGTGAAAATATCTGCAAGGTTATCATGGGTGTTGACGTAGTTGAGCTCGATCTCCCCTCGCCTAATGTGATCTCGGGTGAAGTGATACCGAATCTCAATATGCTTCGTCTTGAAGTGTTGCACGGGTTTGAGAGAAATCTTGATGGCACTTTCATTATCACACCAAAGAGGCACTTTGTCACAAATGACACCGTAATCCTTTAAAGTTTGCCTCATCCATAAGAGTTGTGCACAACAACTCCCGGCCACCACATACTCCGCTTCGGTGGACGAGAGAGACACACAACTTTGCTTTTTAGAAGGCCAACTTACCAAAGAGCAACCAAGGAATTGGTCCCCTCCGGAAGTGGACTTCCTATCCACTTTGTCTCCCGCCCAATCGGAGTCCGAATATCCTACAAGCTTGAAGTTTGCTCCTCTTGGGTACCATAAGCCAAAGTTTGGGGTATGAGCCAAATATCGAAAGATTCGCTTGACCGCCACAAAGTGGCTTTCCTTAGGTGCGGATTGAAACCGTGCACAAATTCCCACTCTCAACATGATATCCGGTCTAGATGCACAAAGGTAAAGCAAGGAACCAATCATGGAGCGATATACCTTTTGATCCACCGCTTTACCATTGGGATCGATGTCAAGTTGGCACTTGGTGGGCATTGGAGTGGACGCTGGCTTGACATCACTTAGTTTGAATCTCTTGAGCATGTCTTGAGTGTATTTGGCTTAGTTGTTGAAGGTTCCTTCTTTTCTTTGCTTTACTTCGAAACCGAGAAAGAACTTCAACTCTCCCATGGAAGACATCTTGAACTTTGAGGTCATGAGTGCGGAAAATTCCTCATTGAAAGCTTTGTTAGGGGAACCAAAGATAATGTCATCAACATATAGTTGGCATACAAACAACTCCCCTTTGACCTTCTTAGTAAAAAGAGTGGGGTCGATTAGCCCAACTTCAAACCCACGATCTTGTAACAACTCGGTAAGGTGGTCATACCATGCACGTGGGGCTTGTTGAAGGCCATAGAGTGCCTTATCGAGTTGATACACATGATCGGGAAAGTAGGGATCCTCGAACCCGGGGGGTTGCTTGACATAAACCAACTCATTAATGGGACCATTAAGAAAAGCACTCTTCACATCCATTTGTTGCAACTTAAAGTTGTGATGAGAAGCATAAGCAATCAACAAACGAATAGATTCAAGGCGAGCAACGGGAGCAAATGTTTCACCGTAGTCGATACCCTCGACTTGGGAGTAGCCTTGTGCCACTAATTGTGCCTTGTTGCGAATGATGGTCCCATGAGCATCTTGCTTGTTCTTGAATATCCACTTGGTTCCAATGACATTGTGGTTCCCCATTGGCCTCGGCACTAATCTCCACACCTTGTTGTACTCAAAGTTGTTGAGTTCTTCATGCATGGCATTAAGCCAATCCGGATCTTCGAGTGCTTCATATACCTTATGGGGTTCAACACAAGAGACAAACGCGTGATGTTCACAATAGTTTGCCAATTGTCTACGAGTGCTTACCCCCTTTTGAATGCTTCCAAGCACATTCTTCATGAGATAACCCTTGGTGGAGAGCTTGGATGCAATCTTGGCGGCACAACGCTCCAATTCCTCCTTGGTGGTGAGTCGAGGAGCGGTCACTTGATCATCTTGAGCGCCGTCTTGAGCTTGATCTTGAACTTGCTCGGAGGAGAGAACTTGACCTTGGGCATCACTTGGTGTGTCACCACCGTCTTGAGCATGATCTTGCCCTTGGTCTTGTTCATGAGGTTGAGGGCCTTCACTTTGTTCTTCGGAAGCGTGTGGGCCTTGGGTTGGTGATGGCTCCACTTGAGTGGAGCATTGTCCTTCTTCTTCGGCCACAAGGGGTTCCTCAATGGGTAGTATAAAACCAACACCCATTCTTCTTATGGCTTGAGGAGGAATTTCATCACCTACATCACAAGTGCCACTTTGCTCCACTTGGGAGCCGTTATTCTCATCAAAATCCACGTTACACGTCTCCTCAATAAGTCCCGTGGATTTATTGAGGACACGGTAAGCAGATTTATTGAGGACACGGTAAGCATGAGAGTTTGTAGCATAACCAACAAATATGCCATCATAAGCTCTAGCCTCAAATTTAGACAACCGAACACCTTTCTTGAGAATGAAACACTTACACCCGAACACCCGAAAGTACTTGAGGTTGGGCTTGTTACCGGTGAGTATCTCATATGGAGTCTTGTTCAAGCCCTTGCGGAGGTAGAGCCGATTGGATGCATGACACGCGGTGTTGATGGCTTCGGCCCAAAAGTTGTATGGAGACTTGAAATCCGCCATCATGGTCCTTGCCGCATCCATCAACGTCCGATTCTTCCTCTCCGCAACACCGTTTTGTTGAGGGGTGTAAGGTGCGGAATATTGATGCTTGATCCCCTCATCACTAAGAAACTCATCCAAGGTGTAGTTCTTGAACTCGGTGCCGTTGTCACTTCTTATTGTCAAGATCTTTGTATTGTGTTGACGTTGGGCTTCATTCACAAAGTCAATGACGGTTTGTTGGGTCTCGCTCTTCCTCTTGAAGAAATACACCCAAGTGTATCTTGAATAGTCATCCACAATCACCAAGCAATACTTCCTACCCCCAAGACTATCAAAGGATGGAGGCCCAAAGAGATCCAAATGAAGGAGCTCCAAAGGCCTCTTCGAGTAAATGATAGTTGTGGGAGGGTGAGCCGTCTCATGTAGCTTTCCTTCGATACAAGCACTGCAAGCACGATCTTTAGCAAAACTAACATTCGTTAGTCCACGGACATGGTCCCCCTTGAGAAGACTTTGCAAAGATCTCATATTGACATGGGCTAAACGGCGATGCCAAAGCCATCCCACGTCAACTTTAGCCATTAGGCATGTCGCGGTCTTAGTGGGTCACTCCGAAAAGTTAATCATATAGAGACCGTTCTCGACATGCCCAACAAAGGCTACTTTAAGAGTCTTGCTCCACAAGAGGGCCACGGTATCAATATCAAAGAAAGTGGCAAAGCCCATGATTGCAAGTTGACGAACGGAAAGTAAATTGTATGCAAGGGACTCAACAAGCATGACCTTCTCGATCGTGAGATCATGAGAAATAACAACTTTGCCGAGTCCCAATACCTTAGAAGAGGAGGCATCACCCCACTCGACATTGGTGGGCATAGATGGAATCTTGTGCATGTCCACCACCAAGTCCTTGCTTCCGGTCATATGATTTGTAGCTCCACTATCGAGCAACCATGATCCCCCACGGGAAGCAAACACCTACAAGAGATCAATGCTTGGTTTTAGGTACCCATTTTGTAATGGGTCCTTTGATGTTAGTAACAAGGGTCTTAGGAACCCAAATAGACCATTCAATATACTCATGAGGAGAACCAACAAATTTGGCATAAACATGCCCATCACTAGCACGGCATAGCACATAAGAAGGATTAAAGTCGCCGGCTTTGTTGGAAGGGGTGGCATTGCCCTTCTTGACACCGCCACCCTTCGCATTGTTCTTCTTCTCCTTGGAAGCACCCTCTCCCTCCTTCACAAAAGTTTGCTTGAGAGGAGGAGGTCGTTTGGTCTTGTCATTCTTCTTCTTGTTCTTGGGCTTGGGTGCGAACCCAATCCCCTCCTTGGCCACAACTTCCTTTTGATTGCTCAAAAGGTCGTTGAGGTTCTTCTCACCTTGTATGCATGACATAAGGCCTTTCTCAAGTTGCTCCTTCAACTTAGCATTCTCCTCAACAATATGCACATGCTCACAACAATGGTTAGTAGCATTTGCATTATCAATTAACACCATATGAGGAAAGGTGGCTTTCTCCTTAGTTAGCTTCACTTGGAGTTGATCATGAGACTCCTTGAGGCTAGCATGAACACCCTTCAAGACTTTGTGAGCCTTGTCGAGAATGTCAAACTCCTCTTTGAGTCTAGAAAGATCAACCCCAAGCTTTGCCTTCTCGGAGTTTAGCACACGAGACACAACAAGAGCATGATCAAGATCTTTATTTAACTTAGCATGATCATCGTTGTATGACTCCTCAAGAGCCAAACGAAGACCACACTCTTCGTCAAGAGCATTGGAAAGATCCGAAATCTCATCACCATAGTCACGACTATGCCCCTCCATCTTAGAGATGGTATCTTCGTGAGCCTCGATCATGTCATTGGCTTCACCAAGTTGTTCCAAGAGAGCAACGAAGTGCTTCTTGGATTTACCCTTGAGTTTACCCATAAAGGTCTCAAACTCATTTTCCTCCACATTTGTCCCCTCATGTTCATCAATGCTATCTTTCGAAGAAGGATGATTAATGATGGTAGTTTTGATGTTGGGGGTTACCTTGTTGGTGGCTTTAGCCATGAGGCACTTGGCGGTGATGTTCTCATTGGGTGAGTCGAAGAGAGATATCCGTGGAGTCATCGCAATGGCAACGGAGGCCATGGCAATCGACTCACCATCTTCATCATAGTCATCATCCTCATTGTACTCTTCTTGTACCGCCAATGCCTTGGGAGGAGTCTTCTTGGTGAAGTTGCTCTTGTTGGGGAACGACTTGGCCTTGTCCTTTCAAATGAGCTTGCCACCATTGTCTTCCCTCTTCTCGTAAGGGCACTCCGCAACAAAGTGGCTCACATTGCCACAATTGAAGCAAGTCCTCACTCGTTGCTTGCCCTTTGCGCCACTTGAATTGTTCTTGTTGAAGTTTGGCCTTGAGTTCTTCTTGCTCCAAAATTGCCTTGAAGCAATAGCCATGTGTTCATGATAGGCATACTTCGTATCTTCGAGGTTGCTCTCCTCTTCTTCCTCTTCATCCTCTTCCTCCATACTAACCTTGGCCTTTAGAGCAAGGTTGGGCTTCTTTACTCTTTGAGAGCGAAGAACCGCATTGTCGGCGGTCTTGTCCAAGATGCTCATAGCAACGAACTCATCCAACACTTCTTGAGGACAAGGTGTGGAAGTCCGGCCTTTGACGAATGACGGAGGACATGGCTTTGTGGTAGGGCATCATTGCCTTGAGGAATTTGCGCTTGATCCAATTGTCATCCGTGTCCTTACTTCCATGATCTCGGAGAGAGACCGCGAGTTTGGTTACTCTCCGATAAAGCTCACGAGGTTCTTCATCTTCTTTCATTGCAAACTCATCGGCTTCATCTTGCCCCACTTCATAGTTGGAGCGTTGAATGCTTGTGCTTCCCCGATAGAGGGAAATCACTTGTTGCCAAGCATCTTTGGCAATGGTGTAGGGCCGGAGATGAGGAAGATCTTCGGGTGGGATTGCTTCTTGGATGATGAAGAGAGCATTCTCATTGAATTGATGGTCCACGACTTCTCTAGGAGTGAAGTTGCTTTGGTCATGCGGATAGAAACCTTCTTCAATGATTCTCCAAAGGTTAGTGTTCACATGATTTAAATGATGCTTAAAATGATAGACCCAAGAATCAAATTCTACATTCTTCTCAATCTTAGGGGCCGGGCCGGTATGATTCAAATGAGTGGAAGGAAGCGGTCCACCATAGACAAGTGGAGGTTCCACATGGGCAAAGATGTCGGTGCCATTTTTACCACTAGAAGAAGGAGCTTTCTCGCTAGTAGCTCCCCCTTGTCGGAGGTAGCATCCGTCACCTTGTTAGCGGGATCACCCACTTTCAACGGTGCGGTGGAAAGTTTAAGCCCTTCTAAGAATTTACTAAAAATGCTTTCGACCTCGGTCATCATGGAGGTTTTCAATGTGTCCAACGCCACATTGAATTCCTCACAAGAGACCGCGGTTCCCCCATCTCCCGTAGACGAGACCGGATTCACACCGGAGTGCTCCTCCACACCGTCTACGATGTCAACCATACTCTTCAGACGGTAAAGTCCTTAATAAAGAGACGAGGCTCTGATACCAATTGAAAGGATCGATATAGTTGACTAGAGGGGGGGTGAATAGGCAACTAACACTTTTTAGCTTTTCTTTACCAATTTAAACTTTGCATCAAAGTAGGTTGTCTAGATATGCAACTAGGTGAGCAACCTATATGATGCAACAACAATAAGCATACACGCAAGCAAGAGATAAGGCAAAAATAAGCTTGCACAAGTAAAGGCACGAGATAACCAAGAGTGGAGCCGGTGAAGACGAGGATGTGTTACCGAAGTTCCTTCCCTTTGAGAGGAAGTACGTCTCCGTTGGAGCGGTGTGGAGGCACAATGCTCCCCAAGAAGCCACTAGGACCACCGTATTCTCCTCACGCCCTCACACAATGCGAGATGCCGTGATTCCACTATTGGTGCCCTTGGAGGCGGCGACCGAACCTTTACAAACAAGGTTGGGGCAATCTCCACAACTTAATTGGAGGCTCCCAACGATACCATGAAGCTTCACCACAATGGACTATGGCTCCACGGTGACCTCAACCGTCTAGGGTACTCAAACACCCAAGAGTAACAAGATCCACAAGGGATTAATTGGGGGATTCAAATATCTCTTGGTGGAAGTGTAGATCGGGGCCTCCTCAACCAATCCCTAGAGAATCAACAAGTTTGATTGGCTAGGGAAGGAGATCGGGCGAAAATGGAGCTTGGAGCAACAATGGAGCTTGGAGGTGGAAGAGGTAGTCAACTAGAGGAGGAAGACACCCCTTATATAGTGGAAGAACAAATCCAACCGTTATCCACCAACTCAGCCTGCGCAGCGCGGTACTACCGCACCTGAGGCGCGGTACTACCGCGGAGCCCCGCGGTACTACCGCCCACGCAGCAGAGACCAGAACAGCCACACATGCCCTAAGGCAGAGGGCGATAGTACTGCTAGCGTGGTACTACCGCTCCCCTTGCGGTACTACCGCTCCCCTTGCGGTACTACCGCAAGGCAGGGGCTGTCCAGGGATGGGAAGGCACGGATATAAAAAATTACATCCGTGGCTACTTCCGCAGAGTTGGAGTCGATGCAAAAACCCGACGCGGTAGTACCGTAAGCCAGCCGCGGTACTACCGCGCGAGGCGCGGATGTAAAAAATTACATCCGCCCCTTACTGCCGCGTACTTGCGGAACTAAGCAGGGACCACGGTACTACCGCTTACTAGAAGCGGTACTACCGTGGGTCCTTGCGGTACTACCGCACCAGCTGGCGGTACTACCACAAGGTCCTGCGGTACTACCGCTCTGACGAGCAGTACTACCGCACCCCCTAGTTCGGCAAACAAGAGCTATATTTGCATAGACAAGGAAAACATAGGATGCTCCAAAGGCAAGAGGAAAGGAGGTGCAAGGGACGATGTGTACGTGATGAATCCACCCAACCTTTCCAACGCGGACCCCCTCTTAATAGTACGGCTTCCCTACGACTCAATAGCACCGAAAAGAACCGAAGAGAAACGTCGTCTTCTATAGCCTTTGAGGGAAACCCAAACATCTTGTGCCTAGTCAATATATCTGAAATATTCGATGCACATGATTAGTCCGCAAAAGCATTGTCATCAATCACCAAAACCAACTAAGGGATAAAAATGCCCTTACAGTAGTCATGGATAAGAGAGCACATCCTCAGGATGAGCAACATGGCAGCAAAGCTAAAGCCCATGGATGAGGATCTGGAGATCAAACCAAAGCTCCTGGTCCACCTAGTCATGGCTTCACTGCCGAAGGAATTTGAAGCCTTTGTTGTAAACTACAATATGTCACCTGGAACATGGGACATTGAAAAGACAATAGCAATGTGTGTCCAAGAAGAGGACAGACTCAAAGCCTCACATGGTGGTTCAATCAACTATGTGAAGGATAAGAAAAAGAATTACAACCAAAACAGCAAAGGTTCTCCTGCAAAGCCATATGGTAAAGCCCCCTATAAGCATCAGCGTCAGCAACAGCCTTTCCCATTGGACAAAGACACTTGTCTCCACTGTAAGAAGACCGGGCATTACAAGAAAGACTGTCCTGATTGGCTAAAGTCAATCATGGCAAAAAGAGGTAACAATATAGTTTCATTTGTAAATGACTCCCTGTATGCACAGTTTTCAAAATCCACTTGGTGGATTGACTCAGGAGCAACTGTTCATGTTGCAAATTCTTTACAGGGATTCCATTCGACGCGGACTACACTAAGAAGCGAAAGACGCATTGAAGTGGCAAACGGAGTTGAAGCAGAAGTTGAAGTTGTCGGTGATATCTCCTTGGAGTTAGCTGATGGATTCAATCTTCTACTTAGAGATGTTTTATTTGTTCCAGCATGTCGTAGAAACTTAATAAGTGTTTCTTGTTTGGACAAAGATAATTATGAATGTTATTTTGGACATGGCAAGTGTGCCATTTGGTTAAATAATGCTTATGTGGGTGATGCTTTACTACATGATGAGCTTTATTTGTTATCACTTCGTGAAAAAGTTTATTCCGTTTGCAATGTGAAAGAAAATGTTTCCGCGTCGAATAAAGAACAAAAGAAAAGAAAAGGAACATTTGACTCATCGAAATTATGGCACTGTCGCTTGGGCCATATTTCGAAGGGGAGAATAGAAAGATTAGTCAAAAGTGAAATTCTTCCTCCGTTAGAATTCTCAGACTTAGAACAATGCATAGATTGCGTTAAAGGAAAGTACGTAAAACAAATCAAAAAAGGTGCAATCCATAGCACAGGCACACTAGAAATCATTCACACTGACATTTGTGGACCATTTCTGGTGAAAAGTGTGGATGGATATGACTCGTTCATAACATTCACAAATGATTACTCTCGCTATGGTTATATTTATCCAATCAAAGAAAGATCGGAAGCGTTGGATAAATTTAAAATATTCAAAGCTGAAGTTGAAAATCAGCATGATAAAAGAATAAATATAGTAAGGTCCGACCATGGGGGAGAGTACTATGGTCGGCACACTCCATATGGCCAAGTCCCTGAACCTTTTGCAAAGTTCTTGCAGGAGACTGGCATAGTAGCCCAGTATTCAATGCCGGGCAAGCCTCAGCAAAATGGAGTAGCTGAAAGGCGCAACCGTACACTTATGGATATGATGCGTAGTATGATGAGTTATTCCAACTTGCCATTGGGATTATGGATGGAGGCGCTTAAAACCGCCATTCACATTCTCAATAGAGTACCAAGCAAGTCGGTGCCCAAAACACCGTACGAGCTATGGAAAGGAAGGGTGCCATCCCTACAACACTTCAGGGTGTGGGGGTGCCCTGCTGAGGCCAAAATGTTTAATCCAAACATTGCAAAGTTAGATCCCAAAACAGTGAGTTGCCACTTCATTGGCTATCCAGACAGATCAAAGGGTTTTCGTTTCTACTGCCCAGACAGATATACAAAGTTTGTGGAAACGAGACATGCAGTCTTCTTAGAGGACGAAATGATGAGGGGGAGCTTGGTAACTCAGAAAATTGATCTTGAGGAGAAGGGGGTGCATGCACCTAATCCGATGATTCAGGAGCCATTTTTCTCACTACCAGTTGCAACTCCACCCATGACAACTATGGGGGTAGACCCGGAACCTGTCCGTCAGGAGCCGACTGAACCCGTTGTTGAGCATGAAAGGGAGGTGCAGCAGCAAATTTTAGAAGAAGTGCCAGAAGTTGAGGCACAGAATGTGCCTGAAACCGAGGCCCTTAGAAGGTCTACAAGACCAAGAAAGTCAGCTATTTCTACTGACTTTAAAGTTTATAACACAGAAATGGTTCATATGGAAAAAGATCCCACCTCATATGAAGAAGCCATGAGAAGCCCTCATTCATCGATGTGGATGAAGGCAATGGAAGACGAGATGAAATCGATGAGTTCCAAAGATGTTTGGGACTTAGAGGAAATTCCTAAAGGAGCCAAAACAGTAGGCTGCAAATGGGTCTACAAAATTAAGTATGACTCTAAAGGGAATGTAGAAAAGTATAAAGCACGACTCGTGGCAAAAGGATTTACACAAGAGAAGGGATAGATTACAATGAGACATTTTCTCCAGTCTCATGTAAGGATTCCTTCAGAATCATAATGGCATTAGCTGCTCATTTTGATTTAGAGTTACATCAAATGGATGTAAATACGACATTTCTCAATGGGGATTTAAAAGAAAAATGTCTACATGAAACAACCCAAAGGTTTTATCATGGAAGGCAAGGAAAATATGGGATGCCGCCTGAAGAAATCCATTTATGGATTAAAGCAAGCCTCTAGACAGTGGTATCTAAAGTTTAATCAAACGATTAAAAGTTTTGGATTTAAAGAAAATATTGAGGATAACTGCATTTATGCAAAGTTTAAAAATGGGAAATATATTTTCCTAATCTTGTGTGTGGATGATATTCTGCTTGCTAGCAGTGATGTTAGTCTACTACAAGAAACAAAGAAGTTCTTATCCTCGAATTTTGACATAACAGATCTTGGTGAAGCATCATATGTTTTGGGCATAGAAATTCACCGAGATAGAAACAATGGAGTCTTAGGACTATCGCAGAAAGCATATTTAGAAAAGGTTCTTAAAAAGTATAATATGCATGCGAGTAAAGCCACACCTGCTCCTATAGTTAAGGGCGATAGTTTTGGGAAATTCCAATGTCCCAAGAACCAGTACGAGATCGATCAAATGAAAGCAGTACCATATGCTTCGGCAATTGGCAGCTTATAGTATGCACAAGTGTGCACTCGCCTTGACCTAGCTTTTATCACCGGGGTACTCGGTAGATATCAAGAGAATCCAGGCATGGAGCACTAGAAGATGGTAAAGAAAGCATTGCGTTATGCACAAGGCACGAAGGACTACATGCTAATATACAAGAGAAGTGATTCCCTAGAGATAAAAGGGTATTCAGACGCAGATTTTGCGGGGGACGGAGATGATAGAAAATCCACGTCAGGATACGTCTTCACTCTCGCTGGGGGAGCTATTTCGTGGAAAAGCTCCAAACAGTCGATAGTTGCATCATCCACGATGTATGCAGAATTCATAGCATGCTTCGAGGCCACGGGGCAGGCGATATGGCTAAAGAAATTTGTACCCGACTTGAAAGTGGTAGATTGTATTCACAAACCACTAAAGATGTACTGTGATAACCAGCCCGCAGTATTCTATGCTCACAACAAGTCAAGTAATGCTGCCAAAACAATAGAGATAAGGTATTATGTTGTGAAAGATAAAATCCAGGATCAAACTATAAGTCTCGAGCATATAAGGACAAAAGATATGCTTGCGGATCCGCTAACGAAAGGCTTACCACCCAATGTGTTCAAGGAACACTTAGCCGGCATGGGTTTAAGGGAAAGCCTTATGATTCCTGGATAGGCCCAAAAGAAACAGAATTTGTTTCTGAACATAACGTATGTTGTAGCTGTATGATTCTATCGGCAATTAAGCTGTGACGATGAAACATGCTCTATGTACCAATATGTGATGAAACAAATAAACTAGAAAGTATAAAGTTAAAAGTAAAGTTGAGATCAAGGGGGAGAATGTTAGGTTGATCTTTCTCTCTCGTTCGAACCCAACGGGTCGAACGGGCCCCTGACTCGCGCCCTGATCGGGGGCGCCCAACCAAACCATGGTTGGTGGGTCCCTGTGACCCGCGCTATATAAACAGAGGTGGGGGCCGGGGCACGACTTACGAGGTTAATCGCTCCCACAATCCCCACCTACAATCCCTACCGATCTAGGGTTAGCGCGGTGCTCATGGGAAGCACACCACCGCTGCCATCTCACTGCCATCACCGCTGCCACAACATCACCATGGCTGCTGGTTCGAGCTCGCAAGGCAAGGCAGAAGGTAGGTTTACCGGATCGATCTAACCTATCCGATCCAAAGTGAATCTATCAGTATCATGTACTTGGGACTCGCAAACATGCTTACGTGGCAGGCAATTAAAGAAGGGAGAGACGGTTATAGTAACATAGGTAGATACCGTAACATAATAAATGTGATACTACTATGTGTTATGCATGGCAATAAATGAGACCATCTATGATACTAATCTATAATACTATGCACTATAAAAGTAGTAATATAGACTAGTAACATATGGATGTTACTAGTCCAAGTTACTCACCACTATGACCAGACTGCGACAGACACGACGCGGACCAGCTTCAGGAGGACGGCTCAGCTCCTGACACGAGCCCACCTGAGCCTTCCACGGCGGACGCACAAACGGAAACCGGCCGTCCGCGGAATTATTAAATGCCTCTCTCAACTACCACCGCTCAATAGCTACCTGTTGGCCAAAATATCCCACTCCCCCCTTGTTAGCACACACTGCAGTTTATGGGCTAAAAACTAAAAGCCACTACAATGTCAGTCATCATTAATGCTAAGTTTCTCTCAAACTTAAGACTGAGGGCCTGTTTGGTTCCAAATAATTAAGTCACCAACTTATAAGTCGAAAATTGAAAAAAGTGACTTATTTTGCCAAACAGACCCAACTTATAAGGGCCTGTTTGGTTCCAAATAAGTCACCAACTTATAAGTTGAAAAGTGAAAAAAGTGACTTATTTTGCCAAACAGACCCAACTTATAAGTCACTCCAACTTATAAGTCATAAGTTGCTCCACCCCAACTTAAAACTTATAAGTCACCCCATTTTACATGGGTCCCACCACCTTCACATAAAAAAACAAGGTGGGAATGTGTGGTCAGGTGACTTATAAGTCAGGTGACAACCAAACACGCGTGACTTATAAGTCACTGGTTTTAAGTCAGGTGACTTATTGGAACCAAACAGGCCCTAAGTCACCCCAACTTATAAGTCATAAGTTACTCCACCCTAACTTAAAATTTATAAGTCACCCCTTTTACGTGGGTCCCACCACCTTTACATAAAAAAACATGGTGAAAAGGTATGGTCAGGTGACTTATAAGTCAGGTGACAACCAAACAAGAGTGACTTATAAGTCACTGGTTTTAAGTCACCTGACTTATAAGTCAGGTGACTTATTGAAACCAAACAGGCCCTGAACTTGGTAGCAAAAGGAACAACAACACCCAGCGCGACACCAAATATACAGTGTGAGATGGAGAACGCAGCACTTTTTTCCCGCCACTAGAGCCTTTGTCATACACTTCTTGCTCCACCCGGATCTGGTAGAGGAGAAATGAAGCGTCATTAATGACAGAATGAAAAAAGGAACATAAAAATAACAATAAATATGATATAAAAGATTCAGAGCAGATGCAAGTTATTCTGTAAAGCTACAGAGCTGATTCAACTATGGTACACCACTGATTCAGCAAAAGTAAAATCTGATTCCCAACTCAAAAAAAACTATAGATATTCAGAGCAGATTCCGTAGATAGAAAACTGAGAACTATAAGGTACAAGAGTTATTTATTCAGATCATCATCTTCTTCTTCTTCCGTCAACCAACCAAGGAACCAGGGAAGATAAATGGATAGCTTAAAATTAACCTCTTGTTCGGCAAACTCGTGCACAAGCTGTAGTCGAAGCCCAGAACAAAATGAATGTTTGGTGGTCTATTGCATTGGCCATGCACGCATTCAGTCAGTTGGTCAGTCAGCACCGTTAGAAGAACACGTTACGCTGGGATGTCGTGATCTAACGAGCAGTGCTCCAGACTCTTTTGAAAATCGGGTTCAACTTACTAGCCACAAATAGGTTAATGTGCTCTGATTTCATCGACAGCTACACCAAAAGTTAGATATAGGAAACCAAATTATACCGGCTAAATATTTAGTATCAAGAAAACCACCAGATGATCTTTAAGAAATAACAAGACTTCGATTAATAAAAACCAAAGCCAATTCTTCAGTTCAAAGCCAAAAAGAGACAAGGCAGATCAATTCGCAACTATTTCAAATGCTGACCAAGACAACTTGGTAATTTTAATGCCAACATGCACGGTAGCTATTCAGCCCAAATTCGAAAACTGACAACAACTTGCCATCCATATCAACCTGAAGTAGCCACTCGTCAAATTTGAAAACCAAGCCAATTCTTCAGTTCAAAGGAAAACAGAGACATGAGGCAGATCAATTGGCAACTATTTCAAAAGCTGACAAAAAATAATGCATAATTTTAGACAGTATGCATGACATTTTTTGCAAATATTTATTATATAAATTTGCCTCAGTGTGAACATGTAACATGCTGCCGATTGCCCTGTTTTCTTGTACCACCTAATTATCATTTTGACTGCATAGTTAAAATGATATAGAAGCTTTGGATCTTCAGTTAGATAAATCACAAAGCTGACTATCAACAAGCAGACCAGCACACTGGGCAATAGGCGAAGAAGATTTACAAGTTGTATATATTTTGCTTGCATGTCGCTCTATCGCCAAGTTTGTCCTCCTAACTAGTCCACCCTGGTAGAAGACAGACTTCGTCAGTTATTTTAACATCATGTAGGTGGTCTGGGAATTACTGTTTTATAAAATTGGAATGATTAATACTCACTACCATTGTCCGCTTCTCATAGATTTCTTCACGCTCAAGATCAAACTGGAGTTGCATCGCATGTACTGCCTCACAAATATGTGCATCGGGCTTGCAGTCGGCATGTAAGACTTCAACACGTGGTTCGCGCTCTCACTCCGTTGTACTTATCAAGCAACATGCCCATGTTGTCGCGAACTCATCCTTTTTTCAGCATGTGATTCACAACTTTACGGAACTCCGCTTGAAAGTAACTCTTCTTCGTCTACAGTGGTCCCAAGCTTTCCTTCGTCTTCTTTAGGACATGCCATTTGCACCATCGGCGCACAGTGTCTGGAGACACCTTGCTGATTGCGACCTCCATGGCCCTGTTCTGGTATGCTCAAAATGCATAGCATAGTCAGTTCTATGTTTCAGAAGCAAAATGTCATAAGCAAGATAAAATAAATATAAACCTAATGCTATCACCTGTAGTATTGTCCTGGGTGCAGGCCCTCCCATCATGCTCAGGAACTCAGCAAAAACCCATTCAAAACTCTCAACCTACTCATCTCTCGTCACCACACCAGCATGGATAATGCTTTGGAAGTGATTGTTTACTCCGAAAAACAAACCAAATGGCATGTCATATAAGTTGGTTCTGTATGTTGTGTCAAATGTTACCACATCACCCAAGAACTGGTATTGCATCCTACTGCTTCCATTTGTCCACATCAAATTCTTCACTCAGCTTTCACTGTTCGCGAGCACTCGACTTTCACTGTTCGCGAGCACTCGACTTTCACTGTTCACTAGCACTTCGTCCTTTCAGCATTTAGTCTGATTTTGCCATACCGGATCCCAAATCCAGTCTCCCACGAATAGAGATTGTAGAAGTCGTATGCCTTACCAAGTGAGTCGAAGGTGAGGGTAACACTTCTAGTAGGTTCTTCGGCATATTTTCTTATTGTCTGCTCCGATGCACTCATCCGAGGACACGGTGTCCTGTCCAGGGTGCACTTCCTAGACGCAACCTGAGATTTTACAGTAAAAAAACATTGGCATTTTGCAACAAAAGAAAAAAAGGTTTCCCTGGTGACATTTTTGTCTGTATTTCCAATATTGATCTCAAACATGAGATTTTACAGTAGAAAAACGTTGGACTCTTCAAAGAAGAAAAAAAAAATCATGCATATTCTCTCATTCCTATCAGGTTGTTCATCGTTCCAGTATTTTGATCTCAAACCAGATTTTTTTTTTCCGTAACAAAGAACATTGGGCTGTTCAAAAAAAAAAAATCCTGCATGTTTTCTCATTGCTTACAAGTTTTGTCAGGCTTTCAGTATTTTTTATCTCAAAACCTACATGTCTGCCAACGTCTCGCGTGCAAGGTTTATAATTTATGAAAAAATGGAATTAGTTTCAGCTCACCTCTTCGTCCACCAAGGGGCCTCTGGGTTGACCCGGTCAGTCAATGTTCTGAAGCAGTGGGGGATGAATCTTGACGCCCGTCGGTCGCCGCAGTTCGGTGGCTACGGGCCACACCCCCAACATTCTGCACGCTACCAGAGTCAACATTTTGTTCTTGTTCACTAGTCGGATCCGCTAGCCCAGCAGTTAACAACGCAAGTGGCACTGGATCTAGGTTTTCCAAACTACTATATCTGCTAACTCTTCTCCAAGGGGAAAACATGCAGAAACACACGCCATTTGCATCAGCAAAACTTATCAAGAAATAAGATCCGCCAGGCCGCCAATCCACTCAAACATCGGACAAAGCAGAGATTTTACTGGTACACGGATCCACTTACCGGCCCTGGACGGCATCTAGCAGGAACTCTAAACCACCGTCCTCCATCGATCTGACTCCGGCGATTTAAGCAGCCGCATCGGTGCGACAGAGTGGGTCGGGGTGGTATGATTGATTTGTTCATGTTCTTTTTTTGAGAGAGATTTGTTCATGTTTTTACCCCAAAGCTCACCCGACATTAGTGGCTAAATCGTTAGTTACCCGAACGGCTCAGCTATATCGCGACGTCCTGTACGGCGCTCCTGTTCCTGGATCTGTGTGTTTGGTTCTTGTCCTCGCACAAAGGTGCCTGGCCTGGAGGGGTGCCTGAAAGTTGCCTGGACCTTGTTCGGTTGCTGGCCTGGTGATCTTTCTGCTAGCCTGGCCTGGACGGACGTACAACGGTGATTAGCCTGGCCAACATGCAGGCACACAATTAACCTGACCCAGGCTACGTGGAAGGGAAGCCTGGACACAAAATTTGAGATGCCTGGCCATCCATTTCCCACAAGTATTTCCGGACGAAGGGAGTACAAACAAAGGGTCGCAGCAATTAAAGAACTAGGACCTGGCATAGTACTAGTTTAATAGTGGTTCACGCCCAGGAAGCGAACCAAACGCCTTCTCGCTCAGGCAGCCTGGTCAGGCAATATCCGCCCGCTTTTCAGGCACAGGTCAGGCATTTATTTTTGCCTGGCACAGAGACCAGGTCACGAACCAAACACCAACGATCCCAGCCACGGATCAGATGCGCGTACTCCGCCGGGAGGTCCCCCCGTACGCTTCGGGCCCGCCCATGCGACACAGTTCTGTACAGTATTGCATCGGTAAGTCAGATTTCTGGATTTACTACGTTCCCTGACACATGAATTGTTCACATCCCGAGACAACAATAGACCGCCGCGACTTCAGGTGCAGCTGAGCCCAGGCACCAAATCGCCGCGTCCCGCGCATGCCACTCTATTTTACCTTTATCTGTTGAAGCGGCCAAGAATTGCAACTCCTTGCTGATCAATTTGTCCAAGCCCAAGTAGAGCCCATGATGTGTCATTTTTAGGTCCAGCAAATACTACAAAATTTTCATCAGATGCCTTGTCCATCCGGCTTTCTTCCCTCTATCTGGAAGACTAAGTGCACGATGAAGCATCTTCACTTGACTGTTGATGGTGGATCGTTTGAACGCCAGGGACAATCTTCGTTGTAGGCATTATATAATTGGTGATAATTTTTCTTGCCTACCATGTCATCCATCTGCTGATGAGACACGTAATCGCGCATTTTTTTTCAATGTCCATCCAGCCAAGTCTGTTGGGGTATCCTTGGTAATTTGACCTATATGCTTGATGTGGTTGATTCAGTCAGGTTAGGTCCTTTGTTCAGTGAGATTGTTTTTGGGGCCCTGGAACATTTGAAATATTAGAAATGGTGCATACTTTGATGGTGTGACCCTGGCCATAGCTCCTGGCTTAGGCAGCTTTGTGTTAATCTCACTAAACGTGGGTTTAGGGTTAAACCTGAGCACAAAGCTTTCTTGTATGCTTTCAAAGGCAATCTTCACTACTATTGTAATCTCTCCTTCCCCAATAGGTCAAAATTGTCCTAGTTCTTTATAAATATATATTCTCTATTTAATATAGGACAATAGAAGCCTCTCATGTTGTTTTGTCTGGTCAAAAAAGGCGAATGGAGATCACTCGAAATAACTCTGATAGTTCACAATGCCGCATGGAATACATTATCCTTCATTCCTGATTGTATACTTGTATATGAAAAAGTACTGAAATATGGTAATTTTTGTTGTCTCATTACATGACTAACTACCATGTGTAAACAATCAAGATACAAACTTTGAAGCCCAACTCTATAATCATACACTATGGCACATATTTGAGATATGCATGGTGCGCGGTGGCGCGTCCGTGGTGGAGCAGTGGCTGTTGTGGCAGCAGGCCTGTCTGTCAGCTGGATCAGGCGGATCTTGACTCGTCTTGGACTTGGTGCCAATGTTGGCACGGCCTTGCGTCATTACTTTGAGGAAGGCATCGTTCCCGAGACTTGATCTTTTGGCCGGAGCACCTAGTTTGTGGTGATGTGGCTAGTTTGAAGCTGCCGGCGGCCTGATGTGTGTTCCCATTAGGGCCGGCCGACGATGGTGGGTAGTTGGAGGACTCTCGGCACATGGCGGCATCTATCAATCGTCCTCTTGGAACCAGAGCGGCACATGTCCACTCTTTGGATATGTCCTCTCTCTGATGTCGATGAAGTCGTCAAACATGCTTGTGGCAGACAAGGCCAATGTGGTGGAAAGATGCACTTGATGGAGTTGCAGCGGCGTTCTCGGGTCATGAGTGCGAATAGCGATGTATGTTGACGCTGCTTTCATCCGTGACGTGCTTTTACATGTATTGTGTTTTCTTTGCCTTTTGATATTTTATATTTTGTGATACTTTAGAGCTAGTTTAGTTAGATGGGGTGTGATCTTTGTAGTACATGTTTTCACAAAAGTTAAACGGAGGAGTTTTCTTTGTCTGCAATGAATCATGAATTTTACAATTATTTGATACTTCTTTCGTCCTAAAATAAGTGTCTTGATCTTAGTACAACTTTATACTAGAGTTAGTACAAAGTTAAGACACTTATTTTGGGACGGAGAGAGTACTTTTCATATAAAATAGATGCTTGTTCAAAAGCAATCTATGAGTTTGAACCGCTTTACAATAAATAAACGAAATATGTATATGGCAACCGTGTGGCAGATTGCAAAACTGCCACACGCATCCAGCGCTGTCAGTTCCCTCCCGATCTCCTTTCTTTCCCGCACGTCCTCCCCGACCGACCTCCCCCGATTTCTTTCCTTTCCCGCACGCCCTCCCCAATTTTATCGGGCACACCCGCTCGTGCCTTCCTAATTTTCGTAATCGTCAGTTATGGCCCCACGCGCCTTCCCGATTTTCGGGCAAAAATAATGCTTTGACTAGGATTTGATCTCTGGTCTGCAGGTAATCAACAAAGGGAGCTAACCACCTCACCTATGACACTCATTGTTGAACAAGCTAAGGGGAATACTGTTTTTGACATGTTTTTTCCTTTAATATGTTAGCACTGAAAACTCTTTGTTTCAAGCATCGTGGTAACTTTGATCATTGGGAATAAATTTGTTGAACTCGCCCCCCGGTAATTTATGTAAATAGCACGATAACATTCACGCCATAGACCTGATAATTTAGATACAAACATCGTGGTAACTTTAACCATTGGGGAAGACAAATGTGAAAAGATACCCGATAATTTATGTGTAAATAGATGGTAATATACGCAGTGCACATCTGATAACTGAGGTAGAAACACCATGGTAACTTTGACCGTAGGGAATATTTTTTTTTGGAAAAGATACTCCGGTATCTTCTGTGTAAATAGCACGGTAGTATACCTCCTTCCCCTGGCATTTTTATGTGTAAATAGCATGAAAACATATGCACTGCTATAACTAAACACCATGATAAGTTTTTGACCGAGGAGGGTGGGGGATTTGCTGAAACATACCCCTGATAAATTTTGTGTAAATAGCATGATATTTTAAGCACTACGGGCTTGATAGGTTACCTAGAATCACCATGATAACTTTTTGTCCCGGGAAAAAGTTGTTCAAAACATCCGCAATAATTTTTGTGTAAATAACATGATAATATAAGCACCGCATAACCGATAACTTGCAATATAAACATGATGGTAACTTTTTAACCAAAGGAAAATAGTTGTTAAAAACATACACTCGCCTCGCGTGTGGGCCTCTTGGATGAACACAACACATGGCGTGCCACGGGAAAGTCACATAATGTTTAGTGTCATGAGGGGCACACGTGCTATAGGCGTGATAAGTTATGCAAAAACATCATGGTAATTTTTGACCTATGAAAAAAGCTACCGAAACACACCCAGGTTTTTAGGTGCAAGTACCATGATAATATACGAACTGTAGACCCGGTAACTCATGTACAATCCCCCACGGTAACTTTGACCGGGGGGAGGTTGATGTACATATACACTGATAACTTATGTGTAAGTACCACGGTATTTTACGCATCGAAGACCTTATAACTTGTGTACAAAACACAGTGGTAACTTTGAAGGGGTGTAGTTTTGAAGCATAGTACCTGGTACGTTCTATGTAAATAGCACGGTAAGTTACGCAACACAGGCCTGATAACTTGCATACGAATACCATGGTAACTTTGTCCTGAGGAGACATCATGTGGTAGACGTGAAGAAGTGGCAGTTTTCTTGGGGGTGGGCGTGCGAGATATGCAGGAAAAGCAGGTTTCTCAGGCGAGCCTGTGGGGTTGTTTGGGAGGAGGCGAGGTCAAAGGACGAGGGATCGTGTGGTACTTTAAAATGAAAGAAGTAGATGTGTGACAGTTTTGCTTATATGGCACACGTGTGCCAAATATCACAGTCCATAAATAAATCATAAGATTTCATTTATTTTTTTAAGTTGAAACTTCAAAAGGTTCGACTTGAAAGTTGAAAAAAAAAGGATTCCCCCGAGCGAGCAAAGAAGAGACAGGGGCACGATCGATCCCAACAAGGCCACACAACCCACAACCACTCTCGCCCTAGCACCTTCGCCGGCGGCGGCCTATCTCTCTCGTCCCCTGCTCTGGCCCTTCGCCGGCAGCCGGCGGCCTATTTCCTCCTCCGCCGACCGGATACAAGCCGCACCGTCAGTCGCTCATCCTTCGCCTTGCCATTAATTTTTTTCCAGATCTGAGCTTATTATTCCTCCTCCACGCCATATAGCAGCAGACCTTCCCTGCAGGTCTGATTTGCCGATGAATGTCCTGCTTCCTCTTTGTGCTTGATTTTCATCCATACGGTTAGTGTAGAAGTATTATCTATCAGTCTATGGTGCTGGGTGGATTTACGAGAAACAGAAATTTCGAGCCGAGAGAACATATGCTACCTAGATTGAATGGAAACGGTGAACCAGAAATTTCGAGCTTGAAAAAGATACATCACATATCTTTATGAGTACCTTATCCAAATAATTTACTAGATAATCTGAGATGAAATCTTATTTTCTTAAAAACCAGAATTGCTCTGTTTCCCCGATGAGTTTAGGTTAATGTAACTCAGCAGCAATTCATTCTTTTGCAAAATCTAGATATACATGAAATCTAAGGAATATGAGTGATTTATAAAGTGATAGGGGGTATAATAAATTGATTTATTACTAGTAATGATACATTTGTGTAGCAAAGTTCTTTTGTCTCTTTTAAGTCTCTTTGTTTCGGTTTTATTTTCTCACAAGTGTCAGTTTTTCCTTTCAGTGACAGTAAGCTAACATAAAGACATGGACCTTCACAAGAAACTCACTGCTGTTAGTTTAACTGATGATCTAGTGGTTGATATCCTCTCCCGGCTGACGTACAAGTCATTTTGCCGCTGCAAGTGTGCCTATAAGGCCTGGTCTGCCTTTTCCTCTGACCCAGACTACCGCGAGAAGCTGCCCAAAAAAGTAACCACTGGACTTCTGTACCAAGGTCACAATAAGTCTGCTATCCCGCTTGTAAGCCTGTGCCCAGATGATGGGGAAATAGACGGAATTCTTGCTGATGTGCCACACTATGAGCATTTAGAATTCCTCGACTGCTGCAATGGTTTAGTCCTTTGTAAGTATAGGAGCAGCTATACTTCTACAAACGTTTGCCGCTTCGTTGTGTGCAACCCAGCAACACGAGAGTGGAGGATACTTCCTGATACACATCCTGGGACAGATGACCCTTGTTATGTAACTATTTTGGCGTTTGATCCATCATGGTCACCGCAGTTCTATATCTTCAATTTTCATCTGAAACATGTCCATGGTTTGATACTTGGTACCAGCAAACTTGAGATATTCCAGTCTGAAAGTTTGACATGGCTCGAGGATGATACCTTGGACCGAGATATAAATATTTCGGGGCGAACGCACTTATTTGTTAATGGAATGTTGTATGTGTCTGTTGGGTATGAAGTTTTGGTGTTTGAAGGCCTGGAGGCAATGAGTGATGGCATACCGCCCTATCATCAGACCATAAGTTTGCCGCCTGAAGCTTCATACCTGAGCACTTTTACCAATGGTTGCTTTGGCAAATCTTCAGGGATCTTACACTATGCATTGCCACATGAGAATGGTCGCTCAATTGTTGTGTGGACATTGGATGATTTTGGTCATCATTCATGGACTTGGACTAAGATGTGTCATCTTAGCATGACCGATGCGTTTGGAAAGGATGAGTTTGTTCACTACGACGATGGTGGCGATGGTGGTGAGGATAAATGGTTTTGGAACTGCGATTATCGGATTGTCGACCTCGACTTGGAGAGAGGTTTTGTTTTCCTCCATGACCAGAAGGCAAATAAGCTTCTTTCATACAATATCAGCGGGGGGAAACTCAACGAGATACAAGACGCCTTTGGGTGGGATCTATACTATGTCTACGTACCATGCTACTCAGGGCTTCCAGCCCAAGAAACTTCGGTTCAGTGAATGTCAACTTCTGTTCAATGTGCATCTGTGGTTGTTCTGCTGCGATATGCAGAACCACCTTGTATATTATGCTAGTCGGAGTCATCCGTGTGACTAGTCCAGGAATCCTGCCATTTTTACTTTGTCGATGCAGAGTTACGTTCCTGTACTAACCTAAAACTCTTCACCATGTTCCTAGTTAAATACCTTGTTTAAGTTTGCTATATATCTTAGATGGAAGATTTGATGTGTTCCTTGGGCTCTGTTTGTGGTTGTGGTGGTTATACATCAGCACTTGCTTATTTCTGTTTGTGGATAGACATAACTGATTTTGTTGTATGAATTAGCATTACAACCCTACATTACACCTGGACCTATAGAAACTTAGAGAAGAATACCTCCAGGTGACCAAAACCAGCAAATATATTGCTTTAGAGACGTGTAGTGAGACATGATCTTAATCCTATGGACCATGAGAATTGCAAAACGATTTGGGGGTATCTTCCCATGTCGCCCAAATGGTACCAGGGATATTTACCTACCATTAGAGGGGATCCCATGAGCACAGGAATATCTCCCTGGGTTTTTTGCTACTCTGGGTTTTCCCTCCCCGGCAACCAAATGAGCCCTAAGTGGCAACAATTATTTCTTCTTTAGTTGGCAGAGTTTCTTGATCGGGTACTCTTGCATATGTATATACATATACTTTCAGGATTTACTTGCAAAGAGATAAATTTGCATGACTTTTGTGCTAATATTTCTTAGTTTTTCCCTGCAACTTCTGCCGCCGGCGCTACTCCTTGGTGTCGTGTCATTCTCCTTTTATGTAAAATCCTACAGATTTACTTGCTGAAATTTGAACGTGTGTACAGTTGGTACCAGTGATATGGAGAAAAGTCCATTACTCCTGGGAAGCGGATTAGGAGCACTCAGGTGCTCCACCCTCCTATATTGAAAAATAAGTTAGTAATTCAAAAAGAAGTCAATAAATCTCAGAAAAGTTTTTGAATCAAATATGACTAGGTATTGTACTCGTATAAAAAGTTTGGCCAAGGAATAATTCCTGTTGACTTCAGAAAAGAAAAACTAATTTATGACGATAATATAGCATGAATAGTACTTGTATACATGCTTTTTTGGGAAATCTTTGATCCCGGATACAATAAGTCATTCCCTGTTTAATCTTTTTATATGAGTGCAATACTTGGTCATGTTTGATTTCATAAAAAGTTTCAGGATTTTTTGACTTTTTTTTGAATTACTAAATTATTTTTGAATATAGGGGGGGGGGGGGGGGGGCGTAGCACCCGAGAGCTCCTATGCATTTTTTATTACTCCTGAAACATATGATAAAGAAAGATGAACTGTTTAATAAGGGCGTCTCCAACGCAGACCCACAAACCTCCCGCAACCGTCTAGACCGCATTGTCCGGACAGCGGAAGGCATCCAACGCAACATGTATCGGTTCGCGGAGCGTTCCGGATGCGATTTCTCCCGCAAACCTGAGACAAACGTGGGGGGGGGGGAGGTTTGCGGGAGTTCGGACACGCAAAATGTCGCTCTCCGTCCCTGTGGCCCACCAAATGGAAGGCCGAGCCTGCGCTTTTGTAGCATCCGCACTGTTTCCGCACCAAAATCCCCCATTCTCTTCGTCCACTCCCCGTCGCTCTCCGCCCAATTCTCACTCTTTTCTCCCACCCTCTCCTTCCCTCTGTCGTCGATGCATGGAACCATCGGAGAACCTGCCGGAGATGGAGGTGGCGGAGGTGCCGAAGGATCTGAGCATCACGCTCGCCCGGAAGATTAGCTCGGAGACGTGGGAAAATCATCGCGTCAAAGCAAAGGCCGAAAAGGAGGAGAAGATGGAGAATCATCTGGCCGCCGGTGGGCATGGTGGTGGCAATGGGTGTGGTGGGCGTGGCGGACGGGGTGATCGGCGAGGCCGTGGCGGCCGCCGCCAGATGGGCGCGCCCACAGTACAGACGGCACCGTGGCCAGAGCCTTACAAGCCTCTGTACTACTACACTACTAGGGAAAACCTTATACACAGAAGCTTACCAGTAGCGTTGGTAAAAAAATGTGCTGCTGCTACCTACCAGTAGCGCGGTGTATACAAGCCCGCTACTACTATATAAGTAGCAGTAGCGCGGCCCAGATAAAAAGCGCTACTACTATAACGGCCACACCGTTGCCGACATGCTAGGTATAGTAGTAGCGCTGGTCTACAGACAAAGCTACTGCTATTGGTCTTAATTAGCAGTAGCGCTCTTCCTGGCACCGCGCTACTGCTATGGGTGCCTTATCCCCAAATTTTCCTCCCCCGCGCCCGACCATCTTCTTCCTCCCCTCACTCCTCCGCCTCCGCCACATTGCCGTCGCCACCGCATTGCCGCTGCCGTCCTCCCTCCTCCTTCTCGTTATGCCCTCCTCCCTCCTCTCCCTCCTCCCACCGTGCCGTCCTCCCTCCTCCTCCCACCGCGCCCTCCTCCCTCCTCCTCCGGCCAAGCCCTCCATCGGCAGCCCTCCTCCCACCGCCCCCTCCCCCTCCTGCTTTCTTCTCCCTCCTCCCTCCCTCCTCCTTCCTCCTTCCACCGCCCTCCTCCCCCTCCTCCTCTCTCCTCCCTCCTCCTCCTCCCTCCTCCCACCCCCTCCTCCCTCCATCTCTCCTAACCCCTAAACTATTTTTTACTGTTCTTGTATAATGTAGTTTTTTTACTGTTTTTTAGTAAGTGTTTAATAGAATTAGTAAGAAAATTAATTATTTTTATTTATAGTAAGTGCTTAATTGAACTAGTTGAATTAATAGAACTATTTTATTTTTAGTAAGAAAATTTAGGTATATGAGATTTGATGATCTAATTAAAATTTTACTATAGAACTAGTTTATTTTTAGTAAGAAAATTAATATAACTAGTTTATTTTTAGTAAGTGCTTAGTTGAACTACTTGAATTAAAAGAACTAGTTGAATTTATGTCATTATCACTTTGTCATCAAAGAATGCTATATGAGATTTGATGATCTAATTAAAATTTTACTCGGTGGAATATGCAGGCTTTGTAGGGTCGTGTCTCCTTGAAGTGATCGCCATCCGAGCTACCTCTACTTCCTCTACACCCGAGTCGGTGAGCTAAAAGTCCACCTCCTCCTTCTCCACTCCTCGGTGTTGAATAGAGTAGAACTAGGGTATTTGTTATGCTTCTTAACCAAATGAAATGTTCGGGTTATAAGATATATTGAAATGTTTTTGTCAATATTGAACCATTGAAATGCAATGAACACCAGTTTATGCTCATGTGCGAAGTGTTGATTCATTTCCGAGTGGCCTATGTTTTGCCAGAGTGTTGATTCATTTTCGCTCCGGCAAATTTCAGGCGCTCGGTATGTCCTTTTTTAGCAAAGGTCATGCCGGATTTTTCCGTGAATTTAAGCATGACTTGTGCTAGAATATGTAGGAAATATCGAGTGCCCCGGATTTTCTAGAAAGATAATTAAATGACATTTCGAGTTGAATTTAAGTCTGCCGGGACTCCACCATATATGAGAGAAGAAGAATGCCGACTGTTGTCGTGGGGGTCGTTTTTCCTTCTTCTCCTTGTGCTAGACCTTTGTTATGCACTAGGGGAAGGAGGAATAACGACCATCACCGACGGTCGAAAAATCAGTGAGGAGTGTGTCCACCATATATGAGAGAGGACGAAGAATCCTGACTGTTGTCGTGGGGGTCGTTTCTCCTTCTTCTCCTTGTGCTAGACCTTTGTTATGCACTAGGGGAAGGAGGAGTAACGACCATCACCGACGGTCGCAAATGTCAAAGAGGAATTAGTGAGGGAGAGTCTCCATCATATATGAGAGGACGAAGAATCCCGACTGTTATCGCGGGGTGATAACCCACAAGTATAGGAGATCGCAACAGTTTTCGAGGGTAGATTATTCAACCCAAATTTATTGATTCGACACAAGGGGAGCCAAAGAATATTCTCAAGTATTAGCAGTTGAGTTGTCAATTCAACCACACCTGGAAAACTTAATATCTACAGCAAAGTATTTAGTAGTAAAGTAATATGGAAGTAACAGTAACGGTGGCAAAAGTAACAATAGTAGTTTTTGTAGTAATTGTAACAGTGGCAACGGAAAAGTAATTAAGCAAAGATCAATATGTGAAAAGCTCGTAGGCATTGGATCAGTGATGGATAATTATGTCGGATGCGATTCCTCATGCAACAGTTATAATATAGGGTGACACAGAACTAGCTCCAGTTCATCAATGTAATGTAGGCATGTATTCCGAATATAGTCATACGTGCTTATGGAAAAGAACTTGCATGACATCTTTTGTCCTACCCTCCCGTGGCAGCGGGGTCCTATTGGAAACTAAGGGATATTAAGGCCTCCTTTTAATAGAGTACCAGACCAAAGCAGTAACACTTAGTGAATACATGAACTCCTCAAACTACGGTCATCACCGTGAGTGGTCCCGATTATTGTCACTTCGGGGTTACCGGATCATAACACATAGTAGGTGACTATTGACTTGCAAGATAGGATCAAGAACTCACATATATTCATGAAAACATAATAGGTTCAGATCTGAAATCATGGCACTCGGGCCCTAGTGACAAGCATTAAGCATAGCAAAGTCATAGCAACATCAATCTCAGAACATAATGGATACTAGGGATCAAACCCTAACAAAACTAACTCGATTACATGGTAAATCTCATCCAACCCATCACCGTCCAGCAAGCCTACGATGGAATTACTCACGCACGGTGGTGAGCATCATGAAATTGGTGATGGAGGAAGGTTGATGATGATGATGGCGATGGATTCCCCTCTCCGGAGCCCCGAACGGACTTCAGATCAGCCCTCCCGAGAGAGATTAGGGCTTGGCCGTGGCTCCGTATCGTAAGACGCGATGAATCCTTCTCTCCCCAAACGTGAATATATAGAGTTGGAGTTGAGGTCGGTGGAGCCTCAGGGGGCCCACGAGGCAGGGGGACGCGCCCTCCACCCTCGTGGACAGGGTGTGGGCCCCTTGGTGTTGATTCTTTCGCCGGTATATTTTATTAATTCCAAAAATATTCTCCGTGAAGTTTCAGGTCATTCCGACAACTTTTATTTCTGCACAAAAATAACACCATGGCAATTCTGCTGAAAACAGCGTCAGTCCGGGTTAGTTCCATTCAAATCATGCAAGTTAGAGTCCAAAACAAGGGCAAAAGTGTTTGGAAAAGTAGATACGTTGGAGACGTATCAACTCCCCCAAGCTTAAACCTTTGCTTGTCCTCAAGCAATTCAGTTGACAAACTGAAAGTGATAAAGAAAAACTTTTACAAACTCTGTTTGCTCTTGTTGTTGTAAATATGTAAAGCCAACATTCAACTTTTCAGCAAAGATTATGAACTAACCATATTCACAATAACCTCATGTTTACTCATATCAATGGCATAATCAACTAGCGAGCAATAATAATAAATCTCGGATGACAACACTTTCTCAAAACAATCATAATATGATACAAGATGGTATCTAGCTAGCCCTTTCTCAGACCGCAAAACATAAATGCAGAGCACCCCTGAAGATCAAGGACTGACTAAATATTGTAATTCATGGTAAAAGAGATCCAGTCACAGTCATACTCAATGTAAACTAATAGTAATGCATGCAAATGATAGCAGCGCTCTCCAGCTGGTGCATTTTAATAAGAGGGTGATGACTCAACATAAAAGTAAATAGATAGGCCCTTCGCAGAGGGAAGCAGGGATTTGTAGAGGTGCCAGAGCTCGAGTTTTGAAACAGAGATAAATAATATTTTGAGTGGTATACTTTCATTGTCAATATAACAACCAAGAGATCTTGATATCTTCCATGCTACACACATTATAGGCGGTTCCCAAGCAGAATGGTAAAGTTTATACTCCCCCACCACCAACAAGCATCAATCCATGGCTGGCCCGAAACAACGGGTGCCTTCAACTAACAACAGTCCTGGGGGAGTTTTGTTTGCAATTATGATTTAAGCATGGGACTGGGCATCCCGGTACCAACCGTTTTCTCGTGAATGAGGAGCGGAGTCCACTCCTCGTGAGAATAACCCACCTAGCATGGAAGATATAGACAGCCCTAGTTGATACATGAGCTATTCGAGCATACAAAACATAATTTCATTTGAAGGTTTAGAGTTTGGAACATACAAATTTACTTGGAACGGCAGGTAGATATGGCTTATAGGAAGGTATGATGGACTCGTATGGAATAACTTTGGGGTTTATGGAAGTGGATGCACAAGCAGTATGATGCGGAGCATCCAACGATCATCCCCATGTACACTCGAGCCTACGCCATTGGACCTAAGGTGAACTCGCTCCTTTCCGAATCTTCCATTTCCGCATGCAAGACATGGATGCTACTTCAAGCGCGGACCTTGTTCATACTCAGGTACACCCGAGGAGACCATGGAGAACCCAAGGACCAAGGCCAAGCGTGCGCGGAAGCAAAGGAAGGAGAAGGAAGAAGAGACAGCTGCTATAGGCCCCGGACATCCGGCCCCAGCCCGGACATCCGGACCAGCCCGGACATCCGGACCAGCCCGGACATCCGGCCCGACCCCCGAAAATCCGGCGCCATCACAGAAGACACCCGAAGCTGAACCAAGTCAGCCCGGACATCCGGCCCCCAGGCCCGGACATCCGGCCCGTCGCGAGCCGCCGGACATCCGGCCCAGCTCCCGGAAATCCGGCGCCCCATCACAGAAGCTGGACCCTGCCAGCCCAGACATCCGGCCCCAGCGCCCGAACATCCGGCCCCAGTGCCCGGACATCCGGCGTCTCGGGAAGGCCCGGACATCCGGCCCGTCGCCCGGACATCCGGCCCCCTCTGCCTGCGTGCAGCGCATCTGGGCCGAGGCCCATGTACCCCTTCGTCCCTTAGACTATATATACTCCCCCACCTCCTCCTAGTTAGGGTTAGCATTGGTTTAGCTCATATGTGAGATAGAGCATTGCTCATCCATTACGGATCTACTCCACAAGAGAGACCGCGGCCCCTCTACGGAGAAGCTCACCTTGGATTCAAGACCCCCTCTTGGGTGGCCCCCATCAAGACCTCCTCACGGAGAAGAACCGATTACCGTTTGTATCGTCCGTTGTTGACTTTGGATCTTGTATCTCACCTTTGTGTTCATTGATCTAGCGCATGTGTGATCTATTCTTGTTGGTTGAGTGATTTCTCTCGTGTTCCCCTCATGTTCCCTCGTGTTTCCCCTTGTGTTCATCACATTCTTCGTAGGGATCCGCTCCTTTCGTGAAAGATCGGCCATCTAGGGTTCCACCCTACATCACAGTATTCCCACTTAGTACAAGTGAAGGCTAGAAAGAGACTGGGAAGCGACCAACTAGAGAGCGACAACAGTCATGAACATGCATTAAAATTAATCAACACTGAGTGCAAGCATGAGTAGGATATAATTCACCATGAACATAAATATCGTGGAGGCTATGTTGATTTTGTTTCAACTACATGCGTGAACATGTGCCAGGTCAAGCCACTCAAATCGTTCAAAGGAGGATACCACCCTATCATACCACATCATAACCATTTTAATAGCATGTTGGCACGCAAGGTAAACCATTATAAACTCCTAGCTAATTAAGCATGGCATGAGCAACTATAATCTCTAATTGTCATTGCAAATATGTTTCATTCATAATAGGCTGAATCAGGAATGATGAACTAATCATATTTACAAAAACAAGATAGGTCGAGTTCATACCAGCTTCTCTCATCTCAATCAGTCCATCATATATCGTCATTATTGCCTTTCACTCGCACGACCGAACGGTGTGGATAATAATAATAGTGCACATGCATTGGACTAAGCTGGAATCTGCAAGCATTTAATACAAGGGAGAAGACAAGGTAATATGGGCTCTTGGTTAAATCAACAATAATGCATATGAGAGCCACTCAACATTTTCATCATGGTCTTCTCCTCTCGACCCCCAAAGAAAAGAAAAGAACTAAAACTATTTACACGAGAAAGCTCCCAACAAGCACAAGAAGAACGGGAAATCTTTTTTGGGTTTTCTTTTTAATTACTACTACTACAGGCATGGAAAGTAAACTAGCTAAAAGCTACAACTAATTTTTTTGGGTTTTTCTTAAGGTTTTTCAAACACACAAGAAGAAGACTAGAAAAGAAAATAAACTAGCATGGATAGTACAATGAAAAAGTATGAGCACCAACAACTAGAATGAGTGTGTGAACATGAAAGTAATGTCGGTGAGAAATACGTACCCCCCCAAGCTTAGGCTTTTGGCCTAAGTTGGTCTATGGCCACGGCTGGCCTGGCGGATATCCAAAGTTGTAGCTGGGGTCGTACTGAGATGCAGCAGCTACTGCCTCAAGAGCTGCAGCTTGGAGGTGAGCTGCCTCCGTCCTCCTCTCGTACTCGTTCGCCTCCTCCCTGGTTATAACATATCTCCTTTTTATATGAAAGTCAAAGAAAGTAGGAGCAGGGAGAGCAATATGGACAGTGCGACGTCTGTCAAAGATTAGTCGGTACTGGAGAAACTGTTCGTTCCTCTCAACAAACTGATGGCGAACCATAGCATTATAATCTAGATAAGCAGGAGGCAACCTAATATCATTTTCATGTGTAGGTACCTCAAGATTATTAGCTACACGAGTTGCATAAATTCCACCAAACAAATCTCCACTTAAACCATTAAGATGCAACCTTCGTGCAACAATAGCCCCCAAGTTATATTGTTTATCTCCTAATACTGCACTTTTGAGGACACAAAGATCTGGAACACACATGTGACATGCCTCATCTTTACCGTTAATGCATCTACCTATGAAGAGAGCGAAATAGTGTATGGCAGGGAAATGAATGCTCCCTAGCTTGTGTGATTTCTCTAGATTCCCCCACAGTGATACTAGCAAGAAAATATTTATATTCAGATTTGCGAGGTTCACTAACATTACCCCACTGCGGGAGTTTACAAGCAATATTAAAATCTTCTAGGTCCATGGTATATGATTTATCATATAGATCAAATAAAACAGTGTGAGAATTGCGCGAGGATGTAAATTTAAACCTTCTCACAAAGGAATTAGTTATGTAGTGGTATTGCGGGCACTTATCTGACACGAAGCCCTCAAGATCAGCATTACGCACATACGCGTCAAATTCTTCCTTGATGCCTGCCCGGACCATAAATTCCTCTGACGGCCATTCGCAAGGCCGCACTTGAGCTTCCCTCGGTGGTTCATCGTCCGGCTCACGTATCGCAAGCCTTGGTCCTTGCTTCCTTGAGGAACCACCTTGGTATAATTTCCTAAACATATTTCTTCCTCTGAAAAATTTCTGAAATTTTTAGTGACTCAAAATAAAAGTGAACCAAACTCAACAAGATTGATAGCAACTACTCCCACAAGTGCCTAGAGGCTATATCATGCATTAAAACTACTTTTGACCATATAAATTTGACATGCAAGCTCAAGAATAGGGTCACCTAAGCAGCAAAAATTTACAATAAATAAAGCACTAGAACAAAAACTAATTGGACCATTGGAGGAGTCACATACCGAAGAACAATCTCCCCAAACAGTTTTGTGAATGGAGCTTTGAGAAAGGAGATCGAAAATGGCAGCAAGATGAGCTAGAACACGGGTTTGAGCTATGGAGGATTTTTTCTGGAGGAAGACGAAGTGAGTGGGTGCTGGAATAAGTGGACGGGAGCCACGCGGGGCCCACAAGGCAGGGGGGCGCGCCCCAGGGGGGGCCCTGGACCCTTGTGGCCAGGTGGTGGCTCCCCCTGGTGTGTTCTCAGTGCCAGATATTCTTAAATATTCTACAAAAATTCATATTTCATTTTCAGGACATTTGGAGAACTCTTATTTTTGGGGTATTTTTTATTGCAAGGATAATTCAGAAAACAGACAAAAAAAATACTATTTTTGCTTTATTAATCTAAATAATAGAAAGTAAAAGGAGGGTACAGAGAGTTGTGCTTTCTAACTTCATCCATCTCATGCTCATCAAAAGGAATCCACTAACAAGGTTGATCAAGTCTTGTTAACAAACTCTTTTCGAATAACATGGAACCGGAGAATTTTCGAATAACACTAAGTTACCTCAACGGGGATATGCACGTCCCCAACAATAAGAATATCATATTTCTTCCTGACAGTAGGAAGAGGAAATTCAAAACCTCCAATAATAATCGTTGAAATTTTTCCAATAGAATTGATACTGTGGACTTGAGGTTGTTTTCTCGGAAAGTGTACCGTATGCTCATTACCATTAACATGAAAAGTGACATTGCCTTTGTTGCAATCAATAATAGCCCCTGCAGTATTCAAAAAGGGTCTACCGAGGATAATTGACATACTATCGTCCTCGGGAATATCAAGAATAACAAAGTCCATTAAAATAGTAACGTTTGCAACCACAACAGGCACATCCTCACAAATACCGACAGGTATAGCAGTTGATTTATCGGCCATTTGCAAAGATATTTCACTAGGTATCAACTTATTCAAATCAAGTCTACGATATAAAGAGAGAGGCATAACACTAACACCGGCTCCAAGATCACATAAAGCAGTTTAAACATAGTTTATTTTAATGGAGCATGGTATAGTTGGTACTCCTGGATCTCCTAGTTTCTTAGGTATTCCACCTTTAAAAGTATAATTGGCAAGCATGGTGGAAATTTCAGCTTCCGGTATCTTTCTTTTATTTGTGACAGTATCTTTCATATACTTAGCATAAGGATTCATTTTAAGCATATCAGTCAAACACATACGCAAAAAGATAGGTCTAATCATTTCAGCAAAGCGCTCAAAATCCTCATCATACTTTTTCTTGGATGGTTTAGGAGGAAAGGGCATGGGTTTCTGAACCCATGGTTCTCTTTCTTTACCGTGTGATGACCCACAAGTATAGGGGGTCTATCGTAGTCCTTTCGATAAGTAAGAGTGTCGAACCCAACGAGGAGCAGAAGGAAATGATAAGCGGTTTTCAGCAAGGTATTCTCTGCAAGCACTGAAATTATAGGTAACAGATAGTTTTGTGATAAGATAATTTGTAACGAGCAACAAGTAACAAAAGTAAATAAAGTGCAGCAAGGTGGCCCAATTCTTTTTGTAGCAAAGGACAAGCCTGGTGTGACAGCCTGGTTTTTGCCCTCTCTCATTTGCTTGATTTTCTTTTGAAGTCATTTTGAAATTTGGGTTTTTGAATCTTTTCATATGGACTTAAACACTTGGGTACCCTTGGCTTTCACCCAAGTGCTTCATTTCCCTCCCTAATCATCATTCCCCTTCTGATCCAACCCAAAATAATCTTTTGAATATTTTTCTTAAATGAAAAATATTCATTTTTCCCCAAAAACCCTAGCCAGATCTTTATGCTCCAAAGCAACCCCAATTTTTATGGCCCAGAAAAATCTGAGAAAATTCACAAATATTAGTTGAACCCTAGGGCACCTTCCTGAGCAAAAATATTTCATCACTTTTTGGAATATTTTTGCTACAGAAAATATTTTCTATTCTGGACAGAAATGGTGGTTTCTACAGCAACTACCATTTTACTTGCTCCATTGTGCCTGGGTTTTCTTGTGCATTTTCACCTTGGTAACTCTTGGCTAACCTCCAAAGCACAGCCTCTAACTCCCAGCCGTTTGACCTCAGTAACTGTTCAAAGTTACTGACCAGAAACTTGCTTGGCATGTAAAAACTTCTCTACTGCACCTGGATCCAAACCAAAGCGTGGTAACCTCTCAATCTACCACGAACAACACGCCAGACATGAAGTTTAGGCTTAGCTTGGCCTGATGTCATAGTCCACGCGGTGACCGCGTTTGTCCAGGGGTGCTGGCATGCGTGTCGACGCGCTCTGAGTGCCGCCGAGCGCTCTGTTTCGCGCGTGCTCGCTTCCCCGACTGCCGTAGCGCGCCAAACCTCGCCACCATCATCGTCTCAACGCCATTTACTCCTCCTTGGCGCTCGCCGATGCCGGAGCTCGCCGCAGCGAGCACGGGCACGGTCCGGCCAACCCAACAGTGCGGTGCGCACTGTGCTCGTCGCCTTCTCCTCGTTCCTGTGCTCGTCCCCGTTCGCCAACAGTTGCCGCGTGAGTTGCATCGCCTTCTCCCCCTCTCACTGACGCCGCTCGTCGCCGGGCGCCGTGGACAGGTGTCCACCGCGGAGCCCGAAACCCCCCCTCTCCGCTCGCCTATAAATGGAGCCGCCCCCAGCCTCCTCGAGCACTATCCAGCACTCCCACGCACCCCATAAGCGAGTAGGAAGCCGTAGCCCGGCCAGGCAGGTCGTGGGCCGCCGTCCTCGAGCTCGAGCTCGCCGGTGATCCCCTTTGGTCGCCGTGATAGCTCCAGCCCCTCCCAGGCCAGGGAGATCCTTCCAGGGCCTCCGCCTCTCTCCGGTGAAGCCATCCCGTCCCTCTGGAGCCCCCGGAGTAGCCTCTGCTCGCCGTCTTCCTCATCTCCGGCGACCACCGCATTTTGCCTCCGCTTGCGAGGAAGATTCCGACGCTGTCCGACCGCCCCTAGCTACGCTACGGGTACGGGCAGGTGCATCTCAACCCCCTCTCTCGATCCCTCCCTCTTGTTTTGGCAAGGAGCCCTCATCACCGGCGAGAGCTCCGGCGGAGCTGCGACTCCCTCTGTTTCCTTCTCCCTCCTCCTCACCTGACTAGCGGGGCCCGCTAGTCAGCCACTCTGTACGCGCCCGAAGCGATACGAGTGGTGGCGCCCCTGGGTTTACGCCTTCGACGTCACCCCCAGTCTGTTTATTTTTATTCAAATTCATTTGAATTTACAGAACACTTCAAACAACCATAATTCCTCAAGCATTAGTCCAAATGAATTGATTCTTTTTGCATCTTGTTCTTTGCAAAGAAATCTAGCAGCTCACCAAAGATGAGATTTTTCTGAGCTGTTTAGAATTTCTGGTGATTTTCAGAAGTGTTCTTGATATTTTCTTTTGGTGTTTAAAATTATTTTCAGAGGGTGAGGCTTGTCTTGAGGATCACCAGAAGGCTTGTGAACCTCATCTACACTAAGGCAAGCCACAGCAACATTTTCATGGTGCCATTTCTTCTTACTTGAATGAAATGATTAATCCATGCATTTAAATAACTATTATGTGCTTTATATTCTTTGAAGTGTTTATTAGTTATTATGCTTGATTTGCAGAATGTTGAAACTAGCTTAGTTGGTAAATCATGGCTAAGATCAATTTGTGGTGATGATAAAAATGATTTTGTTATGCATGTTAGTCATTACTTAAAGATATTTTCTTACATAAATAAGATGGTAAAAATATACTAGAAAATATTCTGTTAAGTACTTGTTTAGTCATTTTATTTGACTTACAAAATGTTTGAGCCAAACTTGGTTGGTAAAAAAAATTAGGATTTGTTGTGATATAACCTTTGCTATGCATTGTGAGAAATTAATCGGAGTTACTTTCTTGCATGAGAAAATAATAAACTTGCTGTAAAATATTTTGGTTAAAATGTGAGTTATCCTGACCAGCAAAGTAATATGAGTTGTTGATGTTTATGCTTAGTGTGAATATGGATGACATCAGTCATTTTCGGTAATAAGTGATGCATGTGTAGTTTTGCATTTCATGGCATGCTATGACACCGGTCATTTTCATTTTAAGTTGAACCTAAATATAACTCAACTTGAATATATTGTTGACTGGGTCATGGTGCCGCTGAATCGAGTTCTTCCCAGTGCAACCACATTTGCCTTTGTGGGAAGGCCTTGATTCGGTCCATTGACATTGCCTCTGGTCGGTGCCTCCAACTAGGGAAGGTTACGTCGTGCTTACCCTGGCCCGGTAAGCAGGCATAACCTTGTGTGCCCGTTGTTGAGATTATGGTACTGGGTCCCCGAGTGGGATCGTTTTGGCCACGACGGTGGTCGTTGTGTCTTTGGTAGACACGGGGCCACCCAGGACTAGCCCGTTGGGGGATTGGGTCGGAGTGGCCGGGAGAGTGTCATGGCAATGGAAGGGTTTCGTCGGAATGCTGTTGGTCCACCTGAATGGGAGTGCGAGGCCATGGGTTCCGTGGTGTGGGTACAGTGTGCTACCTCTGCAGAGTGTATAATCTATCGATAGCCGAGTCCACGGTCACGGACACCTCGTAGTAGGTCCCACCATGAGTCAACATTTAATAAAATTTGCACACTAAAGTTATGAACTTTGCACTATTGATGATGGCGGAAAGGCCATCGAGATGTTCGGGACCAAATATTGGTCGTCGTTGTGATCGCCGTAAGGATCACGGGTTACTCTTGTCAAGACCATGATGGTGGTTTGTTTGTGATTCGAGAATGATCACGGTTGGTAAGTCCGTCCCGAGGGACGTTCGAGCATGATCACAACATGTTGGACATATAGTGTTGCATTATTATTAATTGGTTAATTATCATGATATTGTTTGCCATTATGATTATGCCTGTTGTGAGCTTGCAAGTACTTTCAATGTACTGACCTGGCGTGTCATGCCAGATTTCAGGAAAGTCTCGTTGGAAAGGAGCGCTGCTCGAGTCTAGATCGTGTCCACATCGGTGTCCCTGTGATGTGGAGCTTCCGCTACGACGTTATTCCGCTGCCGCGTTGTTGTTATGATCGAGGCCCCTTTATGTTCACTAAATAATGTACATATTGTTCAGCCGCACCGGGTGGGCCGCTTGGCCTCGACAACTGTTGTAATATAAACTCTGGTCCGCTAGCATCAATAAAGCGGTTGTTTTCTGTACCAAGATGTTGTGCGTTGCCAGAAGACATGGTCTCTGGGCTGGCAATGCATGGTAAACCAGTCGCTCTGAGCCGGGGTGCCACACCTGGACAAACTCTTATATAGAGAAAAGCGCTCCCGAGGACACACGGGAATTATCGTCAAGCTAGTTTTCATCACGTTCATATGATTCGCATTCGGTACTTTGATAATTTGATATGTGGGTGGACCGGTGCTTGGGTGCTGTCCTTACTTGGACAAGCATCCCACTTATGATTAACTCCTAATGCAAGCATCCGCAACTACAAAAGAAGTATTAAGGTAAACCTAACCATAGCATGAAACATATGGATCCAAATCAGCCCCGTACGAAGTAACGCATAAACTAGGGTTTAAGCTTCTGTCACTCTAGCAACCCATCATCTACTTATTACTTCCCAATGCCTTCCTCTAGGCCCAAATAATGGTGAAGTGTCATGTAGTCGACGTTCACATAACACCACTAGAGGAGAGACAACATACATCTCATCAAAATATCGAACGAATACCAAATTCACATGACTACTAGTAGCAAGAATTCTCCCATGTCCTCAGGAACAAACGTAACTACTCACAAAGCATATTCATGTTCATAATCAGAGGGGTATTAATATGCATATAGGATCTGAACATATGATCTTCCACCAAATAAACCAACTAGCATAAACTACAAGGAGTAATCAACACTACTAGCAACCTACAGGTACCAATCTCAGACTTAGAGACAAGAATTGGGTACAAGAGATGAACTAGGGTTTGAGAGGAGGTGCTGATGGTGAAGATGTTGATGGAGATTGACCCCCTCCCGATGAGAGGATCGTTGGTGATGACGATGGCGATGATTTCCTCCTCCCGGAGGGAAGTGTCCCCGGCAGAACAGCTCAGCCGGAGCCCTAGATTGGTTCCGCCAAGGTTCCGCCTCGTGGCGGCGGAGTCTCTTCCCGAAAGCTTGCTTCCTATTTTTCTTCGGACGAAAGACTTCATATAGCAGAAGATGGGCACCGGAGGGCCAACAGGGGGCCCACGAGGCAGGGGGCGCGCCCAGGGGGGTAGGGCGCGCCCCCACCCTCGTGGCCAGGGTGTGGGCCCCCTCTGGTATTTCTTTCGCTCAGTATTTTTTATTATTTCCAAAAATAAATTTCGTGGAGTTTCAGGACTTTTGGAGTTGTGCAGAATAGGTCTCTAATATTTGCTCCTTTTCCAGCCCAGAATTCCAGCTGCCGACATTCTCCCTCCTTATGCAAACCTTGTAAAATAAGAGAGAATAGGCATAAGTATTGTGACATAATGTGTAATAACAGCCCATAATGCAATAAATATCGATATAAAAGCATGATGCAAAATGGACGTATCAACTCCCCCAAGCTTAGACTTCGCTTGTCCTCAAGCGGAAGCCGATAACGATAAATATGTCCACATGTTTCGAGGTAGAGGTGTCGATAAAATAAAATACGGACATGAGGGCATCATGATTATTCTTAAAACAACAACATATATGGATAATGTCATATGATTTCTTATGCTCAAGTAATAATCTATTCACAATGCAAAGTATGAATCGGAAACTTTATTGAGAACCAACAAACTATAATCTCAGTCACTGAAGCAATTGCAATTTATCATAACATCAGAAAGAGTCTATGTCAGAGCTTTTCAGCAAGTCCACATACTCAACTATCATTTAGTCTTTCACAATTGCTAACACTCACACAATACTTGTGGTTACGGAATTTTAATCGGACACAAAGAAAGATAGGGGCTTATAGTTTTGCCTCCCAACCTTTTACCTCAAGGGTAATGTAAACAATAATAACTCATGCTAACTTACATCCAATTAGATATATATGTCTGGATCTTTCCAACACACTGTGCTTGCCAAAGGATAAAATATTAAAAGGAAAGGTGAAGATCACCATGACTCTTGCATAAGGTAGAAGATAATAGTAAAAGATAGGCCCTTCGCAGAGGGAAGCATAGGTTGCCATGCGCTTTCAGAGTTGGATGCACAAAATCTTAATGCGAAAGAACGTCACTTTATATTGCCACTTGTGATATGGACCTTTATTATGCAGTCCGTCACTTTTATTTCTTCCACATCACAAGATCGTATAAAGCTTATTTCCTCCACACCAATCAATCATACATATTTAGAGAGCAATTTTTATTGCTTGCACCGATGACAACTTACTGTAAGGATCTTACTCAATCCATAGGTAGGTATGGTGGACTCTTATGGCAAAACTGGGTTTAAGGGTATTTGGAAGCACAAGTAGTATCTCTACTTGGTGCAAAGAATTTGGCTAGCATGAGGGGGAAAGGCAAGCTCAACATGTTGGATGATCCATGACAATATACTTTATTTCAGATATAAGAAAACATAACCCATTACGTTGTCTTCCTTGTCCAACATCAACTCTTTAGCATGTCATATTTTAATGAGTGCTCACAATCATAAAAGATGTCCAAGATAGTATATTTATATGTGAAACCCCTCTTTCTTTATTACTTCCTATTAATTGCAACGATGACCAAAGTTATGTTTGTCAACTCTCAACAACTTTTAATCATCATACTCTTTCTATGTGAAGTCATTACTCTCCATAAGATCAATATGATCTCTTTTTATTTCTTTTCTCTTTTCTTTTATTCACTCAAGATCACAGAAAAATAATCAAGCCCTCGACTTAACACTAATCTTTATTATATAGCTCACGGACTCGATTACATAGAGGGATCATAAAGCAAAACTCAAAACTAGATCATACTAAAACTTTATTCTACTAGATCAAGATACTACTAAAAGGACCGAACTAGGAAAAATAGTAAAGATAGAGATGTGATGGTGATACGATACCGGGGCACCTCCCCCAAGCTTGGCAGTTGCCAAGGGGAGTGCCCATACCCATATGATTATATCTCCTTTGCTGGTGAAGAAGGTGGGGGTGATGATGGATAGTCGCACATCGAGCGTAAGAGGTCCTCCAACTTGCGGATAATGCCCTTGAGTGCGATGATATGCTCCTTCAACAAAATATTTTCATGTGTGAGATACTTGTTTTGTATGCGAGCTAACTCAATCATCTAGAAAGCTTCGATCTCAGTTGGGGTAAGAAGATTGTGATCAAGTTGAAGGATGTCTTCTGTTGCCGGAACTTGGTCCTCCGTGGCCTTCTTGATCCCTTCATCCTTGTTGATCTCCATGGGTTCTTCCCTCTTCAGCTCTATCTTCATTAGCCAAGCATCGTTGTCACCATTGTTGGAGGAGGGGGACGACATGATGCCTGGCCTTGACAACCCTGACAGAAAACAGCTCGAAACGAAAATAGAGGAGATTTGCGTGATACAGGAGTCAAAACCTTCAGGAGATCATATAATGAATTTTTACCGACCAAAATACGTATCGTGCAAGAAAACAGAGTCCGGAGAGCGCACGGGGTGCCCACGAGGCAGGGGGCGCGCCTAGGGGGGTAGGGCGCGCCCTCCACCCTCGTGTCCTTCCCGGACTGCTTCTTATTTTTCTATTTTTCTAAATATTCCAAAACAAAGAAAAATTGCCATTAGAGCTGTTTTGGAGTCAGTTTACTTACCGTACCACGTACCTATTACTTTTCGGAGTCTGAAACGTTCCGGAAAGTGTCCCTTATGTATTCCTCCGGGGTTACGGTTTCAATAACATTGGTTTCAACATTTATAGGATTACCTGAGATGTAATGTTTGATTCTTTGACCGTTCACCACCTTCGGATTTGTGCCTTCAAAGTTGTTGATTTTTATGGCACCGGAACGATAGACCTCCTCGATAACGTAAGGACCTTCCCATTTAAAGAGAAGTTTTCCTGCAAAAAATCTTAAACGAGAGTTGTATAGCAATACGTAATCACCTACATTAAACTCACGCTTTTGTACCCTTTTGTCATGCCATCTTTTAACTTTTTCTTTAAACAATTTGGCATTCTCATAAGCTTGGGTTCTCCATTCATCAAGTGAGCTAATGTCAAATAACCTCTTCTCACCGGCAAGTTTGAAATCATAATTGAGCTCTTTAATGGCCCAATATGCCTTATGTTCTAGTTCGAGAGGTAAGTGACATGCTTTTCCATAAACCATTTTATATGGAGACATACCCATAGGATTTTTATATGCAGTTCTATAGGCCCATAATGCATCATCAAGTTTCTTGGACCAATTCTTTCTAGATCTATTAACAGTCTTTTGCAAAATTAATTTGAGTTCTCTATTACTCAATTCTACTTAACCACTAGACTATGGGTGATAAGGAGATGCAATTCTATGATTAACACCATACTTAGCAAGCATTTTACGGAAAGCACCATGAATAAAATGTGAACCACCATCAGTCATCAAATATCTGGGGACTCCAAACCTCGGAAAAATAACTTCTTTAAGCATTTTAATAGAAGTGTTATGATCAGCACTACTAGTTGGAATAGCTTCTACCCACATAGTAACGTAATCAACAGCAACTAAAATATGTGTATATCCATTAGAGGCAGGAAACGGTCCCATATAATCAAAGCCCCAAACATCAAATGGTTCAATAACAAGTGAATAATTCATAGGAATTTCTTGACGTCTACTAATATTACCAATTCCTTGACATTGATCGCCAGATAAGACAAACTTACGGGCATCCTTGAAGAGGGTAGGCCAATAAAAACCGGATTGCAATACCTTATGTGCAGTTCTATCTCCAGCGTGGTGTCCTCCATAAGCCTCGGAGTGACACTTGCGTAGGATCTGTTCCTGTTCATGCTCAGGTACACAACGTCTAATAACACCATCTACTCCTTCTTTATAAAGATGTGGGTCATCCCAAAAGTAATGTCTCAAATCATAGAAGAACTTTTTCTTTTGCTGGTATGTGAAACTAGGTGGTATAAATTTGGCAACAATGTAATCAGCACAATCAGCATACCATGGAGCAGTACGAGAAGCGTTTATGACATTTAATTGTTCATCAGGAAAGCTATCATCAATAGGTAGTGGATCATCAAGAACATTTTCCAACCTAGACAAGTTGTCTGCAACGGGGTTCTCAGCTCCCTTTCTATCAATAATATGTAAATCAAATTCTTGTAGCAGGAGAACCCATCTAATAAGTCTAGGTTTAGCATCTTTCTTTTCCATAAGATATTTAATAGCAGCATGATCCATGTGAATAGTTACTTTAGAATCAACAATATAAGGTCTAAACTTATCACAAGCAAATACAACTGCTAAGAATTCTTTTTCAGTAGTAGCATAATTTCTTTGAGATTGTCTAGAGTTTTACTAGCATATTGGATAACATTTAATTTCTTATCAAGTCTTTGCCCTAGAACAGCACCTACAACATAATCACTAGCATCACACATAATTTCAAAAGGTAAATTCCAATCAGGTGGCTGAACAACAGGTGCAGAGATCAATGCTTTCTTAAGTATTTCAAATGCTTCTACACAATCATCATCAAAGACAAATGGTATATCTTTTTGTAATAAATTAGTCAGAGGCCGAGAAATTTTTGAGAAGTCCTTAATGAACCTCCTATAAAAACCGGCATGACCAAGGAAACTTCTTATACCTTTGATGTCCTTGGGACATGGCATCTTTTCAATAGCATCAACTTTAGCTTTATCAACTTCAATACCTCTTTCAGAGATTTTATGCCCCAAGACAATGCCTTCATTAACCATAAAGTGGCACTTCTCCCAATTCAAGACAAGGATAGTTTCTTCACATCTCTGCAAAAATCGATCAAGGTTGCTTAAGCAATCATCAAAAGAGGATCCATAGACGGAGAAATCATCCATGAAAACCTCATAAATCTTTTCACAAAAATCAGAGAATACAGCCATCATGCATCTTTGAAAGGTAGCAGGTGCATTACATAAACCAAAAGGCATACGTCTATAAGCAAAAGTACCGAAAGGGCAAGTAAAAGTGGTCTTTGCTTGATCATCAGCTGACACAGGTATTTGAGAGAAACCAGAGTAACCATCTAGAAAGCAAAAATGTGTATGTTTGGATAATCTTTCTAGCATTTGATCAATGAAAGGCAAAGGGTAATGATCCTTTTTAGTAGCTTTATTTAATTTGTGGAAATAAATTACCATCCTATAACCTGTAATAATTCTTTGCGGAATCAATTCATCTTTATCGTTAGGAACGACAGTAATACCTCCTTTCTTAGGGACACAATGGACAGGACTTACCCACTGACTATCAGCAACGGGATAAATTATACCAGCCTCAAGGAGCTTTAATATTTCCTTTCTTACCACTTCTTTCATTTTAGGATTCAGCCGTCGTTGATGATCAATAACTGGTTTGACATCTTTCTCCAAATTTATTTTGTGTTGACATAGAGTGGGACTAATGCCCTTAAGATCATCAAGAGTATATCCAATAGCAGCACGGTGCTTCTTCAGAGTTTTCAATAATTTTTCTTCCTCCTTCTCTGAAAGGTTAGTACTAATAATAACAGGATATATCTTCTTTTCATCAAGATAAGCATATTTAAGAGTATCAGATAATGGTTTAAGCTCAAACACGGGATCACCCTTGGGTGGAGGAGGATCCCCTAGAATTTCAACAGGCAAATTGTGTTTCAGAATAGGTCCCTGTTTAAAGAATACTTCATCTATTTCCCTTCTTACATTCATAAACATATCATTTTCATGGTCTAGCAAATATTGTTCTAAAGGATCACTAGGAGGTACGGCAATAGAAGCAAGACCAATAATTTCATCTTTACTAGGCAATTCCTCTTCATGGTGTTGTCTACGAAATTTAGAGAAATTAAACTCATGAGACATATCACCCAAACCAATAGTAACGGCATCCTTTTTGCAATCTATCCTAGCATTAATAGTGTTCAAGAAGGGTCTACCAAATATAATGGGACAAAAGCTATCTTGTGGGGAACCGAGAACAAGAAAATCAGCAGGATACTTAGTTTTCCCACACAAGACTTCAACATCTCTAACAATTCCAATTGGTGATATAGTATCTCTATTAGCAAGTTTAATTGTGACATCAATATCTTCTAACTCAGCAGGTGCAATATTGTAACATCCCAAATTTTCAATTTGGAATGTTATACATTAGATCATCATTGCATAGCATATTTTATTGCATTTTGGCAAATCCTCGAAATCCTAAGCAACTCAAGGACCCTAGGAGAGAGTTGGGGATTTTCCCGGTTTTCATATTTGATTTTTTTTATCAAATAATGAAACGAGGATTTTGGTTTTAATTATTTTTCTCTCCGGAAAATATTTCATATTAAAATAAATGAGAGGAGAAAATATGACTTCTCCGAAATAATTGAAATATTGGAGGAAAAATATTAAAATCAAATATTTGATTTTATTCAGATTTTATTTGCATTAGAAAAATTTCACGTTTTCAAAACTGCATTTTTGGGCCAAGAAAATGTTCATCTCGTTCTAATTATTTTATTTAGACGGTGAAAATTTATTTTGGCATTTTTAGATTTTTATTTATTTTTCTAGGATTTTTTTAGGTTCGGCAGAATTATTTAAAAAAAAATCCCGCGAGCGCCGACTGGGCCGAAGCCCAGCCGAGCGGCCCAGCCCAGCTCCCCGTCGTCTCCGAGCTGGAGACGTCCGCGCCGCCGCCCGAGTCCCGATCGACACCGCCTCCCGCCGCCTTGCCCCCTCCCCCACGCCAGCCCCCACCTATATATACCCCGCACCTCGCCGCCTCCCTCACCCCGTCCCAACCCGACCGAAGCCCGCCGGAGCCGCCCGACGCCGGAGCCCGAAGCCGCCGACGTCGGAGACGCCAAACGCCGCCGCCCGTCACCTCCCGTCGCCACCCGCCGCCTCCCCGCACCCCGCCGCACCCCCCGAAGCCCCGCCGGAGCCCGTCCCGCCCGCCGGAGTAATCTCGCCGGAGGTAACCGAAGCCGCCGCCGCCGAGTCCAGTTTTTTTAAAACCGTTTCGGTTTATTTTTTAGAAACCCTAGGTTTATTTTTTTAAGATCGATTTATTTTTTTCTTTGGTTTAGTTAGTTAGTGAACGTTCGCCGGTCCGTTCGTTTTAACGAACGTGTTCACCGTTTAGTTGCTGTTAACGAACGTCCATTCGATTAACTGTTCGTCAGTTTTCTTTTTCGTCGGATTATTCGCGATTATTCCAGATCGCGATTTCCGATCTGTTTTTCGTTTTAGTTCAACTTTTCGCTCGTTTATCGGAATCAGGCGATTCAAGCGCCTAGAGTTTCGTCTCGAAATTCTCTTTCCGTTTATCCAACTCAAACAAGTTTGTGCTACTGTAAAATTTGACGTAGATCCAGATTAGTAAACAAAGCCAGTTTCTTTTGCCGTTTGACTTTCGTTGCTTCGTTCAATTTGATTCTTTTTGCAAACCAGAGTTCTTAAGCTGAACTTTCTGGTTAGATCTTTTACTTGAGTTTTACCTGTGCATTAGATGAGTGCTTATTGTATGCTTGTTTGTTTGCGATAGAGTACCCGGAGTGCGCCGCTTGCTACTTCGAATCTCTAAGTTTCACGGATCATCAGCAAGGCAAGTAACACTTTGATCATACCTCTTTACTACCCAGTTTTATTGCATTAGACCAATTCTCAAACATTGCATGATTAGGATCTAATTAAATTGTGGGTATTGGGAAATAGATGAGGTAGTACCTATTGCCCTGTTTATTATCAAACCTTGGGAGTTACTTCTACGTTTGCTCATGTTGCTATGCTATGCTAGTAGACGTGGATTGGGTTTGAATGTATCCATGACAGATGTGAGATTGTTAAATTAATGGTTTACTTAAGGTGGCAACTAAAACACACATCTGGGTGGATTGAGGCACCTGGGTATCCCAGTGATTGCCTGTTTTTCTTTGGACCGCCACCCAGGTTCAAAGGGATCATGAGATTATTCATGCTAGAAACTTCCGTGTGCAGCCGCAAGCTATTATGGGCTCTAGCATAGTTGAGTAGGTTGTGTGAGCTCTTGAAGAGGTAGACTAGCAGATGTAGGGGATGTAGGTGGTACTGTCTACCCGGAGTAGAGAGTTAACGCTTCTGAAAGACTGTGTCTCGGTCATCCGTTTCTCAAACACCATGAAGTGCGAGAATCCCAACGGAGGAGATCGAGTCTTGTGGGGAAAAGTGCACAAACCTCTGCAGAGTGTATAAACTAATCATGGTTAGCCGTGTCCCCGGTTATGGACATCTTGAGTATCTAGTACTTGGATTATCATGTGAATCTCATCATGTTACTTTAATTAATTTTGTTGGGTTAATGATGATACTTAATTGGGATTGAGATGCTGTCAACCATCTCAATGTTTAACAACCACCATGATAGTTAAATAAAATTTATTCCTTTGCAGTAGGGAAAAATTGGCTTTTTGCAAAACTGTAACCATAGAGCTTAACACCAGCCATATATGCATGTAGTATAGCATTATTCTGTCCATTACTCTCTATGTGTTATTTTGCCAGCATATTCCATGTGCCGACCCGTTTTCGGGCTGCAACGTTTCATGTTGCAGACTTTTCAGACGACGAGTAAGGTGCCTTAGGTCGTGGTCTTATACTCAGTGATGCCGTTGGAGTTGATGGACTCACTTATCTTCCAAGTCTTCCGCTGTTATCGTTTTAGATGGCCTTAAGCCATATTTGTCATACTTATTTCTCTCTTGAGATACTCGTTGTAATAAGTGTGTGATTGCTACTCTGTTATAAATCCTCCAAGTACTGTGCGTGTCAGCATTACTGATCCAGGGATGACACCGGTGCACGGTAGATCAGACTGTTTGAGGTCTGGTCGCTACAAAGGTGGTATCAGAGCACACACTGACTGTAGGACACGACCACTAAGCTTAAACCCTAGAACACTACTCTCTTCTCATTTCTGACTCCTCTCCAATTTCTACTCTTTTAGGAATGGCGGATGCAAGGAACAAGTTCATGCAACCGGATGAAGATACACCTTTTGGACGACACTTGAAGGAAGTCACTAAGTACCTGAACATCGGAATACCAAGCTTCACCGGGACCTACAACGCCACACTACCAGAAGAGGAGCGCTGGAAGATTCAAGTTCAAGTTCCAGGAAGGACGTTTACGCCAGTCACTGAGCCTATAGAGTTTTCCTTTGATGCACCAACCTGGAGTTTAGGGAAGAGCATGGCAGCCCACATCACTATGGGACGCATTGGAGAAGTCTACCACAGGGAGCTTAAGGATACTATTTATCAGATTTGTGGACGCCGAGATGAGCAATGGGAGATGATCAGCACCAAGAAGGATGGATCAATTGCAGCTTTCATCTAGGAGCAAAACCAACACATTCGTCGCTAGGAGAACCAGATGTGCGTAGACATGATAGATCTGAAGAAGGCATTGACCAAGATCACGGAGTTGGAGGAAGAACTCAAGGCTACACGCGAGGATTATATGGAGGAAATCGTCGCACTGTTCGAGAAGAATGACAACCTGATAAAGAAGATCAGAGTATTCATGGGAGACCCAGCACCAGGAGGAGAAGATGATGATTGCACTTGCCCGGATAACTACATCATCATCGACGACACCGACTCAGACCCCAGTGAAGATGATTTTGTTGATGAAGCTAGAGCAGATATCATGGAGTCTTCGACCGATCAAAATTTCTAGTAGACCACCATAATCAGTAGTAGTATTCCCCCATGTATATAGTATAGTCCGAGCACTTTGTAACGATAGTTAGATCGATTGTATGCCTTGTTTGAATTGATTGAGTGATATTGATTGTGTTTGTCTCATGAGCATATGGGTAGTGTTTTCTCTCTAGACCTCATTCTATTCTAAATTCTCATCTTTTCTAAACCTATCAGATGCCTCTGAGATGCGACACCGGATTTGTTTTTCCAACGGAGATCACTCAATTGATTCAACAGCAGAATGCCCTGATGCAAGTGTTAGTACAGAACCAAGGCAACAACAACAACAACAAGAACCCACCACCACCACCTGTTGATCACTTAGCCCGTTTCTTGAGGCTAAATCCGCCGGTGTTTTCCAGCAACACCGAGCCGATTGTTGCAGATGATTGGCTCCGCAAAGTTGGAAGGGAGTTGACCACTGCAGGATGCACAGATGTGGAGAGAGTGCGTTTTGCCGCACATCAGCTTGATGGACCCGCAACATCATGGTGGGAGAATTACACAGCCACACACCCTATTGACACTGTCACATGGGACCAGTTTCAGCAAGCTTTCCGTACTGCCCATGTCTCAGCAGGAGCTATGGCTATGAAGAAGCGTGAGTTTCGCAACCTAGGCCAAGGAGGACGCACCGTAGGCCAGTATGTGGAGGACTTTAGTAAGTTAGCACGTTATGCTCCAGATGACGTTGCTACAGATGCAGCCAAGCAGGAGAAGTTTCTGGAAGGACTGAATGATGAGCCGAGCATGCAGTTGATGGTAGCAACCTTCAACAACTACCAGGAGTTGGTAGATAGAGCTCTCATGATTGAAGGGAAGCAGCAGCAGATTGAAAACCGTAAAAGGAAGTATGGACAAGGGAAGTACAATTCTGGAGCTCAGCAGAAGCCACATTTTACCTCGAAATCGGGAGGACCATTTCAGCATACCCATGGAGGAGGTTCGCACAACCATAATGGCCCCAAGAATGGTAATGGGAATGGAGGAAGCAACGGCCAGAACCGTACCAACCCTTCAACCCCAGCTAAGAGAGACCTGAGCCAAGTCACTTGCTTTAAGTGTCAGAAGACTGGACATTATGCCAATAACTGTCCTGAAGCCCAGAATGGAAATGGCAATGGAAGCTCTGGGAAGAAGCCGAACCCTTTCAACAAAGGACATGTGAACCACGTTAGCGTGGAGGAGGTTGAAGCTCAGCCAGATGCAGTAATAGGTAAGTTTTTGGTTAAGTCATTTACTGCACTCGTTCTTTTTGATACTGGTGCATCGCATTCATACATATCAAGGGGATTTGTGGATAAGTATAAACTGCCAACCCAAGCCCTTAGGTCACCCATGTTAGTAACCTCGCCAGGAGCAGAGTATATGGCTAGTTTATGGTGTGATCGGTTACCATTAAGGATTGGTAACTACGTGTTTCCCTCGGACCTAATAGTACTGGAATCGCAAGGATTGGATGTGATATTAGGCATGGATTAGTTATCGAAGTATGGAGGGAACATTGAGTGCGCCAGTAAGTCGATTTTGCTTACCACCCCAGAAGGAAGAAGTATTAAGTATGTATCCCGGCATATGCCGAAGAGGACTCAGGTGAATTCCTTATCAGGAGTTGTACAGGAGGAAGTACCAGTGGTGAAGGATTACCCGGATGTATTTCCAGAAGAGTTGCCAGGCATGCCACCGGATAGAGACATTGAGTTTTTGATTGAGCTTTTGCCAAGCACAGGGCCAATATCTAAGAGACCGTACAGAATGCCCGCAAAAGATTTGGAGGACATTAAGAAGCAGATTAAGGAGTTACTGGATAAAGGCTATATTCGCCCAAGTTCTTCACCTTGGGGATCACCCGTACTTCTAGTGGAGAAGAAAGATGGATTGTTGAGGATGGTTGTTGATTATCGTGGATTCAATGAAGTGACCATCAAAAATAAGTACCCACTGCCGATGATCAATGATCTGTTTGACCGATTACAAGGAGCTAAGGTATTTTCCAAGATCGATCTACGATCAGGATACCATCAGTTGAAGATTCAAGAGCAGGATATACCTAAGACGGCTTTTACCACCAGGTATGGGTTGTACGAGTATACCGTTATGTCATTTGGTCTGACTAACGCACCTGCCTATTTCATGAACCTGATGAACAAAGTGTTTATGGAGTTTTTGGATAAGTTCGTCGTAGTGTTCATTGATGACATTTTGGTTTACTCCAAGAATGAAAAGGAGCATAAGGAACATTTGCGTTTGGTACTTGAGAAGCTCAGAGAACATCAGTTATACGCCAAGTTCAGCAAATGTGAGTTTTGGTTGAAGGAAGTTGGATTCCTCGGACATGTTATATCCGGAGAAGGAATAGCAGTAGACCCCGCCAAAGTCGACACTGTGACAAACTGGGAATCACCCACATCAGTTGGAGAGATCCGGAGTTTTCTTGGACTTGCAGGATACTACCGGAGGTTCATTGAGAATTTCTCGAGGATTGGTAAGCCCATGACAAAGCTGTTAAAGAAGGACACCAAGTTCAATTGGACTGAGGAATGTGAAGCTAGTTTCCAAGAGTTGAAGAAACGTTTGGTTACATCACCAGTGTTGATTCTGCCAGATCAATGCAAGGATTATGAAGTATATTGCGACGCTTCACGTCGAGGACTTGGAGCAGTGCTAATGCAGGAGGGAAGAGTTGTTTCATATGCTTCACGACAACTTAAACCCCATGAGAAGAATTATGCCACGCATGATCTGGAGTTAGCAGCCGTAGTACATGTGTTGAAGACATGGAGACATTTTCTCATCGGAAATCACTGTGAGGTGTACACGGATCACAAGAGTTTGAAGTACATTTTCACATAGAAGGAGTTGAATCTCAGGCAAAGGAGATGGTTGGAGCTCATTAAGGATTATGATATGGGATTGCATTATCACCCAGGGAAGGCTAACGTAGTAGCTGATGCGTTGAGCCGCAAAAGTCATGTCAACACTCATGATCAGAGAATTACCCAAGAAGTTAGCCGAGGATCTTCGCGAACTACGTTTGGAAATAGTTCCGAGAGGCTATGTAGCAATGTTGGAGATTCAGTCTACCTTGATGGAAAAGATCAGGGAAGCTCAGAAGACAGACAAGGAGATTGCAGAAATAAAGAAAAGGATGAGTAAAGGAAAAGCCAAGGGATTTTGTGAGGATGAGCACGATACCTTATGGTTTGAGGACCGCGTTTATGTGCCCAATGATCCGGAGATCAGGAAGTTGATCTTGCAAGAGGCCCATGATTCGCCTTATTCGATTCACCCAGGAAATACCAAGATGTATTTGGATTTGAAGGATACTTTCTGGTGGACCGGAATGACGAAGGATATTGCGGAGTATGTAGCAGTTTGTGATGTATGTCAGAGAGTGAAGGCAGAGCATCAGAAGCCAGCAGGATTGCTACGGCCATTGCCGATACCCGAATGGAAGTGGGATAAACTACGCATTGATTTTATCATGGGATTGCCCAGGACTCGTTCAGGCTATGACTCGATATGGGTTGTAGTCGATCGTTTGACGAAGGTAGCTCATTTCATCCCAGTAAAGACCACTTACACCAGTGCTAAGTTGGCAAAGATATACATGACTAGGATCGTATGTCTGCATGGAGTTCCGAGGACCATTGTATCAGATAGAGGAACCCAGTTTACTTCGAAGTTTTGGAATCAGTTACATGAAACTTTGGGTACCAGGGTAGAGTTCAGTACAGCCTTTCACCCACAGACAGACGGACAGACTGAGAGAGTCAATCAGATTTTGGAAGTTATGCTGAGAGCTTGTGCGCTAGATTATGGATCTAGTTGGGACGACAATTTGCCGTATGCAGAATTCTCTTACAACAACAGTTATCAAACCAGTTTGAAGATGGCCCCTTTCGAAGCTTTATACGGAAGGAGGTGTAGAACACCATTTTTATGGGACGAATTTGGAGACCGCCAGTTGTTTGGACCAGATTTGATTAGAGTCCGAACAGAAAGTGAAGTTGATTCGCGATAGGCTCAAGGTAGCCCTGTCCTGGCAGAAGATTTATGCGGATTCTAAATGCAAGGAGGCAGTTTACGAAGTCGAAGACAGAGTTTACCTACGAGTATCACCACTTCGAGGAGTGAAGCGCTTTGGAGTTAAGGGAAAGTTAGCGCCACGTTTTGTAGGACCATACAAAGTTTTGGAGCATATGGGAGAAGTTGCCTACAAGCTGGAATTGCCTGAAGGATTGTCAGGAGTTCATGATGTATTTCACGTTTCCCAGTTGAAGAAGTGCCACGCAGATATGGCTGATATACCACTGAGAGATACGGTGCCATTGGAAGCGATTCAGTTGGATAGTGACTTGACCTATGAGGAGAAACCAGTTAAGATTCTGGAGTATGCCAGCCGAGTCACCCGCAGCAAGGTTATCAAGTTTTGCAAAGTTCAGTGGAGTCACCATTCCGAGGACGAAGCCACCTGGGAACGAGAGGAAGATCTACGGAAGGACCACTCTCACCTATTTTCTAGCCAACCCGAATCTCGAGGGCGAGATTCCTCTTAAGGGGGTAGGTTTGTAACATCCCAAATTTTCAATTTGGAATGTTATACATTAGATCATCATTGCATAGCATATTTTATTGCATTTTGGCAAATCCTCGAAATCCTAAGCAACTCAAGGACCCTAGGAGAGAGTTGGGGATTTTCCCGGTTTTCATATTTGATTTTTTTATCAAATAATGAAACGAGGATTTTGGTTTTAATTATTTTTCTCTCTGGAAAATATTTCATATTAAAATAAATGAGAGGAGAAAATATGACTTCTCCGAAATAATTGAAATATTGGAGGAAAAATATTAAAATCAAATATTTGATTTTATTCGGATTTTATTTGCAATAGAAAAATTTCACGTTTTCAAAACTGCATTTTTGGGCCAAGAAAATGTTCATCTCGTTCTAATTATTTTAATTAGACGGTGAAAATTTATTTTGGCATTTTAGATTTTTATTTATTTTTCTAGGACTTTTTTTAGGTTCGGCGGAATTATTTAAAAAAAAATCCCCGCGAGCGCCGACTGGGCCAAAGCCCAGTCGAGCGGCCCAGCCCAGCTCCCCGTCGTCTCCGAGCTGGAGACGTCCGCGCCGCCGCCCGAGTCCCGATCGACGCCGCCTCCCGCCGCCTTGCCCCCTCCCCCACGCCAGCCCCCCACCTATATATACCCCGCACCCCGCCGCCTCCCTCACCCCGTCCCACCCCGACTGAAGCCCGCCGGAGCCGCCCGACGCCGGAGCCCGAAGCCGCCGACGCCGGAGACGCCGAACGCCGCCGCCCGTCGCCCGTCGTCGCCACCCGCCGCCTCCCCGCACCCCCCGAAGCCCCGCCGGAGGCCGTCCCGCCCACCGGAGGTAACCGAAGCCGCCGCCGCCGAGTCCGGGTTTTTTTTAAAACGTTTTCGGTTTATTTTTTTAGAAACCCTAGGTTTATTTTTTTTAAGATGGGTTTATTTTTTTCTTTGGTTTAGTTAGTTAGTGAACGTTCGCCGGTCCGTTGGTTTTAACGAACGTGTTCACCGTTTAGTTGTTGTTAACGAACGTCCGTTCGATTAACTGTTTGTCAGTTTTCTTTTTCGTCGGATTATTCGCGATTATTCCAGATCGCGATTTCCAATTTGTTTTTCGTTTTAGTTTAACTTTTCACTCGTTTATCGGAATCAGGCGATTCAAGCGCCTAGAGTTTCGTCTTGAAATTCTCTTTCCATTTAACCAACTCAAACAAGTTTGTGCTACTGTAAAATTTGACTTAGATCCAGATTAGTAAACGAAGCCCGTTTCTTTTGCCGTTTGACTTTCGTTGCTTCGTTCGATTTGATTCTTTTTGCAAACCAGAGTTCTTAAGTTGAACTTTCTGGTTAGATATTTTACTTGAGTTTTACCTGTGCATTAGATGAGTGCTTATTGTATGCTTGCTTGTTTGCGATAGAGTACCCGGAGTGCGCCGCTTGCTACTTCGAATCTCTAAGTTTCACGGATCATCAGCAAGGCATGTAACACTTTGATCATACCTCTTTACTACCCAGTTTTATTGCATTAGACCAATCCTCAAACATTGCATGATTAGGATCTAATTAAATTGTGGGTATTGGGAAGTAGATGAGGTAGTACCTATTGCCCTGTTTATTATCAAACCTTGGGAGTTACTTCTACATTTGCTCATGTTGCTATGCTATGCTAGTAGACGTGGATTGGGTTTGAATGTATCCATGGCAGATGTGAGATTGTTAAATTAATGGTTTACTTAAGGTGGCAACTAAAACACACATCTGGGTGGATTGAGGCACCTGGGTATCCTAGTGATTGCCTGTTTTTCTTTGGACCGCCACCCAGGTTCAAAGGGATCATGAGATTATTCATGCTAGAAACTTCCGTGTGCAGCCGCAAGCTATTATGGGCTCTAGCATAGTTGAGTAGGTTGTGTGAGCTCTTGAAGAGGTAGACTAGCAGATGTAGGGGATGTAGGTGGTACTGTCTACCCGGAGTAGAGAGTTAACGCTTCTGAAAGACTGTGTCTCGGTCATCCGTTTCTCAAACACCATGAAGTGCGAGAATCCCAACGGAGGAGATCGAGTCTTGTGGGGAAAAGTGCACAAACCTCTGCAGAGTGTATAAACTAGTCATGGTTAGCCGTGTCCCCGGTTATGGACATCTTGAGTATCTAGTACTTGGATTATCATGTGAATCTCATCATGTTACTTTAATTAATTTTGTTGGGTTAATGATGATACTTAATTGGGATTGAGATGCTGTCAACCATCTCAATGTTTAACAACCACCATGATAGTTAAATAAAATTTATTCCTTTGCAGTAGGGAAAAATTGGCTTTTTGCAAAACTGTAACCATAGAGCTTAACACCAGCCATATATGCATGTAGTATAGCATTATTCTGTCCATTACTCTCTATGTGTTATTTTGCCAGCATATTCCATGTGCTGACCCGTTTTCGGGCTGCAACGTTTCATGTTGCAGACTTTTCAGACGACGAGTAAGGTGCCTTAGGTCGTGGTCTTATACTCAGTGATGCCGTTGGAGTTGATGGACTCACTTATCTTCCAAGTCTTCCGCTGTTATCGTTTTAGATGGCCTTAAGCTATATTTGTCATACTTATTTCTCTCTTGAGATACTCGTTGTAATAAGTGTGTGATTGCTACTCTGTTATAAATCCTCCAAGTACTGTGCATGTCAGCATTACTGATCCAGGGATGACACTGGTGCACGGTAGATCAGACTGTTTGAGGTCTGGCCGCGACAAATATCATGCATAATTTCTTTGTATAAGTCATGAGGTATTGCACTAGCACTAGCACCCATATCACATAAGCCATGATAACAATGATCTCCTATTTTAACAGAAATAACAGGTATGTCTACCACAGATCTATGTTTATCTTTAGCACAAGGATTAGCAATTCTAGCAGTCTCATTACAGAAATAGATAACATGCCCATCAATATTATCAGCCAAGAGATCTTTAACCATAGCAATATTAGGTTCAACTTTAACTTGCTCAGGAGGTGTATAAGTTCTAATATTGCTTTTACGAACCACAGTTGAAGCTTTAGCATGATCTTTTATCCTAATAGGGAAAGGTGGTTTCTCAACATAAGCAGTAGGAACAATAGGATCATTATAAGTGATAGTCTTTTCTTCAACTTTAATAGGTGCGGCTACTTTTACTTCTATGGGAGGATGATATTTAAACCACTTCTCCTTAGGGAGATCAACATGAGTAGCAAAAGATTCACAGAAAGAAGCTACTATCTCAGAGTCAAGTCCATATTTAGTGCTAAATTTACGGAAAACATCGGTATCCATAAAAGATTTAACACAATCAAACTTAGGTGTCATACCTGACTCCTTACCTTCTTCGAGATCCCAATCTTCAGAGTTGCGTTTAATTCTTTCCAATAAATCCCATTTGAATTCAATAGTCTTCATCATAAAAGAGCCAACACAAGAAGTATCAAGCATGGTGCGATTGTTATCAGAAAGCCGAGCATAAATTTTTTGAATAATCATTTCTCTTGAGAGCTCATGATTGGGGCATGAATATAACATTGATTTAAGCCTCCCCCAAGCTTGAGCGATGCTTTCTCCTTCGCGAGGCCAAAAATTATATATATAATTGCGATCACGATGAACAAGATGCATAGGATAAAACTTCTGATGAAATTCCAATTTCAATCGTTTGTAGTTCCATGATCCCATATCATCACATAGCCTATACCATGTCAATGCATCTCCCTTAAAAGATAAAGGGAAGACCTTCTTCTTGATAACATCATCGGGCATACCTGCAAGCTTAAATAATCCACATACTTCATCCACATATATTAGGTGCTTATCAGGATGTAATGTTCCATCTCCTTCAAAAGGATTAGCTAGCAGTTTTTCTAACATACCCGAAGGAATTTCAAAGTAGACATTTTCATTTTCAGTAGGTTCAGTAGGTTGAGGAGCAACTCTTTGCTCTACTGGTCGGGGTGAAGATACCCCGAACAAGCCCCTCAGATGATTACTTTCCATAGTGACAAGTGACAGTAAATTTCAGCACACTATATAAATTTTTCCTTACCAAATTCCACCTACCAAAGGCGCTTCACTCCCCGGCAACGGCGCCAAAAAAGAGTCTTCATGACCCACAAGTATAGGGGATCTATCGTAGTCCTTTCGATAAGTAAGAGTGTCGAACCCAACGAGGAGCAGAAAGAAATGATAAGCGGTTTTCAGCAAGGTATTCTCTGCAAGCACTGAAATTATAGGTAACAGATAGTTTTATGATAAGATAATTTGTAACGAGCAACAAGTAACAAAAGTAAATAAAGTGCAGCAAGGTGGCCCAATCCTTTTTGTAGCAAAGGACAAGCCTGGACAAACTCTTATATAGAGAAAAGCGCTCCCGAGGACACATGGGAATTATCGTCAAGCTAGTTTTCATCACGTTCATATGATTCACGTTCGGTACTTTGATAATTTGATATGTGGGTGGACCAGTGCTTGGGTGCTGTCCTTACTTGGACAAGCATCCCACTTATGATTAACTCCTATTGCAAGCATCCGCAACTACAAAAGAAGTATTAAGGTAAACCTAACCATAGCATGAAACATATGGATCCAAATCAGCCCCTTACGAAGTAACGCATAAACTAGGGTTTAAGCTTCTGTCACTCTAGCAACCCATCATCTACTTATTACTTCCCAATGCCTTCCTCTAGGCCCAAATAATGGCGAAGTGTTATGTAGTCGACGTTCACATAACACAACTAGAGGAGAGACAACATACATCTCATCAAAATATCGAACGAATACCAAATTCACATGACTACTAATAGCAAGACTTCTCCCATGTCCTCAGGAACAAACGTAACTACTCACAAAGCATATTCATGTTCATAATCAGAGGGGTATTAATATGCATATAGGATCTGAACATATGATCTTCCACCAAATAAACCAACTAGCATCAACTACAAGGAGTAATCAACACTACTAGCAACCTACAGGTACCAATCTCAGACTTAGAGACAAGAATTGGATACAAGAGATGAACTAGGGTTTGAGAGGAGATGGTGCTGGTGAAGATGTTGATGGAGATTGACCCCCTCCCGATGAGAGGATCGATGGTGATGACGATGGCGATGATTTCCCCCTCCCGAAGGGAAGTGTCCCCGGCAGAACAGCTTTGCCAGAGCCCTAGATTGGTTCCGCCAAGGTTCCGCCTCGTGGCGGCGGAGTCTCGTCCCAAAAGCTTGCTTCTTATTTTTCTTCGGATGAAAGACTTCATATAGCAGAAGATGGGCACCGGAGGGCCAACAGGGGGCCCACGAGGCAGGGGGCGCGCCCAGGGGGGTAGGGCGCACCCCCCACCCTCGTGGCCAGGGTGTGGGCCCCCTCTGGTATTTCTTTCGCTCAGTATTTTTTATTATTTCCAAAAATAACTTTCGTGGAGTTTCAGGACTTTTGGAGTTGTGCAGAATAGGTCTCTAATATTTGCTCCTTTTCCAGCCCAGAATTCCAGCTGCCGGCATTCTCCCTCCTTATGTAAACCTTGTAAAATAAGAGAGAATAGGCATAAGTATTGTGACATAATGTGTAATAACAGCCCATAATGCAATAAATATCGATATAAAAGCATGATGCAAAATGGACGTATCACCGTACTTCCTAGCAACGAAGTCTCTTTTATCATAACATTAATTCTTTGATTGTGGGTTATCAAGATCAACAGCAGGTTCAATCTCTACATCATTGTTATTGCTAGGTTGAGCATCAACATGAACATCATCATTAACATTATCACTAGGTTCATGTTCATTACCAGATTGTGTTTCAGCATCAGAAATAGAAATATCATTGGGATTCTCAGGTGTGTCAACAACAGGTTCACTAGAAGCATGCAAAGTCCTATCATTTTTCTTTTTCTTCTTCTTAGAAGGACTAAGTGTATCAACATTAGTTCTTTGAGAATCTTGCTCAATTCTCTTAGGGTGGCCCTTAGGATATAAAGGTTCCTGAGTCATTCTACCCCCTCTAGTCGCAACTCTAACAGCATTGTCATCTTGTGCTTTAAGCACTTGTTCTACTTGAGTGGTAACCATAGAAGCATGTTTACTAATGAGTTTAAGTTCACCTTTAACGCTAGACATATAATCACTCAAGTGTGCAATCATATAAGCATTTCGTTTCAATTGTCTACCAACATAAGCATTGAAGTTTTCTTGTTTAACAATTAAATTATCAAACTCATCTAAGCATTGGCTAGCAGACTTATTACGAGGAATATCACCTTCATCAAATCTATAGAGAGAATTTACCTTTACTACATGTGTCAGGTTATCAAGACCATGTATTTCTTCAATAGGTGGTAACTTCTTAATATCTTCAGCTTCAATACCCTTTTCTTTCATAGATTGCTTTGCCTCTTGCATATCTTCAGGACTGAGAAATAGAATACCCCTTTTCTTCGGAGTTGGCTTAGGAGTTGATTCAGGAAGTGTCCAATTATTATCATTACTCGACATATTATTCAATAGCAATTCAACTTGATCAACAGTTCTTTCCCTGAAAACACAACCAACACAACTATCCATGTGGTCTTTGGAAGCATCAATTAGTCCATTATAAAAGATATCAAGTATTTCATTTTTCTTGAGAGGATGATCATGCAAAGCATTAAGTAATCGGAGAAGCCTCCCCCACGCTTGTGGGAGACTCTCTTCTTCAATTTGGACAAAATTATATATTTCCCTTAAGGCAACTTGTTTCTTATGAGCGGAGAAATATTTAGCAGAGAAGTAATAAATCATATCCTGGGAACTACGCACACAACCAGGAGCAAGAGAATTAAACCATGTTTTAACATCACCCTTTAATGAGAATGGAAATAACTTAAGGATATAGTAGTAACGAATATTTTCCTCATTGGTGAATAGGGTGGCTATATCATTTAATTTAGTAAGATGTGCCACAACAGTTTCAGATTCATAGCCATAAAAAGGATCAGATTCAACCAAAGTAATTAACTCAGGATCGACAGAGAAATCATAATCCTTATCAGAAATACAGATAGGTGAAGTAGTAAAACCACGGTCATATTTCATTCTAGAATTCAAAGACTTTTCTTTCAGCTTAACTAACAGTTTCTTAAGATCATATCTATCTTTGCAAGCAAAAAAGTCTCTAGCAATTTCTTCATCCATAACATAACCCTCAGGCACATCAGGCAATTCATATCTAGGGGGGGAATCTTCATCATCACTTTCATCAATATTCAGTTTCAATAATTTCATTCTCTCTAACCCTAGCAAGTTGTTCATCAAGAAATTCACCTAGTGGCACAATATTATCAAGCATAGAAGTAGTTTCATCATAAGCAACATGCATAGCAGAAGTGGCATCATCAATAACATGCGACATATCAAAATCAATAGCAGGTGTCAGTGCCGCAAATTTACTCATAACAGAAGGTGAATCAAGTGCAGAGCTAGATGGCAGTTCCTTACCTCCCCTCGTAGTTGAGGGATAAATCTTGGTTTTTTCGTCTTTCAAGTTCCTCATAGTGATCAGCAGATATAAATCCCAAGTGACTCAAAGAATAGAGCTATGCTCCCCAGCAACGGCGCCAGAAAATAGTCTTGACAACCCAGAAGTATAGGGGATCGCAACAGTTTTCGAGGGTAGAGTATTCAACCCAAATTTATTGATTCGACACAAGGGGAGCCAAAGAATATTCTCAAGTATTAGCAGTTGAGTTGTCAATTCAACCACACCTGGAAAACTTAATATCTGCAGCAAAGTATTAAGTAGCAAAGTAATATGGAAGTAACGGTAACGGTGGCAAAAGTAACAATAGTAGTTTTTGTAGTAATTGTAACAGCGGCAACGGAAAAGTAACTAAGTAAAGATCAATATGTGAAAAGCTCGTAGGCATTGGATCAGTGATGGATAATTATGTTGGATGCGATTCCTCATGCAACAGTTATAACATAGAGTGACACAGAACTAGTTCCAGTTCATCAATGTGATGTAGGTATGTATTCCGAATATAGTCATACGTGCTTATGGAAAAGAACTTGCATGACATCTTTTGTCCTACGCTCCCGTGGCAGCGGGGTCCTATTGGAAACTAAGGGATATTAAGGCCTCCCTTTTAATAGAGTACCGGACCAAAGCATTAACAATTAATGAATACATGAACTCCTCAAACTACGGTCATCACCGCGAGTGGTCCCAATTATTGTCACTTCGGGGTTACCGGATCATAACACATAGTAGGTGACTACTGACTTGCAAGATAGGATCAAGAACTCACATATATTCATGAAAACATAATAGGTTCAGATCTGAAATCATGGCACTCAGGCCCTAGTGACAAGCATTAAGCATAGCAAAGTCATAGCAACATCAATCTCAGAACATAATGGATACTAGGGATCAAACCCTAACAAAACTAACTCGATTACATGGTAAATCTCATCCAACCCATCACCGTCCAGCAAGCCTACGATGGAATTACTCACGCATGGCGATGAGCATCATGAAATTGGTGATGGAGGAAGGTTGATGATGACGATGGCGACGGATTCCCCTCTCCGGAGCCCCGAACGGACTCCAGATCAGCCCTCCCGAGAGAGATTAGGGCTTGGCGGCAGCTCCGTATCGTAAAACATGATGAATCCTTCTCTCTGATTTTTTTTCTCGCCGAACGTGAATATATAGAGTTGGAGTTGAGGTCGGTGGAGACTCAGGGTCCCACGAGGCAGGGGGCGCACCCTCCACCCTCGTGGACAGGGTGTGGGGCCCCTGGTGTTGATTCTTTCGCCAGTATTTTTTATTAATTCCAAAGATATTCTCCGTGAAGTTTCAGGTCATTTCGAGAACTTTTATTTCTGCACAAAAATAACACCATGACAATTCTGCTGAAAACAGTGTCAGTCCGGGTTAGTTCCATTCAAATCATGCAAGTTAGAGTCCAAAACAAGGGCAAAAGTGTTTGGAAAAGTAGATACGCTGGAGACGTATCACGGGGGTCGCTTCTCCTTCGTTCCCGTGTGCTAGACATTTTGGTGTAATGCACTTGGGAACGAAAGGAGGAGCGACCATCACCAACGGTCGAATGTATACACCACGTGAGCTGAGAGTTTTCAAGAAAAGACTCGACAGACCGATAGTCAATCCGTGATGAATAATAATGATCTAATTTAGTTTTTGTAGTACATATGTTTAATTGTACAAGTTTAATCTTTGAATTATGAACATAGGAAATGTCGTCGATGTCGTTGTCAGACGACGAAAGTCTCCCGGCGGAGTGCGACTGGTGCGGCGACGACCGGGGTCTGTGCGACAGGCCTCACCTGGTAGAAGGTCGGCGCTTCAGCATTAAGCTCCAGGAGACCTTCGATGTTGAAACGGTACGCAACGACAACAAGTGTCTTTTTCCTTAATTAAGCATGACTTTTGCTTCTTCAACGTGTAATTTTCGTCTTTTACAATTCGACTAGCTTATCCCATGCCATACAAGACCCTACGTCTTGGAGAGGATGGATTTTGAAGATCATGAAAGTATGGAAACAAAGATAATTCACCTAAGGCCCCATCATGGTATGGATTTTGATGTAAATCTATACAATTATGATAGCATAACCCATTTTGGTTGCCCGAATTGGGAAGCACTTTGCAAGACGTATGCTTTTCATGAGGGTATGCTTGTCACCATGGATCTTGGTGATCCTAACATCGCCGAAGACAATATGGAGATTTGGGTCCTTGTTGATACGCTTCCAATTCTACCGCTATGTGAGTTTCTCAAACATAGTTATTAAGTAATTTATATTATTTATTTCAAAATAGTTGACAGCTTATTTCATTGATAGCTTATTTTCATTCTTCAAATAATGTGCGAACGATGGTAGACAGAACCTACTACATCGATGGCTCATAATTAACTTATCAGGAGAAAAATCATCTGATCTCATTTATTAATGATCTTGAGAATTACAATATCTATTATCAAACTCCTCCACATTATGGTCAATATGTGCCACTAGTGCACGTGTTGAACTACGGTAACATTCATGGAGATGTCATGGTATGCTTTTTTACTATTACGACATCCGTGCATCTTTTGCATAAATTCTTCTAAAACTCAACTACATTGCTAACTACGAAGTTATTACTATGTTTTTCAATAGAAAATCCCGAAGGATTGTGTGCCTCATCTGATGTTTCCGAAAGGTCGCCTTGATGTTATGAACTTACGGCCAGGTCATCCTACGCATCACTGTTGTTCATACCGGATTTCTAAAACCGATGAAGACATGACAATCAAAGATTGGAAGAAATGTATGGTCAATCGTAGGGAGCTACTTGGAAGCAACATTGTGCGAAGCGCAAGAACCGGAGACAGGATAATCTCCGTTCTTCATAATGGAGATGTCCTATCTTGTTTTATGCTATTTTACCTAAGAGAGGGTAGTAGGTCCTATGAGAAAGGAGTAGGTCCTAGGTACAATGTGTTATTATGTGCTACAATGTGTTAGAGTTGATGATGATGAGGAGGAGTTGTGATTATGACTAGTGACCAACTTGCTATATGATGTCTCACTAATGAAAATGATGATCATGAGGAGCTGTTATATGACAATGATGTATTATGATGATAAGTTGTTAATGATATGATGATGATGATGATGATTTATTATATCATTGGGTGAAAGAACCGCGGATTAGTTTCAAGTGGATGGATCCATCCACTTGAAACTAGTCCACGGTTCTTTCAACCAGTGATGTAATAACTCATTATGATGTAAAAACAATATCTAAATTGGTACTGTATGAAAACTTGTACTCCCTCCGTTCCTTGATATAAGGTGTATAGATTTTTGAGAAAAAACCCGAAATATAAGGTGTATTGCATTGCACAACTCGTTTGGATATTTTTTAGGGATTTGATTACATTTTTTAATATTAGGCAAGCTCCTCTATTTTCTCATGTCAATTAGTCAGGTGTAATCTCGCCCAAAACTTGTGAAATATTCCCTCCACACGCGTTCTTTAATTTCCATGCCAAAAACTATACACCCTATATTTAGAAACGGAGGGAGTATAATGGTGTATGAATACGACATAAAACGAAAAAGAAATAGAATACGCAATAATAGTAGTAGCGCGGGCGCAGAGGCGCTGCTAGTACTTACCAGTAGCGCATTATAAAAACGCGCTACTACTAAGTACGTATAGCAGTAGCGCGTGTAGACCAACGCTACTGCTAACCTTTAGCTGTAGTGCGTTAACAATAGCGCGGCACCCCGCGCTACTGCTAGGCCAAAAACCAACACTACTGCTAAGCTTTTCCCTAGTAGTGCTACGCCGCCAAGTAGCTCACAAACCCCGCCGGTATGGTTCCTTACATCGTCGATGTTAACTCGGCGCCGCTCTTCTCCGAGTGTTCTTCGTCGTCGCTCGTCCGGGCGAGGACGGCGGGCGGAGAGCAAATGGGTGCTCGCACGCTGTTTGCTGCAATGCCGAGAGCGGGGGAGCCGGTGTCCAACGCGTACAGGGAGATGCTCGATATCATCCACGACGGAGGCGAGGGAGGAGGAGGGGGCTATGAGGACGGGCAGGTGGAAGACTTGGATCCCACCCAGTTCGACAACTACCACCAGCAGCAGTCCTACACCTAGACGGCCACACAACAATCCTACACCCAGACCGGTGATGGCACACAGCAACAACAGCATTGGGCCGTCGGAGAGAAGTATCCGGAGGAGGCAGGAGGGGGAGGAGGACGGTGACGACGATGATCCAGATGATACAACCGGCGATCCGAGGAAGAAGGGTAGAGGAGAAAGCTTCAACATGTGGGAGGACGAGCTGCTGTGCGACGCATGGTTGGCCACTAGCCTCGATCCTGTCCATGGCACGGAGCAAAAGGGCACAACCTTTTGAAGTAACATTCACATATGGTTCCATGAGCACAAGCATTTCGCGCCCTACTCCGACACGTTGATCCGCAACCGTGAGTGGAAGTCCCTCAACCATCGATGGTACACCATCCAAGAGGCCGTCTCCAAGTATTGCGGGAAGTTGAAGCATCTCATCGCACAGTGGCCTAGCGGTGCACAAATGACCGAGTAAGTAAGTTGATCACTAGCCGGATATGCTTTAGTTTTGTTGATAACTAGCCGGATATGCTTTAGTTCGGTTGATCACTAGCCGGACATGCTTTAGTTTTCTTGCTCACTAGCCGGATATGCTTTAAAGTTGATCAGCAGCCGGATATGTTTTAGTTTTGTTGATAACTAGCCGGATATGCTTTAGTTTTGTTGATCACTAGCCGGACATGCTTTAGTTTTCTTGTTCACTAGCCGGACATGCTTTAGTTTTCTTGTTCACTAGCCGGATATGCTTTAGTTTTGTTGATCACTAGTCGTACATGCTTTAGTTTTGTTGCTCAGTAGCCGGATATGCTTTAGTTTTGTTGATCACTAGCTGGACATGTATTGTTTTGTTGCTCAATAGACGTATATGCATTGTTTCACTTTTGTAGCCTACTCGTGCTTGTGTGGTGTACAAGAAGTTGGAGAAGAAGTCCTTCACTGTCATGCATTGTTGGTTGAAGTTGAATGGGCAGCCGAAGTGGAACCTTTTCATTGCCAAGACCGTCGCCCAAGCCAACGAGGAAGAAACCGGTGACCCTACCGACCCAGCCCAAGAACTGCCAAAGAAGGTTAGAAGAAATCTGCGGGGCAAGAAGTGTGAGGAGGAGAGGGCGAAGCGAGAAGGTGTGACGGCCAAGCTGACGGAAAGGTTTGAGGAGATCTTGGCGAAGAAGGAAGAGGCATGCGCGAGGCGCTCTAACATCAAGGAGGAGCGGAAGGCGGAGAGGTTCAAGCATTTGATGAAGGCGACGGGGAAGAAGATGAAGCTCGAAGAGAGGAGGACCATGATCGAAGAGAGGAAAGTGACGCTCGAGGAGAAGAAGGCCGCGCTCGAGGAAAAGAGAGTGAAGATCGCTGCCAATGTGGAGGACACCAAGATGTTGACCTTGAATATTAACTCTTTGGATGCCGACGCTAGAATAATCGTGCAATCCGTCGGCTACCCGATGCTGGAGCAGCAGAAAGATGAGTTGGCGGCGGCGGAAGATGAGGACGTGGTGAAGGCGGAGGTGGACGCGGACGCGGAGGCTGCCTACCCGGCGGCGACGGCACCTCCTTGATCGGGAAGCATCTTGCTGGGATGGCCGGTCCAGCAAGGCAAAAATGCACGGACTGCCAGACTGATGTTCTTTTGAAATCAGGCATACAAAAACTAAGCATATTTGCCTCCTTTTGGTTGTGATCAGTGATGCGATTCGGCACGGGTGTGATTCAGCGCATTGTATAGATCAGTGTAGATTTGAATTTAAATTTGCTGGCGGACAGAATGCGGCTAGCGTTCAATCATTGGAGGCTCGTGTATAATCAAGGTTCTACTTGCACGTTATGGAGAAATGTCCAAGGAGATAAATGTCACGGTTAAAACCACCTGCTGGAAAATAGATGATCCCAAAATGACAATGACACAAAAATTGTGACAGAACTTAGCGGAGTACATTATTGTTTGAAACAATAAAATCAAATTTCATTTAACTAAAGAGCGGCAGATTATTGGCGTGACAGTGCAAGTACAGGTACTTGTTCAAACAAGAATTCTTTTGTGGAACAAACTCCTATGGTGCTTAAACTGATTCCAACTTGACAACCTGACAATTTTCTACTCAAAGCAATGAGTCATATTAAGGTGTCGAAAGTATTTGTTGATCACTACTCAAAGCAAAAAATCTGTGGGATTTCCTTTTCTGATGGTGAGTTCTACTTGCACTGAGTTCTTCTCCATCCGTGCGTGGGAACAGTTCTGAAAGAAGGAATACACCATCAGCACAAAAATTTAAGATCAAAATAAGTCCCTGGTGTTTCACGAACTAACTAATCATACCGTCAAACTTCCAAGTCACTGGGTACAGAAGTTTATGCTCTAAAATGGACGTGGCATATAGTGTTCTTCGGATTCAGATCAAGAAGCATGGTCAAGTGACATCCTACAGCATGCGTGTGTGCTGCTTGATCCATCAAATGGGGAAACAGTTGCATGTATGCTGACAAGTGCACTAACCTGCTACCAATTGTTGAGATTATCACTGAGGTAATCCGGCTCAATGGATCGGTAGGACGAACAGATGGATCGAGCGACATAGTATGTGCTAGCTATCTCATCACATACGACAATTCAAATTACTATTACGCCTCTGAAATTGTAGCAAACAAAGCATTAGTACAATGAATTGCTAAGTAGAAAAAGTTAGCGACAATAGAAGCATGTCTGCTATCCTGTTTCTTCGTATGCAAACATGGTAGAACTACTCCTGTTTCAATGAAGCTTACAACTAAACACGACCTACACTAACGTCAAATAACAGCACATAGAGAAACATTTCTTGGATAATCATGAGCAAAGTTAAATGATGTGCAGAAGTTTACATAAAAAAATCTGCTACAAGATTGGCAAAATCCAAACTTGTGCAAGCTAGATACAAAGAGTGATTTGGCTGAATGCTTAGCTAGCTATGCTACTGAACAAAGTTCTCTATGTAACCGAAGTTTCGATAACATACAGCATGAAGCCATCTCCACTTACCAAAGGGACAACCACTTGCAGCTACTTCAAGAGCTCCACATTTCCAGTTCTAGTTATTTAAATGGTGCCTTCTAATCCACCTCAATTCCTTAAGAGCTAAGTTTACATCTAAGCAGTGTTGTTCATCCAAGAGCAAGAGCATGGGAAGGGGGCAACCACCTTCTACTATTTTCGGATTGTGCGGGGTAAGAAGTTCAGATCTGAATTAGGAGGAGACACTCCAGGTAGTCCTCATTGTGTATATGTGTGTACTGAAGTGGAGAGGCGTAAGCACACCGCAACGATGTGAGGCTGGCAGAGGTGTCTCGTTCCACTCAGAGTGAGATTTGATCAGCAATGAAACATTGAGCACCAGAGGACAAACAAACGAGCAGAGCAGGTAAAGGTCACAGGCTCACAGCTTGGATTCTTGAACCCTTTACTCTGGCAGGGCAGTAGCGACAGAGAAGAGAGAACCGAGGACGCCAGAAATGGAGAAGGAATGCACAGCGCATGTGTACAAGAGCAGGACAGACTCGTTAACAGGGGGGACTTATTGAAAGCAAAAAGTTCAACTTTGCTGAGTTAGCAGCATATGCAATGCGTCAACTAGTCAACCAAATCCATCGAAAAATTGATAGTTTGCAGGAAGCAATTCAATGCTTTCCCGATATTTCCCTTTCCTTGAAAAGAGAGACAGCAACAAAGTAGTTGAAGCTTCAAGTGAGATGACCTTCCCATCAACTTTAGATAAATAATTTCCGGCCTTGGCAATCTCACCTTTTTCCAACAACATTCTGATGATAATATTTATAAGACAGGAGTTGGGAATTATACCACTCTTCTCCATTGATGAAAACATACTGTCAACTTCTTCCACTGATCCTTCTTTTAGAATATTTTTTATCATTATGCCGTAAGTAGAAGCATTAGGCACCAACCCACTGGCTGATATTGCAGCAAACAAATCGTTAGCTTCTTCTCTTCTCCGAACCTTGAACATTGCATTAATCATGGTATTGAGTGTTATAATGTTGAACTTTACATTCATTGCTCCTAATTTCTGGAACAGTGCGATCGCTTCATCTGCACAATTATTTCTACAAAGACCTCCAAGTATTATATTGTATATGGAAATGCTCACTGTTATACCCCTTTCGATCATCTCATGGAACATTTTCCTTGCATCAACAGTTCTTCCAGCACGAAACAACCCATCCAGTATGATGCCATATGTAACAGTGTTAGGTTTAATTCTCTTATGCGGCATTTCTCTAAATAGAATCAAAGCATCATTGATCCTTCCATTTCTACAATAGCCATCAAGAAGTGAACTATACGTAACAACATCAGGCTCAATGCCAGCTGATACCATGGCATCAAGCACTCCGAGTGCTTTACCCATCTGGCCGACTAAGCCATATCCGTCAATCAGTGAACTGAATGTAATGACATCAGGTCTCCCATCTATGCTTATAACCATTTCAAAGATATCTTGTGCATCCATAACCCTTCCTTCTTTGCATAGAGTGTTTATTATTGAACTGAAGAACGCAATGTCAGGACAAGGAATACCTTTGTTCGTCATTTCAGAAACCAGCCCCTTAGCTTTAACCAAATCACCATGCATACAAAAGCCCTGAATTAAGGAGTGATAAACAGTTGTGTCCGGCTGAACACCCATATCAGTCATCTCATTGAACTTGTCCATAGCATCGGCCAGCCTACGCAATCTGCAAAATGCGGTTATTACAGTGGAATAGGTGACTACATCAGGACTCACTCCTTTTTCCCGCATTTCGGTAAATATGAGCATAGCTTCATCCATCATTCCATGTTTAGCATATGCATCAATTAATATGTTGAAAACATAACAGTTGGCTGCAATACCATTGTCTTCCATTGAATTAAAGAGATTAATCATATCAACAAAGCATCCTTCAGTGGCATATCCATGAAGCAGAATAGAGTATGCGATGATATTAGGTTTGAGGCCTTTGGCAGTCATGGAACAAAAAATGTCTAACGCTTCTTTGCTTCTTCCATGCTTGCAAAGGGAAGTCATTAACGAGCTGCAAGTAACAATATCTGGTATAAGACCCCGGGTTGTCATTTTTCGGAGCATTTTGTAGCCTCTCTTAACTGCCCTGATTTCGAATATCCATGGATCATGCAATTATATGTCACTTCATTGGGTTGAGCACCATTATCAACCATCTGCCGAAGGACAATCTCTGCCTTGTCCATTGCTCTGGCCTTGCACAAGGCATGAATAATCGAGTTAAATGTCACGACATCGGGCACAACCCCTTGATGGATCATTTCATGGAATAGATTGCATGCCTTGCCTGTTTCGCCCTCCTTGAAGAAGCCATGGATGACCGTGTTATATGCCACCACATTGAGAGAGCAGGCATCTCCCCCTTTAGCCACCATCTGGAGCAGGTCGAGTGCCCGCTGACTCATGCTATTTTCACATAAGCTCTTCAAAACTATGGAGTATGAGAAGGCATCAGGCACACAGCCAAGCTCGGGCATCCTATGAAGCAGCACGTTGACAGCCTCATCTGTACGTTTGGCGCAGCAGAGGCACTCGAGGAAGGTGGTGGCCACAATCTTGTTTGTCTTGAGGCCTGTCCTGAGGAAGTGGCCAAATAAGGCAAGCCCTAGGTCCGGGCGACGCGCACCGCAAAAGCAGCCCATGAGGATGCCGTAGGTGTGGACTGTGAAAGGTGCCACCTGCGGGCCGGCTTCTTCTCGGCATACGCGGTTGAAGAGGGCAAGGGCGAGGGCAGGGCCATCTCTGCGGCAGGCTGCGGAGGCGGGCGCACGGGCGAGGGCGGCAAGGAAGCCGTCCAGGGAGCGGCTGGGGACCGGGGTGGCCTGCCGCAGCAATTCGTCGAACAGGTTGTGTGCTTCTTCCGGGGTTAGCGTCCCGGCGCGGACGCGCTCTGTGGCCGCGGCAAAGGCTTCGTGGGGAGACCAGGGGCGTGAGGGCGGCGAGGTGGAGGTGGAGGAGGAGCTGCGGCGGAGGAGGTGGAGCATCGGCACGGTGGGGAAGCGACGGAGGCGGGGCATCGGCGAGGTGGAGGATGAGGAGTGGCGGAGGCGGAGGCCGGACATTGGCTAGGTGGACGAGGAGTGGCGGCGGCGGCGGCGGCGGCAGGGGAAGCCGGAGATTGGCTAGGTGGAGGAGGAGGCGGAGGCCGGACACTGGCTAGGGGGAGGAGGATGAGCGGCGGCGGATGGAGAATTGGAGATGCGGGACATGGGCGTGCTCTAGCTCTGCACTGAGAAAGGAAGAATAGCCTTCCGTTTGTGTATTCGTACGCACTCACACAACTTCTATGCTTCCTTTCACTAAAAGCTACTCCCTCCATTCTAGATACATCCATTTTCGAGACAAGTAATTCCGAACGGAGGAAGTACAAATGAAACAGAAAGTTTAAAATGGAATCTAGAAGAAAAGGTTTCTGCCACGTGTACCGAAGTAGAAGTGTTAATTCCATCATAATTTAGGGCCTTCGTTTCAAGATTAATTCGTTAGAGCATCTACAGTTGCGATGACCAAATCCGATCCCTTAAACGCCCGTGGACGCGCCGGTGCGTCCGCGAACACTGACCGTTCACGTCTCAAATATTTGATTCTACAACCGGACATCTCAAATTAGAAAACCTCAAATTCATATTATTACACGCAACATGAAACCTAATCTAACCGGAGCTCGCTTGGTTCTGCCGTGGTCATGTCCGGCGGCCGGCTGCGCTCCCCAGAGTGTTGGTTCGGTCACCGGTAAGGTAGAGTAGGGCATGGGACACGCGTCGGTTCACGGGACTCAAGGCAGCGTCGTCTCCATGCCATACTCTTCCTCGTCGGAGCCCGTAACCCAAACGGTGTTGGTGGACGTCAGATCTGATGGATCCGTCCTGGGATGAACCGGAGACGTCCACCATGATGCGGTTGCGGCACCCGGACTAGTGCACCATACGGGGCGTCGGAGAATGCGATTTCGCCTCGAGGGCCGCCTCCGCCTCCCGCGCCAGCTACTTGGCACGGCGGGTATGCTGTGCCATGTTCTCGTCGGATGAGGCCCACGGTGCGTCCCGATGTTCGGCGCGCCAATGGAGGGGTTGTGCGTCCGCCACCGCGTTCGGACGCCAGACAGACCGCACCGCCTCCAACGAGGCAGCGATGGCTGCCCTAGCGCCGGATCCATGCACCATTTGGGCGAACACAATGGATTCCCGATGGAAGGAGTCCGAGCGTTGCCGTGCACAGGCCTCCTCTTGGAAGCGGTGGAGCGCAAGCCGGACGGCCATCTCCTCCTCGGGGCTGCGTGGGAGGTGAAGGACTCGGATCCGCTGCCCGCCATGCCGGAGACGGTCGGACGACGCCGGAGACGGGCTTGGGTGGCAAAGGGGAGTGGAGGGAAGTGAAGTCAAGTGACTAGGGTTTGGTCCGGCGAGCGAATGGGGAGGAATATATACGGGGTCGGGTGGGCCAGCTTGGGCCGGGTCCGACGTGGCGGGCGTGCCTGGGTGCGCCCGGGCACCCCCATATCAACCCCATATTTGGGCTGGATATGAGGGGTGCCGGTCAGTTCAGGCGTTTGTGGCCCGTTTGATAGGGCCGTCTGGGTCAAAAAATCATGACCAGACAGTGACCGGGTGGTCCACCCAAACGTATGAGACGGGGTTTGAGACGCCTGGCTGTAAATTATCTTAGTCTTTGAGCCTTCGTGTGTGTCCATACATTATTAGTGCATAGCTACATATACTTGTATCATGAACATGTTCTGCGTTCCCAAACCCTCATTGTCAAGTTGGACAAACATAGACGTCCCTTCTTTTGGCAGGGGGGAAAGGGTAGGAAGAGATATCATTTGGTAAGATGGAATCGAGTGTGCAGATTGAAATCCAAGGAGGAATTAGGGGTAAAAGATCTCTGTAAGCAGAATATTAGCTTTTTGGTGAAATGGTGGTGGAAGTTAGATACCCAACAAGGACTGTGGTAAGACATGATCCGTGCGAAATACTTCAAACGTGACACGGTTACCACGGTCAAAAGTAAGTTCAATGATTCCCCCATTTAGAAAGCTATCATGAATGTGAAAGAACACTGTTTGGTTCAAGTTGTGAACAGTTCCTACATTGCATACACTTCTCAACTCAGTCTGGTTGAGCGAAAACAGGCCCTAATGCGCCATCTGCAAGTTGTTTGGTTGCCTGCATCTAGGGTCCCTGCATTAGGTAATACGCAAGTGCACTTTGTTTGGTTGCCTGCATTGGCCCAAGCGGCACATGAACACGGCGTTTGGTTGCATACGGCGTACATGGTGTGCTTACCTTGTACCCTAGTTGGTAAGCTTACCCACAATGATCACACCTAGCACACCAATGCCACATCACAGCAATGGCGATGAACTGGGCGAAGATGATGAAGTTCTTCAGCTTTAGCCCAAACTGACGATCCACCTTAGCACCTTCCACTTTGACACATCCAACCTTGCCACTGTCAACACTGCTGCCTCCGTGCTTTCGCACCCAGTCGGAGTAAGCTTGTTCTGCTGCCTGCCTAGTCTTGAACCCTCTATGGCTGCTGTTGCTATACGATGCCACTTGTGCACTGGCTTCTTCTCATGAATTGTAAACCCCTGGAGCCTTACCGATGAACACGACATACCACTTGCCCTAGCAATGCATAAGAGCAAGAGTTGAAGCAGAAAATCAACGAAGCACACAAGTAGCAAGCAAACTAGCACACAAACAATAATGGAGCAGAAGAGAAGAAGTAAAACATGCATGATCATACGGCATAGCAAGTTCTACCTAGCACTACCATGGTGTTATCCTACCACCACATCCAAAAGAGGGTGTCGTCCTACCACCGCAAGTTCACCATCATCGTGAGGGGTTAGTATGTACCACCTCCCCAAAATATACAGACCATCAAATAGTTTTCCAGCCCTAGCTACACAAAATGTACGTCGTCATCGTTGTCGTTGCCACCGCCATCGCCGTCGGGGATCATGCACGCTCACAGGCAGCACTAGTGCACTACTCTAGTAGTAGTGCTTGCCCAGCCAGCTCCTGAGCCACATCACCCTGTGAGCGTCTGCCATGGCAACGAACCCAACACCCTGGTCCTTGTTGTCAAGCAAGTGGCTGAGAGCTGCCATGAGAGCCTCGTCGCTGAAGCCACCCTGGGTCATGACAGCGCCATACAGGTCAGGGTGGACATCGAGGGGCTTGCACTCCCTGATGGCTGTTGCCAACTCCTTCACCGCCTCAGTCATGCTGCAAAAGACTTGATCTCCTCCTCCATCATACCTCCTCTCTTCCTCTTCTTATCATGGACGGGGTCAAATGTCTTGTCGAAGGGCTTCTCAAAGGGCTTGTCAGGGCCATCAAGGACCTCGACCGGGGTCCCAGGGAAGTCTGGCATGGGAGAACCAAGAGGCTCCCCGGAGCCCATGGCATGCTTCCTAGTTGCCAGCCCGAAGGCGAAGATGTGCTGCATCTGGCTATAGTTCTGTATGGGTGTGTTGAGGAACTCAGCGTCCCTTGGGTGGTCCTAAGAATGAAACACAAGTGTTGTTAGTTGTGATGAGGAGTAGGCAATGGTGGACAGTATGAAAAGGAAGAGGGCTATGAGCTAACCGCGACATGGCCGGCGTAGTGCTCTGCCTCCAGAATTATGGAGCAAGTGTTCTCATCCCATGAGGCGCCGCTAAGGTCTCTCAGCTTGGACACTTGGATCCATCGTCCTCTCCACTTCCTCAGGTGGTTATACATCTGGGTGGCAGACACCTCCTGCCCACAGAACTCGAACACCTGCTTCGCAACGGTGTTAAGGTGCACCTCCTTGAAGCCCTTGTCAGTCCTAACTTCACTAGAGATGAGCTCAAACATCTTGTTCAGCACGAACGTGGACATGAACGGCTGCCACTTCATGTTGTTCGACCTACCATCCTTCTTTGCGTTTGCTGTTGCTACCTTGAGTGCAGCGGCAGCAACAGCAGCAGCAGAAGTTTGCTCAACGAGCACTACTGACACATAGACAGAATGAGACACGAACACCTCTAAATCAGGTGCCATCTCGAACATAGGCTGTGAGTCCTCGACAAACGATGGAGCAAACTGGCTGTCGGACAGGTGTCATGTCCTACAATCGTAGCACGCATTGATAGTAAGCATAGCACACAACATACCGGACAATCCATGAAAGCAGGAGCATACATGTACATGGTTCATCACTATCATAGCAAGCACATGCTTCATCACTATCATACTAAGCACATGGTTCATCGCTATCATACTAAGCATACCGGACAATCTATGAGCACGAACATACATCTACAACAAACAACATGCTACAAATGGAACACCAATAGCTACAAATCACATATCTAAGCATGAATCAACACAAGCACAAGGTTCAACTTCAAACTCTACTACTAATCTAGCCTACCACATGCTTGAACATCTAACCCTACCACAAATTGCAACTGCAACATAGCAATCAACCATATGAGCTCACAGATCAGACCACTAATCAACCATGCATCTAGATCAAACCCTAGCTGCAGCTCATATCTAGCTAGAAGGAACAGAGAGAAAGGGGGATTGAACTCACAGAGGCCATGGCTGCAACTCGAGGACGAGGGGGGACGTTCGTAGAAGATCACCGCCGGCCGGTGAAGGACCGCCGACGCCATGGACCTCCGGTCGATGAAGATGCGCCGCTTACCTGCTCGTCGGTGTCGATGCGCATCGGCGGGAAAGCTCGAAGGGAGGGAGAATGGTGGCGGGAGTTGGGGCGGTGAGAGAGGGGGCTAAATAGGGGCGGACTCGTCGGGAGGTGAGCCGAAATCCTCCCGTCGATTTTTCGGCGACGCGGGCAAGCTCGCGCCATCTCCCTGGTCGCACGTGGAGAGAAGCGCGTCACCCTCCCCTGCCTCGCCCGAGCCAGGCTCGCCAGGTACTGCCGATTCGGGCGTTTCCCCTGGGCCTGGCCTGGAGCTGCTTTAAGTTTCGTGCCATGCGGGCCGCACTGTAAACGCAGGCAACCTAACGGGCCAAGTTCTTCCCGCGCGGGCCAGGCTGGGCCAAATGCAGGCAACCAAACACGCCCTATATTGCTGGAAGAGTGGTCCAACTTAGATATGGTGATGTGGCAAGGGTGTGGATTGATCCTCTTCTTGGGAATGCTCCTTTGTACACACGTTTTCCCCAACTCTATTGCATTTGTAACCATCCAGATATCACTATGGATAAATGGAATAATGGAATAATGTTGATGTTCTTGAATTGTTTCGGAGACGGTTGCACTCTCCCCTACGTGTGATGTGGGAAGATATGTGCAACTTTATGACAAGTTTACCGTTGGTACAGGGGGCCAGGCCATATTGGCTGGAAGTTTGGCCCCAAACTCAGGTTTACTACTGAATCGATGTATTAACATCTTGAGAAAAACATTGCGGGGTGTGACTTTAGATGGATCTAGGCAACGAATATTCCTCTAAAAATAATTTTTCTCTGGCAATTATTTCAAGATATTGTTCTTACTCGTGACGTTATGAGCAGGCGCAATTGGGCTGGGAACCCAAAGTGCTCCTTCTGCAATGAGAGGGAGACCTCTCAACATCTGTTTTTTATATGCCCCGTGGCCGAGGTGATTTGGCATACTGTAGGCTCGGTTCTTGGTACGAGTTGTTGTCCTAACAACCTATGGCAGTACTACTTATTGAAGGAAATATGCCCTAGAGGCAATAATAAAGTTATTATTTATTTCCTTATAACGTGACGATGCAGAGTATTGTAGACATAGAAATTTGCAAAATACTTACGGATCTGAATGTGACAGACCCGTTGACTAAAATTATCTCACAAGCAAAACATGATCACACCTTAATACTCTTTGGGTGTTAATCACATAGCGATGTGAACTAGATTATTGACTCTAGTAAACCCTTTGGGTGTTGGTCACATGACGATGTGAACTATGGGTGTTAATCACATGGTGATGTGAACTATTGATGTTAAATCACATGGCGATGTGATCTAGATTACTGACTCTAGTGCAAGTGGGAGACTGAAGGAAATATGCCCTAGAGGCAATAATAAAGTTATTATTTATTTCCTTATATCATGATAAATGTTTATTATTCATGCTAGAATTGTATTAACCAGAAACATAATACATGTGTGAATACATAGACAAACATAGTGTCACTAGTATGCCTCTACTTGACTAGCTCGTTGATCAAAGATGGTTATGTTTCCTAGCCATAGACATGAGTTGTCATTTGATTAACGGGATCACATCATTAGAAGAATGATGTGATTGACTTGACCCATTCCGTTAGCTTAGCACTCAATCATTTAGTATGTTGCTATTGCTTTCTTCATGACTTATACATGTTCCTATGACTATGAGATTATGCAACTCCCGTTTACCAGAGGAACACTTTGTGTGCTACCAAGTGTCACAATGTAACTGGGTGATTATAAAGGTGCTCTACATGTGTCTCCGAAGGTACTTGTTGGGTTGGCGTATTTCGAGATTAGGATTTGTCACTCCGATTGTCGGAGGGGTATCTCTGGGCCCACTCGGTAATGCACATCACTTAAGCCTTGCAAGCATTGCAACTAATGAGTTAGTTGCGGGATGATGTATTACGGAACGAGTAAAGAGACTTGCCGGTAACAAGATTGAACTAGGTATTGAGATACCGACGATCGAATCTCGGGCAAGTAACATACCGATGACAAAGGGAACAACGTATGTTGTTATGCGGTTTGACCGATAAAGATCTTCGTAGAATATGTGGGAGCCAATATGAGCATCCAGGTTCCGCTATTGATTATTGATCGGAGACATGTCTCAGTCATGTCTACATAGTTCTCGAACCCATAGGGTCCACACGCTTAAAGTTAGATGACGGTTATATTATGAGTTTATGTGTTTTGATGTACCGAAGGAGTTCGGAGTCCCGGATGAGATCAGGGACATGACGAGGAGTCTCGAAATGGTCGAGACGTAAAGATCGATATATTGGATGACTATATTCGGACATCGGAAATGTTCCGAGTGATTCGGGTATTTTTTGGAGTACCGGAGAGTTACAGGAATTCGTATTGGGCCTTAATGGGCCATACGGGAAAGGAGAGAAAGGCCCCAAAGGTTGGCCGCACCCCTCCCCATGGACTAGTCCGAATTGGACTAGGGAAGGGGGCGCCCCCTTCCTTCCTTCTCCTTCTCCCTTCCCTTCTCCTACTCCAACAAGGAAAGGAGGAGTCCTACTCCCGGTGGGAGTAGGACTCCCCCCTTGGCGCGCCCTCCTCCTAGGCCGGCCGCCTCCCCCCTTGCTCCTTTATATACGGGGGCAGGGGGCACCCCAAAGACACAACAATTGATCCCTTGGATCTCTTAGCCGTGTGCGGTGCCCCCTCCACCATAATCCACCTCGGTCATATCGTAGCGGTGCTTAGGCGAAGCCCTGCGTCGGTAGAACATCATCATCATCACCACGCCGTCGTGCTGACGGAAATCTCTCTCAAAGCTCGGCTGGATCGGAGTTCGAGGGACATCATCGAGTTGAACATGTGCTGAACTCGGAGGTGCCGTGCGTTCGGTACTTGATCGGTCGGATTGTGAAGACGTACAACTACATCAACCGCGTTGTGCTAACGCTTCCGCTTTCGGTCCACGAGGGTACGTGGACACACTCTCCCCTCTCGTTGCTATGCATCACCATGATCTTGCGTGTGCGTAGGAATTTTTTTGAAATTACTATGTTCCCCAACAGTGGTATCAGAGCCAGGTTTTATGCGTAGATGTCATATGCACGAGTAGAACACAAGTGAGTTATGGGCGATATAAGTCATACTGCTTACCAGCATGTCATACTTTGGTTCGGTGGTATTGTTGGATGAAGCGGCCTGGACCGACATTACGCGTACGCTTACGCGAGACTGGTTCTACCGACGTGCTTTGCACATAGGTGGCTGGCGGGTGTCAGTTTCTCCAACTTTAGTTGAACCGCATGTGGCTACGCCCGGTCCTTGCGAAGGTTAAAACAACACCAATTTGACAAACTATCATTGTGGTTTTGATGCGTAGGTAAGAACGGTTCTTGCTAAGCCCGTAGCAGCCACGTAAAACTTGCAACAACAAAGTAGAGGACGTCTAACTTGTTTTTGTAGGGCATGTTGTGATGTGATATGGTCAAGGCATGATGCTAAATTTTATTGTATGAGATGATCATGTTTTGTAACCAAGTTATCGGCAACTGGCAGGAGCCATATGGTTGTCGCTTTATTGTATGCAATGCAATCGCCCTGTAATGCTTTACTTTATCACTAAGCGGTAGCGATAGTCGTAGAAGCAGAAGATTGGCGAGATGACAACGATGCTACGATGGAGATCAAGGTGTCGCGCCGGTGACGATGGTGATCATGACGGTGCTTCAGAGATGGAGATCACAAGCACAAGATGATGATGGCCATATCATTTCACTTATATTGATTGCATGTGATGTTTATCTTTTATGCATCTTATCTTGCTTTGTTTGACGGTAGCATTATAAGATGATCCCTCACTAAATTATAAGTATAAGTGTTCTCCCTGAGTATGCACCATTGCGAAAGTTCTTCATGCTGAGACACCACGTGATGATCGGGTGTGATAGGCTCTACGTTCAAATACAACGGGTGCAAAACAGTTGCACACGCGGAATACTCAGGTTAAGCTTGACGAGCCTAGCATATAACAGATATGGCCTCGGAACACTGAGACCGAAAGGTCGAGCGTGAATCATATAGTAGATATGATCAACATAGTGATGTTCACCATTGAAACTACTCCATCTCACGTGATGATCGGACATGGTTTAGTTGATATGGATCACGTGATCACTTAGAGGATTAGAGGGATGTCTATCTAAGTGGGAGTTCTTAAGTAATATGATTAGTTGAACTTTAATTTATCATGAACTTAGTCCTGGTCGCGTTTAGCTCCCATGTTTATTTTGATATGTTCCTAGAGAAAACTAAGTTGAAAGATGTTAGTAGAAATGATGCGGATTGGATCCGTGATCTGAGGATTATCCTCATTGCTGCACAGAAGAATTATGTCCTTGATGCACCGCTAGGTGACAGACCTATTGCAGGAGCAAATGCAGACGTTATGAACGTTTGGCTAGCTCAATATGATGACTACTTGATAGTTTAGTGCACCATGCTTAAAGGCTTAGAATCGGGACTTCAAAGACGTTTTGAACGTCATGGACCATATGAGATGTTCCAGGAGTTGAAGTTAATATTTCAAGCAAATACCCGAGTTGGGAGATATGAGGTCTCCAACAAGTTCTATAGCTAAAAGATGGAGGAGAATAGCTCAAGCGGTGAGCATGTGCTCAGATTGTCTGGGTACTACAATCGCTTGAATCATGGGAGTTAATCTTCCAGATAAAATAGTGATTGACAGAATTCTCTAGTCACCATCACCAAGTTAGTAGAACTTCGTGATGAACTATAGTATGCAAGGGATGACGAAAACAATTCCCAAGCTCCATGCAGAGCATTTGTCACGACCGGTTTTTCAATAAAATAATTATTGAGAAACCAATCCCTGTTACGGACCAGCGAGGAAGAATTCCTTCTCACTGATAGACAATACATTGGTCACAGAAGAAAAATACCAGGAGTACTAAATATAATACAAAGTTGAGCAGAGGCTGCCCAACAATTTATTACATGCACGCCGATAAAACAATACGGCGGATAGGGTGGCAAACTTCTAACTCACGATAATAACGGTGGTGGAAATATCATCGCGAAGCGAGTGACATGATTCCAGAATACTACAACTCTTCGAGCGTCGGAGTGAGGCTTGAGACGACTTATTGCGGGTGGCGGAAGCGTAAACGATACAAGTGACCAATATCCGGGATCGCGCAGGACTGACTGGGACTCCTCTAGGCGTCGGACGCGCTATCAAACTCTTCATCCAAGAGATCGCCTTCGTCAGCATCTGGCCAAATCAACAAGCCAGGTGAGTACTATGAAAGTACTCGCAAGACAGTTCGGACATAAGGTATAACAAATGCAAACATGAAGCACATGAATAAGTTAACCAGTGCGATCAGACACAGAGATAATAAATACTGGGTGCCAAGCGAGGGTCTGAATGACGCCTCGAGCGGAAACTGCAGAATAGTAATACTGGTGCCAAACGAGTGTCAGAAAGACTCCTCGAGCGGAAAATGCGGAATAATAATACAGGTGCCAAACGAGTGTCAGAAAGACTCCTCGAGCGGAAAATGCGGAATAATAATACAGGTGCCAAACGAGTGTCAGAAAGACTCCTCGAGCGGAAAATGCGGAATAATAATACAGGTGCCAAACGAGTGTCAGAAAGACTCCTCGAGCGGAAAATGCGGAATAATAATACAGGTGCCAAACGAGTGTCAGAAAGACTCCTCGAGCGGAAAATGCGGAATAATAATACAGGTGCCAAACGAGTGTCAGAAAGACTCCTCGAGCGGAAAATGCGGAATAATAATACAGGTGCCAAACGAGTGTCAGAAAGACTCCTCGAGCGGAAAATGCGGAATAATAATACAGGTGCCAAACGAGTGTCAGAAAGACTCCTCGAGCGGAAAATGCGGAATAATAATGCCACAGTCGGGCGTCGGGGCGACACCACATAAAGGGCTTATAACAGAAAGTAAAGACAGTGCATGCCGCAGTCGGACGTCTGCGCGACGTCACATAAAGGGCTTATATTGTAACACAACAATACAATAGTTCGGGAATATAATTTATCACAAGCACGAGACAAATATAATGTTAGTCCATCCACAGGGATAACAATGAAATTGAATTTACCACTTGAGCTTGTTCACCGGGGGCAAGTTTTCACACGGATAGATTTGGATATAAAGTCTACATTACTGATCGTGGATACGATGATTTGGAAAGAATTGACTCTGCAGAGTTTGTACTTAACCACAGCCAACGGATTTCAGTAGTCACGGGGACTAGTTCCGTCTACGGTGTTCTGGAAGGAACACGTCTAACCAGTACACACCCAATTTAACCATCCGAAGCCAGGGATCACCCTCGGCAACATTCAGGAAAAACCCTGAGTCGGGGAGGCTACAACCTCGCGTAGCATGGGATCAAATTTCTATACGCGCGCTATAAGGGGGTGCCCCCCCTCTCGGTCCCAACCGGAAACACCCATGCCCCCTGACCGAATGACTGGCTTTAATCCTGGGCCAAGGTACCATCATCCCGGCCTCTCTGTTTGGTGTGTACACGGAAAGAGGTTACCAACTTACTAAACCGTATCCTGGCAATGAGACATGTGGTAGCACGGAAAGGGGAAGGGACGATAACACGGCTCCAACCATGTTAACGTCGGAAAAGTCGGATGACACAAGGCTGGCATGCTACAACAGTACCACCCTGCTGCCCTTCATGTCACCACATGATTAGGCCACCTCTCATCAGAGGTCATCGCAACTTTGGAACATGCGGGAAAAGATCGATAACGTGGCTCCAACCACGTTAACATCGAAGAGAGTCGGATGACGCAAGGCTGGCATGCTACAACAGTACCACCTTGCTGCCCTTCATGTCACTACATGATTAGGCCACCTCTCATCAGAGGTCATCGCAACTTCGGAACAACCGGATCGTTGCCTTACAAGCAACGGGGTACTTATCGACACTCACATGCCACGCACAAACTTTCACATGAACATGTAAAACATCTGCCATATCAAATGTTCCAACATGCTTGCCTGGTTCGGAGAAGTCGGAGTCTAGCTCGGCGAAGTTCGCGGCTCCGTCCCCTCTCCCGGAACCTACGGCAATCACGAAACGGGGTACTAACGTGAAAACCAACACATGCACAGAAACTTGGCCAAATATTTTTCAAATAAATCCCATAAAAAACTAGACAAAATTTGGAGTTTGACAGAAAAAGAATCACTCAAAAATACCTTTTTATTAAAAAGTTATAAAGGTTTCTGTCCAGGGACCTTTCTGTAATGAAATAGAAAAGTTCCAGGGTTTTAACTGAGAAAACAGAAAACGGTTCGTTTGGAAATGCGCAAGCGCAAGGAGAAAACGTACTTCGCCCGAAGGCGTCAACAGAAAACGGTTCGGGGAAAATAAAACAGAGGCTGACACGCGGGGCCCGCATGTCAGGTTTGAAAGCTCGCCGGCGCCCGAAGACGGCGATGGACGCCGGCGTCGAACCACGGCGAGTTAGGGGAAACGGAGGGTACCAAGAGCTTCAGTGCCTTCTTCCGCGTCGGTGGGTGGTGGACTCGTCCAACGGGGAGCACCATGTCGACGGCGACACTATCTCCGGCGGACGGCGGTTCGGGTGAGGTTGGGGAACTCCGGTGGAGGGCTGCAAAGTACAAATTGAGGCGCGGGTCAGAACGGGTGATGCAAGGTGAAGCTACTGGCAAGAGAATGGGGGCTGCGGAGCACACATGGGGGCGAATCGGGCTGGATCCCGTGGCGGATCGCGGCGGCCGGAGTCGAGGAAGAAGACCTCCTCGGGGCTCTTCCAGTGGCTAGGCGTGCTCTAGGGGAAGTGTAGGGTTGGTGGGTGCTCGAGTTGAAGCTCGGGGCCCCTATTTATAGGCAGATCGACGGGGTGGCCGTGAACGGAGAATCTCCGGCGAGCGATTACGGCGGAGCAGTGGGTTGGCAGAGGGTTTGAGCGGTCGAGCAGCATCAGTGGATGTTACGGGACTCGTTTAGCAGCTAAACGGAGCTGGTCTTGGCGTAATGGCGTCTGCCCACGGTGAGGTGACCGCACGGGCTCAACGGCGGCAGAGAGCGCGCTCCGCGCCCTGGGGTTCACGACGAGAGCGGCAGCGCATTCGGGGGAGTGGACGGCCATGCGGCGGGCTCCGGTGGTTTGGACGGTGCTGGGTGGAGTCGGCGGCGCCGTGTCTCCCGCTGGCGCCCGCAAAGCCGCCGCCGGCGTCGGTCACGGGGCGGCGCACCTTCTGCTGCTCGTCGCCGACGCCCGCAAGATGCCAGGCACTCGTGCGGTGCAGGAACGAGAGGGCGAGGACGAGGAGCAAGGCGACGCGATGGCACTGGCGAGATCGATGCCCGTCTCTGAAGAAAACGACAGTGAGCACTGACTGAACTCTGAAGTTAACTGAAACTTGACATGACCATGCACTGCAGGTGTTCGACAGTAGGTTTTGGTAAAGAGATAAATTTTTCTGGAGCTGTAACTTGGTGAGATGATCACTCAGAGCACCCAGGGGCTGCATGAATTTACTTGGAATTTTTGGAGAAAGTTTTGAATGAATTTCACCAAATTTGGCAAATCTGGTCCAAACTTGCAGCTGATGTAGTTTGAAAATTTTGAACTGGAGACCAGTGGATCTTCATGGTTCTAGGTTGAGGGTTCAAAGGACTAGGAGGGAAAAGAAGTTTGGGGCCAAAAATCAAAACAGAAAGAGGGGTTCCTTTGTAAATCTCCAAGTGCTATAAGAGAGGACAGAAATTTGTTTGAATGGAATTTGAATGGAAATGATCACATGAGGAGGTTCAACTTGCTGGATTTGATGCAAATCATGATCCAAAGGTGAGGGAAGGGTTAGGAGAGAGGATTTGCACTAATGCCATGGCAAGAAGGAATAGTTGAAAGTGGCAAAGGACTTTCCAAAAGCCATAGTGCAAATTCAAGAAAAGGTTTTCAAAAGTTACCCTCTCAAAATACTTACGGATCTGAATGTGACAGACCCGTTGACTAAAATTATCTCACAAGCAAAACATGATCACACCTTAATACTCTTTGGGTGTTAATCACATAGCGATGTGAACTAGATTATTGACTCTAGTAAACCCTTTGGGTGTTGGTCACATGACGATGTGAACTATGGGTGTTAATCACATGGTGATGTGAACTATTGATGTTAAATCACATGGCGATGTGATCTAGATTACTGACTCTAGTGCAAGTGGGAGACTGAAGGAAATATGCCCTAGAGGCAATAATAAAGTTATTATTTATTTCCTTATATCATGATAAATGTTTATTATTCATGCTAGAATTGTATTAACCAGAAACATAATACATGTGTGAATACATAGACAAACATAGTGTCACTAGTATGCCTCTACTTGACTAGCTCATTGATCAAAGATGGTTATGTTTCCTAGCCATAGACATGAGTTATCATTTGATTAACGGGATCACATCATTAGAAGAATGATGTGATTGACTTGACCCATTCCGTTAGCTTAGCACTCAATCATTTAGTATGTTGCTATTGCTTTCTTCATGACTTATACATGTTCCTATGACTATGAGATTATGCAACTCCCGTTTACCAGAGGAACACTTTGTGTGCTACCAAACGTCACAATGCAACTGGGTGATTATAAAGGTGCTCTACATGTGTCTCCGAAGGTACTTGTTGGGTTGGCGTATTTCGAGATTAGGATTTGTCACTCCGATTGTCGGAGAGGTATCTCTGGGCCCACTCGGTAATGCACATCACTTAAGCCTTGCAAGCATTGCAACTAATGAGTTAGTTGCGGGATGATGTATTACGGAACGAGTAAAGAGACTTGCCGGTAACGAGATTGAACTAGGTATTGAGATACCGACGATCGAATCTCAGGCAAGTAACATACCGATGACAAAGGGAACAACGTATGTTGTTATGCGGTTTGACCGACAAAGATATTCGTAGAATATGTGGGAGCCAATATGAGCATCCAGGTTCCGCTATTGGTTATTGTCCGGAGATGTGTCTCAGTCATGTCTACACAGTTCTCGAACCCGTAGGGTCCGCACGCTTAAAGTTAGATGACGGTTATATTATGAGTTTATGTGTTTTGATGTACCGAAGGAGTTTGGAGTCCCGGATGAGATCAGGGACATGACGAGGAGTCTCGAAATGGTCGAGACGTAAAGATCGATATATTGGACGACTATATTCGGACATCGGAAAGGTTCCGAGTGATTCGGGTATTTTTTGGAGTACCGGAGAGTTACAGGAATTCGTATTGGGCCTTAATGGGCCATACGGGAAGGGAGAGAAAGGCCCCAAAGGGTGGCCGCACCCCTCCCCATGGACTAGTCCGAATTGGACTAGGGATGGGGGGCGCCCCTTCCTTCCTTCTCCTTCTCCCTTCCCTTCTCCTACTCCAACAAGGAAAGGAGGAGTCCTACTCCCGGTGGGAATAGGACTCCCCCCTTGGCGCGCCCTCCTCCTAGGCCGGCCGCCTCCCCCCTTGCTCCTTTATATACGGGGTCAGGGGGCACCCCAAAGACACAACAATTGATCCCTTGAATCTCTTAGCCGTGTGCGGTGCCCCCCTCCACCATAATCCACCTCGGTCATATCGTAGCGGTGCTTAGGCGAAGCCCTGCGTCGGTAGAACATCATCATCGTCACCACGCCATCATGCTGACGGAACTCTCCCTCAAAGCTCGGCTTGAGCAGAGTTCGAGGGACGCCATCGAGTTGAACGTGTGCTGAACTCGGAGGTGCCGTGCGTTCGGTACTTGATCGGTCGGATTGTGAAGACGTACGACTACATCAACCGCGTTGTGCTAACGCTTCCGCTTTCGGTCCACGAGGGTACGTGGACACACTCTCCCTGTCGTTGCTATGCATCACCATGATCTTGCGTGTGCATAGGAATTTTTTTGAAATTACTACGTTCCCCAACACTTATGGTGCTATGTTTATCTTCCCGATAGGGCCAAATATTATACCTTATGCCTTGCTGCAATCTGCTGGGCAGTTTGGAATAGCCGTAATTGTGCAAAATTTGAATTGAAGCTTCCTAAAACACCATTTGAGATTATTTTTTCTGCCTGTGTATTCATGCATTATTGGGCAGGTCTGATGAAAGGTACTGAGCGGACCGCAATGGAGCGTGGAGCAGGGATGCTGAGGAAGAAGGCTTGCAATTTGATGAGGATTTGCACGGCGGTTGCGGATGAAGCGACATCCAAGTAATTATGGTTATTTCCCGTGGAGCAGGTGTCTGGTCATAAACCATCTCTTAGTCTTATGGTGCCGTTATATCGTCTTCGCTCATGCGTGAGCTGCTTCCTGGTTCTTGTTGCTCGCTTGTGAGCTGGTACTTTCCCCTGTCCTGGTAGGCTTGTTAGTATTTGCTGATAAGTATAGCGGTGTCTGAGGGAGTCCCGGACTAAGGGGTCCTCGGGCGTCTGGCCTGTTATCCATGGGCCGGACTGATGGGCTGTGAAGACATGAAGATCGAAGACCATACTCGTGTCCGGATTGGACTCTCCTTGGCGTGGAAGGCAAGCTTGGCGACCAATTATGAAGATTCCTTCTTATGTAACCGACTCCATGTAAACCCTAGATCCCCCCAGTGTCTATATAAACCGGAGGGGTTAGTCCGGAAAGGATATACATTCATTACCATATTCACATAGGCTAGACTTCTAGGGTTTAGCCATTACGATCTCGTGGTAGATCAACTCTTGTAACACTCATATTCATCAAGATCAATCAAGCAAGAAGTAGGGTATTACTTCCATAGAGAGGGCCCAAACCTGGGTAAACATCGTGTCCCCCGTCTCCTGTTACCATCGATCCTAGACGCACAGTTCGGGACCCACTACCCGAGATCCGCCGGTTTTGACACCGACATTGGTGCTTTCATTGAGAGTTCCACTGTGCCATCGACAAAAGGTTCGATGGCCCCTTCAATCGTCGATGATGACGTTGTCCAGGGAGAAACCTTTCTCCCCCGACAGATCTTCGTGTTCGGCGGCATCGTGCTGCAAGCCAACTCGCTTGGCCATCTGGAGCAGATCGACAACTATGCCCCTGGCCATCAGGTCAGACTCGGAAGCTTGAACTATGTTGCGGACGTCCGTGGAGACTTGATCTTCGACGGATTCGAGACCGCGGTGATCGCTCCCCCTCACCCCGATGAACGTGACTTAAATCTGTCATTGGATCACACCCAGGAGATGGTTCCTGCTGCTGCAACGGCCTTAGAGCCAAAGCAGATCGTGCCATCCGAGGCCACAGAGTCCGCAGCGTTGGAGCCGCACACGGACTCAAGCCCTGCAATATTCGCTTTAACGGAACTTCGGACTTGTCTCCGGCTATAAGTTCCGGACTGTGTACGCCCGCGGACACCGAGCTAGATCGGTTATTGATCTTCAAGTTCAGCGCCGCTGATGTTTTCCAGCACTCGCCTTTGGGTGACGTGCTAAAATCTTTAAAGAATTTGTCCTTGGAGAAGGACTCACAGCCGAACTACGTCCGGTTCGAGCTAGAGACGGATGACGAAATTTTTTGCTCCCCACCCGCCACCCACTTCATAGCCACCGTCGATGACTTAACCGACATGCTTGACTATGGCTCCGAAGACATCGACGGTATGGACGACGATGCCGATAAGGAGCAAGGCCAAGACCCGCCATTCACCGGACGTTGGATGGCTACCTCTTCGTACGATGTGTACATGGTTGATACACCCAAAGGATCTGTCGACGACAAAGAAGAGCCAGATGCGAATAAAACCTCTGAGACGCAGTCCAAGCACCGACGCCCCAAACGCCATCCTAAGCCTCGTCGCTCAAAGGACGGCAACACCAGCACCGGAGAAAATAGTACTACAGGCGATGCCGAAAACAATGAAGACCCCGTCGGAGCTGCATCCGATCAGGAGGAACACGACAACAGGCAAGACAACTCTGATGAACAGGCCATAGAAGATGACTCGGAGGACGACAGTTACCGTCCACCCTCCAAGGAGGAGACAAGCCTCGGCAACGAAGACTTCATCGTGCCTGAGGATCCTCTGGAGCAGGAGCGCTTTAAGCTTCAGCTCATAGCCACTGCAAGGAGCCTCAAAAAGAAACAGCAACAGCTCCAAGCTGAACAAGATCTTCTCATCGACAGATGGACTGATGTCCTGACAGCCGAAGAATACGGCCTCAGGCACCCAGCCAAGAGCTACCCGAAACGCAGCCTGCTACCTCAATTCGATGAGGAAGCACCGGAGCACACATCTCCCTCGCGTAATGCGGAACGACCACCACGTGGTCGAGACTGCGGCCGACCGGCCACCCCGTGATACGTCTCCAACGTATCTATATTTTTATTGTTCCATGCTATATTATATTCTGTTTTGGACATTAATGGGCTTTATTATACACTTTTATATTATTTTTTGGGACTAACCTATTAACCAGAGGCCCAGCCCAGAATTGCTGTTTTTTTGCCTATTTCAGAGTTTCACAGAAAAAGAATATCAAACGGAGTCCAAACGGAATGAAACCTTCGGGAACGTGATTTTCGGAACGAACGTGATCCAAAGGACTTGGACCCTATGTCAAGACATCAACCAGGAGGGCACGAGGTAGGGGCGCGCGCCTACCCCCTGGGCACGCTCTCCACCCTCGTGGGCCCCATGTTGCTCCACCGACGTACTTCTTCCTCCTATATATCCCTACGTACCCCCAAACTACCAGATATGGAGCCAAAAACCTAATTCCACCGCCGCAACCTTCTGTACCCGTGAGATCCCATCTTGGGGCCTTTTCTGGAGCTTTGCCGGAGGGGGCATCAATCATGGAGGGCTTCTACATCAACACAATAGCCTCTCCGATGATGTGTGAGTAGTTTACCTCAGACCATCGGGTCCATAGTTATTAGCTAGATGGCATCTTCTCTCTTTTTGGATCTCAATACAATGTTCTCCCCCTCTCTTGTGGAGATCTATTCGATGTAATCTTCTTTTGTGGTGTGTTTGTTGAGACCAATGAATTGTGGGTTTATGATCAAGTTTATCTATGAACGATATTTGAATCTTCTCTGAATTCTTTTATGTATGATTGGTTATCTTTGCAAGTCTCTTCGAATTATCAGTTTGGTTTGGCCTACTAGATTGATCTTTCTTGCAATGGGAGAAGTGCTTAGCTTTGGGTTCAATCTTGCGGTGTCCTTTCCCAGTGGCAGTAGGGGCAGCAAGGCACGTATTGTATTGTTGCCATCAAGGATAACAAGATGGGTTTTATATCATATTGCATGAGTTTATCCCTCTACATCATGTCATCTTACTTAAAGCGTTACTCTGTTCTTATGAACTTAATACTCTAGATGCATGCTGGATAGCGGTCGATGTGTGGAGTAATAGTAGTAGATGCAGGCAGGAGTCAGTCTACTTGTCTCGGACGTGATGCCTATATACATGATCATACCTAGATATTCTCATAACTATGCTCAATTCTGTCAATTGCTCAACAGTAATTTGTTCACCCACCGTAATACTTATGCTCTTGAGAGAAGCCACTAGTGAAACCTATGCCCCCCGGGTCTATTTTCCATCATATTAATCTCCCGTCAACAAGTTATTTCTAGCGTCGTCTTTATTTTGCTTTCTTTACTTTGCATCTTTATCATAAAAATACCAAAAATATTATCTTATCATATCTATCAGATCTCACTCTCATAAGTGACCGTGAAGGGATTGACAACCCCTTTATTGCGTTGGTTGCGAGGATTTATTTGTTTGTGTAGGTGCGAGGGACTCGTGCGTGGCCTCCTACTGGATTGATACATTGGTTCTCAAAAACTGAGGGAAATACTTACGCTACTTTGCTGCATCACCCTTTCCTCTTCAAGGGAAAACCAACGCAGTGCTCAAGAGGTAGCACACCGCGGCCGGGATAAAGCGGCAACTCAGGCCGAACAGCAGCCTGCCCCACCGCCTCGTAAAAATAGAGACGGAAGAGTTCGGGGTCACACATATGACCTTCGGCAGATCCGGGACGATAGAGCAGGACATACAAGATCGATCTACGGATCGCGAGGGCGTGCCTCGAGGCACGACGACTGCTACCTATTCGGACGTGATAAACCTAACCACGCCCGGGCCGAGTACCACAGACGGACTCCATCAGAGCTACGCCACGACGCGCCCCGATATAGAGGCGCCGCACACCCTCTCTGCTTCACAGATGAAGTACTGGATCACAAATTCCGCGAGGGGTTCAAGCCTGTCAACATTGAATCATACGACGGCGCAACCGATCCCGTAGTATGGATCGAGGATTTCATTCTCCATATCCATATGGCTCGAGGAGATGACCTCCACGCCATCAAATACCTCCCATTAAAGCTCAAAGGGCCAGCTCGGCACTGGTTAAATAGCCTGCCTGAGAATTCCATCGGCAGCTGGGAAGACTTGGAAGAGGCTTTCCTTGTTAACTTCCAAGTAACTTATGTCCGGCCACCGGATGCCGATGACTTCGGCCACATAGTTCAACAACATGGAGAATCAGCCAGAAAATTCTGGACTAGGTTCCTAACCAAAAAGAACCAGATCGTTGACTGTCCGGATGCCGAGGCCCTAGCAGCCTTCAAACACAGCATCCGTGACAAATGGCTAGCACGCCACCTCAGCCAAGAAAAGCCGAAGTCCATGGCAGCCCTCACGGCACTCATGACCCGCTTTTGTGCGGGTGAGGACAGCTGGCTGGCTCGTAGTAAAAACACAGCCAGCGAGGCAGGCCCCACTGAGGCCAAGAACAACACCTGAAAACTCCGGCGCAATAAACACAAACGCCGAAGCAATGGCGAAAACACCGATGACACCACAGTCAACGCCGGATTCAGCGGCTCCAAGTCCGGCCAATGGAAGAAGCCATACAAAAGAAACAACGAAGGACCTTCCATCCTGGACCGCATACTCGACCGTCCGTGCCAAATTCACGGCACCCCGGACAAGCAAGCCAATCATACCAACAGGGATTGTTGGGTCTTCAAGCAGGCGGGCAAATTAAATGTCAAATACAAAGAAAAGGAATCACAAAGTGAGGATGAGGACGAAGAGCCCCGGCAGCCGAACACCGGAGGGCAGAAGAAATTTCCCCCTCAAGTCAAAATGGTGAACATGATATACGTTACGCACATCCCCAAAAGGGAGCGTAAGCGAGCACTTAGGGACATCTACGCGGTAGAGCCAGTTGCCCCAAAATTCAATCCGTGGTCATCATTCCCGATCACCTTCGATCGTCGGGATCACCCAACTAGTATCCGCCACGGCGGTTCGGCCGCACTAGTCCTCGACCCAATTATTGACGGGTTTCACCTAACACGAGTCCTGATGGACGGTGGTAGCAGCCTCAACCTGCTTTATCAGGGCATTAACCCCTCGCGAATCAAACCAACGAAGACTACCTTTAAAGGAGTCATACCAGGCGTAGAGGCCCGCTGTACGGGCTCAATCACGCTGGAAGTGGTCTTCGGTTCTCCGGACAACTTCCGAAGCGAAGAGTTAATCTTCGATATCGTCCCCTTCTGCAGTGGCTATGACGCACTGCTCGGACGAACCGCGTTTGCAAGATTCAACACAGTGCCACACTATGCTTATCTCAAGCTCAAGATGCCCGATCCATGCGGCGTCATAACAGTCAATGGCAATACGGAACGCTCCCTTCGAACAGAGGAGCACACCGCCACCCTAGCAGCAGAAGCACAGAGTGGCCTTCTCAAGCAGCACCATAGTACGGCTGTCGAGCCCTCGGACATCATTAAGAGGTTCCGGACTATGCTGCAACAGGACGGCGCGGCTCGTCAAGAGCTCGACTAGCAATTCGGCCTCCGCCCCAGTCCCAATGAGGTAGTGGCATTCGTACCACGCGTACACAATTACGCACTCAAAATTCCATGGACATCGACGGAGGCACAAGATAACCCGGGGGCTACAGTTCGGCCAGACCGATCCCGGACACACATACTTTAACTTTTTTGTTTCATGTTCCTTTTTTCCGTGGGCCTGATCGCGAGTCCTTTAGAAGGATTGGCATACAACGGAGGCAAGCAACACAGGCGTGTAGGGTAACCTTTATACTTTCTTCTTGACGGTATTCATACTTATTTCTCAGGACCCGCACGCTGCGCCCTACTGATTCCGGCATGTTAAATAGCCCGGATACTTCTCACACCATCTGTACAAGATACGCCTTGACGTATCCATCCAGTTATAATAAAAATGGTTCGTGGCCTAGTTTTTGTGGTTTTCGCTTCTTACTTCGTTTTATTTTGATCTGCTTATTTGTTGCATCGATACTCTTCTGTACGTTTCATATTCACCAGGGGCTACTTGTCGCCCCACAATACGACAGCAAAGTCCGAACACTTCTTATATATAAGTTCGGCACCCCGAATTCAGCATTATATGCATTGGCTCTGAATCATGTCTTTGGTCAATAGTTGGGTTGCCCGGCTCCTGTGCTTGCTACCCTATGTTTCGCTCTATCGGCTAGGGTAGTAAAGGGAGAACTACTGCGATTGTGCCCTGGCCTTGACCGGATGAGCACCTCAGTAGATAAAGCCGAAAACTGACTGTCATGATACGGCGTGAGCCGGTCAGCTGTTCGAGGGTTACAAAATCGTTGGAGATTTTTCCGCATCATGCGAAGGATCGACACTTCCCGATCGGATGCTGACAGCACCCTGGCTTGGACAAGGGGCTGCGCACGTGCTTAATTATAAAACTCCTATGGCTAAGTGAGGGCGTTTAAGCCGTACAGTCCGATTGCCTTGTTCGTTGCGCTAAACAACTCCTCCAAAGGACCATATAATTGGATCAAGATTGTTTAGAATCCATGCCGAACACCTCCGTACTACCTACGCGAGGGCAGAAGCCAACGACTGGCCAACCCTTAGATTACAAATAACACGGCCGCACAGGAGGAAACAATTCAAAGCATAATAAAATTATTTTACAAAAACCGCTTTGTTCCCATAATACAAGGCAAGGGCAACATGAATACATTTATTCAAATACAATGTCCTGCGAACATTGCGCCGCCACAAGTCGAGACCCCTCTATGAAATCCGCGAAATATCGCTCGGGTGTGCGGTGCGCCTTGCCCTCCGGCGGCCCGCTGGCAACTTCAACAGCGTTCATCTTCGCCCACCACATCTTGCAGCGAGCGAAGGCCATACGGGCACCTTCAATACAGGCGGAGCGCTTGATGACGTCCAGCCGAGGACAGGCGTTTACCATCCGCCTCACGAGTCCGAAGTAGCTGCCAGGCATAGCTTCGGCTGGCCATAGTCGGATTGTCAAATTCTTCATGGCTAATTCGGCCACCTTGTGCAGCTCCACCAGCTGTTTCAGCTGATCGGTAAAGGACATGGGAGGCTCTGACACCGCATATTGCAACCAGAAGAGCTTCTCCGTGGAACCCCCTCCTTCGGCTCGATAGAACTCCACGGCGTCCGATACACTGCGTGGTAGATCAGCAAAAGCCCCTGGGGAACTCCGAACCCGGGTTAGTAAAAGGTACTGCTTCTCCGCGTACTTGCTTTGCATCTTAAAAGCCTTACCCGCTGTGATCTTCCTGGCCTCCTGGATCTCCTGGAGGGCAGCCTGGGCCTTATTCCGAGCGGTCTCCGCGCTCTGAAGAGCCTTGGTGAGCTCGGCCCCTTGAGCCGATGCATCATTCTCCAAGGTCTCACATTTGTTAACCGCATCCTGGAGCTCCTGCTGGACTTCTTTGACCCGGGCCTCTAGCTTCTTACGGGCGGCTTTCCGCTGGACAGCCTGCTCCTCGGCCTCGCCTAGGGCCTTCCTCAGGGCCTCGACCTTGGCCGTGGCTTCTGCATGTATCACAATACCGCTGTCAATATACATCGCTTATCCTTTCCCGAACATACAGCAAGTCGTTACTCACCTTGCTTATCCTGGAGCCGAACCTTAACCTTGCCGAGCTCGTTCTCGGTCCGCTCCAGCCTCCGCTTTAGTTCGGAGACCTCGGCAGCATGCGAGGTCGCGGCTAACAGGGAACCCTGCTTATCGATACATATTCAGCCAGTCTCTTATAATTAAGGATTGATCCCCTGTCCGGTTCTTCTCGCCGAACACCGGACAGCGTCTCAGGGGCTACGGACTATACGGGGTTTTTCTCTTTCTTACCTCGAAACCTGTTAACAGGATGCTACAGGCTTCATTCAGTCCGCTCTTGGCGGACTGAACCTTCTCGATCACCGCACCCATAAGGACACGGTGCTCGTCCATGACGGAGGCGCTTCGTAGCGCCCCCATCAGGTCATCCGACGCTCCTGGATGGACAGGAGCCACCAGTGGAGGCGGCGCACCCCCTCCTTCAGAGGGGGCCGCTCGCCCGACTCCGGGGCCATATGGGTCTCCAGAGTCATATTCGGCTGAGGGCCGAACTGGATACGGCCCTCTTCGCCAGTCTCCATGGGGGTTGGCTCCCCCATGTGTCCAGCAGTGGAGGTCCCGCCTTGTGGCGCCTCCCGGACAACGTCCTGGGCTCCTCCCCGGTTCAGAGTGGTCCTCCGGGACAACACTTCGGCGTCGTCCCTGGCCCTAGGGGAGTAAGCGGGTGGTGGCGACATGCTCGTCATCTCCGACGGAGCCAACGAACCTTCAGATGAGGATCGCTGGATAAGGTCACGGGCCGGACTGCAATAGTACAGTTAAACTATGTCAAAGATATATGGAGAGAAAGGGACGGATGTGCGCACGAGCAAGCCACGTCACTTACGATGCGGCCTGGGGCTTAGTATGGGGGCGTCGTTCCGGACTACGGTCGACATCCCATGCGGTGTTGACCGCTGGGACGCCTTTCCCCTTCTTGGGCGTCTCCGCCTCCAGACGCGCCGAAGCCGCCCTCTTCTTCTTCTTCTCCTCGGGGGAAGGGTTGTTCTCCTCCTCCTCCTCCTCCTCCTCCTCCTCCTCTTCCTCGTCATTTTCCTCAGGGACAGAGGAATGAGCTTCGTCGTCTTCAGACGTCACGTCCGGAGAGCCCTTGCGACGGGGGCCACTCTTGGCCCCCTTTGCCTTCTTCTTGGCCTTCTTCTCTGGCGCCTTATATGGCGCCGGCACCAGCATCTTCGCCAGGCGCGGGATGACAGGTTCTTTGGGCAGCGGGGCCGGACACTGGATCCGCCTCGCCCTTTCCATCCAGTCCTGAAAGAGCAATAATAAAAACTTAGATATCATCCTCGAAACATTTAAGTCAGGGATACATCAGAGAAAACATACCTCGCTGGCGGGGTGTTTACAATCGTGACCATGGTCTGAGTCCATGGCCGGTGGAGCAACTTCCAGGCCCCTTTATGAGAAGTCTCGAAGAGCCTTTTCAAGGTCTGGTGCTTCTTCGAATTGAACTCCCACAAAGGGCGGCTTCGGCGCTGGCACGGAAGAATCCGGCGGACCAACATCACCTGGATGACGTCAACGAACTTGACGTTCTTGGTCACCATGCTTTGAACGCGCGTCTGCAGCGCTATCAGCTCGTTAGGTGAACACCAGTCCAGACTCTTCTCGACCCAGGAGGTGAGTCGCATGGGAGCACCGGAGCGGAATTCGGCAGCCGCGGCCCAGGTGGTGCCGCGAGGTTGTGTGATGTAGAACCACTGCTTCTGCCATTCCTTTACTGTCTCCACAAAAGTGCCTTTGGGCCAGGAGACATTGGATATCTTGCTCACCATGGCTCCTCCGCACTCCACGTGCTGGCCATCCACCACCTTCGGCTTCGCGTTGAAGACTTTGAGCCACAGCCCGAAGTGGGGATGGATGCGGAGGAAGGCCTCGCACACGATGATAAACGCCGAGATGTTGAGGAAGGAATTCAGGGACAGATCATGGAAATCTATACCGTAATAATACATCAGCCCGCGGACGAAAGGGTGGAGTGGAAACCCTAGCCCGCGGAAGAAATGAGGGATGAATACTAACCTCTCTGTGGGCTCTGGCGTGGGAACGACTTGTCCCTCGGCCGGCAGACGATGGGCGATCTCCTTCGCCAAATATCCGGCCGCCCGAAGCTCAGTAATGTCTTCCTCCTTGATGGAGGAGACCATCCACTTGCCCTGACCACCGGATCCGGACATGGTTGCTTGAGTGGAAAGGAGATGAGAACTTGGGCGCTGGAGCTTGAGATCGGAAAGGCGGAGACGGAGAGAGAGCGTGAGAAGAGGAAGGGGGAATCCTTATCCCCTTATAAAGGCAGTAAATATTAAACGCCTCCTCACTCGCCTTAGGATTCGCCTGTTCCCAAGGGTTGTATAAACAACACGGTTGAGTTACCCATGCCCGCATTGATGAGAATCTCGCAATAAGGGGACACGATCTCTGTTTTGACAAGACGTGCCGATAGCAACCGCGTCTCGAAACGTGGGATGACAGAAGAAAAACGGTTCGAAATTATGACCGGTCAGACGTGATGTCGTGTTGAAAAGAAGCTGTCAACAGATTAGATTCGTGCAAATATTATATTCTCTCTGCGGTTGTGTATGGTGTGCGTAACAGGTCCGGATATGATCATTGCATCTGAAGACTATCTTGGAGTTCGGAGAAAGGGAACCCGCCTTGCAATGCTGAAGACAATCTACGCGCCGGACTCCTCGTTATTGAAAGCCAGGTTCAGGGGCTACTGAGGGAGTCTCGGACTAAGGGGTCCTCGGGCGTCCGGCCTGTTATCCATGGGCCGGACGGATGGGCTGTGAAGACATGAAGATCGAAGACCATACCCGTGTCCGGATTGGACTCTCCTTGGCGTGGAAGGCAAGCTTGGCGACCAATTATGAATATTCCTTCTTATGTAACCAACTCCATGTAAACCCTAGATCCCCCCGGTGTCTATATAAACCGGAGGGGTTAGTCCGGAAAGGATATACATTGATTACCATATTCACATAGGCTAGACTTCTAGGGTTTAGCCATTATGATCTCGTGGTAGATCAACTCTTCTAACACTCATATTCATCAAGATCAATCAAGCAGGAAGTAGGGTATTACCTCCATAGAGAGGGCCCGAACCTGGGTAAACATCGTGTCCCCCGTCTCCTGTTACCATCGATCCTAGACGCATAGTTCGGGACCCCCTACCTGAGATCCGCCAGTTTTGACACCGACAGTGTCATCGAGTTTTCGCCCCATAACGGGTGTCTCGTAGGTGAGTTCCCGTGGTGGGTTACCCTGCAATGCTTTGAACTCGCTTCCCCTTGTTAAGAATAAACCAACGTTATTAGCACTAATCATCGTTAGGATTCATCACGTGTGTCCAAAGTGTCGTACAGACGCGAACGTCCGTATGGGCGTCTTCTCGCGCCGTACAGGCGCCTATTGTAAACGGATGCCTCTCCGGAGACGCCCCAAATCCTTGTATAAATAGGGCTTTGCCCACAATCAATAAACACAAGTTTCCATCTAATTCTTACACATTATCAGCCACGCTAGTCTCTACCAACATAGCACGAACAAGACGAGAGAGAAGATTTCTACGGGAGTCAATCTAATGGAGGAGGAAATGTGCCTTGTGGATAGTGGCACCACAAACTCTATACTTAGGGAATAAAGTATTTCCAAACTTTGAATGGAGATATTTTAACAATCTCTGGACGCGATGTGGTAATTGTTGGCACATGACGTGCCATATTTACCCTCCCTATGGGTACACAAATTGTAATTGAGGATGCTTTATTATATCTAGGTTTGTGTACCCTCATATCTTACAATCAAAGCAGAACCACTACAATTCCTTGAATTAATTCAAAGCGATATTTGTGGTCCTATCCAACCATTGACTGGACCTTTTAGGTATTTCATGGTCCTAATAGATGCATCTACACGATGGTCTCACGTGTGTTTACTATCCACACGAAACCATGCATTTGCCAAAATAATGAGACAAGTTACCAAATTACAAGCTCATTATCCTGAGAAATGAATTAAATCAATTCGAATGGACAACACTGATAACCCACAAGTATAGGGGATCACAACAGTTTTCAAGGGTAGAGTATTCAACCCAAATTTATAGATTCGACACAAGGGGAGCCAAAGAATATTTGAAGGTATTAGTAGCTGAGTTGTCAATTCAACCAGACCTGGAGATTAATTATCTGCAGCAAAGTGATCAGTAGCAAAGTAGTTTGATAGTTTTGATAGTAGTAACAGTAGCAACGGTAACAGTAACAGTGATAGCAGTAATTTTCTAGCAAGAGTAACAGTGATGATAATAGTAGTAACTTAGCAAGAACAATATAAGATAAATTCGTAGGCATTGGATTGGTGAGTTGTTGGATGATATTCATCATGTGACAGTTATAACCTAGGGCGATACGGCACTAACTCCAGTTCATCGATATAATGTAGGCATATATTCCGTAAATAGTCATACGTGCTTATGGAAAGAACTTGCATGACATCTTTTGTCCTACCCTCCCGTGGCAGCGGGGTCCATATTGGAAACTAAGGGATATTAAGGCCTCCTTTTAATAGAGAACCGGAACAAAGCCTTACCACATAGTGAATACATGAATTTCTCAAACTACGGTCATCACTAGGAGTGGGCCCGGTTGTTGTCACTCCAGGGTTGCCGGATCATAACACGTAGTAGGTGACTATAACTTGCAAGATCGGATCTAGAACATGAATATAATGATGATAACATAAACGGTTCAGATCTAAAATCATAGCACCCGGGCCCAAAGTGACAAACATTAAGCATAGCAAAGTCATAGCAACATCAATCTAAGAACATAGTGGATACTAGGGATCAGGCCCTAACAAAACTAACTCGATTACATGATGAATCTCATCCAACTCCTCACCGACCAGCGAGCCTACGAAGTAATTACCCACTCCCGGGGGGGAGCATCATGGAATTGGCGATGGAGAAGGGTTGGTGATGACGAACAATGAAGACCCCCCCTCTCCGGAGCCCCAAACGGACTCATGATCTGGCCTCCCGATGAAGAACAAGAGGTGGCGGCGGCTCCGTCTCGTGGAACGCGATAATTCGTTCTCCTTGATTTTTTCTGGAAAAATAGGATTTTATAGCGTCGGTTTCAGGTTCTGCGGGGCCACCAGGTGGGGACAACCTACCTGGGTGCGCCAGGAGAGGGGGCGCGCCCTGGTGGGTTGTGCCCACCCAGGGGCCCCTCTCCGGTAGGTCTTGGCTCCATAAATTCTTATATATTATATAAAATTTCCTCGCAAAGTTTCGTTCCATTCCGAGAACTTTTATTTCTGCACAAAAACAACACCATGGTAGTTCTGCTGAAAACAGCGTCAGTCCGGGGTTAGTTTCATTCAAATCATGCAAATTAGAGTCCAAAACAAGAGGAAAAGCGTGAGAAAAAGTAGATACGTTGGAGACGTATCAACTCCCCCAAGCTTAAACATTTACTTGTCCTCAAGCAATTCAGTTGATAAACTGAAAGTGAGAAAGAAAAACTATTACGAACTCTTTTGCTCTTATTTGCATAAATAAGCTTAAACAGCACCCAGGTTTTCAACCAGCATTATAACTAACCATGTCAACAATAACTCTTAAATATTATATTAACTGGTATCAATGACATAATCAGCTAGCAAGCAATAATAAGAGATCTCAAACAGCAACACGTTGTCAAAACAACCATGATATAATATAACAATAGTGGTATCTCGCTAGCCCTTTCTGAGACCGCAAAACATAAATGCAGAGCACCTCAAAAGTCCAAGCAGCGACTAGACATTGTAATTCATGGTAGAAAAGATCCAGTCATGATGCACCCAACATTAGCTACACACAATGCATAAATCATGATAGCTGTGCTCTACTCAGTTTTTGGCGCTTGTTTAAGAAGGTGATGACACAACATGAAAGTAAATAGATAGTCCCTTCACAAAGGGAAGCAATGATTTGCAGAGGTGCCAGAGCTCAAGTTTTAAAACAGAGATAAATGATATTTTGAGACATGCACCCTTCTTATTCACTCCACGACCATTAGTTATCAACATCTTCCATGCTAAGCACGCTAGTGGCGGTTCCCAAGCAATAAAAGTAAAGTTTTTGACTCCATTGGGAGTTTTTGTTTAATTATTTAAGAGATTAACTCTTTTTCATGTTTGCAGTTTGGGACTGGGCATCCCTATTACCGCCCTTTTCTCGTGCGATGGCGAGTGAATAAACACTCGACCTGAGAATAACCCGCTTAGCATGGAAGATACCGACCACCTCCTGTCGTTCCATGAACGATCTAGGCACACAAAAAGGATAACTTTTAGAAGTTTTTAGAGGTGGCACATGCAAATTTACTTAGGACGGCAGGTAATACCGCATATAGGTAGGTATGGTGGACTCATCTGGAATAACTTTGGTTTAAAGGGTTTTGATGTACAAGCAGAGTTCCCACTTAGTACAGGCGAAGGCTAGCAATTAGATTGAGAAGCGCCCAGCTAGAGAGCAACAACGGTCATAACCATGCATTATGCATAAGTAACATTGGACACTAGCATGAGTAGGATATGAATACCATGAACATAAATATCTTAGAGGCTATGTTGGTTTTGATTCAACTACATGCATGAACATGTGCCAAGTCAAGCCACTCGAACATTCAGAGGAGGATACCATATCATCATACTACATCACAATCATTTTAGCGTTATGTTGATATCCAAGATAAATCATTATTGTTGGGGAACGTAGCAGAAATTCAAAATTTTCCTACGTGTCACCAAGAACAATCTATGGAGTCTTCTAGCAAGGAGAAGTAAAAGAGTGCATCTACATACCCTTGTAGATCGCGAGCGGAAGCGTTCAAGTGAACGGGGTTGATGGAGTCGTACTCGTCGTGATCCAAATCACCGATGACCGAGCGCCGAACGGACGGCACCTCCGCGTTCAACACACGTACGGTTGGGAACACGTCTCCTCCTTCTTGATCCAGCAAGGGGAGGGAGAGGTTGATGGAGATCCAGCAGCACGACGGCGTGGTGGTGGAAGTAGCGGGATCCCGGCAGGGCTTCGCCAAGCGCAAGCGGGGAGGAAGAGGTGTCACGGGAGGGAGGGAGGCGCCAGGGCTTGGGGTGCTGCTCCCATGCACCTCCCCACTATATATAGGGTTGGAGGGGGCTGGTTTCTTGCCCTCCAAGTCCATTGGGGCGTTGGCAAAGGTAGGGGAAAGAAATCCCATCATTTCCCTTCCCCACCGATTGTTATCCCCCCTTTTTAGGGATCTTGATCTTATCCCTTCGGGATATGATCTTATTCCTTCTAAGGTGGGATCTTGGTGCGCCTTGACCAGGGGTGTGGGGCCTTGCCCCCACTACCCACGTTCATGTGGGTCCCCCCATGCAGGTGGGCCCCACTTCGGAACCTTCTAGAACCTTCCCGGTACAATACCGAAAAATCCCGAACATTTTCCGGTGGCCAAAATAGGACTTCCCATATATAAATCTTTACCTCCGGACCATTCCGGAACTCCTCGTGACGTCCGGGATCTCATCCGGGACCCCGAACAACTTTCGTATTTCCGCATACTAATATCTCTACAACCCTAGCGTCACCGAACCTTAAGTGTGTAGACCCTACGGGTTCGGGAGACATGCAGACATGACCGAGACGACTCTCCGGTCAATAACCAACAGCGGGATCTGGATACCCATGTTGGCTCCCACATGTTCCACTATGATCTCATCGGATGAACCATGATGTCGAGGATTCAATCAATCCCGTATACAATTCCCTTTGTCAATCGGTACGTTACTTGCCCGAGATTCGATCGTCGGTATCCCAATACCTTGTTCAATCTCGTTACTGGCAAGTCACTTTACTCGTACCGTAATGCATGATCCCGTGACCAAACACTTGGTCACATTGAGCTCATTATGATGATGCATTACCGAGTGGGCCCAGAGATACCTCTCCGTCATACGGAGTGACAAATCCCAGTCTCGATTCGTGCCAACCCAACAGACACTTTCGGAGATACCTGTAGTGCACCTTTATAGCCACCCAGTTATGTTGTGACTTTTGGTACACCCAAAGCATTCCTACGGTATCCGGGAGTTGCACAATCTCATGGTCTAAGGAAATGATACTTGACATTAGAAAAGCTCTAGCAAACGAACTACACGATCTTGTGCCATGCTTAGGATTGGGTCTTGTCCATCACATCATTCTCCTAATGATGTGATCCCGTTATCATGACATCCAATGTCCATGGTCAGGAAACCATAACCATCTATTGATCAACGAGCTAGTCAACTAGAGGCTTACTAGGGACATGTTGTGGTCTATGTATTCACACATGTATTACGGTTTCCAGTTAATACAATTATAGCATGAACAACAGACAATTATCATGAACAAGGAAATACAATAATAACCATTTTATTATTGCCTCTAGGGCATATTTCCAACAGTCTCCCACTTGCTCTAGAGTCAATAATCTAGTTCACATCACCATGTGATTAACACTCAAAGTTCACTAGAGTCAATAATCTAGTCCACATCACCATGTGATTAACACTCAATGAGTTCTAGGGTTTGATCATGTTATGCTTACGAGAGAGGTTTTAGTCAACGGGTCTGCAACATTCAGATCCGTGTGTGCTTTACAAATCTCTATGTCATCTTGTAGATGTAGCTACCACGCGCTACTTGGAGCTATTCCAAATAACTGCTCTACTATATGAATCCGGTTTACTACTCAGAGTCATCCGGATTAGTGTCAAAGTTTGCATCGACGTAACCCTTTACGATGAACTATTCTACCACCTCCATAATCGAGAAAATTCCTTAGTCCACTAGATACTAAGGATAAGTTCGACCGCTGTCATGTGATCCATTCCCGGATCACTATTGTACCCCTTGACTAACTCATGGCAAGGCACACTTCAGGTGCGGTACACAGTATAGCATACTGTAGAGCCTACGTCTAAAGCATAGGGGACGACCTTCGTCCTTTCTCTCTCTTTTGCCGTGGTCAGGTCTTGAGTCTTACTCAATACTCACACCTTGTAACATAGCCAAGAACTCCTTCTTTGCTGATCTATTTTGAACTCCTTCAAAATCTTGTCACGGTATGTGTTCATTTGAAAGTACTATTAAGCGTTTTTGATCTATCCTTATAGATCTTGATGCTCAATGTTCAAGTAGCTTAATCCAGGTTTTCCATTAAAAAACACTTTTCAAATAACCCTGGATGCTTTCCAGAAATTCTACATCATTTCTGATCAACAATATGTTAACAACATATACTCATCAAAAATTCTATAGTGCTCCCACTCACTTCTTTGGAAATACAAGTTTCTCATGAACCTTGTATAAACCCAAAATCTTTGATCATGTCATCAAAGCGTTCATTCCAACTCCGAGATGCTTACTCCAATCCTTAGAAGGATTGCTGGAGCTTTGCATACTTGTTAGCATCTTTCAGGATTGACAAAACCTTCTGGTTGTATCACATACAACCTTTCCTTAAGAAAATCGTCGAGGAAACAATGTTTTGACATCCTATCTGCACGATTTCATAAATAATGCAGTAACTGCTAATATAATTCTAATAGACTCTTAGCATCGCTACGAGTGAGAAAGTCTCATCGCAGTCAACTCCTTGAACTTGCCGGAAAACATCTTAACGACAAGTCGAGCTTTCTTAATGGTGACACTTACCATCATTGTCTGTCTTCCCTTTAAAATCCATCTGTACCCAACAGCCTTACGACCATAAAGTAGTTCTTTCAAAGTCTATACTTTGTTTTCATACATGGATCCTCTCGGATTTTATGGCCTCAAGCCATTCGTCGGAATCCGGGCCCACCATCGCTTCTCCATAGCTTGTAGGTTCATTGTTGTCTAGCAACATGACTTCCAAGACAGGATTACGTACCACTCTGAAGTAGTACGCATCCTTCTCGTCCTATGAGGTTTGGTAGTGACTTGATCTGAAGTTTCATGATCACTATCATAAGCTTCCACTTCAATTGGTGTAGGTGCCACAGGAACAACTTCATGTGCCTTGCTACACATTAGTTGAAGTGACGGTTCAATGACCTCATCAAGTCTCCACCATCCTCCCACTCAATTCTTTAGAGAGAAACTTTTCCTCGAGAAAGGACTCGTTTCTAGAAACAATCACTTTTGCTTCCAGATCTGAAATAGGAGGTATACCCAACTGTTTTGGGTATTCTATGAAGATGCATTTATCCGCTTTGGGTTCGAGCTTATCAGCCTGAAACTTTTTCACATAAGTGTCGCAGCCCCAAACTTTTAAGAGACGACAGCTTAGGTTTCTCTAAACCATAGTTCATACGGTGTCGTCTCAACAGAATTGCGTGGTGCCCTATTTAAAGTGAATGCGGTTGTCTCTAATGCCTAACCCATAAACGATAGTTGTAATTCGATAAGAGACATCATGGTATGCACCATATCCAATAGGGTGCAGTTATGATGTTCGGACACACCATCACAATATGGTGTTCCAGGCGGTATTAGTCGTGAAACAATTTCCACAATTTCTTAATTGTGTGCCAAACTCGTAACTCAGATATTCATCTCTATGATCATATCACAGACATTTTATCCTCTTGTCACGACGATCTTCAACTTCACTCTGAAATTACTTGAACCTTTCAATAATTCAGACTTGTGTTTCATCAAGTAAATATTCTCAGCATCTACTCAAATCATCTGTGAAGTAAGAACATAACGATATCCACTGCGTGCCTCAGCACTCATTGGACTGCACACATCAAATGTATTACTTCCAACAAGTTGCTCTCTTGTTCCATCTTACTGAAAACGAGGCCTTTCAGTCATCTTGCCCATGTGGTATGATTTGCATGTCTCAAGTGATTCAAAATCAAGTGAGTCCAAATGATCCATCTGTATGGACTTTCTTCATGCATATATACTAATAGACATGGTTCGCATGTCTCAATCTTTTCAAAAACGAGTGAGTCCAAAGATCCATCAACATGGAGCTTCTTCATGCGTTTTATACCAATATGACTCAAGTGGCAGTGCCACAAGTATGTGGTACTATCATTACTATCTTATATCTTTTGGCATGAACATGTGTATCACTACGATCGAGATTCAATAAACCATTCATTTTAGGTGCAAGACCATTGAAGGTATTATTCAAATAGACAGAGTAACCATTATTCTCCTTTAATGAATAACCGTATTGCGATAAACATAATCCAATCATGTCTATGCTCAACGCAAACACCAAATAACAATTATTCAGGTTTAACCCCAATCTCGATGGTAGAGGGAGCATGCGATGCTTGATCACATCAACCTTGGAAACACTTCCAACACATATCGTCATCTCACCTTTAGCTAGTCTCCGTTTATTCCGCAGCTTTTATTTCGAGTTACTAACACTTAGCAACCGAACCGGTATCTAATACCCTGGTGCTACTAGGAGTACTAGTAAAGTACACATTAATATAATGTATATCCAATATACTTCTGTCGACCTTGCCAGCCTTCTCATCTACGAAGTATCTAGGGTAGTTCTGCTTTAGTGACCGTTCCCCTCATTACAGAAGCACTTAGTCTCGGGTTTGGGTTCAACCTTGGGTTTCTTCACTAGAGCAGCAACTGATTTGCCGTTTCATGAAGTATCCCTTCCTGCCCTTGCCCTTCTAGAAACTAGTGGTTTTACTAACCATCAACAATTGATGCTCCTTCCTGATTTCTACTTTCGCGGTGTCAAACATCGCGAGTTGCTCACGGATCATCATGTCTATCCCTGATATGTTATAGTTCATCACGAAGCTCTAATAGCTTGGTGGTAGTGACTATGGAGAACCATCACTATCTCATCTGGAAGATTAACTCCCACTCGATTCAAGTGATTTTAGTACTCAGACAATCTGAGCACATGCTCAACGATTGAGCTTTTCTCCCTTAGTTTGCAGGCTTAAGAAACTTGTCAGAGGTCTCATACCTCTTGACGTGGGCATTAGTCTGAAATCCCAATTTCAGACTTTGGAACATCTCATATGTTCTGCGACGTTTCAAAACCGTCTTTGGTGCCACAATTTTAAACCGTTAGCATCACACACTGAACTATCACGTAGTCATCAAAACGTGTATGTCAGATGTTTCGTAACATCTACAGACGACGCTCGAGATTCAGCACACCGAGCGGTGCATTAAGGACATAAGCCTTCTGTGCAGCAATGAGGACAATCCTCAGTTTACGGACCCAGTCCGCATAATTGCTACTATCAACTTTCAACTAAATTTTCTCTAGGAACATATCTTAGTAGAACTAATGCGTAAGCTACGACATTATTTACAAAGGCCTTTTAACTATGTTCATGATAATTAAGTTCATCTGATTATTTAATGAACTCCCACTTAGATAGACATCCCTCTAGTCATCTAAGTGATACATGATCCGAATCGACTAGGCCGTGTCCGATCATCACGTGAGACGGACTAGTCATCATCGGTGAACATCTCCATGTTGATCGTATCTACTATACGACTCATGTTCGACCTTTCGGTCTCTTGTGTTCCGAGGCCATGTCTGTACATGCTAGGCTCGTCAAGTCAACCTAAGTGTTTTGCTTGTGTTCCGAGGCCATGTCTATACATGCTAGGCTCGTCAACACCCGTTGTATGCGAACGTTAGAATCTATCACACCCGATCTTCACGTGGTGCTTCGAAACAACGAACCTTCGCAACGGTGCACAGTTAGGGGGAACACATCTCTTGAAATTTTAGTGAGGGATCATCTTATTTATGCTACCGTCGTTCTAAGCAAATAAGATGTAAACATGACAAACATCACATGCAAATCATAAAGTGACATGATATGGCCAATATCATCTTGCGCCTTTGATCTCCATCTTCGAGGCGCGGCATGATCACCTTCGTCACCGGCATGACACCATGATCTCCATCATCATGATCTCCATCATCGTGTCTTCATGAAGTTGTCTCGCCAATTATTACTTCTACTACTATGGCTAACGGTTAGCAATAAAGTAAAGTAATTACATGGCGTTTTCATTGACACGCAGGTCATACAATAAATTAAGACAACTCCTATGGCTCCTGCCGGTTGTCATACTCATCGACATGCAAGTCGTGATTCCTATTACAAGAACATGATCAATCTCATACATCACATATATAATTCATAACATCCTTTTGGCCATATCACATCACATAGCATACCCTGCAAAAACAAGTTAGACGTCTTCTAATTGATGTTGCATGTTTTACGTGGCTGCTATGGGTTTCTAGCAAGAACGTTTCTTACCTACGCAAAAGCCACAACGGTGATATGCCAATTGCTATTTACCCTTCATAAGGACCCTTTTCATCGAATCTGATCCAAGTAAAGTGGGAGAGACAGACACCCGCTAGCCACCTTATGCATCAAGTGCATGTCAGTCGGTGGAACCTGTTTCACGTAAGAGTACATGTAAGGTCGGTCCGGGCCGCTTCGTCCCACAATGCCGCCGAATCAAGATAAGACTAGTAACGGCAAGCAAATTGAACAAATCATCGCCCGCAACTGCTTTGTGTTCTACTCGTGCATAGAATCTACGCATAGACCTGGCTCATGATGCCACTATTGGGGAACGTAGCAGAAATTCAAAATTTTCCTACGTGTCACCAAGAACAATCTATGGAGTCTTCTAGCAACGAGAGGGAAAAGAGTGCATCTACATACCCTTGTAGATCGCGAGCAGAAGCGTTCAAGTGAACGGGGTTGATGGAGTCGTACTCGTCGTGATCCAAATCACCGATGACCGAGCGCCGAACGGATGGCACCTCCGCGTTCAACACACGTACGGTTGGGAGCACGTCTCCTCCTTCTTGATCCAGCAAGGGGAGGGAGAGGTTGATGGAGATCCAGCAGCACGACGGCGTGGTGGTGGAAGTAGCGGGATCCCGACAGGGCTTCGCCAAGCGCAAGCGGGGAGGAAGAGGTGTCACGGGAGGGAGGGAGGCGCCAGGGCTTGGGGTGCTGCTCCCATGCACCTCCCCACTATATATAGGGGTGGAGGGGGCTGGTTTCTTGCCCTCCAAGTCCATTGGGGCGTTGGCAAAGGTAGGGGAAAGAAATCCCATCATTTCCCTTCCCCACCGATTGTTATCCCCCCTTTTTAGGGACTTGATCTTATCCCTTCGGGATATGATCTTATTCCTTCTAAGGTGGGATCTTGGTGCGCCTTGACCAGGGGTGTGGGGCCTTGCCCCCACTACCCACGTTCATGTGCGTCCCCCCATGCAGGTGGGCCCCACTTCGGAACCTTCTAGAACCTTCCCGGTACAATACCGAAAAATCCCGAACATTTTCCGGTGGCCAAAATAGGACTTCCCATATATAAATCTTTACCTCCGGACCATTCTGGAACTCCTCGTGACGTCCGGGATCTCATCCGGGACCCCGAACGACTTTCAGATTTCCGCATACTAATATCTCTACAACCCTAGCGTCACCGAACCTTAAGTGTGTAGACCCTACGGGTTCGGGAGACATGCAGACATGACCGAGACGACTCTCCGGTCAATAACCAACAGCGGGATCTGGATACCCATGTTGGCTCCCACATGTTCCACGATGATCCCATCGGATGAACCACGATGTCGAGGATTCAATCAATCCCGTATACAATTCCCTTTGTCAATCGGTACATTACTTGCCCGAGATTCGATCGTCGGTATCCCAATACCTTGTTCAATCTCGTTACCGGCAAGTCACTTTACTCGTACCATAATGCATGATCCCGTGACCAAACACTTGGTCACATTGAGCTCATTATGATGATGCATTACCGAGTGGGCCCAGAGATACCTCTCCGTCATACGGAGTGACAAATCCCAGTCTCGATTCGTGCCAACCCAACAGACACTTTCGGAGATACCTGTAGTGCACCTTTATAGCCACCCAGTTACGTTGTGACTTTTGGTACACCCAAAGCATTCCTACGGTATCCGGGAGTTGCACAATCTCATGGTCTAAGGAAATGATACTTGACATTAGAAAAGCTCTAGAAAACGAACTACACGATCTTGTGCCATGCTTAGGATTGGGTCTTGTCCATCACATCATTCTCCTAATGATGTGATCCCGTTATCATGACATCCAATGTCCATGGTCAGGAAACCATAACCATCTATTGATCAACGAGCTAGTCAACTAGAGGCTTACTAGGGACATGTTGTGGTCTATGTATTCACACATGTATTACGGTTTCCAGTTAATACAATTATAGCATGAACAACAGACAATTATCATGAACAAGGAAATACAATAATAACCATTTTATTATTGCCTCTAGGGCATATTTCCAACAATTATCCACTCCTAGCTACTTATGCATGGCATGAGAAACTATAATCTGCAATTGTTATTGCAAACATGTTCAATCATAACGGGCTGAATCATGGATGCTAGGTTAAACACATTTACACAAATAGAACAAGTCGAGTTCATACCAGTTTCTGTCCATCACGGCCAGTTCATCGAATATCGTCATTATTGCCTTTCACTCGCACGATCGAATGATATGAAAATAATAATAGTGCAAGAGTGCCGTGGACTAAGCTGGAATCTGCAAAACATTTTATTCAACAGGAGTAGACAAGGTAAATGGGCTCTTTATTAGTTCAACAATTATTCATATGAGAGACACTCAACATTCTCATCGTGGTCTACTCCTTGGTAAGACTCGAATAAAAAGAAAAGAAATTCAGAGAAACACACTGAAATATTTTTGGAGTTTTTGGTTTTCGTGAACAAGCAAATAAAAGGGAAAAACAAAAACAAGAAAAGATATTTACATGGGAAAGCTCCCAACAAGCAAAAGAAGAACAAAGAAATCTTTTTGGGTTTTCTTTTTATTACTACTACTAAGCATGCATAGAAAGTAAACTATTGCAACTAATAATTTTTTTGGTTTTTCTATAGTTTTTCAAACACACAAGAAGAAATCAAGAAAATAAATCTAAGCATGGATGATATAATGAAAAGTGTGAACACCGACAAATGGAATAATGTGTGAACATAAATGTAATGTCGGTGAGAAACACGTACTCCCCCAAGCTTAGGCTTTTGGCCTAACTTGGTAGTAGATCAGTAGCCTGGATGGTAGTAGTCGGCATGGTAGCTCACAGAGGCTCTCGGTGCGGATGTCTCGGCCTGCCGTGCTGCCACCACTGCTGTGTTGTGAGCTCGGGCCTCGCTCTCAAGAACAAAGTATCTTCCCTTGTTGTTATAGTCAAAAAGAGCAGGCGCAGGCAAATATGTGTCCACAACAGATGTTTGGTTAAACAAAAGATTATAAGTGAAATCATGAACCTTCCCCTTAAGGATTTTATGATCTTTCAAAGTGCCAAAATCAAAATACTGCGTGGGCAGGATAGGATCAAAAGGCAAAGGTGAAACACAAAGTCCTTGTGCTAAACGCATGGCATAAATTCCACCATAGAACCAGCCACTGTTAGCGTTATGTTGAAGTCTACGTGTAACAATCGCTCCAAGGTCGTAATTCCTTTCACCGGTGAGAGCGGTGCGTATGAGGCTCAAGTCTGGAGCACAAAGTGTACTACAGTCTTGCTTGCCTACTATACATTTCCCATTGAATAATGCAAATTACTAAACTGCGGGAAAATGAATGCTCTTTATTCTACCTTGTGTCACTCCCCTCCTTTCACTGTAACAAAGACTAGTCAAGAAAGATTTGAACTCAGCCTTTGGTGGTTCGTCAAGCAAACCCCAAAATGGAAGTTTGCAATGGTAAGCAAAATTCTGTAGTGAGATATTAAATGGATTATCATAAAGCATAAAAGATACCCTAGACTCACGAGGGAAGAATTTAAAACCTTTGACAAACGATTCAGTGAGAAGGTGGCATTGTTCGCACTTATCTGAAATGTAGGGGCCGAGACCGGCATTGTGAACATATTGCTCAAATTCCTCCTTAATGCCCACACACACCATATAATCGTCGCAAGGCCATAAACATGTTTTAGTGGTGGCATCTCGTGTGGAACTTTCACTTGGTTCAACATAAGACCGGCGGGCGGAACTATCACTAGAAGATGCCCCCGAGGATCGCCTCCTCGAAGAACTCCTTCCAAATAAGTTCATCATGTCCGCATACAATTTTCTGAAAATAAAAAATTTTGGGTGACAAAAATTTGTCAACAAAACTTTATTAAATTGATAGCAACTACTCATAGGGATACATAGAAGCCTTGGCAAGCAATCAAACTACTTAGAACACTAAGAATTCAACATGCAAGCTCATCTACAGCAACACCAAGAGTAGCTAATTATTCAGAATATAAACAACAAAAACAAAAACTAACTGGACAAACGGTGGAGTCACATACCAAGCAACAATCCCCCGAAACAGTTTCGGAAACGGAGCTTCGAGCAAAGAGATCGAAATCCGCGGGTTTGAGAGCAAGAACACGGGAGTGAGAGCAATGGAGATTTTCTTCTAGAGGTAAGTGATGATGTGGGCTAAAGAGATAATTGAGGGGGCCCACGTGGGGACCACAACCCACCAGGGCGCGCCTGGGGGCCCTGGCGCGCCCAGGTGGGTTGTGCCCACCTGGTGCACCTCCCTCTGATATTATTTGCACCAGAAATTCAGAAATATTCAGAAAAAATCGTATTTAATTTTCAGAGCATTTTGAGAACTTTTATTTTTGGGTCATTTTTTTATTGCATGGGAAATTCAGAAAACAGACAAAATATGGCATTTTATTTAATTTAAGTAAGAAAAACATAAAATAAAAGGTAGGGACAGAAGGTAGTGCTTACTAAATTCATCAACTTCATACAGCTCAAAACTGATTCATTAATAAGGTTGATAAAGTCTTATTAACAACCACTTTCGATTAGCATGAAACCGAAGAACTTTCGTAAATCACTAAGTTACCTCAATGGGGATATGCATGTCCCCAACAATAAGCATTTCATATTTCTCTTTAACAGTGGGTAGAGGTATTTGAAAACTTCCAATAGTGATTGTCGGAGATTTTTCAATAACATTAATACCATTCACTTGGAATTGTTTCTTTGGAAAGTGCACCGTATGCTCATTACCATTGATATGAAAAGTTACCTTGATTTTATTGCAATCAATAACAGCCCCTGCAGTATTCAGGAAGGGTCTACCAAGGATAATAGAAGTTGTCGTCCTCGGGCATCTCAAGTATAACAAAGTCAGTCAAAATAGTAACATTAGCAACAACAACGGGCACATCCTCACAAATACCGATAGGTATGCCAGTTGATTTGTCAGCCATTTGCAAAGATGTTTCAGTAGGTGTGAGTTTATTCAAGTCAAGTCTTTTATATAAAGAGAAAGACATAACACTAACACCAACTCCTAAATCACACAAAGCAGTTGTCACATAATTCTTTTTGATAGAGCAAGGTATAGTTGGTATTCCCGGATCTCCAAGTTTTTTAGGTACTCCATTTTTGAAAGTATAATTAGCAAGCATAGTGGAGATTTTAGCTTCGGTATTTTTCTCTTATTAGTGATGATGTCTTTCATATACTTTGCGTAAGGAGGCATTTTCAAGATATCAGTCAAGCGAGTACGCAAAAAGACTGGCCTAAGCATTTCAACAAAGCGTTCAAATTCTTCATCATCTTTCTTTTTAGTTGACTTGGGTGGAAAATGCATAGGTTTTTGAACCCATGGTTCTCTTTCTTTATCGTGTTTTCTAGCAATGAAGTCTCTTTTATCCTATCTTTTATTTTTGGGTTGTGGGTTATCAAGATCAACAGGTGGTTCTATCTCAACATCATTGTCTAGTTCTTTTTCATGATTTGGTTGAGCATCATCATGAACATCAGCATTATCTTTTTCATTATCACTAGGTGGATGTTCATTGCCAGATTGAGTTTCAGCATCAGAGATAGAAATTTCATTTTCATTATCAGGAGGTTTTTCTATTTCAGGTTCACTACAAGCATGCAAAGTCCTATCATTTTTATTTTTCTTTTTAGAAGGACTGGTGCATTAGAATTAGCTCATTGTGAATCTTGTTCAATTATTTTTGGGTGTCCCTCAGGATAAAGTGGTTCCTGAGTCATTTTACCTCCACTAGTTGCAACTCTAACAGCAAAATCATTTATATTATGATTCATTTCATCAAGCAACTCTCTTTGAGATTTAGCAACTTGTTCTAACTGGTTTTGAACCATAGAAGCATGTTTTCCAACACCTCTAACATCATTTGAGATTCTAAATAACAAGTCACTCAAGCGAGCAATCATATCAAAATTATATTCCAATTGTTTCATAACATTTGCATTGAAGTGATCTTGTTTTCTAATATAATTTTCAAACTCATAAAGGCATTGACTAGGGTGCATATTGTGAGGATTATCATTACCAATGAACTAGAATTTACCTCTACCACCTTAGTCAATGGTGGTGTATTAAGCCCATGTATCTCTTCAATAGGAGGTAAATTTTTAACATCCTCAGCTTTAATACCCTTTTCTTCATAGATTTCTTTGCCTCTTGCATATCTTCAGGACTGAGATATAATATACCCCTCTTATTTGGAGTGGGTTTAGCCAGTGGTTCAGGAAGAGTCCAATCATCATAATTTTTCAATATGTTATTCAATAATTCTTCAGCTTGTCCAACAGTTCATTCCCTGAAAATACAACCAGCACAACTACCTAGGAAGTCCCTAGAAGCATCGGTTAGTCCATTATAGAAGATATCTAGTATTTCATTTTTCTTAAGAGAATGATCAGGCAAAGCATTAAGTAACTGGCAAAGCCTCCCCCAAGCTTGTGGGAGACTCTCTTCTTTAGTTTGCACAAAGTTAAATATTTCCTATAAGGCAGCTTGTTTCTTATGAGCAGCAAAATATTTTTCAGAGAAGTATATAAATCATATCCTGGGGACTACGCACACAACCAGGAGCAAGAGTATTGTACCAAGCTTTAGTATTACCCTTTAATAAGAAAGGAAATAATTTGAGAATAAAGTAATAGCGAGTTTTCTCATCATGAGTAAAAAGGGTGGTTATATCATTCAATTTAGTAAGATGTGCCACAACAGTTTCAGTTTCATAACCATGGAAAGGATCAGATTCAACCAAAGTAATTAACTCTCGGTCGACAGAGAATTCATAATCCTTATCATCAATAAAGATAGGTGAAGTAGCAAACTTAGGATCACATTTCATTCTAGCATTCAGAGATTTTTCTTTATACTTGCATAATAATTTCTCTAGACCATCTCTATCCTTAAAAGCAAGAATATCTCTAGTTGTCTCCTCATTCATAACATAACCTTCCGGTACCTTAGGCAATTCATATCTAGGAATGCTAGTTCTAGCAGGTGTTTTAGGAGTTTCAGTTTCAAGCTCATCATCAGATTCAACAACATAATGTGTTATTACTCTAGCAATTTGTGCATCAAGAAATTCACCAAGTGGCACATCATCATTATCAAGCATGGTACTAGCATCATCATAAGCATCATTCATAGTAGAAGTAGCATCATCAATAACTTGCGACATATTAGAATTAATAGCATGTGGTGGGGGTGTTGCAAGTTTACTTATAACAGAAGGTGAATCTAAAGCGGAACTGGATGGCAGTTCCTTACCTCCCCTCGTCTTTGAGGGAAAAATAGTAGTCTTAGCGTCCTTCAGATTCTTCATAGTGACAAATTGATAATAATCCCAAGTGACTCAACAAATATAGCTATGCTCCCCGGCAACGGCACCAGAAAAAGGTCTTGATAACCCACAAGTATAGGGGATCTCAACAGTTTTCGAGGGTAGAGTATTCAACACAAATTTATAGATTCGACGCAAGGGGAGCCAAAGAATATTTGAAGGTATTAGCAGCTGAGTTGTCAATTCAACCACACCTGGAGATTAATTATCTGCAGCAAAGTGATCAGTAGCAAAGTAGTTTGATAGTTTTGATAGTAGTCAGTAGCAACGGTAACAGTAACAGTGATAGCAGTAATTTTGTAGCAAGTGTAACAGTGATGATAACAGTAGTAACTTAGCAAGAACAATATAAGATAAATTCTAGGCATTGGATTGGTGAGTTGTTGGATAATATTCATCATGTGACAGTTATAACCTTGGGCGATACGACACTAGCTCCAGTTCATCGATATAATGTAGGCATGTATTCCGTAAATAGTCATACGTGCTTATGGAAAGAACTTGCATGACATCTTTTGTCCTACCCTCCCATGGCAGCGGGGTCCATATTGGAAACTAAGGGATATTAAGGCCTCCTTTTAATAGAGAACCGGAACAAAGCATTAACACATAGTGAATACATGAACTCCTCAAACTACGGTCATCACTGGGAGTGGGCCCGGTTGTTGTCACTCCGGGGTTGCCGGATCATAACACGTAGTAGGTGACTATAACTTGCAAGATCGGATCTAGAACATGAATATAATGATGATAACATAAACGGGTCAGATCTGAAATCATGGCACTCGAGCCCAAAGTGACAAGCATTAAGCATAGCAAAGTCATAGCAACATCAATTTAAGAACATAGCGGATACTAGGGATCAGGCCCTAACAAAACTAACTCGATTACATGATGAATCTCATCGACCTCCTCACCGACCAGCGAGCCTACGAAGTAATTACTCGCTCCCGGTAGGGAGCATCATGGAATTGGCGATGGAGAAGGGTTGGTGATGACGAACAACGAAGATCCCCCTCTCCGGAGCCCCGAACGAACTCTAGATCTGGCCTCCCGATGAAGAACAGGAGGTGGCGGCGGCTCCGTCTTGTGGAACGCGGTAATTCTTTCTCCCTGATTTTTTTCTGAAAAAATAGGATTTTATATCGTCAGTTTCAGGGTCTGCTGGGCCACCAGGTGGGGACAACCCACCTGGGCACGCTAGGAGAGGGGGGCGTGCCCTGGTGAGTTGTGCCCACCCAGGGGCCCCTCTCCGGTAGGTCTTGGCTCCAGAAATTCTTATATGTTATATAAAAATTCCTCGCAAAGTTTCGTTCCATTCCGAGAATTTTTATTTCTGCACAAAAACAACACCATGGTAGTTCTGCTGAAAACAGCGTCAGTCCGGGGTTAGTTTCATTCAAATCATGCAAATTAGAGTCCAAAACAACAGGAAAAGCGTGAGAAAAAGTAGATGCGTTGAAGACGTATCAAACGCTGCTGAATTCTCTTCACATGCTTTCAATGATTATTGCATGGTATTAGATATTGAAGTTCAGCACTCTGTCCCATATGTCCACACTCAAAATGGATTAGCTGAATCTCTAATTAAGAGAACTAGTCGTTGACCTGTGCGTTGCACGGGCTAGTTTAATGTCAAAGAACACATACATAATACAACTATTACCAATAACTATCACCTGAGTATATGCTTTTGGAAATTATTATCAGCAACAAATACAATAGTTTTCCATGGGTGCCAAAGGATAAAGATGTTTGTGTTAATTGATTTATCTATGTCATTTAAAAAAATACTGGCTAGACGCTTTACATGTAAATAATTTACTCATAAATTTTCATGGAAATCCATATGGCAAATAGAGATAAATACTTTTAGTAAGTTTCTAATTAGATTATGTTTATGGATTAGAAAGTTACTTTGGACGGGTCTTTTGATCTGTATGCAAATATTAGTTTAAGCGATCTGGTCCAATAAATTTATACCAACTGTTGTGGCTTAATTCAAAATCAGTTATACCAAGCACCGGATTGTGCACGTGATCTCACCATTCAATTGAAATAATGTGACTTATGAATTTCTTTGCATGTACAATTCAAGTGGAGATGCTCTCCTTCCCTTTGATTCCTCAAAAATAAAATGAATCTTCTCCACCTACCAATTATGAAGACTGCATATTATTACGCAACAACCTCGAATATATGTCCATTTAAAAACACAACCAGATAGGTGCTGAAGAAATAAATCATGGTGTCTCAAGATGAATCAGATAACATCTTTTTTTCTTGCGAAATAATCGGCGGATGACATTTAAAAGGGCATATGTCTGATTATACCCACGGTTGTACATTTCAGAAGCTATATCACTGGTCATTACAGTCAAGATGACAACATCCAGTCTATAGCTATATTTATGAGGAATTTTCGTAATAACGTTCATTCAGGTTACATGAGAGACTTAGGCAAAATTTCGTATTTTAGGTATAATTAAGCTGCTTCTCTTTCATATTTTTACAACATATCAGATCGAGGTGTTATGTATTCCTTAGTGCGATAAAAGAAGGAAGCGTTCCTTCCAATCAAAGTAGTGATTTGTGATATGAAAATTTGGAGCGCGAACTCATTAGTAAACATTGTATTATATTGAGGAATATAAATATCCAAATGTATTTTTATTTAATGTTTCATATCACATGAATGTATGAAGAAATAGTGTGTGTGTGCGCGCGCGCACGCGTATATAATATACTACTCCACTAAATTTAATCCAGGATTCTTCCTCATAAAGCACAATATCAGAGGAAAGATGTTTGTACAAAGAGTATCCCACTGTTGCAAATACAATCTAAATGTGAAAAAGTAAGATTATAGGCATATAATCTTACATCTCCGTTCTCAAAGTCATTTGAAAAGCTAAATCATTGAAGAAACGAAGGTAATTATGTGTCTATTGAGAACGGAAATGTCATACCCGGTGGTTGTTGCTTGTAATACTATATATTGAGTGTACCATCCAGAAAAACTATCATGCCATGGCACAGTGGTGCTTGCTTGTAAGACTATATAGAAAGTTTACCACACAGAAATACTAAGCTATCAGCAACATTTGTGCCAAGGCTCATTTTAACTATGCCTAAATCAGTACGACTTCACTACCGTTGTTGGGATACAAAAAGTACTAATAATTGAACCAAAGTCTGGTGGATTGTAGGACTGCAGCAAGATACTTGGTATTAATTTTTGCTGTATGGCCTAAAGAAATAATGGAAAGCTGAATCTCAGAACATCGTTTGTGTTGATCGATGTACTGTATAACAAAATACATCTGATGTAAAAAAATATAGCTATATGAGAAGATATAATTTTACCTAAAAGGAGGTTATGAAGTGAAGTTTCGCTACTCTCAAACTCCTATTGCTTCCATTCACCGTGAATGTACAGAAAGTTAAGAGAATGGAATGGTAACATCAAGAAGATCCAAGAGCTATCTCGATTGGTCTAGCAAACCCTTGTATGGGAAATACACATATAAAGTTTTGTAGTTGTATCCATCAGTGGAAGTATCCGGGCTGAAAGTTGAGACCACGCTGTTGTTGTCTGGTTAGGTCACATATATCATGACATATCCATACGTAGGAAACTAATTATTAATCAATCAACGTCCAGACATGTGGTCTTGCATAATATGCATGAATCCGAATATGTAAGTCAAGGATAGTACCGTTTCAGAAATATCCTACATGTAAGTATCAACATGAACGAAATTCTAATATATACATTTAGCTACAATATTAACAAAAAGAGTAGGTGATATAGATCACTTCTTACTTAAGACATGTCGACACCATTCTTGTCACTGTATCATTCCCCACATATCACTCAATAATATCGATTCATAGCCCTTCACCCGATATATTTTCTTCACGTCCTGATTCTGGCACATTGCATGCTAATATTGTTCAGAAGTTGCACGCAACAACAGTATGTTCTCTCTGTCAACTAATGCACACTTGCAGTGTTACAGTCTATAAGAATCATAAATAGCCATATGAATTTGCATATAGCATCTAACAAAAAAGTTCTAGCTGCAGGTGGTTGCAACGTATCTCATAAGGCACCCACAGGATGTTCATGGTTTTCATCTGTATCTCCTGGTCAGGTGACAGAGCCGAGAAAGCAGCAGCTAGACGGATGGCTGGTACAAAATTGAGCAGATTCTCTATTGGGGATCCACTGCCCAAATGCATTTCGCTTATTTCATTAACATCATTGCCTACACCAGGTTAAAGAAGCTTCCTTTGAAAGTTGATGAACCACCTGACTGGATAAGTTGCACAACACATATAATGGGCGGCGTGCCTATTTATAGGGCATTCCAGCATGCAACGTCATTTCTCAGTGTAGGTATGAACAACAGCGATGTGAATCCTTTTTCCATTCAAATCCTTACATCTCTGAATGATTTTTTGATCACGATGGATATCGAAAACCAACATCCAAACCACCTGCATGAGGTATCATTAACACCAATCTTCTCTAATTTTGCATCTCCAGTCTCCTCATGATCTTTTCTTAATTGGGCATAGTGTGCGTGGACACAGAATAATACAACGAAATAAATAATTAAACAGAAACATTGCTAATTGATACTACAACAGTGGCAGGATACTGGGATCTATAGGCCATCAACTATTGTTTCTTCAGTGTGTATTTCCAATGCATAGTATTTGGTATTGATTAATTTAACATTAGCTCTAAGGACATCTTGTAAGATTTGATATATCATTTTATCCCTTTTCAGTTATAAATCTCCACAGCATGGTAAAGAGAATAAATAACACCATAAGAAATTATCTTCTTGCAATTACCATTACGGCTTTTTACCTCAAACAGAGAATATTTGAAAAGGAAAGGGCAACATTGTATACCTTAGTGTTGTCCTTGAAGGAGTGCCGTTGGGTCGATTTCACCCTCCTAGGAGTCTAGTTGTTGTCATGGCGCATGAACAACCATCTCATAGCTTCAGATCACACTGATGTTTTCGGCTCCCTTGACGAAGAAAACCCATGTTGGCTCCGGTGTGTTGCCTTCTTCTAGAGCTCCTCCACCGGGCGCTATCTGCCATTGGCGTCACAACCATGAGTTTCGCTTGAGGCGGCAGGTCTATAGCCGCTCCCTGAGGCGGTGGCGCCGCACATAGACTGGCCTCGACACATCACGGCTCTACCGTCCCTGCCGTCCTCGATGGTGATAGCCACGATTACGGGTGCAGAGGGTGCTACGCTTTTTAGAAGGCGGCGAAGCTGGTACATGTGCCTGCAACATCGCTAACCACCGGGAGATTGAGCGAGAGGAAAAGATGGCACTCATATTGAATCGTTGAGTAATGGTACAATGGACTGCGGAAAAGCAACAATTGCTAGGAGATGAGGAAGTGAGGCAAACAATGGTTACCACGGGATCAAGTGAAGGCACGATGGAGGTGATGCACCATGAAAGATGAGGAAGGCGGCTGCTGCAAGGACACGGGCTGGTTGAAGTGAGGAAGGGACGCGTACGTGAAGGAGTAATCTACTGGGAGCAGGCCATTGATCCAACGTTAGAGATTGTTCTAATTAGAGGACGATTAGATAGTTTTTCTTTCTTCCTTTTGTTTTCACGAAAGGAGACACCTGGAGTACAGGAGTAGATGGAGATTTTTTTTACCAAAGAGATATAGATCGTTTTAATTAGAGGATGAAGACACGATGGATTGGTTGTACAATCGTGTCATAGGTGGACTCTATTTCTCTACTACCTAAAAAAACGTAAGGTTCCCTCTCCCCACTTACGTTTCGTCCAACCTCCGCTGGTCGTACGTCGTCAGCAATTTTGCAGAAAAGCCCCTAAAGTTTTAAGTAATCAACCCGCAATCGTCAACATAAGTCAGCCCGAATCGGTTTGGAGAGAGAAAGGAAAAAAATAGCCCAACCACTGCACGGCCTGCCTCCTCGATCCCATCTCGACCTCTAGCCCCACCCCGCCTTGTCCTCCGCTGCCGCTCGCCGCCCACCCGCGCAGCCGCCACCTCCTGCCCCGCCCCGCGCCGCCCGCCGCCGTCGCGCTTTGCCCGCCCTCGCCGCCGCAGCGTGCCGCCGGTCGCGCTCGCAGCCGCCCCGCTCGACGCACCCACCTCGCTCGAGGTTGGGCGAGCGCGGAAGTAGAGTTCGGGACGGCGGATCGGAATCCATCGACCGATTCTCTCTTTCTCTCCTCTCCCTTGGATTCCTGTAGGCGGTGGATCAATCTTGCCTTCGTGGTGGCGGCAGAACGAGCGCCGTGAGATCAGGTGGACCTGCTTCTGGTAATCTCAGTTTTGTTAGTAGCAAGTGGTCAATTTAGTATTCATTGGCAACAAAAAGAAGTGAATGATATCATGCCATAATTTAGTGTTGCTTCCCGGTCCTGGATAGATGATGTATTGTATTTCTGCATAAGCTAGGAAATCTACAAATTGATTATCTGTAAACTATTTGTCCATACTTCTCCAAGATCTGAACATATACCATCTTTGCTGATCGATTTTATTACTAAGTAGCAGATTCCTCCTGGTGCTTGGGACGTTTTCGGCTAGATTGATTTACTAGCTACGTCCAAGCAGGCCACTGGATTGATTTCATGAGGCTTACTAGCTACGTCCCAATCAAGATAGCTAGACTTACTAGCTACGTCCCAAGCAGGCCAATCCAATATGTTGATCAATTTGATTGTTCTGGCTGGAGGTCAGGAGGTCAGAAGGTGCGTCCTTCACACTAAATCGTACCCGAAGTTCTACAATTAGGTATGATTACAACTAGGAAGCTACCCTTCCTGGATAACTATTTTAGTACCTGTTTTTATTTACTGATGAGAACTAAATAAATTGGCTACTGTCATGTTTCTCCCTTAAAAAAAGATTCTGGTAGATGTGCTTGACAATAATAATGGTAATACCTAAAGGAGTTCTCTTGCTCCAAGTTAGCGCCTATATATTCTTAGCTACCATGTACTTGGGTTACTGGTTTGTGTTAAGGATTCCGCTACTGTTGCCAAGGTATCTACAGAATTTTGTTATAGTACTAGCTGAACAGAAAAAGAGATGGCCGCCAAACCTCAAAAAATATCAATCGGCTATTAATTTACTAGACTCTATTTCAGTCTAATTAGTGGAGACTTAGAGAGTGGAAAAAATGTTTAAAAAACCTAATATAAAAATATGAAATATTTAGTTATTCTCTATATCCGAGAAAGCAATAAAGAACTTTGCGTTAGGCAGTGCACTGCGGGAGCGTGTACTGCGACTATTTCTGCACTGCCGAGGAAGGCTTGATCTTTCCCACAGGTCCACCTTCTTTACCTTTCCGTTCTTTGAACTGGATAAGTTCTGATATTCTAACATTGATGGAAAATCATTATCTTCTGTAAAGCCACATTTCATTTTATGATTTTTAGCAGAAGCTCGCTTCGAGGTCTTGGTGTGGGGTTGCTGGGGAAGGGAATGTCCTTCTACTTAGTGAAAGTCGTTGTTGCTGAGGCTGATTTTACCTTCTTTCTAAGTGTTCTATTTTATTAGTGCAATTGGTTCGAGTTAAACTAACATCCATCGTACAAATATTTGTGGGACATATTCAGGTAAATTTACCATGTTTTGTTTTCATTACCCAGCGCTAAAATGTAGATGTTATGATGACCAATGACCATAAACTTTTCTCAAGAAATCTGGAAAGAAGCGAGGATTCTCAAGTAAGATAAGTCTGCTTACAAAAATTTGCCTACTGGAAAGTAGATAAGAGACTCATGAAGTAAGAATACATGCCTACATATTATACATAGCAGGCTTCTGACTTCTCTGATTCTGCAAGCCTTGAGGCTGTGAAACATCTATGCTAGGTCGCCACACTTCTGCCACCTTCATTTGATGAGGTACATTCAGATTCGGTTTGTTTATTACTTCATGGATGCTTCTCTTCTCATTACAGTGCTGGGCAATTTGATGAGAAATTATCTTCTCTTTGATGGTCCAGGTTCAGCGTTCACTACTATGAAAGAAGAAGGCATATATTTTCCTTGTGGAATTTCCAGTAGAATGGCAGTGAGAACGAGTAAAGATCTACAACACGTAATACATTATTTTGAAGCTACATGGAAAGCAAAGTAAGCACATGGATCCCTCATTTGAGAGTGGGGGTTAAACTTCCCTGGACTTCTCCCTTAATTCTTACTGCAGTCTTTTTATTCACATTTCCTATTGTGTAGTTGGTGACAATGATGAATTGTTATCCACTTGAGAAAATAAAGATTAAATCGATGATGCTCTCAAAAGTAAAATGACTTTCTGAGCTGGATAGAGACATTGTGAGCATCAATATAGAACTTATAAACCTTTTTCCTTGTTTGTTATAATGATATTTTCATTTTCCTGTGCATATTAAACTTGAGAATATTATTCTGCATTACTTCAAACGTTACTTTTTATGTGTTTGCAGTATGACTGTATGGTTCTCACTCAAAGTAGAGGCCCAACAAACTTTTTTGAAGTAGGAGTCAAAAACTACAAATCCATCTATTCCTAGAATGGAGCTGGTTGGAGTTGAGCCTATAATTGAGCGGGTAGTTCGGTGGCACCGACATCCAACTGAAAGTTTTATAGGAGGGTTAGTAAAGCAAATTTGTTCATGAGGAAATGTGCCAGAAAAACATTGAGTCAGAGTGCAAGACAAATGCTCTTAACAGTTTTTTTGGTCGCTTTTCTTTAATTACAATTCTTATTATTTTTAGTTGGCATTGATGTACAAAAGAAAATCCGGTGCCTTTTTTTTCTCTCATTGACCATTGTATTTTTGAGTCATATCAGTCTATGTAAAAGAATTCAGTACCTTATGTTTTGTATATTTGGAAATGTCTAAAGGCGTGGTGTTATATAATAACTGTATGATATGCTTTGTATGCCTTTCCTGTAGCCTTAGTATGGTCATCATTTTCTCTTTCATGTTCTTCATCTTAAATTAAAAAATATGAACCATTGCATTGTGCTAAAGTTTATCATTATTATTTAATTTATTTATAGGCAATATTTCTTCTAGAAAAAAAATGTAAATTTCGTGTAACAAGCTAAAATAGAATCTTCTCTGTTGCAATTGGGAACATGCCACATGACTACTGAGCTGGCATTATTTGCAAATTCTATTAGTTGACAATGTTGATGTGTATTTGACACCATTCATTTGAACCACCAAATAATAGAAGTTGTTTGATTGGTAAAGTAATTTTCAGGTTTGTAACCACACGCTTATTTATTTTGTATTCGCTGTAACGCATGGTCTTTTGTGCTATAACATAATGTCAAACCACTAAAATTTATATGCCCCGTTGCAACGCACGGGCCTTGTGCTAGTTTTGTACAACAGATAAACGATTTAGGCCTTGTAGTGATTTTTTTCCACAAAATTTCAACCGAGAATTCTATGATTAAATCTACACCGTAATAATTCGGTCCCATCAGATTAACGGCTCCTAATTTCTGATTAACTCAGGAATTTCTAGGAAGTGCCTAATTAGTATAGGTATATATATATATATATATATATATATATATATATATATATAGAGAGAGAGAGAGAGAGAGGTATAGATAGATAGATAGATAGATTAAGCTCATTGCACGAACTTACTAATGAATTGCAATTTACCAACTTCTTGTTGGGGTCACGCAATTTTACACACTGCTGATTTAATCCAATTGCGACCAACTGCATATCACAGCACTTCCCGGCCCTCTGCAATTAGTATGTGGAAACCTACCAAATATTTCCCATCTGCATAAATTCGGATGCGCCACATGAAGAAAATATGCCCTAGAGGAAATAATAAAGTTGTTATTTTGTATTTCCTTATTCATGATAAATGTTTATTATTCATGCTAGAATTGTATTGATCGGAAAGCTAAATATGTGTGTGAATATATAGACAAACACTGTATCCCTAGTAAACCTCTACTTGACTAGCTCGTTGATCAAAGATGGTTAAGGTTTCCTAACCATGGACATGAGTTGTCATTTGATAACGGGATCACATCATTAGGAGAATGATGTGATGGACAAGACCCATCTGTTAGCTTAGCAAGTTGATCGTTCAGTTTTATTGCTATTGCTTTCTTAATGTCAAATACATATTCCTTCGACTATGAGATTATGCAACTCCCGAATACTGGAGGAATACCTTGTGTGATATCAAATGTCACAACATAACTGGGTGATTATAAAGATGCTCTACAGGTATCTCCGAAGGTGTTTGTTGGGTTGGCATAGATCGAGATTAGGATTTGTCACTCCGAGTATCAGAGAGGTATCTCTGGGCCCTCTCGGTAATGCACATCATAAGAAGCCTTGCAAGCAAAGTGACTAATGAGTTAGTTGCAGGATGATGTATTACGGAACGAGTAAAGAGACTTGCCGGTAACAAGATTGAACTAGGTATGTAGATACCAACGATCGAATCTAGGGCAAGTAACATACCGATGGACAAAGGGAATAACATATGTTGTCATAACTGTTCGACCGATAAAGATCTTCGTAGAATATGTAGGAGCCAATATGAGCATCCAGGTTCCACTATTGGTTATTGACCGGAGAGGTGTCTCGGTCATATCTACATAGTTCTCGAACCCGTAGGGTCCGCACGCTTAACGTTCGATGACGATTTGTATTATGAGTTATGTGTTTTGGTGACCTAAGATTGTTCGGAGTCCTGGATGAGATCACGGACATGACAAGGAGTCTCGAAATGGTCGAGAGGTAAAGATTGATATATTGGACGATAGTATTCGGACACCGGAAGTGTTTCGGAATGTATCGGGTACGTATCGGAGTACCGGGGGGGGGGGGGGGGGGGGAGGGGGTTACCGGAACCTCCCGGGGGAAGATATGGGCCATATGGGACATAGGAGGTAGGCAAGGCAGCCCAGAAGGGGTGGCGCCCCCTCCCCCCTAGGGAAGGGGTCCGAATTGGACTACGGGAGGGGGCGGCGCCCCCCTTTCCTTCTCCTCCTCCCTCTCCTTCCCCCTTTCCCCTTCCGATAAAAGGAAAGGGGGCGGCGAATTGGACTAGGAGTCCAAGTGGGACTCCTCCCACTTGGCGCACCCCTAGGCGAGCCTCCTCCCCTCTCCCTCCTTTATATACAGGGGGCACCTCTAAGGCACATCAATTGTTCTTAGCCGTGTGCGGTGCCGCCCTCCATAGTTTACTCCTCCGGTCATATTGTCGTAGTGCTTAGGCGAAGCCCTGTGCGGATCACTTCACCATCACCGTCACCACGCCGTCGTGCTGACAAAACTCTCCCTCGACACTTTGCTGGATCAAGAGTTCGAGGGATGTCATCGAGCTGAACGTGTGCAGAACTCGAAGGTGCCATACGTTCGGTACTTGATCGGTTGAATTGAGAAGATGTTCGATTACATCAACCGCGTTAAACTAATGCTTACGCTTTTGGTCTACGAGGGTACGTGGACACACTCTCCCCTTCTTGTTGCTATGCATCTCCTAAATAGATCTTGCATGAGCGTTGGATTTTTTTTGAAATTGCATGCTACGTTCCCCAACAGGTCTATGCGTAGATGATATGCACGAGTAGAACACAAAGAGTTGTGGGCAGTGAGGGAGTCCTAGAGTAAGGGGTCCTCGGGCATTCGGTCTATTCAATATGGGCCGGACTAATGGGCTGTCAAGATACAAGGAAGAAGACCACTTCTCGTGTCTGGTTGGGACTCCCGTATACGTGAACGGCAAGTTTAGGTGTCCGGATGTACTATTTCCTTTCTGTTTAACCGACTTTGTACAACCCTAGCCCCCTCCGGTATCTATATAAACCGGAGGGTTTAGACCGAAGGCAGGATCATAACATTGACAGGCTAGCCAAGTTATGGTGCAGCCACCATGATCTCAAGGTAGATCAACTCTTGTAACCCCTATATATATTCATCAAATATAATCAAGAAGGAGTAGGGTTTTACCTCCATTAAGAGGGCCCGAACCTGGGTAAACACGGTGTCCCTTTGATTATTGTTACCATCGATCCGCAGACATACAGCTTGGGACCCCCTACCCGAGATCTGCCGGTTTTGACACCGACATTGGTGCTTTCATTGAGAGCTCCACTGTGTTGTCAACAGAAGGATCGATGGCTCGCCTCTTCATCAACGATGATGCTGTGTCTAGGGAAACCTTTCTCACAGGACAGGTCTTTGTGTTCAGCGGCTTCGTGCTTCGTGCCAACTCGACCGGCCACCTTGAGCGGGTCCATAGTTATGCCCCCGACCACCAGATCAGGTTCAGAAATCTGAACTACGTCGCCAATATCCGAGGAGATCTGATCTTCGAGGGGTTCGCAGCCTCGAGTGACGCCCCTACCCTCATGAAGGAAGCTCTTTGGATCCGCTCTTAGATCCCCTCAAGGGGTCGACACTCGCGTCTGCCTCGGCCTTAGATCCGAAGCAGGTCGTATCGTCCTAAGACAGGAGGATCAGCCCCGCCGGACTCTTTTCTATCATGGAACTTCCGACCGGAGACCCAGATGCGATCTTGGACTCGCCTCTGGGCGACGACTCCGAACTGTCGATGTCTGTGTCGATCGGGCCAGACCAGGTGTCTATCACCGAACTCAGCCCTGCAGATCCATAGAATTCTACCCAGTTTTCACCCTTAGACGAAGCATTGGGCGTAATGCGGTCTCTCGCCATCACGGAAGCTTTACCTCCGAACTGCGCCCAGCATGGGCTGGGGGCCGAGCGCGGGGAATTTTATGACCCGCCCACCACCCACTTAATAGCCACCGTCGAGGATTTAACTGACATGCTAGACTACGCGTTCGAAGACATCGGCGGTATGGACGACGATGCCGACGCCGAATCAAGCCAAGTCCCACCTATCACAGGGCGTTTGACGGCCACTTCTACCTATGACGTATACATGGTGGACACTCCTAATAAAAAGGACAACGAGGATATTCAGACCCCGATAAGCACAAGCCCGTCGATGAACCACCAAAGCGCTAGCGCCAGCGGCGCCGCTCACGATCATGTCGGGCGAGGGACAGCAACACCGACACCGGAGACAATGAGACTCCGGATAATGCCGAAGACCCCGAACACCCTGTTGAGCCCACGCCCGAACAGGATGAGAGGGAAGAGGGTCAGTATAGCCCTGAACACGCTGATCATGAAGATTCGGAAGAAAACAACTATATGCCAGTCTCCAAAGAGGATGTTAGCCTTGGTGACGAAGATTTTATAGTCCCAGAGGAACCTCTCGAACAAGAACGCTTCAAGCGACAGCTAATCGCCACTGCGTGAAGCCTGAAAAAGAAGAAGCATCAGCTCAAAGCTGAACAAGATACGCTCAATGAAAGGTGGACCAAGGTCCTAACCACCAAGGAGTACGGCCCCGAGCGACCCGTAAAAAATTACCCCAAGCGCAAGCTGCTGCCACAATTCGACGACGAAGCCCTTGAGCCAATACCGTCGAAATACAATCAGGCAGATCAACCAGACCGACCACCACATGGACGAGATAAAGCGGCACATCAAGCCGAACACCAGCCCGCACCCCCCTCGCTGAAGAGGCAAGGAGATAGCAGCTGCGGGCTATACATATGACTTGCATCAGGACCTGGCCAATAAAGCCGGTCGGACCAGATCGATCTATGGATCAAGAGGCCGTGCCCCGGCTCGAGATAACGGCTATGAAGCCCGGCGTGATGAACATTACAATATTCGGGATCAGCACCGAACTCAGATGTCATCCGATCTCCGCCGTGATGTCGCACGGTATAGGGGTGCCGCACACCCCATGTGCTTTACCGATGAGGTAACGCAACACCAGTTTTCGGAAGGGTTCAAACCCGTAAACATCGAGTAGTACGATGGAACGACGGATCCGTCCATCCAGATCGAGGATTTTCTCCTTCACATTCATATGGCTCGTGGAGATGACCTTCACGCCATTAGAAATCTTCCTCTAAAGATGAAAGGACTAGCACGGCACTGGCTGAACAACCTCCCAGGAAACTCCACTGGAAGATGGGAAGATTTAGAGGATGCTTTTCGGGCCAACTTTCAGGGCACTTATGTCCGGCCATCAGATGATGATGACCTAAGTCACATAATCCAACAACCTGGCGAATCGGCTCGCAAGCTTTGGAATCAGTTCCTAACTAAAAAGAACCAAATTGTGGACTGTCCGGACACCGAAGCCTTAGCGGCCTTCAAACACAGCGTCCATGACGAATGGCTCGCCCAACACCTCGGGCAGGAAAAGCCAAAGACCATGGCAGCCTTAACTACACTCATGACCCGTTTCTGTGCGGGTGAATATAACTGGTTGGCTCGTAGAAGCAACAGCTCTGGTGACCCCGACACTTCTGAGGCCAGGGACAGCAATGGTAAACCACACCGCAATAAAAATAAACGTCGAAGCAATAACGACGACGTAGATGACACGGTAGTCAATGCCGGATTCAGTGGTTCTAAACCCGGTCAATGGAAGAAACCTTTTAAAGGCAACAGGGACAAAATCCTTGAGAGGCCCTGTCAGATTCATGGCACACCCGACAAGCCTGCAAACCACACCAACAGAAACTGTTGGGTTTTCAAACAGGCCGGTAAGATAAACACCGAACACAAGGGAAAGGGACCTCCAAGAGGACGATGATGAGCCCTGACAGCCGAACACTGGGGGCCAAAAGCAGTTCCCCCCCAAAGTGAAAATAGTGAACATGATCTATGTCACTCACATTCCCAAAAGGGAGCGCAAGCGCGCACTAAGGGACATCTACACCGTAGAGCATGTCGCCCCAAAATTCAATCCATGGGCAGCCTGTCCGATCACCTTTGATCGTAGGGACCACCCAACCAGTATCCGTCATGGGGGTTCGGCCGCCTTGGTACTCGATCCAGTCATCGACAGATACCATCTCACTAGAGTCCTTATGGACAGCGGCAGCAGTCTCAACTTGATTTATCAAGACACTGTCCGCAAGATGTGTTGGAAATATGCCCTAGAGGCAATAATAAATGGTTATTATTATATTTCTTTGTTCATGGTAATTGTCTATTGTTCATGCTATAATTGTATTGTCCGGAAATCGTAATACATGTGTGAATACATAGACTACAACGTGTCCCTAGTGAGCCTCTAGAAGACTAGCTCGTTGATCAACAGATAGTCATGGTTTCCTGATTATGGACATTGGATGTCATTGATAACGGGATCACATCATTAGGAGAATGATGTGATGGACTAGACCCAATCCTAAGCATAGCATAAAAGATCGTGTAGTTTCGTTTGCTAGAGCTTTTCCAATGTCAAGTATCTTTTCCTTAGACCATGAGATCGTGCAACTCCCGGATACCGTAGGAGTGCTTTGGGTGTGCCAAACGTCACAACGTAACTGGGTGACTATAAAGGTGCACTACGGGTATCTCCGAAAGTGTCTGTTGGGTTGGCACGGATCGAGACTGGGATTTGTCACTCCGTGTGACGGAGAGGTATCTCTGGGACCACTCGGTAATGCATCATCATAATGAGCTCAATGTGACTAAGGCGTTAGTCACGGGATCATGCATTGCGGTACGAGTAAAGAGACTTGCCGGTAACGAGATTGAACAAGGTATTGGGATACCGACGATCGAATCTCGGGCAAGTAACATACCGATTGACAAAGGGAATTGCATACGGGATTGATTGAATCCTCGACACCGTGGTTCATCCGATGAGATCATCGTGGAACATGTGGGAGCCAACATGGGTATCCAGATCCCGCTGTTGGTTATTGACCGGAGAGGCGTCTCGGTCATGTCTGCATGTCTCCCGAACCCGTAGGGTCTACACACTTAAGGTTCGGTGACGCTAGGGTTGTAGAGATATGTGTATGCGGAAACCCGAAAGTTGTTCGGAGTCCCGGATGAGATCCCGGACATCACGAGAGGTTCCGGAATGGTCCGGAGGTGAAGAATTATATATAGGAAGTCAAGTTTCGGCCACCGGGAAAGTTTCGGGGGTTACCGGTATTGTACCGGGACCACCGGAAGGGTCCCGGGGGTCCACCGGGTGGGGCCACCTATCCCGGAGGGCCCCATGGGCTGAAAGTGGAAGGGAACCAGCCCTTAGTGGGCTGGGCGCCCCCCATGGGCCTCCCCCATGCGCCTAGGGTTGGGAACCCTAGGGTGGGGGGGGGCTTCCCCCTTGCCTTGGGGGGCAAGGCAACCCCTTCCCCCCCTTTGGCCGCCGCCCCCCACCCTAGATGGGATCTGGCCGGCGCCCCCCCTCCCAGGGGGCCTATATAAAGGGGGAGGAGGGAGGGCAGCAACCTACAGCCTTGGGCGCCTCCCTCCTCCCCTGCAACACCTCTCTCTCGCTCGCAGAAGCTCGGCGAAGCCCTGCTGGAGACCCGCTACATCCACCACCACGCCGTCATGCTGTTGGATCTCCATCAACCTCTCCTTCCCCCTTGCTGGATCAAGAAGGAGGAGATGTCGCTGCACCATACGTGTTTTGAACGCGGAGGTGCCGTCCGTTCGGCACTCGGTCATCGGTGATTTGGATCACGGAGTACGACTCCGTCATCCACGTTCATTGGAACGCTTCCGCTCGCGATCTACAAGGGTATGTAGATGCACTCCTTTCCCCTCGTTGCTAGTATACTCCATAGATGCATATTGGTGAGCGTAGGAAAATTTTAAAATTATGCTACGATTCCCAACAGTGGCATCATGAGCCAGGCCTATGCGTTGTTACTATGCACGAGTAGAACACAAAGCAGTTGTGGGCGTTGAGTTTGCCAATTCTTCTTGCCGCTACTAGTCTTTTCTTGTTTCGGCGGTATTGTAGGATGAAGCGGCCCGGACCGACCTTACACGTACACTTACGTGAGACAGGTTCCACCGATTGACATGCACTAGTTGCATAAGGTGGCTAGCGGGTGTCTGTCTCTCCTACTTTAGTCGGAACGGATTCGGTCAAAACTTTGGGGCAGTCTTTGAGGTTCTATGTGTTGGTTGAATAGATGAATCTGAGATTGTGTGATGCATATCGTATAATCATACCCACGGATACTTGAGGTGACATTGGAGTATCTAGGTGACATTAGGGTTTTGGTTCATTTGTGTCTTAAGGTGTTATTCTAGTACGAACTCTAGGGTTGTTTGTGACACTTATAGGAATAGCCCAACGGATTGATTGGAAAGGATAACTTTGAGGTGGTTTCGTACCCTACCATAATCTCTTCGTTTGTTCTCCGCTATTAGTGACTTTGGAGTGACTCGTTGCATGTTGAGGGATAGTTATATGATCCAATTATGTTATTATTGTTGAGAGAACTTGCACTAGCGAAAGTACGAACCCTAGGCCTTGTTTCCTAGCATTGCAATACTGTTTGTGCTCACTTTTATCATTAGTTACCTTGTTGTTTTAATATTTTCAGATTACAAATACCTATATCTACCTTCCATATTGCACTTGTATCACCATCTCTTCGCTGAACTAGTGCACCTATACAATTTACCATTGTATTGGGTGTGTTGGGGACACAAGAGACTCTTTGTTATTTGGTTGTTGGGTTGCTTGAGAGAGACCATCTTCATCCTACGCCTCCCACGGATTGATAAACCTTAGGTCATCCACTTGAGAGAAACTTGCTACTGTCCTACAAACCTCTACACTTGGAGGCCCAACAACGTCTAAAAGAAGAAGGTTGCGTAGTAGACATCAGGACCCGGTACCATAATCTCAACAATGGGCACAGAAGGTTATGTCTGCTCACCGAGCCAGGGTAAGCATGCCCATAACCTTCCCTAGTTGGAGGCACCGACCAGAGGCATGACAACGGACCGAATCAAGGCCTTCCCATAAAGGCAAATGTGGTTGCACTGGGAAAAACTCGATTCAGTGGCACCATGACCCGGCCAACGATACATTCAGGTTGAGTTATATTCAGGTTCAACTTAAAGTAAAAATGACCGGTGTCATCGCATGCCATGAAAATGCAACACTACATATGCATCACATATTAACGGAAATGACTGAGTCAACTATATTCACACTAAGCATAAACATCAACAACTCATGCCACTTTTCTGGTTAGGATAAACCTCACTTTAAACAGAATATTTTCTAGCAAATTTTATTATTTTACTCATGCAAGAAAATAACTTCAAGTAATTACTCATATGCATAACAATATTATTCTTTCATCACCACAAATGAATCCTAGTTTCTTTACCAACTAAGTTAGTTTCAAACATTCTGTAAATCAAGCATATTAACTAAAACAAGCACTTAACAGAATATGAATAACATCATAGTTATTTAAATACATGGATTAAATCTTTCATTCAAGTAAGAAAATCATAAATATTGAAATGGCACCATGAAAATGTTGCTGTGGCTTGCCTTAGTGCAGATGAGGTTCACAAGCCTTCTGGTGATCCTCAAGACAAGCCTCACCCTCTGAAAACAATTTTAAACACAAGAAGAAAATATCAAGAACCCTTCTAAAAATCACCAGAAAATCTAGACAGCATAGAAAAATCTCATTTTTGGTGAGCTACTAGATTTCTTTGCAAAGAACACGATGCAAAAAGAATCAACTCATTTGGACTTATGGTTGAAGAGTTATAGCTGTTTGAAGCTCTCTGGAAAATATATATGAATTTGAATTTAAATAAAACAAACTAGGGGCGTGACGTCGAAGGCGTAAAGCCTCGGGGCGCCACCACTCGTACCGCTTCGCGCGCGTACTGAGTGGCTGACTAGCGGGCCCCGCTAGTCAGGTGAGGTGGAGGGGGAGAGGGGAACAGAGAGTGGCACGGCTTCGCCGGAGCTCACGCAGGCGGCGAGGGCTCCTTGGCCAAAACGAGAGGGTGGGATCAAGAGAGTGGATGGAGGCGCACCTGCCCGTACCCGTAGCGTAGCTAGGGGTGGTCGAACGGCGTCGGAATCAACCTCGCAAGCGGAGCCAAAGAGCAGTGGTCGCCGGAGACGAAGACAGCGGCGAACAGAGGCAACTCTAGGGGCTCCAAGTGGACGGAACGGCTTCACCGAAGAGTGGCGGAGGCCCTGGAAGGGTCGCCCAGGCCAGGGAGGGGCTGGAGCTACTGCGATGACCCGAGGGGATCGTGGGCGAGCTCAAGCTCGGGGACGGCGGCCCGCGGCCTGCCCGGCCGGGCTACGGCTATGTACAAGGTTGTGGAGTGTGTGGGAGTGGAGGATGATGCTCGAGGAGGCTGGGGAGGGCTCCATTTATAGGCGAGCACCGAGGGGGGGTTCGGGCTCCGCCGGTGGACACCTGGACATGGCGCCCGGTGAGGAGCGACGTCTGTGAGAGGGGGAGAAGCCGACGCAACTCACGCGCGGACTGTGGGCGAACGGGGACGAGCACAGGGGCACTGGGGTGGCGACGAGCACAGTGCGCACCGCACTGTTATGTTGGCCGGTCCGCGCCCGTGCTCGCTGCGGCGAGCTCCGGCGTCGGCGAGTGCCAGGGGGGAGTTAAGGGGGTTGGGACGAAGATGGTGGCGAGGTTTGGCGCGCTATGGCAGTCGGGGAAGCGAGCACGCGCGAATTAGAGCGCTCGACGGCACTCAGAGCGTGTCGACACACAGGCTGGCATCGTGTACATGCGTGGTCACCGCGTGAACTCTGCCCTCAGGCCGACCTACGTCCAAAGTTCATGTCTGGCTTGTTGTTCGTGGTAGTTGTAAAGATTACCACACTTTGGTTTGGATCCAGACGCGGTAGAAAAGATCTCACAAGCCAAGTAAGTTTCTGATCAGTAACTTTGAGAGGTTACTGAGGTCAAACGGCTTGGAGTTGGGAGCTGGGCTTTGGAGGCTAGCAATCATCTACTAAGGTGATGATGCACAAGAAAAACCAGCCACATTGGAGCAAGTAAAATGGTAGTTGCTGTAGAAACCACCATTTCTGTCCAGAATAGAAACTATTTTCTGTAGCAAAAATATTCCAAAAAGTTATGCAATATTTTTGCTCAGGAAGGTGCTCTAGGGTTCAAAGAATATTTGTGAATTTTGTTAGATTTTTGTGGCCAAGAAAAATTGGGGTTGCTATGGAGCACATTGAGCTAGTTAGGGTTTTGGAGAGGAAAAAGAATATTTTTCATTAAAGAAAAATATTCCAAATATTATTTTGGGGTGAACGAGAGAGAGAATGATGATTACAGAGGGAAATGAGGCACTTGGGTGATAGCCAAGGGTACCCAAGTGGTTAAGTCCATATGAAAAGATTCAAAACTCCAAATTTCAAAATCAATCCAAATGGAAATCATGCAATTAAAGGAGGGAAAAAACCAGGCTGTCACAAACCTCCCCCACTTAGAATGAATCTCATCCTCGAGATTCGGTTGCTTGGGAAAACCATTCGGGATAATGTGCCCTTAGAAATTCTTCCCGTTCCCACGTTGATTCTAACTCCGTGTGATGCTCCCATTGAACTTTGTAAAACCTCCTTACTTTACTGCGAGTGACCCTTTCCATCTGATCCAAAATTTTAACCGGTCTCTCTTCATATGTTAAATCCCTTGCCAACTCTATCTCAGTCATAGCAGTCTTTTTCTCAAGCGGTGATATGCATCGCCTCAACTGTGAAACATGAAACACGTTGTGCTCGTCCAACAATTCAGGGGGTAGTTCTAACTGATATGCAACAGTACCCACTCGAGACATAACTGGAAATGGGCCAATAAATCTGGGTGCCAACTTTCCGCGAGTCTGGAATCTCTTGACTCCTTTCATAGGAGTGACTCGGAGGTGTACGTGTTCTCCGGGTTCAAAACTGATTTGTCGGTGCTTTGCATCATAATAACTCTTCTGTCGAGATTTGGCCAATTGCAATCTGTCTCTGATCTCCTTAACTTGTTTCTCAGCTTCCATCATGAGATCTATTCCGAAGATACGGCTATCTCTAGTTTGAGACCAATTTAAAGGAGTGCGGCACTTACGGCCATCCAAGGCTTCATACGGTGACATTTTTAGACTGGTCTGGAAGCTGTTGTTATAAGAAAACTCGGCATACGGCAAGCAGTCTTCCCATTTAGATCCTTGGGCCAAGACACAGGCTCGTAGCATATCTTCGAGTATTTGGTTTACCTGCTCTGTCTGTCCATCTGTCTGAGGATGATAAGTGGTACTGTATTTCAGTGTTGTCCCCAAGGCTTGATGGAGACGTGACCAAAAAGCGGAGGTAAAGAGTGAACCTCGGTCAGAAGTGATGGTTTGGGGTACTCCATGCAGACTGACTATTCTGGATACATACAGCTGTGCAAGTTGATCCGCTCGATATGTGGTTCTGATCGGGATAAGGTGAGAAACCTTGGTTAAGGTGTCCACTATGACCCATATTGCATCATTGCCTCGCTGAGTCTTAGGTAGTCCTGTGATGAAATCCATGCAAACGTCATCCCATTTCCATTGCGAAAATGGCAGTGGTTGGAGAAGTCCGGCTGGCTTCTGATGCTCTGCCTTCACCTTGTTGCATATGTCGCAACATGCCACAAAATAGGCAATGTCTTTCTTCATTCCATCCCACCAGAATATTTGTCGAAGGTCTTCATACATTTTTGTACCTCCAGGGAGAATAGAATATGAGGATTCGTGTGCTTCCGACAGGATTTTCTTCTTTAAGTCCGACTGATTGGGTACACAAATCCTTCCACGGAACCGGTGGGTATCGAATTTATCCTTTGAGAAATTGGGAGTTTGTCCTGCCATCGTGCTCTTGACACGTTTCTGTAGATCGATGTCAGCTGGCTGGGCCTTGCGGATTTCTTCCTCAAGTGTGGGGGTAACTTCCAAAATATGAGCGAGGCCAGCATCGACTATGACCAGGTTGAGCTGAGCGATCTCCTCTTGAAGTTCAGGAGGCAAGGATTTCAATATGACATTTAGGCTGACAGGCTTTCGACTGAGTGCATCGGCAACCACGTTGGCCTTACCCGGGTGGTAATTTATTCCAAGATCATAATCCTTGACCAACTCAAGCCATCTTCGTTGACGGAGATTTAAATCCGGCTGAGTAAATATATACTTGAGACTTTTGTGATCGGTAAAAATTTGGCACCTCTTCCCCATGAGGTAGTGCCTCCAAATTTTTAGAGCATGAACCACCGTGGCCAATTCCAAATCATGAGTTGGATAATTTCCCTCGTGCGGTCATAGTTGTCGTGATGCATAGGCTACTACCTTGCCGTCTTGCATAAGTACGCATCCAAGTCCTTGTCTGGAGGCGTCACAGTACACATCAAAACTGCGGTAGATATCGGGAAGAGTCAATACAGGTGCGGTCGTCAGCCGTATCTTTAGCCCATTGAAACTTTTTTCACAGTCCTCAGCACATTCAAACTTCTTATCCTTTTTGAGCAGCTCCATCATGGGTCTAGCAATCTTGGAAAATCCTTCAATAAAACGATGATAATATCTGGCTAATCCAAGGAAACTCTGGATCTGTGTTACGGTCGTGGGTGGCAACCAATCGAGCACATCCTTTACTTTGCTCGGGTCCACGGCTATACCTTCAGCGGATAGTACATGTCCGAGAAACCCGACTTGCTTGAGCCAAAACTCGCATTTACTGAATTTGGCGTATAGTTGATGGTCGCGGAGTCGTGGTAGCACTGCTCGGAGGTGATCCTTGTGATCTTCTTCACTCTTGGAGTAAATGAGTATGTCATCGATGAAGACTGCCACGAACTTATCGAGGAAGTCCATGAATACTTTGTTCATCATATGCATGAAGAAGGCAGGGGCATTGGTGAGACCAAAGGACATAACTGTATATTCATAAAGACCGTACCGAGTAGTGAATGCGGTCTTAGGAATATCTTCCTTTTTAATCTTGAGCTGATGATATGCCGTCCGTAAATCAATCTTAGAGATACCTTGGCCCCACTGAGCTGATCAAACAGATCATCAATCCTTGGCAGCGGATATTTATTTTTGATTGTGACCTCATTCAGCTGATGGTAATCCACACACTGCGGAGGCTGCCATCCTTTTTGTCCATCCAAATAGCAGGTGATCCCCATGGTGAAGAGCTGGGACGGATATGTCCTTTCTGGAGCAGTTCATCAAGTTGTTTATTTCTTTAGTTCCACTAATTCGGATGAGGGCATCCGGTAATACTTCTTGTATAACGGTGTGGTTCCGGGCACAAGATCTATTGCAAACTCAAGCTCTCGATTTGGTGGCATGCCTGGCAGTTCTTCTGGAAATACATCAGGATACTCGCTGACCACAAGAATTAATTCCAATTCACCAGTCACCGCGGTGAAGACCATTTCTTTCTTGGGTATACTTTTGCGAGCATAGAATTTTGTAGTCTGCCCATTCTGACTGGTCAAAGTGACTTCTCGGGTCGCGCAGTTTATGCAAACTTGATATTGGGTCAACCAATTCATACCCAATATAACATCCAACTTGGCGGACTCAATAATTATCAAAGAAGTTGGAAAACCCACTCCGTTGATATTGATTTCCAGATTACGGCAGACCAGATTGCTCTTGATTAAGGATCCCGAGGTTAGTACCAGCATATTTTTGCCCAAAAGCGAACAAGGAAATTTGTTTTGGGCAACAAAACTCCAAGAAATAAAAGAGTGGGAAGCCCCAGAGTCAAATAAAATTACTGCAGGCATGTTATTAACAGAAAACATACCAATGACGACTTCGGGGTTCTCTTGGGCTTCATCGGCGGAGAGGTGATGCACGTGCCCAGTAAAGTTTTGCTGGTTCGGGCATGACTCCGTAAAGTTGACTTGTGGCCTGAATAGGGCATTCGCCTTGCTGTTCTTGGGGCATTGTCTGGCAAAATGTCCGTTTTTCCCACAACTTAAGCAAGAATTGTTGCGCTAGTGCTCCTCGTGCACTGGGTTGGTCACGACATTCTTGACTTGAGTGGTGGTCTTGTTAACATTCTGTTGCCAATTGGGCTTGTATTCCACATGAGTCTGCTGCCAGGTACGAGCCTTTTGCACTGGTTATCCATCCTTCTTTGGCTCAAACTTGCGCTTGTGGTCGTTGTTAACAGGCCTATTATCTGATACAAGCTTGTGCTCCCTTTCAGCAATGAAGGGCTTGTTTACCAGAGTTTGGAAATCTGGGAAATCAAACATACTGAGAGTACACCAGAGTTGCGGATTTAATCCACCAAGAAATCTATCAATCTTTCTTTCTTCGGTGGCCACGTCATAAACGGAGTAACGGGCCAGATGATTGAATTTTTGCAAATATTCACCCATAGACTGATTTCCTTGGATGAGTGCGAGAAATTATTGCTGCTTAGTCTTCATAATTCTAGTAGGGATATGATATTTCCAGAACTGATCCTTGAATTTTGACCAGGTGATTTCTTCATCAGCAGGCCACATGGATTTTGCATTTTCCCACCATATGGCAGCAGCGCCTTCAAGATAATGAGTTGCAAATGGAACTTTATCATTTTCTTCAGTACAAGCAATCTCAAGCTTTTTCTCAATGGTAAGCAACCAATCGTCTGCATCCAAGGGATCTACAACCTGACTGAAACTGGGGGGCTTGGTCCTTTGAAAATCTGACAGCTTGGAGTAATGACCGTTCTGATTTCCATTCTTTCCAACCATAGCTTGCACACTTCTTAATATTTCAATCAGATCATTGTTCCATCTTTCCTCAAACATACGCAGAATTTGCTCGGCGGAGGGCGGATTTGGCGGTGGCGGCGGTGGTGGAACGTACGGCTCGGGGGAGTGTCCTGCCTGTCGTGCGGAACGACGAACAGGGGTACCCTCGCAAATGTTGCTACTGCTGCCTCCCCGCGGCATCGTATTATGATTTTCCCAAGGCAACGCAACCGAGATGAGAAACATCCAAAAATAAATTGGGGAAAAGCCAGCAACAAAACCCGAAAGAGAACGAAATAACGAAGAAAATACGGCGAATAAAATAGAGTTCCAACATAATTATACATAGACTCATACATGAAAGATAACCAACATGCCAGGTTCAACTACTCTCATAGAGGAAACGAAACATCATGACTCGTACTACTACATCCGGACATCATCCCGACGACTGCGGATACTCAGAGGCTCTACTGCTCTGCGGGTGCTGCGGGGTCCTCTCCTGAAGCGGACTCAGATCCTGAACTGACGAGGTTAACTGAGACCTCCGGGTTAAGGTAACACGACGACGCTGCTTAGAGGGATCTCCCTCAGGGGTAGGGGTAGGGTGAAGCATCGGGGCTACAGGAGTAGAGAGAAGTGTAACCCACTCAGCAGGGGCACTGAGAGAGTTCACCGTCGAGGTGCCCGAGCTACTTGGAGGAGTAACTAGTGAAACAGGGGAGCTAGAACTGACTGGAATATAAGGAGTAAATCCCAGGGAGGATGGAGTAGTGGCAGATCTAGTAGAGACTAAAGCAGAGGCTAAAGCAGTACGGGCACGAGTCAGCTCTCGAGCCAGCTCATGAATCATAAGATAGCTAGCGGTGATATAACGAGCAAGATGGCTAGCAACACTATCAGACTCCAGATCAATGATAGGGAAATGGATATGACCATTGTCGTGCAGAGAAGGATAGTAGTAGAAACCTTGGTGGTTCTGCATCCGAACCTCGTGATAACGAAGCTCGACAAGGACCTCGAATGCAGAAAACTGGACAGCCTGAGAAGCGGTAGAAGCGTAACCGCTCCAAGAAGTACGAGTGTAAGTGCTGGAATCCGAACTGGTGCGCAGAGTAACCACTGCGTGATACTCATACACTGAGTCAGCTAGACGATCCCGGTACACACGATAGACTAGGTCGTCACCGAGAGGATACAGCCGACGCCACACGTTGCGAAGGAGGTGCGGTGACGTGTACGGCATCAGCTGCAACTGGCATGGATACGGCACCGGAGCCATCTACACTCACAACCATTAGCAGGTTAGCATAAAAACAAAGCAAGTGCATGCAATGCAACAACCAGCTACAAATGTTACCAGCACTCAACTTAACTCGTATCTAACGTCTAGTTAACACGTCGTAGTCTAGCGTGGCCTACAGTCAGCGCGGCTCTGATACCAAGCGTTGTGGCACCCCGGCTTAGAGCGACCGGTTTACCATGCATTGCCAGCCCAGAGACCATGTCTTCTGGCAACACACAACATCTTGGTACAGAAAACAACCGCTTTATTGATGCTAGCGGATCATAGTTTATATTACAACAGGTGTCGAGGCCAAGCGGCACACACGGTGCGGCTGAACAATATGTACATTATTTAGTGAACATAAAGGGGCCTTGATCATAACAACTACGCGGGAGCGGAACAACGTTGTAGCGGAAACTCCATAGCACAGGGACACTGATGTGGACACGATCTAGACTCGAGCAGCACTCCTTTCCAACGAGACTTTCCTGAAATCTGGCATGACACGCCAGGTCAGTACATGGAATGTACTTGCAAGCTCACAACAGGCATAATCATAATGACAAACAATATCATGATAATTAACCAATTAGTAATGCAATAATGTTTCAACATGTTGTGATCATGCTCTTGTGCTAAAAGTCCCTCGGGACTGGCTTACCAACCGTGATCGTTCTTGGATCACAAACGTACCACCATCATGGTCTTGACTAGGGGTATCTCGTGATGTATGGCGATCACAACCACGACCAATACTTGGTCTTGAACATCTCGATGGCTTTCCCACCATCAACAACAGTGCAAAGTTCATAACTTAGTGTGCAAAATTTATTAAACGTTGACCATGGTGTGACCTACTACGAGCGTGTCCGTAACCGTGGACTCGGCTATCAATAGATTATTACACTCTGCAGAGGTAGCACACTGTACCCACACCATGGAACCCATGGCCTCGCACTCCCATTCGGGTGGACCAACGGCATTCCGACGAAACCCCTCCATTGCCATGACACTCTCCTGGCCACTCCGACTCACTCCCCATCGGGCTAGTCCTGGGTGGCCCTGTGTCTACCAAAGATACAACGACCACCGTCGTGGCCAAAACGATCCCACAAGGGGACCCGGTACCATAATCTCAACAACGGGCACACAAGGTTATGCCTGCTTACCGGGCCAGGGTAAGCATGCCCATAACCTTCCCTAGTTGGAGGCACCGACCAGAGGCATGACAACGGACCGAATCAAGGCCTTCCCATAAAGGCAAATGTGGTTGCACTGGGAAAAACTCGATTCAGTAGCACCATGACCCGGCCAACGATATATTCAGGTTCAACTTAAAGTAAAAATGACCGGTGTCATCGCATGCCATGAAAATGCAACACTACATATGCATCACATATTAACGGAAATGACTGAGTCAACTATATTCACACTAAGCATAAACATAAACAACTCATGCCACTTTTCTGGTTAGGATAAACCTCACTTTAAACAGAATATTTTCTAGCAAATTTTATTATTTTACTCATGCAAGAAAATAACTTCAAGTAATTACTCATACGCATAACAATATTATTCTTTCATCACCACAAATTAATCCTAGTTTCTTTACCAACTAAGTTAGTTTCGAACATTCTGTAAATCAAGCATATTAACTCAAACAAGCACTTAACCGAATATGAATAACATCATAGTTATTTAAATGCATGGATTAAATCTTTCATTCAAGTAAGAAAATCATAAATATTGAAATGGCACCATGAAAATGTTGCTGTGGCTTGCCTTAGTGCAGATGAGGTTCACAAGCCTTCTGGTGATCCTCAAGACAAGCCTCACCCTCTGAAAATAATTTTAAACACAAGAAGAAAATATCAAGAACCCTTCGAAAAATCACCAGAAAATCTAGACATCAGAGAAAAATCTCATTTTTGGTGAGCTGATAGATTTCTTTGCAAAGAACACAATGCAAAAAGAATCAATTCATTTGGACTTATGGTTGAAGAGTTATAGATGTTTGAAGCTCTCTGGAAAATATATATGAATTTGAATTTAAATAAAACAAACAACGGGGGTGACGTCGAAGGCGTAAAGCCTCGGGGCGCCACCACTCGTACCGCTTCGCGCGCGTACTGAGTGGTGACTAGCGGGCCCCGCTAGTCAGGTGAGGTGGAGGGGGAGAGGGGAACAGAAAGTGGCACGGCTTCGCCGGAGCTCACGCCGGCGGCGAGGGCTCCTTGGCCAAAACGAGAGGGAGGGATTTAGAGAGGGGATGGAGGCGCACCTGCCCGTACCCATAGCGTAGCTAGGGTGGTCGAACAACGTCGGAATCCACCTCGCAAACGGAGGCAGAGATGAAGACGACGGTGAACAGAGGCAACTCCAGGCGCTCCAAGTGGACGAAACGGCTTCACCGAAGAGTGGCGGAGGCCCTGGAAGGGTCGCCCAGGCCAGGGAGGGGCTGGAGCTACCGCGACGACCCGAGGGAATCGCCGGCGAGCTCGAGCTCGGGGACGGCGGCCCGCAGCCTGCCCGGCCGGGCTACGGCTATCTAAAAGGTTGTGGAGTGTGTGGGAGTGGAGGATGATGCTCGAGGAGGCTGGGGAGGGCTCCATTTATAGGGGAGCACCGAGGGGGGGTTTGGGCTCCGCCAGTGGACACCTATACACGGCGCCCGGCGACGAGCGGCGTCAGTGAGAGGGGGAGAAGGCGACACAACTCACGCGGGGACTGTGGGCGAACGGGGACGAGCACATGGGCACTGGGGTGGTGACGAGCACAGTGCGCACCGCACTGTTACGTTGGCCGGACTGCGCCCATGCTCGCTGCAGCGAGCTCCAGCGTCGGCGAGTGCCGGGGGGTTAAGGGGGTTGGGACGAAGATGGTGGCGAGGTTTGGCGCGCTATGGCAGTCGGGGAAGCGAGCACGCGCGAAACAGAGCACTCGGCGGCACTCAGGCTGGCATCGTGTACACGTGTGGTCACCGCGTGAACTCTGCCCTCAGGCCGACCTACGTCCAAAGTTCATGTCTGGCTTGTTGTTCATGGTAGTTTTGAAGATTGCCACGCTTTGGTTTGGATCCAGAAGCAGTAGAAAAGATTTCACAAGCCAACTAAGTTTCTGATCAGTAACTTTGAGAGGTTACTAAGGTCAAATGGTTGGGAGTTGGGAACTTGGCTTTGGAGGCTAGCAATCATCTACTAAGGTGATGATGCACAAGAAAAACCAGCCACATTGGAGCAAGTAAAATGGTAGTTGCTGTAGAAACCACCATTTTTATCCAGAACAGAAAATATTTACTGTAGCAAAAATATTCCAAAAAGTTATGCAATGTTTTTGCTCAGGAAGGTGCCCTAGGGTTCAAAGAATATTTGTGAATTTTTCAGATTTTTGTGGGCAAGAAAAATTGGGGTTGCTATGGAGCACATTGAGCTAGTTAGGGTTTTGGAGCGGAAAAAGAATATTTTTCATTAAAGAAAAATATTCCAAATATTAGTTTGGGGTGAACCAGAGAGAGAATGATGATTAGAGAGGGAAATGAGGCACTTGGGTGAAAGCCAAGGGTACCCAAGTGGTTAAGTCCATATGAAAAGATACAAAACTCCAAATTTCAAAATCAATCCAAATGGAAATCAGGCAATTAAAGGAGGGCATAAACCAGGCTGTCACAGAAGACCAAGAAAACCCCGTCGACCCAACCTCCGAACAGGACGACCGGGAAAATGGGCGAATTGGCCCTGACGAATAGACTGCAAATGAAGACTCGGAGGATAGTAACTATCTTCCACTCTCCGAGGATGAGGTGAGCCTCGGCGACGAAGACTTTGTCATGCCCGAGGAGCCCCTTGAGCAGGAGCGCTTTAAGTGCCGGCTAATAGCCACAGCAAGGAGCCTGAAAAAGAAACAGCAGCAGCTCCAAGCTGACCAAGATCTGCTCAACTACAGGTGGACTAATGTCCTAGCAGCCAAGGAATACGGCCTCGGGCGCCCAACCAAGAGTTACCCGAAGCATAAGCTGCTACCTCTATTCGACGACGAGGCGCTGGAGCCCGTACCATCGGCGCGTAATGCGGCTGACCGACAGTATGACAGTCCAGCTCGTCAGTGCAGCTACCCCGTCAACCAAGACCAAGACCAAGGAGAAGGGGTCGCCAAGTGAGGACGACAAGGAGGAGCCCCATCCACCGAACACAGGGGGACACAAGAAGTCCCCCCCCCCCAAGTCAAAACGGTGAACATGATATACATTACTCATATCCCCAAGAGGGAGCGCAAACGCGCACTCAGGGACGTCTATGCGATAGAGCCAGTCGCCCCAAAGTTCAACCCATGGTCATCTTGCCCGATCACTTTCGATCGCACGGACCATCCAACCAGTATTCGACACGGCGGCTCGGCCGCACTGGTCCTCGACCCAATCATAGATGGATTCCACCTCACGCGAGTCCTCATAGACGATGGCAACAGCCTTAACCTGCTCTATCAGGACACAGTCCGCAAGGTGGGCATCGATCCGTCAAGGATCAAGCCCGCAAAAACTACCTTTAAAGGATAATACCAGGTGTAGAGGCCCGTTGCACGGGCTCAATCACATTGGAAGTTGTCTTCGGATCGCCGGACAACTTCCGAAGCGAAGACTTGATCTTCGACATCGTCCCATTCTGCAGTGGTTATCACGCACTGCTCGGATGAACCGCATTTACTCGCTTCAATGTGGTGCCACACTATGCTTATCTCAAACTCAAGATGCCCGGACCACGCGGTGTAATAACAGTCAACGGAAAGATGGAACGCTCCCTTCATACCGAGAAGCACACCGCGGCCCTGGCAGCGGAAGTACAGGGCGGCCTGATCAAGTAGAACATCAATTCCGTGGCCAAGCCCCCGGACACTATTAAACGAGTCTGTACTACTCCGCAGCATGACAGTCCAGCTCGTCAGGAGTTCGACTAGCAATTCGGCCTCCGTCTCAGTCCCGACCAAATGGCGGCGTACGTACCGCGCGTACATAACTACGCACTCAAAATACCATGGGCAAAGACGGAGGCACAACTCGATCGTGGTCCACAATACGGCTCGACCTTACCTGGGCACACATACTTTCCTTTTTCTTTTCTTTTTTAGGTTTCTTTTCCACATGCCCCTCACGACGGCCTGATCATCGATCCTTTCGAAGGATGAACATACCAAGGCGGCAAGCAGCATAGACGTGTGGCCGTACATCCAGATGATCTTCTTGACGATCACTTTGCCTATTTTCAGGACCCGCACGCAGCTTCCCCCTGGTCTCGGCATGTTAAATAGCCCGGTTGCTTATTGCATTATTTGTAAAAATACGCTTTGACATATCAATCAAATTATAATGGAAACAGTTTGTGGCCCAACATATGTGGCACTGGCTTACTCCTTCACTATATTTCACTATTCTTATCGATGGCACCCGTACACTTCGGTACGACTTAATTCGCCAGGGGCTCCATCACGCTCCATCCGTTGGCGACAAGTCTGAACACTTTTTACAGTATAGTTCGGCGCCCCGAATATAGCATTATATGCATCGGCTCCGAATCATCTCTTTGGTCCATAGTTGGGTTGCCCGGCTCCTGTGCTTGCAACCTTACGTTCCGTCTTATCGGCTAGGGTAGTAAAGGGAGAACGACTGCGATTGTGTTTTTGGTTTATCCGGATAAACACCTCAGTAGAGAAAGCCGAAAACTGACTATCATGATGCGGCGAGAGCTGGTCAGCTATTCGGAGGCTAAACATAAACCTCTTGCGATTTTTTCCGCATTATGCGTCGGACCGGCCTTCACCCAATCAGGTGTCTACGGCACCCTAGTCCGGATAAACAAATACTAACTAGGGGCTGCGCCTACACTCCTATTGTCAAACTCCTAGGCTAAGTGAGGGTGATAAAGCCACATAGTCCGATTGCCTGGTTCGCTGCGCTAAACACCTCCTTCAAGGACCAAACTCTTAGGTCAAGTGTGTTTAGGTTCCAACCCGAACACCCCCGTCCTACCTACATGGGGGCTGAAGCCGACGACTGACCAACTCTCAGATTTAATAAACGGCCGCACAGGAGGAAATTTTTTCAACAACAACAAGCAATATATTACATATAGGCTATGTTTCATAATACAGGACTGGATAACATGAATGTATTCATTCAAAGATAATGTCCTTCACACACTGGCCTGCTACAATGCGGGTTCCTTCCAGGACATCATCGAAATACAGCTCAGGCTTGCGGTGCTCTTTGCCCACAGGCGGTCCCTCGGTCGCAAGCTTGACGGCGTTCATCTTCGCCCACTATACCTTGACACGGGCGAAGGCCATCTGCGCACCTTCGATGCAGACTAACCGCTTTATGGCATCAAGCTGGGGGCAGGCATCGACCAGCCGCTTCATGAGCCCGAAGTAGCTGCTGGGCATGGCTTCGGCATGCCATAGACGGATTATCAAATCCTTCATGGCCAATTCGGCCACCCTATGCAGTCCGGTCAGCTGTTTCAGCTGATCGCTAAAGGGCACCGGATGCTCTGGCGCAAGGTATTGCGACCAAAATAGCTTCTCCGTTGAGCTCCCCTCTTCGGCTCGGAAGAACTCCGCAGCATCAGCAGCACTGCGCGGCAGATCCGCAAATGCTCCTGGAGAACTGCAAATCCGGGTCAGTAAGAGGTACCTTTTCTTCACAAATTTGCTAGCATAATAATGGCCTTACCCGCCGCAATCTTCTTGGCCTCCTGGATTTCCCGGAGGGCGCCCTGGGCTTCAACCCGGGCATCTTGTGCACTTTGGCGGGCCTTAGCAAGTTCGGACTCCTGGTCCGCAATCTTGCGCTCCAAGGACTCGCATTTCTTTATGGCGTCCTTGAGCTCCTGCTGAACCTCCCCAACCCTTTGCTCGTGCTTCTTGCGGGCGGCCTGTTCCTTCTCCACCTTATTCTGGGCCTCGGCCAGCGCATTCTTGAGGGACCCCACCTCAGCCGTAGTGCCTATGAAACATCATAATAATATGATCAACACAAAAAATTCATATCATTTTAGATATGAAGAAACCATTGCATACCTTGCTTGTCCTCTAGTTGTTTTTTAACACGGCCGAGCTCTTCGTCGCCCTGCTCCAGACTCTGCTTCAGTTTGGAGACTTCGGCAGCATGGGAGGTTGCAGCCAGCATCGACGCCTGTTTATCCACATAGACATATATGGTTAGTCTCCTGCGAAACCTATTTGATCCTCTGTCTGGCCTTTCTTTTGGAACACGGGACAGAGTCTCTGGGGCTACTGTCTATACTACGGCATTCTTTTTGCATAATTACATCACATACCTCAAATCTTGTTCGAAGGCTGGCGCAGGCTTCGATCAGTCCGCTCTTGGCAGACTGAACCCTCTCAACCACCGTACCCATAAGGATATTGTGTTCCTCCACAATGGAAGCACCCCGCAGCGCTTCCTGTAGAGTATCCGGTGCCTCTCGATGGACAGAGGTCACCGGCGGAATAGGTGCACCTCCTTCTTTCAAAGGAGGCTGCTGACCTGATTCCGGAGCCGTATGGGCCTCCGGAATAGTATTCAGCTGGGGGCCGAATTGAGTATGACCCCCATCGCCAGTTTCCAGGGGGATCTACTCCCCCATGTGTGCGGCAGCCGAGGTATCACCCTCTGGCAATGCCCTGACGGCCTCCTGTACCTCTCCGCGGCCTGGGAAGGTCCTTCGGGACAACACCTCGGCGCCATCCGTAGCCTTGGGGGAGGAGGCCGGAGGAGGCGACCCGCTGTCCATCACCTTTGGATCCAGCGAATTCCCCGAAGAAGAGGATCGCTGGAGGTGGGAATGAGCCGGACTGGAGTGCATGATTCAACATGCTAAAACCACGAAGTAAAGGAGCTGGATATATGTGTGCGTAAGTGCCTTGAGTACTTACGATTCGGCCAGGGGCTTCTCCCTGGGGCGCCACTCAAAGCTGCTATCGGAGTCCAATTCGGGATTGTCCGCACGGGAGACCCTCCCCTTCTTGGACGCCTCTGCCTCTAGATCCGTGGAGGCCGCCCTTTTCTTCCTTCCCCCCTCAGGGGGAGAATTGCTTTCCTCCTCCTCCTCGTCGTCTTCGGCGGGGGAGGAGTGGGTTTCGGCGTCTTCGGACGTTGCATCCGAAGTACCTTTACGGTGAAGGCCGCTTCTTGCCGCCTGGCCCTTCTTCTTGGCCTTCTTCTCCAGCGCCTGGTAGGGTGCCGGAACCAGCATCTTCGTCAGAAGTGGGATTGCTGGGTTTTCAGGTAGTGGAGCCGGACACTGGATCCGCTCTGCCTTCTTTGTCCAGCCCTGAAAAGATAAATGGAGAAGCTTAGACATCTTCCTTGAATGCACAGGTAGAGTATACACCTGGAAATATCAAAAACTTACCGGACTGGCTGGATGGGTCAGGTTATACCCACGGTCCTCTGCCGTCTTCGGCCACGTCTCATTGGCCTTGAAAAGCACCTTCCACATGCCTTCGTGCGTGGAGCCGAAGAACTGTTGCAAGGTCTGGTGCTCGGCCGGATCGAACTCCCACAAATTGCAAGTCCGTCTTTGGCAAGGAAGGATCCAGCGAAAAAGCATCACCTAGATCACGTTGACGAGCTTAATGTTCTTGTCCACCATGCTCTTGACGCGCTTCTACAGCACTGTCACCTCGTCCGACGAAGCCCAGTCCAGGCCCTTCTTTAGCCAGGAGGTGAGCCACATCGGGGTCCCGGACTTGAATTCGGGTGCCGCTGCCCAGGTGGTGTCGCGGGGCTCTGTGACATAGAACCACTGCTGTTGCCACCCTTTGACGGTCTCCACAAAGGTGCCTTTGGGCCATGTGACGTTGGACAGTTTGCTCACCATAGCACCTCCGCACTCTGCGTGCTGACCATCCACCACCTTCGGCTTCACATTGAAGATCTTCATCCATAATCCGAAGTGGGGTGGGATGCGGAGGAAGGCCTCGCACACGACAATGAATGCCGAGATGTGGAGGAAAGAGTTTGGGGCTAGATCATGGAAATCTAGCCCGTAGTAGAACATGAGTCCGCGGAAGAAGGGGTGGAGAGGAAACCCTAACCCACAGATGAAGTGGGGGATGAACACCACCCTCTCGTGGGGCTCCGGGGTGGGGATGATCTGCCCCTTGGCCGAAAGACGGTGGGCGATTTCCTGGGCCAAGTACCCCATTTCCCGGAGATCCGTGATGTTCTCTTCTGTGACGGAGGAGGCCATCCACTTGCCCTGCGCTCCAGATCTGTACATGGTCGGGGTGCTTTTTGAGGCGGAAAGGGTGGAGGCTTGGGCGCTGGAGCTCGAGAGCAGATGGGCAGAGAGGAAGAAGGCATGGGTGAAAGAATGGATCCTTATCCTCTTATAAAGGCAGTGAATATCAAGCGCCTCCCCACTCGCCTTAAAACTCGCCTATTCCCCAAGGGTCATGCGGACGGCACGGTTGGATTACCCACACCTGTATTAATGAGAATCCCGTGATACGGGGACACGATCTCTGCTTCGATAAGACGTGCCAATGAAAACCGCATTTTGAAATATGGAGCGGGAGGCTAAAAACGGTTCGATAATAACCAGGCAGAGATGTAATGTCTCGCTAGCAAAATTGTCAGTAGATGGGACTTGTTAAATATTATACTCTTCACGACTGTATGTGGTGCCTGTTTTGTAGAGCGGGACACGTTTTCTGTGTTCAAGGACTGCTTTGAAGTATTCGGAGGAGGAACACGCCTTGCAATGCCGAAGACAATATGCGCGCCGGACACATCGTCATTGAAGCCTGGTTCAGGGGCTACTGAGGGAGTCCTGGATTAAGGGGTCCTCGGGCGTCCGGGCTATGTAACATGGGCCGGACTAATGGGCCATGAAGATACAAGACAAAGAACTTCCCGTGTCCGGATGGGACTCTCCTTTGCGTAGAAGGCAAGCTTGGCGTTCGGATATGAAGATTCCTTTCTCTGTAAACCGACTATGTACAACCCTAGGGCCCTTTGGTGTCTATATAAACCAGAGGGTTTAGTCCGTAGAGACAATCGCAATCAGAATCATAATCATACAGGCTAGACAGCTAGGGTTTAGCCATTCCGATCTCGAGGTAGATCAACTCTTGTAACCCCATATTCATCTAAGATAATCAAGTAGGAAGTAGGGTATTACCTCCATCAAGAGGGCCCGAACCGGGTAAACATCGTGTCCCTGTCTCCTGTTACCTTCGATCCTCAGACGCACAGTTCGGGACCCCCTACCCGAGATCCGCCGGATTTGACACCGACACCCGGCATGGAGGCCCGTTGCACGGACTCATTAACACTGTAGGTGGTATTCGGCTCCTTAGACAATTTCCGAAGTGAAGAACTGATCTTCGACATCGTCCCCTTTCGCAGTGGTTATCACGCACTGCTTGGACGAACTGCTTTTGCTCACTTTAATGCAGTCCCGCACTATGCTTATTTAAAGCTTAAAATGCCCGGACCTCGTGGCGTTATCACAGTGAATGGAAATATGGAGCGCTCCCTCCGTACTAAAGAGCACACCGCGGCCCTTGCAGATCTCTAAACGAGGTGTATGGCGGCCTTATCAAGCCGAGTAATTCATCGAACACTAAAGCCAATGACATCTCTAAACGAGTCCGGTCCGCACAACACCGCGATGACTTGACAGATCCTGACCTCGATTAGCAGTTTGGCCTCCACCGACTTCCCTATAAGGTTGCAGCTTACGTACCCCGCGTACATAACTACGCAGTCAAAATACCTTGGGAAACGCCGGAGGCACACTGCGGAAACAGCCCATAGTACGGCTTGACCCTATTTGGACATTATACATTTTTTCACTACAGGTTCATTAAGAGCCCTATCCACTATATGGTTGCTGCAGGGACCCTTTCAAGGCTGGCTTTCCACTTCTTTACGGACACCCATCAAATACCCCTGTCAAAGGATTCGTTACTAAGGAGAAATGGCACAGACGTGCGGCAGGGCATCACTAGAATCTTCGAACCATTAATTTTAGGCCCTGTGTTAGACTTTCCCTTATGTAAATTTTTAGGCATGTAACTTGACCTTTATATTTGTGGCATTATCTGTTGAAACATGCCTCGACGTACTAATAAGGATATAAAGGAAGCAGATGATCCCACATTTTCTTGGGTTCTTATATTGTCTTATCATCCATATTCCCTCCTTGCTTTCGACTGACGTTCGCGCTTCGGTATGGCCTTTATACCAGGGGCTGTATTCGGCCCCGCAAACTCTTAAGTCCGAACACCTATAGGGAACTCTTCGGCATCCCGGATATTGCACTATATGCATCTGCTCAGAATCATGTCTTTGGTCTATAGTTGGGTTGCCCGGCTCCTGTGTTTACCACCTTACGTCCCGCAAGTTTGGCTAAGGTAGTAAAGGGAGAACTACTGCGATTGTATTTCTGGTTCATCCGGTCAAGTACCTCAGTAGAGAAAGCCAAAAACTGACTGTCATGATATGCGAGAGCTGGTCAGCGATCCGGCGACTTAGTGTCATACTACGAATCGTTCGTGATTTATGTCGTGTTATACGAGGGGCCGGGATTCGACCAAGCCATGTTGCAAAGGCACCGTACTCTGGATTGCCATTCACGCAACAGGGGCTAGTACTTAGCCCCACCAATGGACTCCTATGGCTAAGTGAGGATAATAAAGCCGCATTGTCTGATTGCCTAGTTCATCTAGCGGACGCCTCCTCCATGGACCAAGACGTTGGATAAAGACCGGACACACGTTTGTGAACACCCTGGAAATACTTTTCACGGGGGCGGAAGCCAACGACTGGCAATCTTCAGATATAAAATGGCCGAACAGGAGGATAAACTGACCAAATCATAAAGTGCAAGCATAAATATTTAAACATCATGAGTTCATTACATGGTATTTGCAAACCGAACTCCACTACTCAAATATGATGTCCTTTGAACACCGACCCTCTACAATTCGGGCTCCCTCCAGGACCTCGCCGAAGTACCTATTAGGCCTTCGGTGATCCTTGCCTTCGGGCGGCCCTACGGTGGCAATTTTGGTGGCCTTCATCTTCGCCCATTGCACCTTAACGCGGGCGAAGGCCATCCGGGCACCTTCTATGCAGGCCGACCGCTTTATGGCGTCGATCCAGGGAAACACATTGACTAGCCGCGTCACGAGTCTGAAGTAGCTGCTGGGTATGGGTTCGGCTGGCCAAAGACGGAATATTACGTCCTTCATGGCCAACCCGGCCACCCTATGCAGCTCGGTCAGCAAGATGTATCTCCTACTTACAAAGAAGTAGCTGCAAGGTACTGGACCAGAACAGCTTCTCCGTCGAGCTCCCCTCTTCGGCTCGGAAGAACTAAACGGCGTCGGCGACACTCCTGGGCAGATCTGCAAACGCGCCTGGAGCACTCCAAACTCGGGTCAGCAAGATGTATCTCCTACTTACAAATTTGCTCTGCAGAAGAAAGGCCTTACCAGCCGCTATCTGCCTCGCCTCCTGGATCTCCTGGCAAGCACCCTGGGCTTCAACCCGGGCCTCCTTCATGCTCTGGAGAGCTTTGCCGAGTTCGGAGGCTTGATCCGAAGTCTTCTGCTCCAAGGACTCGCACTTAGTTATGGCGTCCTTGCGCTCTTGTTCGACCTCGACCACCCGCGCCTCATGTTTTTGGCGGGCAGTATGCTCCACCTCCAACTCCTTCGCCGCTTTATCAGTGGCCGCGCTGCTCACCTCCACCTCCTTTTTGTCTTGGGCAAGCGCGCTCTTGAGGGACTCGACCTCGGCTGTGCCAACTATGAGCATAATCATAAAAATCAGTAAGTTAAAACAATTAGCACACATATCACTTCGGGTATGTAAAAGTGCCATATACCTTGCGTTTCGTCAAACCGCTTGTTGACGCGGACGAGCTCCTCATCGGCTAGTCGAAGCTTCCAATTGAGCTCGGAAACCTCTGCGGCTTGGGCAGCAGCCGCCAACATGGATGCATGTCTCACACATTAACACAGTATGTTAATAATTTGACTAGGGATCCTCTGTCCGGTTTGTTCCAATCCGACGGAGTCTCAGGGGCTACTGTCTATACATGGGTTTAACCTTTCATATGAAGAACTTGTTAGAGAATTACATCGCATACCTCAAAGCCCGTCAGTAGGCTATTGAAGGCTTCGTTCAGTCCGCTTTTCGCAGACTGAACCTTCTTCATAACCGTACCCATCAGGGTGCGGTGCTCTTCCTAAATGGAAGCGTGTTGCAGCGCTTCCTCCGGAGCAGGAGCGGCCTCCGGATTAACAGAGGCCGCCGATGGAGCTTCTGTTCTGCTCCCCTCCATCGAAGGGGGATGCTGATCCGAACCCAGAGCCACATTGGTCTCCGGGACGGTGTTCGGTGGGGGCCCAAACTGTTGAGACCCTCCACCCTCAGTGGTCATGGGGGTCGCCGTCCCCCGGTCTGCGGCATCTGAGGTATTAACCTCGGGAGCCTTCTGGATGAACTCGTCCGCCCCTCCTCGGCCAGGAGAGGTCCTTTGGGACGACACCTCGGCGTCCTCCATGGCAGTGGGGGATGGGGCTTATGATGGTCCATCGCTCTCCGCCTCTTCAGGCGCTAGAGAGTTTCTCGGCGAGGTCGAGGTGTTCGGGATATCACGTGGAGGGCTGAAATGCAAGGAAAGATACAATTTATATAAGGGAGGCAGGTAAGCGGAAACTGAACAAGTAAGATTTTTGATACTTACGATTCGGCCAGGGGCTTCACCCTGGTAGCTCTCCTCGGGTTGTGTTCGGACTCTGAGTCCGAACTGGCCGAGAGGGTAATCTTCTTCCTCTTTGGTGTCACCCCCTCCGGGTTCTCGGAGGCCGCCCTCTTCTTCCTCCTCGTCTTGTGAGGAGAGTCGCTCTGCACCTCCTCCTCCTCCTCTTTGTCCTCGTCTTCCTCGTGAGAGGAGACGACCCCGGTCCCTCCGGACATAGCATCCGAAGGATCTCTGCGGCGGGGCCTGTCCTTGGGCTCCTTGCCCTTCTTCTTGCCTTTCTTCTCCGGCGCCTGGTAGGGTGCTGGGACCAGCATCTCTGTCAGCTGGGGAGTGACTGGGTCTTCGGGTAACAGAGCCGGACTCTTGATCCGCCCCGCCTTCTTGGTCCAGCCCTGTAAATCGGTGGGCTGATAAGATTCATATCGATCAAAAATATAGACCGGACATATCTCCAGGAAGCTAATACTTACCAGCGTGGCCGGATTCTCGGCGTCGAGTCCGACGTCTTCGGTCTCCATAGGCCAGCTCTTCTGGGCCTTGAAGAGCAGCTTCCATATTCCTTCGTGTGTCGTGCCGAAGAAGTGCTCCAGGGTCCACGGCTCCTCCGGATTGAACTCCCACATGAGGGAGGCCCTGTGTTGGCAGGGGAGGATGCGGTGGAAGAGCATGATCTGCACCACATTGGTGAGACCAACATTCTTGCCCAACACGTTGGTGATGCACGTCTGCAGCGTCTGCACCTCCGTCTGGGACCCCCAGTCGAGGCCCTTAGTGGTCCACGAAGTGAGCCTCGTGGGAGGTCCGGATCTGAACTCCGGAATCGCCGCCCATTTGGTGTGGCGCGACTCGGTGATATAGAACCACTCTTGCTGCTAGACCTTAACGGTCTAAATGAAGGCCCCCTTGGGCCATGTGGCGTTGGGCAGCTTGCTAATCATGGCCCCGCCGCAGTCCACATGCTGCCCTTCGACCACCTTCGGCTTCACATTGAAGATTTTTAGCCATAGGCCGAAGTGTGGGGGACGCGGTGTAAAGCCTCGCACACGATGATGAACGTCGAGATGTGGAGGAAAGAGTTCGGGGCTAGATCATGGAAATCTAGCCCGTAATAGAACATGAGTCCCTGGATGAAGGGGTGGAGTGGAAAACCTAACCCTCTAAGGAAATGGGGGAGGAAAACGACCCTTTGGCCGGCCGCCGGAGTGGGGATGATTTGGCCCTTGTCGGGGAGCCTGTGCGCAATATTTGCGGCCAGGTACCCCGCGCTCCGGAGATCCTTTATCTCCTCCGTGACGGAGGAGGCCTCCCACTTGCCCTTGGAACCGGATCCGGCCATGGTCGGAGGAGGTGGTGGTGGTGAGGAAAACGAAAGCTTTCTTTCGGGCGCTAGAGCTTGGGAGATTGGAAGGCGGAGGCTGGAAGAAGGCGTGGAGAAGAAAGGAGGAATCTATTGCCCTCTTATAGGCGGTAAAAATGCCAACCGCCCCCCCCCCCACTTATGCCTTGAAACTCGCCTGTTCCCAACATGAGCATGCCCCATAAACGGTTGGGTTACCCAAATTTTATTGATGAGGAATCCTGTAATAAGTGGGCATGATCTCTGTTTTGACAAGACGGGCCGAGGGGGCTCAACCTCAAAACACGAAACGTGGAGTGTGAAAACGGTTCAAAGCACTGAAGGGTCAAGTCTGACGCTTCGCCGAAAACGTTGTCACTAAAGACACTATTCTTATTTTTTTTATCCTGCCTTCGCGGCTGAGGGTTGTGTTAATTATACAAAGCCGAATACAATCCTTTTGTGAAGAAAAGTTGATATATGTTATTCAAGGAGAGGAACCCGCCTCGCAATGCCGAAGCCAACCTACGCGCCGAACACGTCGTCATTGAAGACTGGTTCAAGGGCTACTGAGGGAGTCCTGGACTAAGGGGTCCTTGGGCGTTCGGTCTATTCAATATGGTCGGACTAATGGGCTGTCAAGATACTAGGAAGAAGACCACTTCTCGTGTACGGTTGGGACTCCTGTATACGTGAACGGCAAGTTTAGGTGTCCATATGTACTATTTCCTTTCTGTTTAACTGACTTTGTACAACCCTAGGCCCCTCCAGTATCTATATAAACCGGAGGGTTTAGACCGAAGGCAGGATCATGACATTGACAGGCTAGCCAAGTTAGGGTTTAGCCACCATGATCTCAAGGTAGATCAACTCTTGTAACCCCTCTACTCATCGAATATAATCAAGCAGGAGTAGGGTTTTACCTCCATTAAGAGGGCCCGAACCTGGGTAAACACTGTGTCCCTTTGATTATTGTTACCATCGATCCGCAGACATACAACTTGGGCCCCCCTACCCGAGATCTGCCGGTTTTGACACCGACAGACGATGATAGTCATACTGCTTACCACCAACGTCTTCTTTTGATTCGGCGGTATTGTGGGATGAAGCGGCCCGGACCAACCTTACATGACCACGTTCATGAAACCGGTTCCACCGATAGACATGCAACTAGTTTTGCATAAAGGTGGCTGGCGGGTGTCTGTTTCTCCTACTTTAGTTGAATCGAATTTGTCTACGGCCGGTCCTTGAAGAAGGTTAAAACAGCAAACTTGACGAAACACCGTTGTGGTTTTGATGCGTAGGTAAGAACGGTTCTTGCTAGAAGCCCGTCGCAGCCGCGTAAAACTTGCAACAACAAAGTAGAGGACGTCTAACTTGTTTTTGCAGGGCATGTTGTGATGTGATATGGTCTAGACATGATGTGATATACGTTGTTGTATGAGATGATCATGTTTTGTAAAAGTTATCGGCAACTGGCAGGAGCCTTATGGTTGTCGCTTTATTGTATGAAATGCAAACGCCATGTAATTGCTTTACTTTATCACTATGCGTTAGCGATAGTTGTAGAAGCAATAGTTGGCGAGATGACCACGATGCAATGATGGAGATCAAGGTGTCGAGCCGGTGACGATGGAGATCATGACGGTGCTTTGGAGATGGAGATCAAAGGCACAAGATGATGATGGCCATATCATGTCACATATTTTGATTGCATGTGATGTTTATCTTTTATGCATCTTATTTTGCGTAGTACGGCGGTAGCATTATAAGATGATCCCTTACTAAAATTTCAAGGTATAAGTGGTCTCCCTGAGTATGCAGCGTTGCGACAGTTCGTCGTGCTGAGACACCACGTGATGATTGGGTGTCATAGGCTCTACATTCACATACAACGGGTGCAAGACAGTTTTGCACATGCGGAATACTCAGGTTAAACTTGACGAGCCTAGCATGTACAGACATGGCCTCGGAACCCTGGAGACTGAAAGGTCGAATGTGAATCATATAGTAGATATGATCAACATAGAGATGTTCACCATTCATGACTACTCCATCTCACGTGATGATCGGACATGGTTTAGTTTGTTTGGATCACGTGATCATTTAGATGACTCGAGGGATGTCTATCTAAGTGGGATTTCTTAAGTAATTTGATTAATTGAACTTAATTTATCATGAACTTAGTCCTGATAATGTTTGCATATCTATGTTGTAGATCAATAGCTCACGTTGTAGGTCCCCTATGTTTTGGATATGTTCCTAGAGAAAACTAAGTTGAAAGATGATAGTAGCAATGATGCGGACTGGGTCCATGATCTGAGGATTATCCTCATTGTTGTATAGAAGAATTATGTCCTTGATGCACCGCTAGGTGATAGGCCTATTGCAGGAGCATATGCAGACGTTATGAATGTTTTGGCAAGATCGATATGATGACTACTTGATAGTTTAGTGCACCATGCTTTACGGCTTAGAACCGGGACTTCAAAAACGTTTTGAATGCCACGGAGAATATGAGATGTTCCAGGAGATGAAATTGGTATTTCAGACTCATAACCATGTCGAGAGGTATGAGACCTCTCACAAGTACTTTGCCTACAAGATGGAGGAGAATAGCTCAACCAGTGAGCATGTGCTTAGAATGTCTACGTACTACAATCACTTGAATCAAGTGGGAGTTAATCTTCCAGATAAGATAGTGATCGATAGAGTTCTCTAGTCACTATCACCAAGCTATTAGAACTTCATGATGAACTATAATGTGCAAGGGATAACGGAAAGGATTCCCGAGCTCTCCGCGATGCTGAAATCGGCGAAGGTAGAAATCAAGAAAGAGCATCAAGTGTTGATGGTTAACCAGACCACTAGTTTCAAGAAAAAGGGCAAAGGAAAAGAAAGGGAACTTCAAGAAGAATGACAAGCAAGTTGCCACTCTTGTGAAGAAGCCCAAAGCTAGACCTAAGCCTGAAACTGAGTGCTTCTACTGCAAAGGGAATGGTCACTGGAAGCGGAACTACCCCAAATACTTGGCGGATAAGAAGGATGGTGATGACCCACAAGTATAGGGGATCTATCGTAGTCCTTTCGATAAGTAAGAGTGTCGAACCCAACGAGGAGCAGAAGGAAATGATAAGCGGTTTTCAGCAAGGTATTCTCTGCAAGCACTGAAATTATAGGTAACAGATAGTTTTGTGATAAGATAATTTGTAACGAGCAACAAGTAACAAAAGTAAATAAAGTGCAGCAAGGTGGCCCAATCCTTTTTGTAGTAAAGGACAAGCCTGGACAATTTCTTATATAGAGAAAAGCGCTCCCGAGGACACATGGGAATTATCGTCAAGCTAGTTTTCATCACGTTCATATGATTCGCGTTCGGTACTTTGATAATTTCATATGTGGGTGGACCGGTGCTTGGATGCTGTCCTTACTTGGACAAGCATCCCACTTATGATTAACTCCTATTGCAAGCATCCGCAACTACAAAATAAGTATTAAGGTAAACCTAACCATAGCATGAAACATATGGCTCCAAATCAGCCCCTTACGAAGCAACGCATAAATTAGGGTTTAAGCTTCTGTCACTCTAGCAACCCATCATCTACTTATTACTTCCCAATGCCTTCCTCTAGGCCCAAATAATGGTGAAGTGTCATGTAGTCGACGTTCACATAACACCACTAGAGGAAAGACAACATACATCTCATCAAAATATCGAACGAATACCAAATTCACATGACTACTAATAGCAAGACTTCTCCCATGTCCTCAAGAACAAACGTAACTACTCACAAAGCATATTCATGTTCATAATCAGAGGAGTATTAATATGCATAAAGGATCTGAACATATGATCTTCCACCAAATAAACCAACTAGCATCAACTATAAGGAGTAATCAACATTACTAGCAACCTACAGGTACCAATCCCAGACTTGGAGACAAGAATTGGATACAAGAGATGAACTAGGGTTTGAGAGGAGATGGTGCTGGTGAAGATGTTGATGGAGATTAGCCCTCTCCCGATGAGAGGAGCGTTGGTGATGACGATGGCGATGATTTCCCCCTCCCGGAGGGAAGTGTCCCCGGCAGAACAGCTCCGCCGGAGCCCTAGATTGGTTCCGCCAAGGTTCCGCCTCGTCGCGGCGGAGTCTCGTCCCGAAAGCTTGCTTATGATTTTTTCTCGGACGAAAGACTTCATATAGTAGAAGATGGGCACCGGGGGGCCAACAGGGGGCCCACGAGGCAGGGGCGCGCCCCCCACCCTCGTGGCCAGGGTGTGGGCCCCCTCTGGTATTTCTTCCGCTCAGTATTTTTCATTATTTCTAAAAACAACTTTCGTGTAGTTTCAGGACTTTTGGAGCTGTGCATAATAGGTCTCTAATATTTGCTCCTTTTCCAGCCCAGAATTCCAGCTGTCAGCATTCTCCCTCCTTATGTAAACCTTGTAAAATAAGAGAGAATAGGCATAAGTATTGTGACATAATGTGTAATAACAGCCCATAATGCAATAAATATCGATATAAAAGCATGATGCAAAATGGACGTATCAACTCCCCCAAGCTTAGACCTCGCTTGTCCTCAAGCGGAAGCCGATAACGATAAATATGTCCACGTGTTTAGAGGTAGAGGTGTCGATAAAATAAAATACGGACATGAGGGCATCATGATCATTCTTATAACAGCAACATATATGGATATTGTCATATGATTTCTTATGATCAAGTAATAATCTATTCACAATGCAGAGTATGAATCAGAAAATTTATTGAGAACTAACAAACTATCGTCTCAGTCATTGAGGCCATTGCAATTTATCATAACATCAGAAAGAGTCTATGTCAGAGATTTTTAGCAAGTCCACATACTCAACTATCATTTAGTCTTTCACAATTGCTAACACTCACGCAATACTTGTGGTTACGGAGTTTTAATCGGACACAGAGAAAGATAGGGGCTTATAGTTTCGCCTCCCAACCTTTTACCTCAAGGGTAATGTCAACAATAATAGTTCATGCTAACTTACATCCAATTAGATATATATATATATATCAGGATCTTTCCAACACATTGTGCTTGCCAAAGGATAAAATGTCAAAAGGGAAAGGTGCAGATCACCATGACTCTTGCATAAGGTAGAAGATCAAAGTAAAAGATAGGCCCTTCGCGGAGGGAAGCAGAGGTTGCCATGCGCTTTCAGGGTTGGATGCACAAAATCTTAATGCGAAAGAACATCACTTTATATTGCCACTTGTGATGTGAACCTTTATTATGCAGTCCGTCGCTTTTATTTCTTCCACATCACAAGATCGTATAAAGCTTATTTCCTCCACACTAATCAATCATACATATTTAGAGAGCAATTTTTATTGCTTGCATCGATGAAAACTTACTTGAAGGATCTTACTCAATCCATAGGTAGATATGGTGGACTCTCATGGCAAAACTGGGTTTAAGGGTATTTGGAAGCACAAGTAGTATCTCTACTTGGTGCAAAGAATTTGGCTGGCATGAGGGGGAAAGGCAAGCTCAACATGTTGGGTGATCCCTGACAATATACTTTATCTTAGATATAAGAAAACATAACCCATTACGTTGTCTTCCTTGTCCAACATCAACTCTTTAGCATGTCATATTTTAATGAGTGCTCACAATCATAAAAGATGTCCAAGATAGTATATTTATATGTGAAACCTCTCTTTCTTTATTACTTCCTATTAATTGCAACGATGACCAAAACTATGTTTGTCAACTCTCAACAACTTTTAATCATCATACTCTTTCTATGTGAAGTCATTACTCTCCATAAGATCAATATGATCTCGTTGTTTCCTTTTTTATTCTTTTCTTTTTCTTTTATTCACTCAAGATCCTGGCAAAATAATCAAGCCCTTGAATCAACACTAATCTTTATTATATAGCTCACGGACTCGATTACATAGAAGGATCATAAAGCAAAACTCAAAACTAGATCATACCAAAAACTTTATTCTACTAGATCAAGATAATACTAAAAAGGATCGAACTAAGAAAAACGGTAAAGATAGAGATGCGATGGTGATACGATACCGGGGCACCTCCCCCAAGCTTGGCAGTTGCCAAGGGGAGTGCCCATACCCATATGATTATGCCTCCTTTGTTGGTGAAGAAGATGGTGGAGTTGTTGATGATGTGGGCTTATCGTCCATCTTCCAAGGCATAGGCTCACCATCATAGAAGGATGATCGAGTCTCCGGGATCCTCAAATCTGCAGCCAAACTCATCCTTTTGAATCTATATTCATACTCACAGTTTTGGTTTTGCAGGTCATAGATTTGGGCTTGAAGGTGCTCGATCTTCTCGTGAAGCTTGAAGATGGTCTCCCCAATGTTCTCGGCATCCAGCTTGTGGTTGTTGGTGAACTCCGCGATCATCATGTGGTTGGAGTTGAGTCCATGTTCCACCATCCCCTGGCACTTGAAAACTTGTTGCTCCATTGCTTCGAGCCTCATCTCCACGCTTCCGGTCCCCTTCGGTCCGTCAACATCGCGGATGTGCAGCAACCCATCACGCATCTCAATGGTTTGAGGATGTCGCAGCACCTCCGCGAGGTAAGGGTTGCTGACCTTCTCGAAGAACTTGTCCTTGGGGGCGCTTGGAGACGTCATGATGATCTAGATCTGTCAGAAAAATAGCTCGAAACAAAAACTGAGGATATTTGCGTGATACAGGAGTCAAAACCTTCGGGAGATTATATAATGATTTTTTATCGACCAAAATACGTATCGTGCAAGAAAACGGAGTCCGAAGAGCGCACGAGGTGCCCACGAGGCAGGGGGCGCGCCCAGGGGGTATGGCGCACCCTCCACCCTCGTGGAGCCCTCGTGTCCTTCCCGGACTGCTTCTTATATTTCTATTTTTCTAAATATTCCAAAACAGAGAAAAATTGCCATTAGAACTGTTTTGGAGTCGATTTACTTACCATACCACATACCTATTCCTTTTCGGAGTCTGAAACGTTCCGGAAAGTGTCCCTTATGTATTCCTCCGGGGTTACGGTTTCAATAACATTGGTTCCAACATTTATAGGATTACCTGAGATATAATGTTTGATTCTTTGACCGTTCACCACCTTCGGATTTGTGCCTTCGAAGTTGTTGATTTTTATGGCACCTGAACGATAGACCTCCTCGATAACGCCCATTTAGAGAGAAGTTTTCCTGCAAAAAATCTTAAACGAGAGTTGTATAGCAATACATAATCACCTACATTAAACTCACGCTTTTGTATTCTTTTGTCATGCCATCTTTTAACTTTTTCTTTAAACAACTTGGCATTTTCATAGGCTTGGGTTCTCCATTCATCAAGTGAGCTAATGTCAAATAACCTCTTCTCACCGGCAAGTTTAAAATCATAGTTGAGCTCTTTAATAGCCCAATAAGCCTTATGTTCTAGTTTGAGAGGCAAGTGACATGCTTTTCCATAAACCATTTTATACGGAGACATACCCATAGGATTTTTATATGCAGTTCTATAGGCCCATAATGCATCATCAAGTTTCTTGGACCAATTCTTTCTAGATCTATTAACAGTCTTTTGCAAAATTAATTTGAGTTCTCTATTACTCAATTCTACTTGACCACTAGACTGTGGGTGATAAGGAGATGCAATTCTATGATTAACATCATACTTAGCAAGCATTTTATGAAAAGCACCATGAATAAAATGTGAACCACCATCAGTCATTAAATATCTAGGGACTCCAAACCTCGGAAAAATAACTTCTTTAAGCATCTTAATAGAGGTGTTGTGATCAGCACTACTAGTTGGAATAGCTTCTACCCACTTAGTAACATAATCAACAGCAACTAAAATATGAGTATACCCATTAGAGGTGGCAAAAGGTCCCATATAATCAAAGCCCCAAACATCAAATGGTTCAATAACAAGTGAGTAATTCATAGGCATTTCTTGACGTCTACTGATGTTACCAATTCTTTTACATTCATCACAAGATAAGACAAACTTACGAGCATCCTTGAAGAGAGTAGGCCAATAAAAACCGGATTGCAATACCTTATGTGCAGTTCTATCTCCAGCGTGGTGTCCTCCATAAGCTTCGGAGTGACACTTGCGTAGGATCTGTTCCTGTTCATGCTCAGGTACACAACGTCTAATAACACCATCTACTCCTTATTTATAAAGATGTGGGTCATCCCAAAAGTAATGTCTTAAATCATAGAAAAACTTTTCCTTTTGCTGGTATGTGAAACTAGGTGGTATAAACTTAGCAACAATGTAATTAGCATAATCAACATACCATGGAGCAGTACGAGAAGCATTTATGACATTTAATTGTTCATCAGGAAAGCTATCATCAATAGGTAGTGGGTCATTAAGAACATTTTCTAACCTAGACAAGTTGTCTGCAATGGGGTTCTCAACTACCTTTCTATCAGGCATATGCAAATCAAATTCTTGTAGCAAGAGAACCCATCTAATAAGTCTAGGTTTAGCATCTTTCTTTTCCATAAGATATTTAATAGCAGCATGATCAGTGTGAACAGTTACTTTAGAATCGAGAATATAAGGTCTGAACTTATCACAAGCAAATACAACTGCTAAAAATTCTTTTTCAGTAGTAGCATAATTTCTCTGGGCACTGCCTAGAGTCTTACTAGCATATTGGATAACATTTAATTTCTTATCAACTCTTTGCCCTAGAACAGCATCTACAGCATAATCACTAGCATCACACATAATTTCAAAGGGTAAATTCCAATCAGGTGGCTGGACAATAGGTGAAGAAATTAATGCTTTCTTAAGTATTTCAAATGCTTCTACACAATCATCATCAAAGACAAATGGTATATATTTTTGTAATAAATTAGTCAGAGGCCGAGAAATTTTTGAGAAGTCCTTAATGAACCTCCTATAAAATCCGGCGTGACCAAGGAAGCTACTTATACCTTTGATGTCCTTGGGACATGGCATCTTTTCAATAGCATCAACTTTAGCTTCATCAACTTCAATACCTCTTTCAGAAATTTTATGCCCCAAGACAATACCTTCATTAACCATAAATTGGCACTTTTCCCAATTCAAGACAAGATTAGTTTCTTCACATCTCTGCAAAACTCGATCAAGGTTGCTCAAGCAATCATCAAAAGAGGATCCATAAACAGAGAAGTTGTCCATGAAAACCTCGCAAATCTTTTCACAAAAATCAGAGAATATAGCCATCATGCATCTTTGAAAAGTAGCAGGTGCATTACATAAACCAAAAGGCATACGTCTATAAGCAAAAGTACCGAAAGGACAAGTAAAAGTGGTCTTAGCTTGATCATCAGCTGACACAGGTATTTGAGAGAAACCAAAATAACCATCTAGAAAGCAAAAATGTGTATGTTTGGATAATCTTTCTAGCATTTGATCAATAAAAGGTAAGGGGTAATGATCCTTTTTAGTATCTTTATTTAATTTGTGAAAATCAATTACCATCCTATAACCTGTAATTATTCTTTGCGGAATCAATTCATCTTTATCATTAGGAACGACAGTAATACCTCCCTTCTTAGGGACACAATGGACAGGACTTACCCACTGACTATCAGCAACGGGATAGATTATACCTGCCTCAAGGAGCTTTAGTATTTCCTTTCTTACCACTTCTTTCATTTTAGGATTCAGTCGTCGTTGATGATCAATAACTGGTTTGGCATCTTTCTCCAAATTTATTTTGTGTTGACATAGAGTGGGACTAATGCCCTTAAGATCATCAAGAGTATATCCAATAGCAGCACGGTGCTTCTTCAGAGTTTTCAATAATTTTTCTTCCTCCTTCTCTAAAAGGTTAGCACTAATAATAACAGGATATATCTTCTTTTCATCAAGGTAAGCATATTTAAGAGTATCAGGCAATGGTTTAAGCTCAAACACGGGATCACCCTTGGGTGGAGGAGGATCCCCTAAGATTTCAACATGCAAGTTGTGTTTCAGAATAGGACCCTGTTTAAAGAACACTTCATCTATTTCCCTTCTTTCATTCATAAACATATCATTTTCATGGTCTAGCAAATATTGTTCTAAAGGATCATTAGGAGGTACGACAATAGAAGCAAGACCAATAATTTCATCTTTACTAGGCAATTCCTCTTCACGGTGTTGTCTACGAAGAGAAATTAAACTCATGAGACATATCACCTAAACCAATTGTAACAACATCCTTTTCGCAGTCTATCTTAGCATTAACAGTGTTCAAGAAAGGTCTAACAAATATAATGGGACAAAAGCTATCTTGTGGGGAACCAAGAACAAGAAAATCAGCAGGATATTTAGTTTTCCCACACAAGACTTCAACATCTCTAACAACCCCAATTGGTGAAATAGTATCTCTATTGGCAAGCTTAATAGTGACATTAATATCTTCTAACTCAGCAGGTGCAATATCATACATAATTTCTTTGTATAAGTCAATAGGCATTGCACTAGCACTAGCACCCATATCGCACAAGCCATGATAACAATGATCTCCTATTTTAACAGAAATAACAGGCATGCCTACCACATGTCTATGTTTATCTTTAGCACAAGGTTTAGCAATTCTAGAAGTTTCATTACAGAAATAAATAACATGCCCATCAATATTATCAGCCAAGAGATCTTTAACCATAGCAATATTAGGTTCAACTTTAACTTGCTCAGGAGGTGTATAAGTTCTAATATTGCTTTTACGAACCACAGTTGAAGCTTTAGCATGATCCTTTATCCTAACTGGAAAAGGTGGTTTCTCAACATAAGCTGTAGGAACAATAGGATCATTATAAGTGGTAGTCTTTTCTTCAACTTTAATAGGTGCAGCTACTTTTACTTCTATGGGAGGATGATACTTAAACCACTTCTCCTTAGGGAGATCAACATGAGTAGCAAAAGATTCACAGAAAAGCTACTATCTCAGAGTCAAGTCCATATTTGGTGCTAAATTTACGGAAAACATCGGTATCCATAAAAGATTTAACACAATCAAACTTAGCTGTCATACCTGACTCCTTACCTTCGTCGAGATCCCAATCTTCAGAGTTGCGTTTAATTCTTTCCAATGAATCCCATTTGAATTCAATAGTCTTCATCATAAAAGAGCCAGCCCAATAAGTATCGAGCATGGTGCGATTGTTATCAGAAAGCTGAGCATAAAAATTTTGAATAATCATTTCTCTTGAGAGCTCATGATTGGGGCATGAATATAACATTGATTTAAGCATCCCCCAAGCTTAAGCGATTCTTTCTCCTTCGCGAGGCCAAAAATTATATATATAATTGCGATCATAATGAACAAGATGCATAGGATAAAACTTCTGATGAAATTCCTATTTCAATCGCTTGTAGTTCCATGATCCCATATCATCACATAGCCTATACCATGTCAATGCATCTCCCTTCAAAGATAAAGGGAAAACCTTCTTCTTAATAACATCATCGGGTATACCTGCAAGCTTAAATAATCCACAAACTTCATCCACATATATTAGGTGCTCATCAGGATGTAATGTTCCATCTCCTGCAAAAGGATTAGCTAGCAGTTTTTCTGCCATACCCGAAGGAATTTCAAAGTAGATATTTTCATCTTCAGTAGGTTCAGTAGGTTGAGGAGCAACTCTTTTCTCTACTGGTCGGGGTGAAGATACCCCGAACAAGCCCCTCAGAGGATTACTTTCCATAGTAACAAGTGACTGTAATTTTCAGCACACTATATAAATGTTTCCTTACCAAATTCCACCTACCAAAGGCGCTTCACTCCCCGGCAACGGCGCAAGAAAAGAGTCTTGATGACCCACAAGTATAGGGGATCTATCGTAGACCTTTCGATAAGTAAGAGTGTCGAACCCAACGAGGAGCGGAAGGAAATGATAAGCGGTTTTCAGCAAGGTATTCTCTGCAAGCACTGAAATTATAGGTAACAGATAGTTTTGTGATAAGATAATTTGTAACGAGCAACAAGTAACAAAAGTAAATAAAGTGCAGCAAGGTGGCCCAATCCTTTTTGTAGTAAAGGACAAGCCTGGACAATTTCTTATATAGAGAAAAGCGCTCCCGAGGACACATGGGAATTATCGTCAAGCTAGTTTTCATCACGTTCATATGATTCGCGTTCGGTACTTTGATAATTTGATATGTTGGTGGACCGGTGCTTGGGTGCTGTCCTTACTTGGACAAGCATCCCACTTATGATTAACTCCTATTGCAAGCATCCGCAACTACAAAAGAAGTATTAAGGTAAACCTAACCATAGCATGAAACATATGGATCCAAATCAGCCCCTTACGAAGCAACGCATAAACTAGGGTTTAAGCTTCTGTCACTCTACCAACCCATCATCTACTTATTACTTCCCAATGCCTGCCTCTAGGCCCAAATAATGGTGACGTGTTACGTAGTCGACGTTCACATAACACCACTAGAGGAAAGACAACATACATCTCATCAAAATATCGAACGAATACCAAATTCACATGACTACTAGTAGCAAGACTTCTCCCATGTCCTCAGGAACAAACATAACTACTCACAAAGCATATTCAAGTTCATAATCATAGGAGTATTAATATGCATAAAGGATCTGAACATATGATCTTCCACCAAATAAACCAACTAGCATCAACTACAAGGAGTAATCAACACTACTAGCAACCTACAGGTACCAATCCCAGACTTGGAGACAAGAATTGGATACAAGTGATGAACTAGGGTTTGAGAGGAAATGGTGCTGGTGAAGATGTTGATGGGGATTAGCCCTCTCCCGATGAGAGGAGCGTTGGTGATGACGATGGGGATGATTTCCCCCTCCCGGAGGGAAGTGTCCCCGGCAGACCAGCTCCACCGGATCCCTAGATTGGTTCTGCCAAGGTTCCGCCTCGTGGCGGCGGAGTCTCGTCCCGAAAGCTTGCTTATGATTTTTTCTCGGATGAAAGACTTCATATAGCAGAAGATGGGCACCGGAGGGCCAACAGGGGGGCCACGAGGCGGGGGGCGCGCCCAGGGGTAGGGTGCGCCCCCCACCCTCGTGGCCAGGGTGTGGGCCCCCTCTGGTATTTCTTCCGCTCAGTATTTTTTATTATTTCCAAAAACAACTTTCGTGGAGTTTCAGGACTTTTGGAGCTGTGCAGAATAGGTCTCTAATATTTGCTCCTTTTCCAGCCCAGAATTCCAGCTGCCGGCATTCTCCCTCCTTATGTAAACCTTGTAAAATAAGAGAATAGGCATAAGTATTGTGACATAATGTGTAATAACAGCCCATAATGCAATAAATATCGATATAAAAGCATGATGCAAAATGGACATATCAGATGGCAAAGTGAACAAAGGTATATTTGATATCCATGTTATTGATGTGTACTTTACTAGTGTTCATAGTAACCCCGGGGTATTTGATACCGGTTCAGTTGCTAAAGATTAGTAACTCAAAATAGGTGTTGCAGAATGAATAGAGACTAGTTAAGAGTGAAGTGACGATGTGTGTTGGAAGTGATTCCAAGGTTGATACGATCACCATCGCACACTCCCTCTACCTTCGGGATTAGTGTTGAACCTAAAATAAATGTTATTTGGTGTTTGCGTTAAGCATGAATATGATTAGATCATGTTTATTGCAATACGGTTATTCATTTAAGTCAGAGAATAATTGTTGTTCTATTTACATGAATAAAACCTTCTGTGGTCATACACCCAAGGTGAATGGTTTATTGAATCTCGATCGTAGTAATACACATATTCATAATATTGATACGAAAAGATGCAAAGTTGATAATGATAGTGCAACATATTTGTGGCACTGCAGTTTTGGTCATATTGGTGTAAGGCGCATGAAGAAACTCCATGCAGATGGACTTTTGGAATGACTTGATTATGAATCATTTGATACTTGCGAACCATGCCTCATAGGTAAGATGATTAAAACTCCGTTCTCCGGAACAATGGAGCGAGCCAATGACTTATTGGAAATAATACATACCGTTGTATGCGGTCCGATAAGTGTTGAGGCACGCGGCGGGTATCGTTATTTTCTGACCTTCACAGATGATTTGAGCAGATATGGGTATATCTACTTAATAAAACACAAGTCTGAAACATTTGAAAAGTTCAAAGAATTTCAGAGTGAAGTAGAGAATCATCGTAACAAGAAAATAAAGTTTCTACGATTCGATCGCGGAGGCAAATATTTGAGTTACGAGTTTGGTCTTCATTTGAAACAATGTGGAATAGTTTCACAGCTCATGCCACCTGGAACACCATAGCGTAATGGTGTGTCTGAACGTCATAATCGTACTCTATTGGATATGGTGCGTTCTATGATGTCTCTTACTGATTTGCCTTTATCTTTTTGGGGGTTATGCATTAGAGACAGTTGCATTCAAGTTAAATAGGGCACCATCTAAATCCGTTGAGATGACACTGTATGAACTATGGTTTGGCAAGAAACCAAAGCTGTTATTTCATAAAGTTTGGGATTGCGACACTTATGTCAAAAGGCTTCAGCCTGATAAGCTCGAACCCAAATCGGAGAAGTGCATCTTCATAGGATACCATAAGGAAACTATTGGGTACACCTTCTACCACAGATCCAAAGGCAAGATCTCTTGTTGCTAAGAAGGGGTCCTTTCTAGAGAAGGAGTTTATCTCGAAAGAAGTAAGTGGGAGGAAAGTAGAACATGATGAGGTAATTGTACATTCTCTCGAATTGGAAAGTAGCTCATCACAGAAAACTGTTCCCGTGATGCCTACACCAACTAAAGAGGAAGCTAATGATGATGATCATGAAACTTCAGATCAATTTATACCGAACCTCATAGGTCAACCAGACCACGTTCCGCACCAGAGTGGTACGGTAATCCTGTCCTGGAAGTCATGTTATTAAAACATGGCGAACCTATGAACTATGAAGAAGCTATGATGAGCCCAGATTCCGACAGATGGCTTGAGGCCATGAAATCTGAGATAGGATCCATGTATGAGAACAAAGTGTGGACTTTGGTGGACTTGCCCAATGATCGGCAAGGCATTGAGAATAAATGGATCTTCAAGAGGAAGACGGACACTAATGGTAGTGTTACTATCTACAAAGCTCGACTTGTCGCAAAAGGTTTTCGACAAGTTCAAGGTGTTAAATACGATGAGATTTTCTCACTCGTAACGATGCTTAAGTCTGTCCGAATCATGTTAGCAATTGCCACATTTATGAAATCTAGCAAATGGCAAGACTGCATTCCTTAATGGATTTCTTAAAGAAGAGTTGTATATGATGCAACCAAAAGGTTTTGTCAATGCGAAAGGTGCTAACAAAGTGTGCAAACTCCAGCGATCCATCTATGGACTGGTGCAAGCATCTCGGAGTTGGAATATATGCTTTGATGAGGTGATCAAAGCATATGGTTTTATACAGACTTTTGGAGTAGCCTGTATTTACAAGAAAGTGAGTGGGAGCTCTGTAGCATTTCTGATAGTATATGTGGATGACATATTGTTGATTGGAAATGATATAGAATTTCTGTATAGCATAAAAAGGATACATGAATAAGAATTTTTCAATGAAAGACCTCAGTGAAGCTACTTACATATTGGGCATTAAGATCTATAAGGATAGATTGAGACGTTTAATAGGACTTTCACAAAGTATATACCTTGGAATTTTTTTAAGAAGTTCAAAATAGATCAGACAAAGAAAGGGTTCTTGTCTGTGTTGCAAGGTGTGAAGTTGAGTAAGACTCAAAACCCGACCACGGCAGAAGATAGAGAGAGAATGAAAGTCATTCCCTATGCCTCAGCCATAGGTTCTATAAAGTATGCCATGTTGTGCACCAGACCTATTGTGTACCTTTCCATGAGTTTAGCAAAGGGGGTACAATAGTGATCCAGGAATAGATCACTGGACAGCGGTCAAAATTATACTTGGAGGGCTAAGAAAATGTTTCTCGGTTATGGAGGTGACAAAGAGTTCGTCGTAGAGGGTTATGTCGATACAAGCTTTGACACTAATCCAGATGACTCTGTGTCTCAATCTGGATACATATTGAAAGTGGGAGCAAAGCTAGAGTAGCTCCGTGCAGAGCATTGTAGACATAGAAATTTGCAAAATACATACGGATCTAAATGTGGCAAACCCGTTGACTAAACCTCTCTCACAAGCAAAACATGATCACACCTTAGTACACTTTAGGTGTTAATCACATCGTGATGTGAACTAAATTATTGACTCTAGTAAACCCTTTGGGTGTTGGTCACATGGCGATGTGAACTATGAGTGTTAATCACATGGCGATGTGAACTATTGGTGTTAATCACATGGCGATGTGAACTAGATTATTGACTCTAGTGCAAGTGGGAGACTGAAGGAAATATGCCCTAGAGGCAATAATAAAGTTGTTATTTTATATTTCCTTATTCATGATAAATGTTTATTATTCATGCTAGAATTGTATTGATCAGAAACCTCAATACATGTGTGAATATATAGACAAACACTATGTCCCTAGTAAACCTCTACTTGACTAGCTCATTGATCAAAGATGGTTAAGGTTTCCTAACCATGGACATGAGTTGTCATTTGATAATGGGATCACATCATTAGGAGAATGATGTGATGGACAAGACCCGTCCGTTAGCTTAGCATGTTGATCGTTTAGTTTTATTGCTATTGCTTTCTTAATGTCAAATAAATATTCCTTCGACTATGAGATTATGCAACTCCCGGATACCGGAGGAATACCTTGTGTGCTATCAAACGTCACAACGTAACTGGGTGATTATAAAGATGCTCTACAGGTATCTCCGAAGGTGTTTGTTGGGTTGGCATAGATCGAGATTAGGATTTTTCACTCCGAGTATCGGAGAGGTATCTCTGGGCCCTCTCGGTAATGCACGTCATAAGAAGCCTTGCAAGCAAAGTGACTAATGAGTTAGTTACAGGATGATGTATTATGGAAGGAGTAAAGAGACTTGCCGGTAACGAGATTGAACTAGGTATGTAAATACCGACGATCGAATCTCGGGCAAGTAACATACCGATGGACAAAGGGAGTAACGTATGTTGTCATAACGGTTCGACCGATAAAGATCTTCGTAGAATACGTAGGAGCCAATATGGGCATCCAGGTTCTACTATTGGTTATTGACCGGAGAGGTGTCTCGGTCATGTACACATAGTTCTCGAACCCTTAGGGTCCGCACGCTTAACATTCAATGACGATTTGTATTATGAGTTATGTGTTTTGGTGACCGAAGATTGTTCGGAGTCCCGGATGAGATCACGGACATGACAAGGAGTCTCGAAATGGTCGAGAGGTCAAGATTGATATATTGGACGATAGTATTCGGACATCGGAAGTGTTTCGGAATGTATCGGGTACGTATCGGAGACCGGGGGGTTACCGGAACCCCCCGAAGGAAGATATGGGCCATATGGGCCATAGGAGGGAGGCAAGGCATCCCACAAGGGGTGGCGCACCCCCCAAGGGAAGGAGTCCGAATTGGACTAGGGGAGGGGGCAGTGCCCCCCTTTCCTTCTCCTCCTCCCTCTCCTTCCCCCTTTCCCCTTCCGGTAAAAGGAAAGGGGGGCGAATTGGACTAGGAGTCCAAGTGGGACTCTCCCACTTGGCGCGCCCCTAGGCCGACCTCCTCCCCTCTCCCTCCTTTATATACGGGGGCGGGGGGGCACCTCTAAGTCACATCAATTGTTCTTAGCCTTGTGTGGTGCCCCCCTCCACCGTTTACTCCTCCGGTCATATTGTCGTAGTGCTTAGGCGAAGCCCTGTGCGGATCACTTCACCATCACCGTCACCACGCCATCGTGCTGACGAAACTCTCCCTCAACACTTTGCTGGATCAAGAGTTCGAGGGATGTCATCGAGCTGAACGTGTGCAGAATTCAGAGGTGTCGTACGTTCGGTACTTGATCGGTTGAATCGAGAAGATGTTCGACTACATCAACCGCGTTAAACTAACGCTTCCGCTTTCGGTCTACGAGGTTACGTGGACACACTCTCCCCTTCTCGTTGCTATGCATCTCCTAGATAGATCTTGCGTGAGCATAGGAATTTTTTTAAAATTGCATGCTACGTTCCCCAACACCACATATGTGCCAATCTCACCACCGCAGCGTACATCCATGGGCCCACATAGAAAATTAGGGATCTATGTGGGGTACAAATCACCGTGGATAATCAAGTACCTTGAACCCCTCACGGGGGATCTGTTCACAACCCGTAGCGCTGACTGCATCTTTAATGAGGACCATTTCCCAGCATTAGGGGGAGACATCAAGTACCAAAAAGAATGCCCGGAAATCGATTGGAATGCCCAAGGCATTTCCTTCTGTGATCCACGTACTCAAGAAACTGAACTTCAAGTTCGGAAAATAATTAATTTGCAACACATTGCAAATAACTTGCCAGAGTCATTTACTGACTATAAAGGTGTTACCAAATCCTACAATCCTGCTCAAAATGTGCCTGAAAGAGTGGAGGTACCAACAAAAACTACTCAACCCCCTGTTCAAAGGAAGAGGGGGAGAAGTACAGCCACGGAACAGGATTCAGCTCCTCACAAGCAACAAAGGAAACAAAGAAAGAAACCCTCTGAACCAGTAAATGCAAACCAACCTAGTGTTGATAATCATCAAATGGGTAATATACACCCAGTGGGAGCACAAGCTCCACAACCCAGCTTAGTTGTGCACTCAATGACTGGGACATCAGAAAACCCTGACTCAATCGTATTGGGAAATCACGACCAGTCAACAAGGGTAAATGAAATTTCCACAAACTATATAGATTCTAGAGAATCTTACAATCGTAAGTCTACAATTGTCGACATATATTTCTAAACTACAGTTGCAGACAACCTTCTAAATGATCATGATCAAAAGACCATGGCAGAGTACAAGAAACGCTCCGACTGGCCTAAATGGAAGGATGCAATCCAAGTAGAGTTAGCCTCGCTCAATAAACGAAAGGTATTCACTGAAGCAATACCTACACCTCCCAGAGTTTTCCCCGTGGGATTCAAATGGGTTTTGTTCCTAAAAGAAACAAGAACAACGAGGTGGTGAGATATAAAGCAAGGCTTGTAGCCCAAGGTTTCACACAGAGACCAGGCATTGATTTCAATGAAACATATTCTGTAGTAATGAGTGGTATTACTTTCCGATACCTTATTTATATGGCAGTACAAAATCGTCTATCTATGCAGTTGATGGACCTAGTGCCCGCATACCATTACGGTTCACTTGATTCGGACATATACGTGAAGGTTCCTGATGGAGTCCCAATCCCGAATCCAAATGCAAAACACAACGTATATTGTGTAAATCTAAATAAGTCTTTATACGACTTAAAATAGTCGGGTCACATGTGGTACAACCGACTTAGTCTTTTGAAAAAAGAATACTCCAATAATGATGATTGCCCATATGTTTTCATAAAAAAGTCCGCAACTAGATTTTGCATTATTTCCGTGTATGTTGATGATCTGAACATCATTGGAACCACACAAGATATTGATGAAGCACGTGATGACCCACAAGTATAGGGGATCTATCGTAGTCCTTTCGATAAGTAAGAGTGTCGAACCCAACGTGGAGCAAAAGGAAATGACAAGACATTTTCAGTAAGGTATTCTCTGCAAGCACTGAAATTATCAGTAACAGATAGTTTTATGATAAGGTAATTCATAACGGGTAACAAGTAACAAAAGTAAACAAGGTGCAACAAGGTGTCCCAATCCTTTTTGTAGCAAAGGACAAGACTGGACAAACTCTTATATAAAGGAAAGCGCTCCCGAGGACACATGGGAATTATCATCAAGCTAGTTTTCATCATGCTCATATGATTCACGTTCGTTACTTTGATAATTTGATATGTGGGTGGACCGGTGCTTGGGTACTGCCCTTCCTTGGACAAGCATCCCACTTATGATTAACCCCTCTCGCAGCATCCGCAACTACAAAATAAGAATTAAGGTAAACCTAACCATAGCATGAAACATCACTACTAGGGAAAACGTTATACACAGAACTTTAGCAGTAGCGCTTGTTAAAAAAGCACGCTACTACTAGACAGTAGTAGCGCGGGCAAAATAAGCGCACTGCAGATGGACATATATCAGTAGCGCGTCTCACCGAAAACTCGCTACTACTAAAATTCCAATCACTTAGCCGATGGGCTACACATAGTAGTAGCGATCTTCCAAAAACCGTGCTACCGCTAATAAACTTATTGCAGCGCGTCTATGCGTAAATCGCTACTGCTAACGAAAAGAAAATAAAATGAAAAACGAATAGAGAAGTAAATGAAAATGAAAGAAATAGAAAAAGGAGAAAGGAAAAATATATAATGTAAAGAAAAATAAATGAAAAGGGGGGGAAATGATGAAGAGGTAGCAGTAGCGCGTTCTCTGAAACGCGTTATAGCTAACTTAGCTATAGCGCGTTTTCTGTAATGCGCTACCGTTACTTTTGACTTAACCAAAAATGGTTTCCCCCCGGCCACAACTTCTCCCCTAAATCGATCCCTCGCCATACTTCGCCGCCGTCTTCCCCACTTCGTCGTCGCCCCCACTTCGCCGCCATCTCCTGCCGGCGTCGACGCCACGCTCATCCTCAGGCTGCCGCCCGAGGCCGCCCAGCCTCACCGCCGCCGCCTCTCGGGCCGCCCTCGACCTCACCGGCGCCTCCCTCGACCTCACCGCCGCCGCCCTCGACCTCACCGCCCCCGAGCCTGCTAGGACCACCGCGTCCCGATCCTGAGCCCGCCCTCGCCGCCCCTACCTCCGTCGCCGAGCACCTCCCCGCCACCGTCTCTCCCCTCTCTGTAACCCCCCCCCCCCCCCACCCATCCTTTTTAGTTAATAGATGTTAATGTTAAGTAGTAGATAATGTTGATGTTTTTTAGTTAGGGTAATGATAGACGATGTTAAGTAGTAGATAATGTAGATGTTAATTAGTTCAGTAGGGCTTAGTTTTTGAATTGAGTTTGTTTAACTAGATGTTAATTAGGGTAGTAGGGTTTAGTTTAGAGTAAAGTTTAGTTCTGTAGTTAACTAAATATAATCTATATTTTGTTTTTGAATTGAGTTTGAGAGAGCATGAGATTTGTGTAGATTTTCTTGAAGTGTCAAACGCTAGGACATGCAAATTTGAAGTGGTCAGGATATATGCAAATTCCTCAATTGTGTTTGCCATGTTTCGATTGTGCCCAAGTGGCCTTTTGTTGTTTCCAGGGAATGAAGCTGAGTGGCCTATGTTTTGCCGGAATGTTGATTCATTTCCATTCCGGCAAATTTCAGGTTCTCGATTTGTCCACTTTTTAGCAAAGGTCATGCCGAAATTTTCCGTGAATTTCGGCATGACTTGTGCTACAAACTAGGACATATCGAGTGCCCGGGATTTGCCGCACGGGAAGGAGTCAACGTTCCTGCAAAACATAGGCCTTTTTTATGTCATTATTCATTTTATTAGGTCTAGAATTAATTGACTAGATTTAATCGTAGGAAACATGGCTAGCAACGATGAAGGACAGGTTTCTGGTTATTGCGACGACGTCTACCTGGCGGCAGACGAATATTTGAGCCTTGCCGACGATCAACCGATGTTGTTGCTGGGCCCACCGGTCGCATCGGGGACTGAGACCGACACGCAGACCGGTGCTGAGACTGAGACCGGCGCTGAGACTGAGACCGGCGCTGGGACTTAGACCGGCATCGAGACCGGCGCTGAGACTGAGGCCGGCGCTGCCTCGGGGAGCGGAGCCGGTGTAGAACCGAAAGCAAAGAGGCAACGACTTCCTAACAAACTCAGGACTACTAGACTGGTGGTCACGTCGGTGGACGACGGCAATTTTGAGCCAACCGCGCCCGAGGAAGCGCGCGCGTGCTACAGCAATCAAATAGGATGCATCGTACGGACAACCGCCACCATCAACGAAGAGAAACTACAGAAGATAGATAATATGAGGCCCTCCCTCCTAAAGAAGCTGCACCAGATATTCTTGTTCTCGGGCCGGAATGAAAAGGATTATAAAGATCCAGATAAGGACCCGGCAATGAAGAAGATAAACAAACACGCCATGTCCAAGTTTAGTGACGCGTTGGCCGCCTGGAAAACAAGGGTGAAAGCAAAGATCGAAAAAAAGGAACCATGCTCCGAGATTGTAAAGGATAATCCGAGAATCATGGTAGAGCAATTTGAAATATTCAAGGCGGCTTGCGAGGCCGAAGATGCCAAAAAAGTCGAAGTACATGAAGGGGCTTCAACAGAGGAACATTGGGTGCCACCACCTCGGAAGCCGTGGTTACGACGGGAAGAGGTCCATATGGGCCAAGGAGGACGTGGAAGCCGCGAGTCTGGGCATCCCAGACCCCTTGGCGGAGTTCACCGTCCCGCAGGAGCGTGACGTCCTCAGGGGCCGGCACCGTTGGGACCCAGTGAAGAAGGTTTTCGAGACGAATGCGCTCACGACGGAGTTCATGAGACAGCTGGTGATTTTAGTTTCTGATCAATTCGACTACACGTTAGTCACGCATATTTGTAAACGATCCTTGTGCCTTTTGCAGAGAGAGCAGCACAGGATTGCGGCCGAAAGCGACTCGCCGTCTGAGGCATTGGCGAGGCCCAAGTGGGACACTCCATTCAACCGGGCGTTGAACATATTGAAACGACTCCCGGTGGATACTCGACCGTCGTATGGACGCGTGCACGGTGTCGGAGACGGCGCCACATGGAAGAAGTACTACAGTGAGACCACGGAGGAGAGAAAGGAAAGACGGAGGTTAACAGAAGAAAACATCGACAAGAAGGTTGAGATTGCGGTTGAGAAGAAATCAACTCAGACAGTCGCAACAGCGGTAGCTGCCGCAAAACAGATGGTTGTAGATATGTCTACTTCCTTGGTTCCGGCCATTTTCAATTGGACCAGGCAAAATCGAGAAAAAAAATGCAGCGGAATTTCCCCTTGCTGACTTCTTGGGGAGCAGCTCGACTAGCGTTGCACCAGCACCTGCAGCTGCACCTGCTCCCACACCGGACGTGCTCGGTGGTGCTTCGTCTTTCGCTGAGCTCGACGCCCTCACGATATCTGTCACACTGGCCCCCTTTAATAAATGTATAATCTCCCATTTTCGTTACCTTTCGGATGTCTCACGTCGCAGACTTTTCTTTGCAGGCCGACGAAACCCCGTGCACCATATTGTACACCATCGGCGACCAGAAGGTGGACGTGGGGAAGGCGACGATAATGAAGCCGATGGAAACATTGTTCCACAGCCGGCCGATCCCCCCGAATGCCTTCAAGGTTTCCGTGGCCAGTGTCAAACCGGGCCACGAGAATTTGCCTCCTCTGGTACTAGGGGGGATGACGACGAGACCCCGCGGCGGCTTGGTGATTGTTGCAATGGGTGGGTCCTGTTGTGGCCAAAGAGTCTGCTTCATCTGGATGCGCCCGGGAACACACCCACGAGCACGCAGCCTCAGCAAGAGGTATGAACATCGACACCCCACCTACCCAATTAGCGTCAGGTGTCGGGTTGGGTGATAGCGGACGGGGTAAGGAAGAGGCTCCATTAGTCGCTGATGATGTCGCCCTGGATGAGGATGAGGATGACGATGGCACTCAACAGTATGTCTATACTGGCGCCTACTCAGGGTTTGAGCGTCATGAGTCGGTGCCTGAATTGCCGCCTCCGGAGGCTCAACATATTATAGACGACCTTCCAGCAAAGAATCCTAGGAAGAGACTGAGGAAAGGCAAGAAAGCTGATTCTATGATCCAGCCGCCTCAGTAGCCTCGGGTTCAAGACCGTATAGATATCCCCGGTGCGGATAAATTGCATATCCCTGGTCAACCAATCCTACCTGCAGCAGCGCTAGGGACCAGATTCGGCGATCTAAGGAGACTTCATGACGAGGTGCTGTGGATAGAGAAAGGCCTCATCGCCTCGAAAGATCCAGGATACCCACTCTATGTGGTTAATGTTCCGCGGCAATTGTCGTACGTCGACTTCTTCCCCGTGGATAAGTTCTTCCTTCGATTCGATTACATATTCGACATGTTTCACGTGAAGAAGCTGGATTTTATGTTTGTCTGCCTATATACCTTGCACATGAACTACATCATCGGGGTTGAGCAGATACCTCATATATGTGTCGCTGACCCGTACTTCATGCACGAGGACTTCTTGGGAGTCTGCGCAAAGCACCGTGAATACGCGAGGGAATACATCGTCAATTTCATGCTCGCCAATAAGGACAAGGAGGCGATTCTCGTGCCTTATCATCCCCTGTAAGTCATCCGCGCGGATATCCTTCCTTCGATTTCAATCATTCATTTGCACGATGGAGGCTAATTAATTTGAGGTGTACTTATTTTGCACAGCGGCGGGCGCGCCGTCCTCATCATCCTCTACCCCCGATACTCCCACGCTCTTTACTTGGACTCGTCGAAGAACATTAACAAAAAGGATTACACCCACATCAAGGATGTTCTCGACAGTGCTATGTTTTACTACGAAGCACGGGGTGGAGAGGTCCAGGACAAGAAGAGAAGGGGCGGCAGGCTCGCCTTCAGCCATAAGACCGACTTCTGCTGCATCCAGCAACCGAGTGATTCTCTTAATGATGGATTCTATGTCCTACACCACATGATGGAGTACAGACAGGATCACCAGAACCTTCGCATGTCACATACATCCGGCGATGCCCATATTCTGCAATGGGCAAAGAACGTAGGAGATATCGAGGATCATCGACTTCAAGCTGAGTTCTATCACATCCAGCACGAACTTGCCCAAATCATCATGAAGGAGGTCGTCGGAAAAACAGGGATGTTCTACGAAGAAGGACAAATGTCGCGGGAAGACGTTCGAACACGGGTAGCCTCTCAGCGTCTCGACCTGAAGCCTTTAACTAGGCTCGGGGACTATCTCCCTGACTTGGATGGATGGCACGACAAGTTGGAGTGATTGTCGATATATGACGATGTGTCCGTTTAGTCCATACTTTCTGTATGACGAAACTTTCAGTTATGCACGACGAAACTTTATTTGTGATTTAATTAAATTGTCCTCCTCGACTAGCGACAATCACTCTAGTTAGGGCATTTTGGGTACGATCAACTTTGTTATTTATGCTTATGATATGTTGCTTCTATTTTTGCCAAGTCTGTCTCTTTCTGTTGCTCAACTATATATGTTGCATATCATCGACTCATGTGACGATGCAGGTGCATAGATCATCGATGGCGAAGAAGTGCTACGCCAGGAGTATATATACGACGAGTGGCCGGAGTGTCAGGCCCAGGTGTACCGGTTTCCGGTTTCCGAGCGACAGGCAGTAGTTAGTTTAGGTTCACTCTAATGCGAGAGAGGGATATGAACTCATGTACTGCATAGTTCCGCTCTCACTCAAAGTGATAGCTCTTCTCGCGTATATCATTGTTTAGATGGATGACGATGTAGTTGCAAGTAATAGAGACTTGTATCGCTATTTTCGAGATGATGACGAGAGACCACTTTGTGTTGGATGATGATTATGATGATGACATAATTTGATGAGACTAGTTGTATGTATATGCTATGATTACATTTGTATGTGTATGATATGCTAAAGATTATTGTATAAAGCCTATTCAAATACAAAACAAATATGCAGAAAAAAACTAATAAAACTAGTAGTAGCGAGGGGAACAAAGTTAGCAGTAGCGCTTCCCTGTAAAAAGCGCTGCAGATAATATCAGCAGCGCTCTTCACCAAAGCGCGCTGCTGCTATCCATGTATAGCAGTAGCGTGGGACGACATGCGCTACTGCTACACGTTAGCTATAGCGCCTTATCAGTAGCGCATTGTCCCGCGCTACTGATAGGCCTAAAACCCGCGCTGCTGCTAGGCTTTTCCCTAGTAGTGCATATGGATCCAAATCAGCCCCTTACAAAGCAATGCATAAACTAGGGTTTAAGCTTCTGTCACTCTAGCAATCCATCATCTACTTATTACTTCCCAATGCCTTCCCCTAGGCCCAAAGAATGGCAAAGTGTCATGTAGTCGACGTTCACATAACACCACTAGAGGAAAGACAACATACATCTCATCAAAATATCGAACGAATACCAAATTCACATGACTACTTATAACAAGACTTCTCCCATGTCTTCAGGAACAAACGTAACTATTCACAAATCATATTCATGTTCATAATCAGAGGGGTATTAATGTGCATAAAGGATCTGAACATATAATCTTCCACCGAATAAACCAACTAGCATCAACTACAAGGAGCAATCAACACTACTAGCAACCCACAGGTACCAATATGAGGTTTTGGGACACAGATCGGATACAAGAGATGGACTAGGGTTTGAGAGGAGATGGTGTTGGTGAAGATGTTGATGGAGATTGACCACCTCCCGATGAGAGGATCGATGGTGATGGCGATTGTGATGATTTCCCCCTCCCGGAGGGATGTTTCCCCGGCAGAACAGCTCCGCCGGAGCCCTAGATTGGTTTCGCCAGGTTCCGCCTCGAGACGATGGCGCTTCATCCAGAAAGCTTCCTTCTTATTTTTTCCAGGGCGAAAGACACCTTATACCAGAAGATGGGCATTGGGGGGTGATGTCTACTACACAACCTTTTTCTTGTAGACGTTGTTGGGCCTCCAAGTGCAGAGGTTTGTAGGACGGTAGCAAATTTCCCTCAAGTGGATGACCTAAGGTTTATCAATCCGTGGGAGGCGTAGGATGAAGATGGTCTCTCTCAAACAACCCTGCAACCAAATAACAAAGAGTCTCTTGTGTCCCCAACACACCCAATACAATGGTAAATTGTACATGTGCACTAGTTCGGCGAAGAGATGGTGATACAAGTGCAATATGGATGGTAGATATAGGTTTTTGTAATCTGAAAATATAAAAACAGCAAGGTAACAAGTAATAAAAGTGAGCGTAAACGGTATTGCAATGCTAGGAAACAAGGCCTAGAGTTCATACTTTCAAGTGCAAGTTCTCTCAACAATAATAACATAATTGGATCATATAACAATCCCTCAACATGCAATAAAGAGTCACTCCAAAGTCACTAATAGCGGAGAACAAATGAAGAGATTATTGTAGGGTACGAAACCACCTCAAAGTTATCCTTTCTGATCGATCTATTCAAGAGTCCGTAGTAAAATAACACGAAGCTATTCTTTCCGTTCGATCTATCCTAGAGTTTGTACTAGAATAACACCTTAAGATACAAATCAACCAAAACCCTAATGTCACCTAGATACTCCAATGTCACCTCAAGTATCCGCGGGTATGATTATACGATATGCATCACACAATCTCAGATTCATCTATTCAACCAACACAAAGAACTTCAAAGAGAGCCCCAAAGTTTCTACCGGAGAGTCAAGACGAAAACGTGTGCCAACCCCTATGCATAGATTCCCAAGGTCACGGAACCCGCAAGTTGATCACCAAAACATACATCAAGTGAATTGATAGAATACCCCATTGTCACCACAGATAAGCACATGCAAGACATACATCAAGTGTTCTCAAATCCTTAAAGACTCAATCCGATAAGATAACTTCAAAGGGAAAACTCAATCCATTACAAGAGAGTAGAGGGGGAGAAACATCACAAGATCCAACTATAATAGCAAAGCTCACGATACATCAAGATCGTGCTGAATCAAGAACACGAGAGAGAGAGAGAGAGAGAGAGATCAAACACATAGCTACTGGTACATACCCTCAGCCCCGAGGGTGAACTACTCCCTCCTCGTCATGGAGAGTGCTGGGATGATGAAGATGGCCATTGGTGAGGGATCCCCCCCTCCGGCAGGGTGAACAGGGTCCCGATTGGTTTTTGGTGGCTACAGAGGCTTGCGGCAGCGGAACTCCCGATCTAGGTTTCTTTCTGGGGGTTTCTGTATTTATAGGAATTTTTGGCGTTGGTCTCACGTCAGGGGGGTCTCTGAGTCGTCCACGACATAGGGGACGCGCCCAGGGGGTAGGGCGCGCCCTCCACCCTCGTGGACGGCTCGGGACTCTTCTGGCCCAACTCTTTTACTCCAGGGGCTTCTTTTGGTCCATAAAAAATCATCAAAAATTGGCAGGTCAATTGGACTCCGTTTGGTATTCCTTTTCTATAGAACCCAAAAACAAGGAAAAACAGAAACTGGCACTGGGCTCTAGGTTAGTAGGTTAGTCCCAAAAATCATATAAAATAGCATATAAATGCATATAAAACATCCAAGATGGATAATATAATAGCATGGAACAATAAAAAATTATAGATACGTTGGAAACGTATCAGGGGGCTTCCAGGTGGCCCACGAGGAAGGGGGGCGCGCCCTCCATCCTCGTGGACAGTGGGTGGCCCCCCTCTGGTGCTTTCTTCGTCCAATATTTTTAACATATTCCAAAACTGACTTTCGTGGAGTTTCAGGACTTTTGGAGTTGTGCAGAATAGGTCCCTAATATTTGCTCCTTTTCCAGCCCGGAATTCCAGCTGCCGGCATTCTCCCTCTTCATGTAAACCTTGTAAAATAAGAGAGAAAAGGCATAAGTATTGTGACATAATGTGTAATAACAACCCATAATGCAATAAATATCGATATAAAAGCATGATGCAAAATGGACGTATCAACTCCCCCAAGCTTAGACCTCGCTTGTCCTCAAGCGGAAGCCGATATCGAAAAATATGTCCACATGTTTAGACATAGAGGTGTCGATAAAATAAAATACGGACATGAGGGCATCATGATCATTCTTAGAATAGCAACATATATATATATATATATATATTGTCATATGATTTCTTATGCTAAAGTAACAATCTATTCACAATGTAAAGTATGAATCAGAAACTTCATTGAAAACTAACAAACTATAATCTTAGTCACTGAGGCAATTGCAATTTATCATAACATCGGAAAGAGTCAATATAAGAGCTTTTCAGCAAGTCCACATACTCAACTATCATTTAGTCTTTCACAATTGCTAACACTCACGCAATACGTATGGGTATGAAGTTTTAATCGGACACAGAGAAAGATAGGGGCTTATAGTGTTGCCTCCCAACCTTTTACCTCAAGGGTAATGTCAACAATAATAGTTTATGATAACTTACATCCAATTGGATATATATATCAGGATCTTTCCAACACAATGTGCTTGCCAAAGGATAAAATGTAAAAAGGAAAGGTGAAGATCACCATGACTCTTGTATAAGGTATAAGACAAGAATAAAAGATAGGCCCTTCGCAGAGGGAAGCAGAGGTTGTCATGTGCTTTTATGGTTGGATGCATAAAATCTTAATGCAAAAAACGTCACTTTATATTGCCACTTGTGATAGGGACCTTTATTATGCAGTCCGTCGCTTTTATTTCTTCCATATCACAAGCTCGTATAAAGCTTATTTTCTCCACACTAATAGATCATACATATTTAGAGAGCAATTTTTATTGCTTGCAGCAATGACAACTTACTTGAAGGATCTTACTCAATCCATAGGTCGATATGGTGGACTCTCATGGAAAAACTGGGTTTAAGGATATTTGGAAGCACAAGTAGTATCTCTACTTGGATCAAAGAATTTGGCTAGCATGAGGGGGAAAGGCAAGCTCAACATGTTGGATGATCCATGACAATATAATTTATTTCGGATATAAGAAAACATAACCCATTACGTTGTCTTCCTTGTCCAACATCAACTTTTTAGCATGTCATATTTTAATGAGTGCTCACAATCATAAAAGATGTCCAAGATAGTATATTTATATGTGAAAACCTCTCTTTCTTTATTACTTCCTATTAATTGCAATGATGACCAAAACTATGTTTGTCAGCTCTCAACAACTTTTATTCATCATACTCTTTATATGTGAAGTCATTACTCTCCATAAAATCAATATGATCTCTTTATTTCTTTTTATTCTTTCTTTTTTCTTTTATTTCCTCAAGATCATAGCAAGATAATCAAGCCCTCGACTCAAGACTAATCTTTATTATATATAGCTCACGGACACGATTACATAGATTGGGACCAACACAAAAACTCAAAGCTAGATCATACTAAACTTTATTCTACTGGATCAAGATATAACCAAAAGGATCGAACTAAGAAAAATAGTAAAGATAGAAGTGTGATGGTGATACGATACCGGGGCACCTCCCCCAAGCTTGGCAGTTGCCAAGGGGAGTGCCCATACCCATGTATTTATGTCTCTTTCTTCGGAGGTGGTGATGATGGAGTTGTTGGTGATGTAGGCTTGTCGTCCATCTTCCAAGGCATAGGCTCACCATCATAGAAGGATGATCGAGTCTCCGGGATCCTCAAATCTGCAGCCAAACTCATCCTCTTGAATCTATATTCATACTCACAGTTTTGGTTTTGCAGGTCATAGATCTGGGCTTGGAGGTGCTCGATTTTCTCGTGAAGCTTGAAGATGGTCTCCCCAATGTTCTTGGCATCCAGCTTGTGGTTGTTGGTGAACTCCGCGATCATCATGTGGTTGGCGTTGAGTCCGTGTTCCACCATCCCCTGGCACTTGAAAACTTGTTGCTCCATTGCTTCGAGTCTTGTTCCACGCTTCTGGTCCTCCTTGGTCCCTCAACATCGCGGATGTGCAGCACCCCCTCACGCATCTCAATGGTTTGAGGGTGTTGCAGCACCTCCGCGAGGTAGGGGTTGATGACCTTCTCGAAACATTTGTCCTTAGGGGCGCTTGAAGACGTCATGGTGATCTAGAATCTGTCAGAAAAACAGCTCGAAACAAAAACATGAGATATTTGCGTGGTACGATGGTCAAAACCTTCGGGAGATTATATAGTGAATTTTTATCGACCAAAAGAAGTATCGTGCATGAAAACGGAGTTCGGAGGGCACACGAGGTGCCCACGAGGCAGGGGGCGCGCCCAGGGGGTAGGGCGCGCCCTCCACCCTCGTGGATGCCTCGTGTCCCTTTCAGACTACTTATTATTTTCCTATTTTCTTAACTATTCCAAAACGGAGAAAAATTGCTATTAGAACTGTTTTGGAGTCGGTTTACTTACCGTACTACATACCTATTCCTTTTCGGAGCCTGAAACGTTCTGGAAAGTGTCCCTTATGTACTCCTCTAGGGTTACGATATTAATAACATTGGTTTCAACATTTATGGGATTACCTGAAATATAATGTTTGATTCTTTGACCGTCCACCACCTTCGGATTTGTGCCTTCGAAGTTGTTGATTTTTATGGCACCGGAACGATAGACCTCCTCTATAACGTAAGGACCTTCCCATTTAGAGAGGAGTTTTCCTACAAAAGATCTTAAACGAGAGTTGTATAACAAAACATAATCACCTACATTAAACTCACGCTTTTGTATCATTTTGTCATGCCATCTTTTAACTTTTTCTTTAAATAGTTTGGCATTCTCATAGGCCAGGGTTCTCCACTCATCAAGTGAGCTAATGCCAAATAGTCTCTTCTCACCGGCAAGTTTGAAATCATAATTGAGCTCTTTAATGGCCCAATATGCCTTATGTTCTAGTTCGAGAGGTAAGTGACATGCTTTTCCATAAACCATTTTATACGGAGACATACCCATAGGATTTTTATATGCAGTTCTATAGGCCCATAATGCATCATCAAGTTTCTTGGACCAATTCTTTCTAGATCTATTAACAGTCTTTTGCAAAATTAATTTAATCTCCCTATTACTCCATTTTACTTGACCACTAGACTGTGGGTGGTATGGAGATGCAATTCTATGATTAACATCATACTTAGCAAGCATTTTACGAAAAGCACCATGAAAAAAAATGTGAACCACCATCAGTCATTAAGTATCTAGGGACTCCAAACCTCGAAAAAATAACTTCTTTAAGCATCTTAATAGAAGTGTTATGATCAGCACTACTAGTTGGAATAGATTCTACCCACTTAGTAACGTAATCAACAGCAACTAAAATATGTGTATACCCATTACAGGAAGGAAACGGTCCCATATAATCAAAGCCCCAAACATCAAATGGTTCAATAACAAGTGAATAGTTGATAGGCATTTCCTGACGTCTACTAATATTACCAATTCTTTGACATTCATCACAAGACAAGACAAACTTACGGCCATCTTTAAAAAGAGTAGGCCAATAAAAACCGGATTGCAATACCTTATGTGCAGTTCTATCTCCAGCGTGGTGTCCTCCATAAGCTTCAGAGTGACACTTGTGTAGGATTTGTTCATGTTCATGCTCAGGTACACAACGTCTATTAACACCATCTACTCCTTCTTTATAAAGGTGTGGGTCATCCCAGAAGTAATGTTTTAAATCATAGAAAAACTTTTTCTTTTGCTGGTATGTGAAACTAGGTGGTATAAATTTAGCAACAATGTAATTAGCATAATCAGCATACCATGGATCAGTACGAGAAGCATTTATGACAGCTAATTGTTCATCAGGAAAGTTAGAATCAATAGGTAGTGGGTCATCAAGAACATTCTCTAACCTAGATAAGTTGTCTGCAACGGGGTTCTCAGCTCCCTTTCTATCAATAATATGCAAATCAAATTCTTGTAGCAAGAGAACCCATCTAATAAGTCTAGGTTTAGCATCTTTCTTTTCCATAAGATATTTAATAGCAGCATGATCAGTGTGAACAGTTACTTTAGAATCGAGAATATAAGGTCTGAACTTATCACAAGCAAATACAACTGCTAAAAATTCTTTTTCAGTAGTAGCATAATTTCTCTGGGCACTGCCTAGAGTCTTACTAGCATATTGGATAACATTTAATTTCTTATCAACTCTTTGCCCTAGAACAGCACCTACAGCATAATCACTAGCATCACACATAATTTCAAAGGGTAAATTCCAATCAGATGGCTGAACAATAGGTGCAGAAATCAAGGCTGTCTTAAGTATTTCAAATGCTTCTACACAATCATCGTCAAAGACAAAAGGAACATATTTTTGTAAGAGATTAGTCAGAGGCCTAGAAATTTTTTAGAACTCTTTAATGAACCTCCTATAAAAACCGGCATGACCAAGGAAACTTCTTATACCTTTAATGTCCTTAGGACACGGCATCTTTTCAATAGCATCAACTTTAGCTTTATCAACTTCAATACCTCTTTCAGAAATTTTATGTCCCAAGACAATACCTTCATTAACCATAAAGTGGCACTTCTCCCAATTCAAGACAAGATTAGTTTCTTCACATCTCTGCAAAACTCGATCAAGGTTGCTTAAGCAATCATCAAAAGAAGTTCCATACAAGGAGAAATCATCCATGAAAACCTCAACAATATTTTCACAAAAGTAAGAGAATATAGCAGTCATACATCTTTGAAAGGTAGCAGGTGCATTACATAAACCAAAAGGCATACGTCTATAAGCAAAGGTACCGAAAGGGCAAGTAAAAGTGGTCTTTTCCTGATCCTCTTTTGACACAGGTATTTGAGAGAAACCAGAATAACGGTCTAGAAAGCAAAAATGTGTATGTTTGGATAATCTTTCTAGCATTTGATCAATAAAAGGTAAAGGGTAATGATCCTTTTTAGTAGCTTTATTTAATTTGCAGAAGTCAATTACCATTCTATAACCTGTAACAATTCTTTATGGGATCAATTCATCTTTATCATTAGGAACAACAGTAATACCTCCCTTCTTAGGGACACAATGGACAGTACTTACCCACTGACTATCAACAACGGGATAAATTATACCTGCCTCCAGAAGCTTTAGTATTTCATTTCTTACCACTTCTTTAATCTTAGGATTTAACCGTCGTTGGTGATCAACAACCGGTTTAGCATCTTTCTCCAATTTTATTTTGTGCTGACATAGAGTGGGACTAATGCCCTTAAGATCATCAAGAGTATATCCAATAGCAGCACGGTGCTTCTTCAGAGTTTTCAATAATTTATCTTCTTCCTACTCTGAAAGGTTAGCACTAATAATAACAGGATATATCCTCTTTTCATCAAGATAAGCATATTTAAGAGTATCAGGCAATGGTTTAAGCTCAAACACGGGATCACCCTTGGGTGGAGGAGGATCCCCTAAAATTTCAACAGGCAAGTTGTGTTTCAAAATAGGTCACTGTTTAAAGAATACTTCATCGATTTCCCTTCTTTCATTCATAATATCATTTTCATGGTCTAGCAAATATTGTTCTAAAGGATCATTAGGACGCACGGCAATAGAAGCAAGACCAATAATTTCATCTTTACTAGGCAATTCTTTATCATGGGGTTGTCTACGAAATTTAGCAAAATTAAAATCATGAGACATATCCCCTAAATCCAGAGTAACAATATCCTTTTCGCAGTCTATCTTAGCATTAACAGTATTCAAGAAGGGTCTACCAAATATAATGGGACAAAAGTCATCTTGTGGGGAACCAAGAACAAGAAAATCAGTAGGATATTTAACTTTCCCACACAAGACTTCAACATCTCTAACAATCCCAATTGGTGAAATAGTATCTCTATTGGCAAGCTTAATTGTAGCATCAATACCTTCTATCTCAGCAGGTGCAATATCATGCATAATTTCTTCGTATAAGGAATGAGGTATTGCACTCGCACTACCACCCATATCACAAAGCCATGATAGAAATGATCTCGTATTTTAACAGAAACAACAGGCATGCCTACAATAGGTCTATGTTTATTTTTTAGTATCGGGTCTAGCAATTCTAGCAGCTTCATTACAGAAGTAAATAACATGCCCATCAAATTATCGACCAAGAGATCTTTAACCATAGCAATACTAGGTTCAACTTCAATTTGCTCAGGGAGTGTAGGTGTTCTAGCTTTACTCTTGCGAACCACAGTTGAAGCTTTAGCGTGATCCTTTATTCTAACAGGGAAAGGTGGTTTCTCAATATAAGCGGTAGGAACAATAGGATCAACATTATAAGTGATAGTTTTTCTTCAGCTTTAAGAGGTTCAACCACTTTTACTTCAATGGGAGGATAATATTTAAACCACTTCTCCTTAGGGAGATCAACATGAGTAGCAAATGATTCACAAAAAGAAGCTACTATCTCAAAGTCAAGTCCATATTTAGTGCTAAATTCACGAAAAGCATCGGTATCCATAAAATATTTAACACAATCAAACTTAGGCGTTATACCTGACTCCTTACCTTCGTCGAGTTCCCAATCTTCAGAGTTGCATTTAATTCTTTCCAATAAATCCCATCTGAATTCAATAGTCTTCATCATAAAAGAACCAGTACAAGAAGTATCGAGCATGGAGCGATTATTGAGAGAAAGTCGAGCATAAAAATTTTGAATAATAATTTCTCTTGAGAGCTCATGATTGGGGCATGAATATAACATTGACTTAAGCCTCCCCAAGCTTGAGCGATACTTTCTCCTTCGCGAGGCCAAAAATTATATATATAATTATGATCACGATGAACCAGATGCATAGGATAAAACTTCTGATGAAATTCCAATTTCAATCGGTTGTAGTTCCATGATCCAATATCATCACATAGCCTAAACCATGTCAATGCCTTTCCCTTCAAAGATAAAGGGAAGACCTTCTCCTTGATAACATCCTCGGGCAAACCCGCAAGCTTAAATAATCCAAAAACTTCATCCACATAGATTAGGTGCATATCGGGATGTAATGTTCCATCTCCTTTAAAAGGGTTCGCTAGCAGTTTCTCTATCATACCCGAAGGAATTTCAAAATAAACATTTTCAGTAGGTTCAGTAGGTTGAGGAGCAACTCTTTGCTCTACTGGTAGGGTTGAAGATACCCCGGACAAGCCCCTCAAAGGATTATTTTCCATAGTAACAAGTGACAGTAAATTTCACCACACTATATAAATTTTTCCTTACCAAATTCCACCTACCAAAGTTGCTTCACTCCCCGGCAACGGTGCCAGAAAAGAGTCTTGATGACCCACAAGTATAGGGGATCTATCGTAGTCCTTTCGATAAGTAAGAGTCTCGAACCCAACGAGGAGCAGAAGGAAATGACAAGCAGTTTTCAGTAAGGTATTCTCTGCAAGCACTGAAATTATCGGTAACAGATAGTTTTATGATAAGGTAATTCGTAACGGGTAACAAGTAACACAAGTAAACAAGGTGCAGCAAGGTGTCCCAATCCTTTTTGTACCAAAGGACAAGCCTGGACAAACTCTTATATAAAGGAAAGCGCTCCCGAGGACACATGGGAATTATCGTCAAGCTAGTTTTCATCATGCTCATATGATTCGCGTTCGTTACTTTGATAATTTGATACGTGGGTGGACCGGTGCTTGTGTACTGCCATTCCTTGGACAAGCATCCCACTTATGATTAACCCCTTTCACAAGCATCCGCAACTACAAAAGAAGAATTAAGGTAAACCTAACCATAGCATGAAACATATGGATCCAAATCAGCCCCTTACGAAGCAACGCATAAACTAGGGTTTGAGCTTCTGTCACTCTAGCAACCCATCATCTACTTATTACTTCCCAATGCCTTCCCCCAGGCCCAAAGAATGGTGAAGTGTCATGTAGTCGATGTTCACATAACACCACTAGAGGAAAGACTGTTGGGTAACGTAGTAATTTCAAAAAAAATCCTACGCACACGCAAGATCATGGTGATGCATAGCAACAAGAGGGGAGAGTGTAGTCCACGTACCCTCGTAGACCGTAAGCCGAAGCGTTATGACAACGCGGTTGATGTAGTCGTACGTCTTCACGATCGACCGATCCTAGTACCGAAAGTACGGCACCTCCGCGATCTGCACACGTTTGGCTTGGTGACGTCCCACGAACTCACGATCCAGTAGAGTGTCGAGGGAGAGCTTTGTCAGCACGACGGCGTCATGACGGTGATGATGAAGCTACCGGCGTAGGGCTTCGCCTAAGCACTACGAGGATATGACAAAGGTGGATTATGGTGGAGGGGGGCACCGCACACGGCTAAGAGATCAATGATCAACTTGTGTGTCTATGGGGTGCCCCCTCCCCCGTATATAAAGGAGTGGAGGAGGGGGAGGAGGCTGGCCTCCTAGGCGCGCCCCAAGGGGAGTCCTACTCCCACCGGGAGTAGGATTCCCCCCCCCCTTCCCTAGTTGGATTAGGAGAGAAGGAAGGGGGAGGAAGGAGGAAGGAAAGGGGGGTCGGCCCCCTTCCCAATTCGGATTGGGCTTGGGGGGGTGCCCCCTACTTTGCTCCCTTCTCTCTCCCACTAAGGCCCAATAAGGCCCATATACCTCCCGGTGTACCGGTATATGCCCGATCTCACCCGGAACCATTCCGATGTCCAAATATAGTCGTCCAATATATCAATCTTTATGTCTCGACCATTTCGAGACTCCTCGTCATGTCCGTGATCATATCCGGGACTCCGAACTACCTTCGAGACATCAAAACACATAAACTCATAATACCGATCGTCACCGAACGTTAAGCGTGCGGACCCTACGGGTTCAAAAACTATGTAGACATGACCGAGACACGTCTCCGGTAAATAACCAATAGCGGAACCTGGATGCTCATATTGGCTCCCACATATTCTACGAAGATCTTTATCGGTCAAACCGCATAACAACATACGTTGTTCCCTATGTCATAGGTATGTTACTTGCCCGAGATTCGATTGTCGGTATCTCAATACCTAGTTCAATCTCATTACCGGCAAGTCTCTTTACTCGTTCCGTAATGCATCATCCCGCAACTAACTCATTAGTCACATTGCTTGCAAGGCTTATATTGATGTGCATTACCGAGAGGGCCCAGAGATACCTCTCCGACAATCGGAGTGACAAATCCTAATCTTGATCTATGCCAACTCAACAAGTACCATTGGAGACACCTGTAGAGCACCTTTATAATCACCCAGTTACGTTGTGACGTTTGGTAGCACACAAAGTGTTCCTCCGGTATTCGGGAGTTGCATAAACTCATAGTCATAGGAACATGTATAAGTCATGAAGAAAGCAATGGCAATAAACTAAACGATCATAGTGCTAAGCTAACTAAACGATCAAATGATAAGCTAATGGAATGGGTCATGTCAATCACATCATTCTCTAATGATGTGATCCCGTTAATCAAATGACCACTCATGTCAATGGCTAGGAAACTTAACCATCTTTGATTCAACGAGCTAGTCAAGTAGAGGCATACTAGTGACACTCTGTTTGTCTATGTATTCACACATGTACTAAGTTTCCGGTTAATACAATTCTAGCATGAATAATAAACATTTATCATGATATAAGGAAATATAAATAACAACTTTATTATTGCCTCTAGGGCATATTTCCTTCAGTCTCCCACTTGCACTAGAGTCAATAATCTAGATTACACAGTAATGATTCTAACACCCATGGAGTCTTGGTGCTGATCATGTTTTGCTCGTGAGAGAGGCTTAGTCAACGGGTCCGCAACATTCAGATCCGTATGTATCTTGCAAATCTCTATGTCTCCCTCCTTGACTTGATCACGGATGGAATTGAAGCGTCTCTTGATGTGCTTGGTTCTCTTGTGAAATCTGGATTCCTTTGCCAAGGCAATTGCACAAGTATTGTCACAAAAGATTTTCATTGGACCCGATGCACTAGGTATGACACCTAGATCGGATATGAACTCCTTCATCCAGACTCCTTCATTTGCTGCTTCCGAAGCAGCTGTGTACTCCGCTTCACACGTAGATCCCGCCACGACGCTTTGCTTAGAACTGCACCAACTGACAGCTCCACCGTTTAATATAAATACGTATCCGGTTTGTGACTTAGAGTGATCCGGATCAGTGTCAAAGCTTGCATCAATGTAACCATTTACGACGAGCTCTTTGTCACCTCCATAAACGAGAAACATATCCTTAGTCCTTTTCAGGTATTTCAAGATGTTCTTGACTGTTGTCCAGTGATCCACTCCTGGATTACTTTGGTACCTCCCACTAAACTAATAGCAAGGCACACATCAGGTCTGGTACACAGCATTGCATACATGATAGAGCCTATGGCTGAAGCATAGGGAACACCTTTCATTTTCTCTCTATCTTCTGCAGTGGTCGGGCATTGAGTCTGACTCAACTTCACACCTTGTAACACAGGCAAGAACCCTTTCTTTGCTTGATCCATTTTGAACTTCTTCAAAAATTTATCAAGGTATGTGCTTTGTGAAAGTCCAATTAAGCGTCTTGATCTATCTCTACAGATCTTGATGCCCAATATATAAGCAGCTTCACCGAGGTCTTTCATTGAAAAACTCTTATTCAAGTATCCTTTTATGCTATCCAGAAATTCTATATCATTTCCAATCAATAATATGTCATCCACATATAATATTAGAAATGCTACAGAGCTCTCAATCACTTTCTTGTAAATACAGGCTTCTCCAAAAGTCTGTATAAAACCATATGCTTTGATCACACTATCAAAACGTTTATTCCAACTCCGAGATGCTTGCACCAGTCCATAAGTGGATCGCTGGAGCTTGCACACTTTGTTAGCATCCTTTGGATCGATAAAACCTTCAGGTTGCATCATATACAACTCTTCTTCCAGAAATCCATTCAGGAATGCAGCCTTTACATCCATTTGCCAAATTTCATAATCATAAAATGCGGCAATTGCTAACATGATTCAGACGGACTTAAGCATCGCTACGGGTGAGAAGGTCTCATCGTAGTCAACTCCTTGAACTTGTCGAAAACCTTTCGCAACAAGTCGAGCTTTGTAGACAGTAACATTACCGTCAGCGTCAGTCTTCTTCTTGAAGATCCATTTATTCTCGATGGCTTGCCGATCATCGGGCAAGTCAACCAAAGTCCATACTTTGTTCTCATACATGGATCCCATCTCAGATTTCATGGCTTCAAGCCATTTTGCGGAATCTGGGCTCATCATCGCTTCCTCATAGTTCGTAGGTTCGTCATGGTCAAGTAACATGACCTCCAGAACAGGATTACCGTACCACTCTGGTGCGGATCTTACTCTGGTTGACCTACGAGGTTCGGTAGTAACTTGATCTGAAGTTACATGATCATCATCATTAGCTTCCTCACTAATTGGTGTAGGAGTCACAGGAACAGATTTCTGTGATGAACTACTTTCCAATACGGGAGCAGGTACAGTTACCTCATCAAGTTCTACTTTCCTCCCAGTCACTTCTTTCGAGAGAAACTCCTTCTCTAGAAAGGATCCATTCTTAGCAACGAATGTCTTGCCTTCGGATCTGGGAAAGAAGGTGTACCCAACAGTCTCCTTTGGGTATCCTATGAAGACACATTTCTCCGATTTGGGTTCGAGCTTATCAGGTTGAAGCTTTTTCACATAAGCATCGCAACCCCAAACTTTAAGAAATGACAACTTTGGTTTCTTGCCAAACCACAGTTCATAAGGTGTCGTCTCAACGGATTTATATGGTGCCCTATTTAACATGAATGCAGCCGTCTCTAAAGTATAACCCCAAAACGATAGCGGTAAATCAGTAAGAGACATCATAGATCGCACCATATCTAGTAAATTACGATTACGACGTTCGGACACACCATTACGTTGTGGTGTTCCGGGTGGCGTGAGTTGAAAAACTATTCCGCGTTGTTTCAAATGAAGACCAAACTCGTAACTCAAATATTCTCCTCCACGATCAGATCGTAGAAATTTTATTTTCTTGTTACGATGATTTTCTACTTCACTCTGAAATTCTTTGAACTTTTCAAATGTTTCAGACTTATGTTTCATCAAGTAGATATATCCATATCTTCTCAAATCATCTGTGAAGGTGAGAAAATAACGATACCTGCCGCGAGCCTCAACATTCATCGGAGCACATACATCAGTATGTATGATTTCCAATAAATCTGTTGCTCGCTCCATTGTTCCGGAGAACGGCGTTTTAGTCATCTTGCCCATGAGCCATGGTTCGCAAGTACCAAGTGATTCATAATCAAGTGATTCCAAAAGTCCATCAGAATGGAGTTTCTTCATGCGTTTTACACCAATATGACCTCAACGGCGGTGCCACAAATAAGTTGCACTATCATTATCAACTCTGCATCTTTTGGCTTCAATATTATGAATATCTGTATCACTACTATCGACATTCAACATAAATATACCACTCTTCAAGGGTGCATGGCCATAAAAGATATTACTCATATAAATAGAACAACCATTATTCTCTGATTTAGATGAATAACCGTCTCGCATCAAACAATATCCAGATATAATGTTCATGCTCAACGCTGGCACCAAATAACAATTATTCAGGTCTAAAACTAATCCCGAAGGTAGATGTAGAGGTAGCGTGCCGACCGCGATCACATCGACTTTGGAACCATTTCCCACGCGCATCGTCGCCTCGTCCTTAGCCAATCTTCGCTTAATCCGTAGTCCCTGTTTCGAGTTGCAAATATTATTAACAAAACCACTATCAAATACCCAGGCACTACTGCGAGCATTAGTAAGGTACACATCAATAACATGTATATCACATATACCTTTGTTCACATTGCCATCCTTCTTATCCGCCAAATACTTGGGGCAGTTCCGCTTCCAGTGACCAGTCCCTTTGCAGTAGAAGCACTCAGTCTCAGGCTTAGGTCCAGACTTGGGTTTCTTCACTTGAGCAGCAACTTGCTTGACATTCTTTTTTGAAGTTCCCCTTCTTCCCTTTACCCTTTTTCTTGAAACTGGTGGTCTTGTTGACCATCAACACTTGATGCTCCTTCTTGATTTCCAGTGACCAGTCCCTTTGCAGTAGAGCTCGGGAATTGTCTTATCCATCTCTTGCATATTATAGTTCATCACGAAGCTCTTGTAGCTTGGTGGCAGTGATTGAAGAATTCTGTCAATGACACTATCATCAGGAAGATTAACACCCAGTTGAATCAAGTGATTATTATACCCAGACATTTTGAGTATACGTTCACTGAGAAACCTATTCTCCTCCATCTTGCAGCTGTAGAACTTATTGGAGACTTCATATCTCTCAATCCGGGCATTTGCTTGAAATATTAACTTCAACTCCTGGAACATCTCATATGCTCCATGAGTTCAAAACGTCGTTGAAGTCCCGGTTCTAAGCCGTAAAGCATGGCAGACTGAACTATCGAGTAGTCATCAGCTTTGCTCTGCCAGACGTTCATAACATCTGGCGTTGCTCCTGCAGCGGGTTTGGCACCTAGTGGTGCTTCCAGGAAATAATTCTTCTGTGCAGCAATGAGGATAATCCTCAAGTTATGGACCCAGTCCGTGTAGTTGCTACCATCATCTTTCAACTTAGCTTTCTCTAGGAACGCATTAAAATTCAACGGAACAACAGCACGGGTCATCTATCTACAATAACATAGACATGCAAAATACTATCAGGTACTAAGTTCATGATAAATTAAAGTTCAATTAATCAAATTACTTAAAAACTCCCACTTAGATAGACATCCCTCTAATCATCTAAGTGATCACGTGATCCATATCAACTAAACCATGTCCGATCATCACGTGAGATGGAGTAGTTTTCAATGGTGAACATCACTATGTTGATCATATCTATTATATGATTCACGCTCGACCTTTCGGTCTCAGCGTTCCGAGGCCATATCTGCATATGCTAGGCTCGTCAAGTTTAACTCGAGTATTCTGCGTGTGCAAAACTGGCTTGCACCCGTTGTATGTGAACGTAGAGCTTATCACACCCGATCATCACGTGGTGTCTCGGCACGACGAACTTTCGCAACGGTGCATACTCAGGGAGAACACTTGTACCTTGAAATTTAGTGAGAGATCAGCTTATAATGCTACCGTCAAACTAAGGAAAATAAGATGCATAAAGGATAAACATCACATGCAATCAATATAAGTGATATGATATGGCCATCATCATCTTGTGCCTTTGATCTTCATCTCCAAAGCACCGTCATGATCACCATCGTCACCGGCGCGACACCTTGATCTCCATCGTAGCATCGTTGTCGTCTCGCCAACTATTGCTTCTACGACTATCGCTATCGCTTAGTGATAAAGTAAAGCAATTACATGGCGATTGCATTTCATACAATAAAGCGACAACCATATGGCTCCTGCCAGTTGCCGATAACTCTGTTACAAAACATGATCATCTCATACAATAAAATTTAGCATCATGTCTTGACCATATCACATCACAACATGCCCTGCAAAAACAAGTTAGACGTCCTCTACTTTGTTGTTGCAAGTTTTACGTGGCTGCTACGGGCTGAGCAAGAACCGTTCTTACCTACGCATCAAAACCACAACGATATTTCGTCAAGTATGTGTTGTTTTAACCTTCAACAAGGACCGGGCGTAGCCATACTCGATTCAACTAAAGTTGGAGAAACTGACACCCGCCGGCCACATGTGTGCGAAGCACGTCGGTAGAACCAGTCTCGCATAAGCGTACGCGTAATGTCGGTCCGGGCCGCTTCATCCAACAATACCGCCGAATCAAAGTATGACATGCTGGTAAGCAGTATGGCTAGTATCGCCCACAACTCACTTGTGTTCTACTCGTGCATATAATATCTACGCATAAACCTGGCTCGGATGCCACTGTTGGATAACGTAGTAATTTCAAAAAAATTCCTACGCACACGCAAGATCATGGTGATGCATAGCAACGAGAGGGAAGAGTGTAGTCCACGTACCCTCGTAGACCATAAGCGAAAGCGTTATGACAACGCGGTTGATGTAGTCGTACATCTTCACGATCGACCGATCCTAGTACCGAAAGTACGGCACCTCCGCGATCTGCACACGTTCGACTCGGTGACGTCCCACGAACTCACGATCCAGTAGAGTGTCGATGGAGAGCTTTGTCAGCACGACGGCGTGATGACGGTGATGATGAAGCTACCAGCGCAGGGCTTCGCCTAAGCACTACGACGATATGACCGAGGTGGATTATGGTGGAGGGGGGCACCGCACACGGCTAAGAGATCAATGATCAACTTGTGTGTCTATGGGGTGCCCCCCTCCCCCGTATATAAAGGAGTGGAGGAGGGGGAGGAGGCCGGCCTCCTAGGCGCGCCCCAAGGGGAGTCCTACTCCCGCCGGGAGTAGGATTCCCCCCCCCCCTTCCCTAGTTGGATTAGGAGAGAAGGAAGGGGGAGGAAGGAGGAAGGAAAGGGGGGCTGGCCCCCTTCCCAATTCGGATTGGGGTTGGGGGACGCCCCCTCCTTTGCTCCCTTCTCCTCGAGAAAATTCCTTATTTGACACTACCTTAAAATGTGGTTCCTTATTTGACCCTAAAGAAACTTTTCTTCCCTATTTGACATGTAGTCTAAATTTCTTTCCTTACGTGATATTGCCGTCGATTTCGTTACACTGTTCCGTCAAAAAAAATGGATGAACCAAAATACCCCTATGCTAGTCGCTAGCCCACATCGAACAAAAGAAAATATCCCGATCCCGATCTAGCCGTTCCTCTCGTTTGTGTTGTTTGCCGTGTTTTTGTGCTTGTCACTTTGAGAAAGCTAAGTCCAGTTACATTTTTTAGTGCAAGTTACACGCACATTTAGGGTTATACATATGTGCATGCACACACTTAATTGCCCGGTTGCTTCACGTACCATGCATGCATGCATGTTCACACACACTTATACTGGCCGATTACATACGTGCATCAGTCTACGTATTTGATCATGTAGCTAGCTAACCTTGCACATGTAGAGGTACGGAGTAGTTCCTGCTGATGTCTCATCTACTCGTACATATATCTAAATGTCCGCGCGTCAGTTCTCGTATACCAGCGCCCTGGCCGGCCCGTATTATACTTCTTTAAATACCCGAATACTTGACTAATGCATGAATGCACCAGTATAGTCTGGGCTGGCCGTGGCGTGTTAAATATGGTTGAGTTCTACTATGTACATGCACATATACAAATACCGGCAATGGAGCTCGTAGACGGGATTTCATATCTCTTTCCTTCCACGAAGATCGGAACAAACGCTCGCACTTTGTCTATCTTCCTTTCCTATAAATACAAAGGCACAAGGCCATTCGCAGGACTCACGCACGGCCAGAGAGGGGAACCATACATCGTTCACAACATCCATCCATTCGCCAACGCCCACACCCATCCATCACACTCGCATCTCGCGGAGGCGTTCGGCGGCGTCGGAGTCCTCGGAGCACAGTACATTCAACCACTATCCGCTCAACACCGGCACCAACGGCCGTACAAGACGAGCACCAACACCAATTTTTTGAATTGAAATCAGTTCATTGACCAAATTATGGGGTCTCAATTGATCATTTAACATGACCAAATATGTAACATATGTTAGCCCGAACTATAGACTAGTTAGTACCAGACTAAGGAAAGAGCAGAATATCTGGACGAGGAACACTAGCACGAAGACTACCAAGAACACACACTCACGTACTAGTGAGGAGACACGGTGGTGTACTACTAGTGGAAGCTGAATGCTTTTGCTTCTGAATAAGCTTGCTTACAAGTGAAGGAGCCGGGTCCTTTTATAGGCCGGGCTGGACGTGCACACAGCACACACACATTGAAATTCCTACGTACTTGCATGTCACTTATGGGACTACTACCACGACCATGCAAAGCACCTTCCTAGCAACTACTACGTAATTGCTTGCACAGCTAAAGTCTACTTCTAGTCAAGTTCCTCAACGTTAAGGAAAACTACAGGAAATAACTCGGAAACTACCTAGTCCTTGCACGCCATGGAAGCTGTTGGTGCTGCATGCATGCAACCGAAGACCCTGGTTGACTCAATAACATAACTGCAGATATTGTCATGTACAGATTTTTGGTCACCATATGCACCAGGGGTAAAAAGGTCTTTTCACATCTGTCTTTAACACCGTTGGTGAACAAAATGCACTAATGTGTCATATTGGAAAAGAAATTTAGAGCAGATGTCAAACAGGGAAGAAAAATTTCTTCAGGGCCAAATAGAGAACCACATTTTAAGGTAGTGTCAAATAAGGAATTCCCTCCTTCTCCTCTCTCCCACTAAGGCCCAATAAGGCCCATATACCTTACGGGGGGTTCCGGTAACCTCCCGGTGTACCGGTATATGCCCGATCTCACCCGGAACCATTCCGATGTCCAAATATAGTCGTCCAATATATCGATCTTTATGTCTCGACCATTTCGAGACTTCTCGTCATGTCCGTGATCATATCCAGGACTCCGAACTACCTTCGGTATATCAAAACACATAAACTCATAATACTGATCGTCACCGAACGTTAAGCGTGCAGACTCTATGGGTTCGAGAACTATGTAGACATGACCGAGACACGTCTCCGGTCAATAACCAATAGCGGAACCTGGATGCTCATATTGGCTCCTACATATTCTACGAAGATCTTTATCGGTCAAACTGCATAACAACATACGTTGTTCCCTTTTTCATCGGTATTTTACTTGCCCGAGATTCGATCGTCGGTATCTCAATACCTAGTTCAATCTCGTTACCGGCAAGTCTCTTTACTCGTTCCGTAATGCATCATCCCGCAACTAACTCATTAGTCACATTGCTTGCAAGGCTTATATTGATGTGCATTACCGCGAGGGCCCAGAGATACCTCTCCGACAATCGGAGTGACAAATCCTAATCTTGATCTATGCCAACTCAATAAGTACCATCGGAGACACCTGTAGAGCACCTTTATAATCACCGAGTTACATTGTGACGTTTGGTAGCACACAAAGTGTTCCTCCGGTATTCGGGAGTTGCATAATCTCATAGTCATAGGAACATGTATAAGTCATGAAGAAAGCAATGGCAATAAACTAAACGATCAAATGTTAAGCTAACGGAATGGGTCACGTCAATCACATCATTCTCTAGTGATGTGATCCCGTTAATCAAATGACAACTCATGTCAATGGCTAGGAAACTTAACCATCTTTGATTCAACGAGCTAGTCAAGTAGAGGCATACTAGTGACACTCTGTTTGTCTATGTATTCACACATGTACTAAGTTTCCGGTTAATACAATTCTAGCATGAATAATAAACATTTATCATGATATAAGGAAATATAAATAACAACTTTATTATTGCCTCTAGGGCATATTTCCTTCAAAGACAACATACATCTCATCAAAATATCGAACGAATACCACATTCACATGACTACTTATAACAAGACTTCTCCCATGTCCTCAGGAACAAATGTAACTACTCACAAATCATATTCATGTTCATAATCAGACGGGTATTAATGTGCATAAAGGATCTGAACATATAATCTTCCACCGAATAAACCAACTAGCATCAACTACAAGGAGTAATCAACACTACTAGCAACCCGCAGGTACCAATCTGAGGTTTTGGGACACAGATCGGATACAAGAGATGGACTAGGGTTTGAGAGGAGATGGTGCTGGTGAAGATGTTGATGGAGATTGACCCCCTCCCGATGAGAGGATCGATGGTGATGGCGATGGTGACGATTTCCCCCTCCCGGAGGGATGTTTCCCCGGCAGAACAGCTCCGCCGGAGCCCTAGATTGGTTTCGCCAGGTTCCGCCTCGAGACGGCGGCGCTTCGTCCCGAAAGCTTCCTTCTTATTTTTTCCAGGGCGAAAGACACCTTATACCAGAAGATGGGCATCGGGGGGCTTCCAGGTGGCCCACGAGGCAGGGGCGCGCCCAGGGGGTAGGGCACACCCTCCACCCTCATGGACAGTGGGTGGCCCCCCTCTTGTGCTTTCTTCGTCCAATATTTTTAATATATTCCAAAACTGACTTTCATGGAGTTTCAGGACTTTTGGAGTTGTGCAGAATAGGTCTCTAATATTTGCTCCTTTTCCAGCCCAGAATTCCAGCTGCCGGCATTCTCCCTCTTCATGAAACCTTGTAAAATAAGAGAGAAAAGGCATAAGTATTGTGACATAATGTGTAATAACAGCCCATAATGCAATAAATACGATATAAAAGCATGATGCAAAATGGACGTATCAGCACGCAATCACCTAAAGACAGAATTCGAGATGAAGGATTTGGGTAAAACCAAATTTTGCTTAGGACTACAACTTAAGCACCTTCCCTCGGGTATTTTGATTCATCAAACTGCCTATATCCTGAAAATATTGGAGAAATTCAATATGGACAAATCCTATCCATCCAAAACTCCTATGGTAGTTCGATCTCTAGACGTAGAGAAAGATCAATTTAGACCAATGAACGATGGAGAAGAGATATTAGGACATGAAGTTCCATATCTTAGTGCTGTTGGAGCGCAACATTGAACATTCTGTAGTGCTTGATAGTGGCACAACATTGAACATTCTCCTGTTCACACGCCACATCAGGCTGGCATTTAATTTCGGCGCTCGACCGTTGCTTCTCCCATGACGTCCCTCTAGACGTCGACCGCCTATAACTATTGCCCTGCTCTGATGTTTGCCGCAATACTCACCTTCCTCCCAACTGCTTGTCCTAGATCTCGCTTAGTCTGCCATGTCATCGTCCATCCCTAACCCGAGGAGGGCAGCTCACCGGCTCGCACGAAGGAGGACTCCTCACCACCCCTTGCTGCCCCACAAATACAGATGAAACATTTCGTTTAGGGGATTAAGGGGTAGCTAACATGACCTTTTCCCTAAATATGACCCTGTCCCCAAAACTCCCCCAGCCGCTCATTGTTAGTTCAACCGTGGGTAGTCTGAGCAAAAAGCCGCCTACCTCCTGCTCGCTCACAGTCTCCCTACCCCGACGCCGCCATCCCTATCCTCACCGTTGGCCGCCCCTTCCCTGATGACCGACGGAATGGAAAGGTCGTCCCCCGCCACACCCACGGACACCATCACCGGTGCTGAAGACCCAACGTCGGTCATGAATTTGACACGCGCTACCACTGAAACGACGACAACAAGGGAGGAACATCATCGACAACACATTGTCGCTGATGGTTGTTGGTAGCCACTCCGCCGTCACAACCGTACCACCCTTGCCCAAGCTATGTGGAAAAAAGGACCGTCGTCCATAGGCTAAGGCGGTCGACAACACGGTGGTGGCGGCTACGAAGATAAAGAAGACCGCGCACGACCACCCTGGCGCTTCCCCCTCGACCTACTGTGGTGTTAGGGAGCACTAAGAGCATCTCCAGCCGCGCCCCCAACAGACCCCAAGGCCCCTTTTTTGTCGCCGGCGCCAAAAATTCGGCCCAGCCGCGCCCCGGAAGCCCATTTTTTGCCAGCTCAGGCCGATTTTGGCGCCGGCGGACCCAGGCCGAACCCGGCGCGCTAGGGGGCGTCGGGGGAAACAATTTTGGCGCGAAAGGGAGTGGGTCCGGCGAGTCAGCGACTCGCCGCCTTCGTCGTCTTCATCGCCTTGGTTCCCGCGGGAATCAATGTCAAGGCTGCCGCGCCGGTCAGCATTCCGTTGATGCCTCACGAGTGGCACAGTGAAGGCGCCGCGACATGCGTCCCACCCGCTCCCGCCACGCGGCACCCGGCGGGCAGCTTCTCACCGCCCGTCTTCGTCTATAAAAGCCGACCTCCTCGCCGGTGAACACCACAACTCGCCACCATAACCTCTCTCTCCCACTCTTCCCCGCCGACGAGCAATGGCGAGCGCTACACAGGCGACACCGCGGCGGTGAACGACTACGGCGGCCGCCATCTGCGCGAGGACAAGACGCACCTCCTCTACAAGGCCGGCTACCCGGCGCCTCCGGACATGCGCGTGCCGGGCTTGTGGAGTCTGAGCGCTGGCGGCGTCCAGGTGCCGAACGGCGCGCCGAGATAGCGCGCATCCATTCGTCGTTGTCGGAGGCGCAACGGAACGAGCCGACGTACTCGGCCGACAGCCACACGTTGTGGACGATGTACTTTGACCGCGCCACGCCGACCAAGTCGCCTCCGTGAACGGCACCGTGCCCCACGGCCGCCTCAACGTCGACGGGCGGCGCAAATGGTGGGGCATGCCCAGCCGCACCCTCGAGGCCGACAACACGCCGCGCCTCGAGTACCCGACGCCCCCGTCCTTCTCTCGCCACCGCGGTAGTTCCTGGACGCCGCGGCGAATGGAGACGGCGACCTCCTCGTCGTCAGGCTCCAGCTTGCTTTCCTCCGGGTCGCCGGCACTCCGCCCCGTCAAGCCGGAGCCGCAGGAGACGCCGCTTGGGTGCCGCACCCGCAGCGGCGCCCTCGTCATCAACGAGGACGGCCGCCCCTCCCCTCATTCCCTCCTCCTCGTCCAGCCGAAGACAGAGCCGGGGTTGCTCCCCGTGAAGAAGGAGCACGAGGAGATGGCCGCCGCCGACGAGACCGCCCTCAAGTGGGCGAAGGCGGACTACGTCCGCGAGCAGGTGGAGCGCAAAGCACCGGGCCTACGAGGAGATCAAAGCTCGGCGTCGCGGACGCGACGAGGGCGGCGTCGTCGTCCTCGACAGCGATGACGAGGATGCGCCCAGGCCGTCCAACCCCCCGCGCGTGGGCGACCCTGGTGAGGGGTGCAGCAGGGACGACGGCGGCTCCGGCGGTACGCAGGGCGGCGGCGACGATGATGATGACGACGACGGCGGCGGCGACTACACCCGTTCTGCAGGCTCCTCGATGTTGAGTATAATGTATATTAGGAAGTATAGGATAGACTAGTATTTGTTCCTGCTTTGTCTTGTACTTCAAGTTGATCATTGTACTCCTACATATATGCCCACGAGGCTCAAGCAATACAACGAACTATTTCACCAATCATGTCTCTCCCTTCTAACATGGTATCTATCGCAAGTCGATCCTAAACCCTAGCCGTCGCCGCTTCCGCACCCGCACGCCACCCCCGGGGCGGTCGGCCTCCATGACCGCCGCCGGGGGCCGCGCCGCCCGTACCTAGGGTTCGTCCGCCGGTCGTGTTGACCGGCTGCCTTAGAGAGTCTTTTCCCCGAGCCTTGCTCCGGGGTTTTCTCTCCCGCTGGTCATCTTGATCGCGCGGTTTCTTTTTGGTTTTCCGATCTATTCTTGATCGGTTTGCGTCGCCCACCGCCGCCATCGACCCCGAGCGCCTCTACTCCGACCCCGACGCTACCAGCCGGCCTCTCTTCCGACCCGGCGGCCACGCGTGCCGAGGCGGCCCGTCAGGGCCAACCGCCGTCCGCGCGTCCGTCCGCCCGTCGCCCTGCGCCGGCCGTCACCGCCCTGCTTCGACCGGGACACCTGCATCGCCCCGACCCGGCGGCCTCGGCCCATGCGACGGCCAATCATAGCCGTCGCTCGCGCGCCGGCCCGCCCATCGATCCACATCACCCGCATCCGCCGCGTCTGCAAGGCGACCCGGCGGTCCACCTCGCCGGCCTCGTCCTCGGCTGCGTCGGGACGGCTGCGTCAGGCTCGTCGGCTGCCTCAACTTGGGCGCCGCTGCTCCGTTGGTCACTCGGGCCTCGCTGCCCAGGCGCCGGCGTTGCTTTGGCAGCCCGGGTGTCGGTGCTGACAAGCTCGTCTGCACGACGTCCCACGCCGTCCGTCGTCGCCGGCTTCATCTCGGACTCCGCCTTCACCGAGCGGCGTCCCCTACCTCGCGCGCGATCGGCTCGATCACCAGCTCGCCGCCGCGATCCGCCTCATCTACGCCGCGCGACCGACCTGGCCCGTCAGTTACGCGCGCCTCCGCAGGTCCCGTGAAGATCGTCCCCGAGTTCAGCGCCCCTCTCCACCGATCGAGCATCGGGCTGCCGCTGTGTCGCCCCGTCGGGCCGCAGCGCCGCCGCCCTGTGGTTCTCCTCGCGTCGCCCCTTCGGGCCGTAGTGCCGCGATACGCGGTCCCCGCCGCCGCCTCGAGGCCGTCCCCGCGACTGCACCGACTCGCGAACCGCCGTTGCGTCGCCCCTTCAGGCCGCAGCGTCGCGGCCCGCGGTCCCCGCCGCCGCCCCGAGGTTTTCCCGCCGTCGCCCCGACCCGCCTGCCGCCGCTGCATCGCCCCTTCGGGCCGCAGCGCCGCGGCCCGCGGTCCACTCCGTCGTCACCACGCGTCGACCTCTCGTGGTATGAGCCGCGTCATCTTCCTTGGCGCGGGAACGCCACCGTTCGCGCTGGTCTTCGTCACGCTGTCAGGGTTCTTCGCCTACTTCGAGCACCGCCACCGCACTCCTAATCTAGCCGTCGCCGTCAGGCCACCGTCGCCGCTCTTCTTTTGCCGCCGCCGCCGCTCGTACACCCCCTTCGTCTTCGTCCAAGCACCAGCCCGTCGCCAGCGTCGCCGTCATCTACCCCGACCTCTTCGTCTACTCCGACCACCGTTGGTGACATCGGCCCCGAGCCGATGGACGCCGCAATCGTCGTTGAGTTCTTCTCTGCTGGCCCCTCCGACTTCTCCGACATGGCGTGCAGGTCCCTCGTCTACGCATGCCCGGTGCTGGCAACACCGATGCGTGCCTTCATCCACGACGTGTCCCCGAGCCTGGCAAGCCTGGTCGGCGCTTCGTCAACTTCGTCTTCGTCCGTCTACGCATGTCCGGTGCTGGCAACACCGGTGCGTGCCTTCGTCCACGATGTGTCCCCGGGCTTGGCAAACCCGCGGCGACGCGTCGTCAACAACATCTTCTTCCTGGCGCACCCCTACTTCGACACCACTGCGCCCATGCTAACTCGGCGCCCCCTTGCCCGCGGCTCCACGGCGACTTCCTCGACACCAGCTACCCCGACTCGACATCGACCACGGCATTCTTCACACGGCTACCTCGACCACGGCTCCACCACCCACGCTCTCGGCTACATCGACAAACGGCACAAAGGGCTACCGCCTTGCTTGAGCAACCTCGCCGGTTGCCACTCCAGCCACGACTCCGCGATGCGTCGACCGTTACGACTGGGGGGGGGGGGGGTCCGTCGGCTTGCCTTCGGATTCTTCTCCAGTCTCACCGTCTACGTCGCTACCGTTGTGACTGCAGGGGGATGTTGAGTATAATGTATATTAGGAAGTATATGATAGACTAGGATTTGTTCCTGCCTTGTCTTGTACTCCTATATATATGCCCACGAGGCTCAAGCAATACAACGAACTATTCCACCAATCCTCTCTCTCCCTTCTAACACTCGACATGTAGAAGGCGGGCGCGGCAGCGACGTAGTAGGGCTAGGTGTGCTTGTTTTTTAATCATGTTTTTTTGTTTTTGTATAAATTTGAATGAAATCGCCGAGTCTGTGCGGTGTTTGTGCCGAGTTGTGCCGATTTGGGGCGACCTGGGGGTGGCGACTGGGAACACGTTCGCCCCTAAGCCGAAATTAACGCTGGCTTGGCCCCAGACAGCGCTTTTTCGGCGTCCCGGGGGGCCGAGTGGCTGGAGATGCTCTAAGCGGCGTCCTGCAGCCGCACCGCCACCCCTCTCACCTCCGGCGGCTGAGGACGGGGTGGATTCGGCCGATACCACAAGCACACACTCGGGCTTGATGGCATTGCGATGTCAATGCATATACTCAAACGGGAGAACCCAGAGGTGGTGAACGAGATCGAGGAGGTTGAGGAGAGCCGAGTAATCAAGAAGAAGAGTGGGACGGAGAAGTGCAAGATCGAGGAGGACAAAGCTTTTGTGGATCTTGGGTCAGCATCTTTCTTGATGTCACACGTTTAAATTGTCTGTGTGTTGTGTGTTTTTTTTTTTTTTTTTTGAGAATCGTCTGTGTGTTGTGTTGAAATGTGATCAACTCTGTTACGATTGTGACCGCCGGGGCCGGGGACGGCGGACGGAGTGTGGCCAGCACGCCGACACGCCCGGCCATCATCACCCCGCGGATGCGGGCGTGAGGCGGCCATGCGGACCCGTGTCCGTGTGTGTGTGCCCACCACGACCACGACCACCACCCCGCCAGGAATCCGGCGTGTCCCCACTGAGGAGAGATCGCCAGCAATCCGCCGCGGCGTCGCAGCGATAAGGGGAGCGGATAGAGCGCGGGCGGCGCAGCCAATCAGCGCCCGGAGGCCAGCACGCGCCCCTCATCCCCTCCCCTCCCCTCCCGGATTCTCTTCCACGCCGGCCCGCATGTGGGCTTAACCCAACCCCCCACCCACACCCAACCCAACACGCGCGCGCATTACAAAATTCGTCCCAGAGAGCGCGCGCACCGGCCGGCTCATCCTCCCTCCGACGCGGCGGCTCATCGTCCCTCCGAGAACGCGCGCACCGGCCGGCGGGGGAGAGAGGGAGAAGCGGCCGTATAAGGATCTCCCCGCGCTCTCTCCGGTTTTATCTATCTATCTGTATCAATCAATCTACCTACCTACGTTCGTGGGCCGGGCTGAGAAGGGAGGAAGGCCGCCGCTGCATTTTCTTGGTGGTCTGATGATGGCGGGAGCGACGTCAGCCACGGCCGCCGCGGGCGCATTCGCCGCCGCCGCCGCTGCCAGCGCCAAGGCGGCGTGCCCCTGGGCCGTTGTCGCCGCCGGCGGCCGGAGGCGGTCCGGCGTCGTCGTGCGCTGCGACGCCGGCGGGGATGCCCAGGCAGCGTCCAAGGCGGCCAGCATCACCGCGCTCGAGCAGTTCAAGATCTCCGCAGACCGTGAGTCCCTTCCCCCTCCTCCAATTTGCATTGATTGTTGTGAGCACATGCAGCATTCTTACAGGCTATTGATCTATCATTACTACTAATTAGTTGTGTTCACAGCCTATCTGTTCAGGTTTACACAACCAAAGACAATTGGACTTGGAGATTGTGTGATATCCTGTCGATTAGTTTTCTTTTTCTGCACCGAGTGTCGAAAGGTTCGCAAGTTCTAGTGGTAACTGAGATCTTGGAGGCACGCGCTTCACAGATTGATTGGCAGACCATTAGCACTACAGTATGGTTGGTATAGGAGCTTAACAAAAATGTGTTAATTAGTGTTTGTTGCAGCCTAAATAAAGGAGCCTGCCTACCTGACTAAAATTGCTAATTACTAACATCATACAAGATAACAAGGTAAGAATGGACACTAGTTGTTGCATGCTTCAGGTATCAGATATTGACCAATTACAGGAAAAAGTGGGTTCAGGTTCTCTTTGTTGTTTTGTTCTGTAATAACCTGAGTCTCCCGCTGCTAAAACTTCAAGATTCGAAGTATGCAATTACTTGATTCAGACTGTAGATGTGTGCGACTCTACTAGTGTAAGCACACAATATACCCCTTATATAATTACAACATATCAAGAAATCATTATGTAGTGAAGGTAGCTGTTGAAGGAGCGGAACCGACACATCTTTAATCAAGATCAGCTCCGTCTAGTCGACGCGGTGACCCTTGCTCATGAGGACTTTGCCCTGTGTTGCTTGGCTTTGCTTGTACACTAGTCTGATCGCCTGTAGAAAGTTGCTTGTTTGTTTTGGCTTAGGAGGATATTTAAGCACTACTTTTTCTTCCTACTCAAGTGATTTGACTTTTCTGCTTATTTTTGCTTGCTGTGGCATAAACTTTCATGCGGCGGTTTGTGCTAACGAACTTCCTCTCCTCGTTTCATGAATGAGCAGAGCTCTTGCATCTTCTGTGCTTAAAAAGGGAAAGTTGTTATGGTGATTTGTGCTAACAAACTTCTTTCCTCTTTTCCTTCTTTGTGCTTGCTTGCTGTGGCAAGCTGTGTAACAAACTTCTTTTCCTACTTTAATGAATGGGCAGAGCTCTGGCATCCTTGCTAAAAAAACGTTATGGTGATTTGCATTCAAACTTAATTAGTTCCATTCTTTCATTTAAAAAAAGTGTGTCTATTTGCAGTATGTGACAATGTTTTCTATTTTCACTACCAGGGTACATGAAGGAAAAGAGTAGCATCGCTGTAATAGGCCTCAGTGTACACACAGCACCAGTGGACATGCGTGAAAAACTTGCTGTTGCAGAGGAACTATGGCCCCGTGCTATTTCAGAACTCACCAGTCTGAATCATATTGAAGAGGCTGCTGTTCTTAGTACCTGCAACAGAATGGAGATATATGTGGTGGCTTTATCATGGAACCGTGGTATTAGAGAAGTAGTAGACTGGATGTCAAAGGTGAGAGGAGAGTCAAATGCTTGTTTGAACTGCTTAGCCCTTTTTGGTTGCTCAAGAGCGCAGTATTGTCAATGAAAGCTCTAATGCTCATCATGCTGTTCTTTTTTGCAGAAAAGTGGAATCCCTGCTTCCGAGCTAAGGGAGCATCTCTTTATGCTGCGTGACAGTGACGCCACGCGCCATCTGTTTGAGGTGTCCGCCGGGCTTGACTCTTTGGTTCTTGGAGAAGGACAAATCCTTGCTCAAGTTAAACAAGTCGTTAGAAATGGGCAAAACAGCGGGGGCTTGGGAAAGAACATTGATAGGATGTTCAAGGATGCAATCACAGCTGGAAAGCGCGTCCGCTGTGAGACCAACATATCAGCTGGTGCTGTGTCTGTCAGCTCAGCTGCGGTTGAATTGGCCATGATGAAGCTTCCAAAGTCTGAGTGCTTGTCAGCTAGGATGCTTTTGATTGGCGCTGGCAAGATGGGAAAATTAGTGGTCAAACATTTGATTGCCAAAGGATGCAAGAAGGTTGTTGTGGTGAACCGTTCGGTGGAAAGGGTGGATGCCATCCGCGAAGAGATGAAAGATATCGAGATTGTGTACAGGCCTCTCACGGAGATGTACGAAGCCGCTGCTGACGCTGATGTCGTGTTCACAAGCACAGCATCCGAATCCTTATTATTCACGAAGGAGCATGCGGAGGCACTTCCTCCTATTTCTCTTGCCATGGGTGGTGTTCGGCTTTTCGTCGACATATCCGTCCCAAGGAATGTCGGCGCGTGTCTATCCGAAGTGGAGCACGCACGGGTATACAACGTCGACGACCTCAAAGAGGTGGTGGAGGCCAACAAGGAAGACCGTGTGAGGAAAGCAATGGAGGCCCAAGCAATCATCACCCAAGAACTGAAGCGGTTCGAGGCCTGGAGGGACTCGCTGGAGACGGTCCCAACCATCAAGAAGCTGAGGTCGTACGCCGATAGGATCAGGGCGTCCGAGCTCGAGAAGTGCCTGCAGAAGATCGGGGAAGACAACCTCAACAAGAAGATGAGGAGGTCCATCGAGGAGCTGAGCACGGGCATCGTGAACAAGCTCCTTCACGGCCCGTTGCAGCACCTGAGGTGCGACGGCAGCGACAGCCGCACCCTGGACGAGACGCTCGAGAACATGCACGCCCTCAACAGGATGTTCAACCTCGACACGGAGAAGGCGGTCCTCGAGCAGAAGATCAAGGCCAAGGTAGAGAAGATCCAAAGCTGAGGACTGTCCGTCTGTATATCTATCTACTTATACCACCCCACCCCCAGATAGAATGTCGCTACATTCTAATCCCAGTACAGTATTTTTTTGATCCTCCACTTACTGCTGAGTTGTTGTGCCGTGAATTAGCCTCCAAATGTGTTGTAGAGAGGAGCGGCGAAGCATGTTTGCTCCAAAACTGCCTGCCTGTGTACATTAGTTACTGTGGCTGCTGTGCTTAGAGCCCAATTTTCAAGCTGTACTATAATACTTACTCTATTGGACGAAATAAACAGGAATATATCAGTGTGTTAACGGATGCATTCGTTTTGCATTAGCTCCTGCATTTGAAATGTTGAGCATTAATAACATTTTCCGAACTCTGAAGGTGCTCGGTCTGACTCCTTTCTCGAGTGTTATCGGGAGCGTTCAGATGTTGTCTCCCTATGAGGCCAAAGTTGCTCAATGATCAGTTGGCCGATTATCCTTTTGTTTTTTTAAGAATCACCGGGGGAGGAGTCCCTCCACCTGAATATATTACTCAAAGTGGGCCTAACAATTTTGGTGATTGTTGGAATTTGGCAAGGTTTTATTTTATGGTGGCGAATTTGCATCTTATCTTAGGTCTTGTTCTCTGTCCGGCGACCAAGACAAAAACAACCAGGCGATCAATAGGAGGATCATGTCTCGCTTCCGGTCCATGCTGAATAGACTCGAATTGAAGGAGGTGTACCTTAACGGCAGAAGATACACCTGGTCCAACCAACGACAGCTTGCCACTCTGGAGAAAATTGACCATGTGTTATCGACGAACGACTGGGATGATCTCCACCCCTCCTGCTTTCTAGGAGCCTTGGGATCGGCCATATTCGACCATTGCCCGTTGGGACGCGGATTTATAAAGCTCAGGCTTCTGAACACCTCCTATCCATACCCTACAATGTTGCTTTAAGATCCGTGCTACACAACTAACTTCTTACATCAGATTTTCTCTTTTTTGTTTCTTCAAAACGAAACAATATATGAACTTCAAACTTTGCAAGACACCAAAACGTTCTAACTAGAATGTGAGAAAAAACTTTCAGATTTTTTTGTTAAACATAAATATACTAAATTAGATTTTTTGTATTAAAAAATGTACTTTTTAGTATTTATATTGCACGAAAAATTCTGAAAGTTTTTTCCAACATTCTAGTTAGAAATTTTTGTTGAGCTGCCAAGTTTGAAGTTCATATGTTATTTTATTTGGGAGAAACAAAAAAGAGAAAAGTGCTCGCATGAATCTTGATGCAGAAATGAATGGCTAGATAAGAGGGTGTAGGAAAGCCTATGCTTTCTCAAATGTTAACCTTGCCCATTGCTCCTTGAGCTTAATACCGATTGGAGGGTGGGCCGGCGCTTCCGCTTTGAAGCATTTTGGCCTAAAGTTGATGGTTTCATGGAGACTGTTCAGGCAGCATGGGGATCGGTACCTTCTATGGGCACACAGGCTAAACAGAGACCCCACGCGTGTCACAGGCGTGTCATCTACCTCAACGCCCCAGTGTAAACACCAGCCGGGCTGCTCGAACATACAATTAGATTAGATCAATCCGTCACGCTCCTGGTACTCCCTAAACGCTATTATATTTCTTTACGAGGGAGTAGCCGTTAATGACGAGTCCAAATCGGTGCGCAGCAGGAGTCTAGAAGGTGGACTCTTGAGAACTAAGGTATCTGCGCTGCAACACCATTTGGTGTATCCTGGTACACTTGAAGTGGCAACAAATCTTTTCTTCATTGGATAAAAAAACGAATATTTTCTTCATTATTAATTAATTGGGTGAGTTTCCTCACCGGGTACTCACTTATGCATATGTATCTGCAGATACTTTCAGGATTTACTTGCAAAGAGAGAGTTTTGCATGACTTTTATAATGAAACTTTTCTCAGGAATTTCTTCATGACTTCTGCCGCCGGCACTACTCCTTTGTGTCATTCTCCTTTTATGTATAGAAAATCCTACAAATTTACCTGCTGAAAATTGAACGTGCATAGTCGCGTATGTACAGAATACAACAATTCATTGCTCCTTCTACGTAAGATCCTAGTATTCATCACAACCCTTTGGGAAAAAGGTACTATATATGTATGCAGATCGCATCTGTAAAGTCATCGAGGAAGCTACGGGGGGCTATTTCCAATCAGATGTTCTTAACTTATGCTGATTCTTCTTCATAATCACCAGATGAAGTTCTCTCCAGAACATATCACAGGATGAAACTCGGGGAGGCTGCAGTTCAGTTGCTCAATCAGTTGCAGCCGCGTGATGGTTTTGGCAGAGTCCATTGACGTATATAGTATGGCGCACTTTCACAGCCTCGATACATCTACAGCTCATGTTATTCCTGCTTGTATAGAAAACGGAAAGAAATATGCTTAGCATCTATGTATGTGACACAAAAATCCATATGCAATATAAGACTATAGGCCTCGCATAATCGAGTGTGCATGGCAAGTAAAGAAACATGAACTGTTTAGAAAGTACAATATGTCCATGCAAATCTTTCAAGCATAATCACAGGTAAAGAAAAAAAGATGAACTGTAGAGTCACACCATGCTGGTTCAGAGATCGCATTTCTTCCCGTTCCAAAGTAAGCTCATCAACAGATGATACATCAGAGGAATGCTTAAGAGTTAAATCAATGAGACACATTTCCTATTGGCTGATTGGATGCAAGAGTACAAGGTTTGGCACTGGCAGAACCTGGAATGCGCTATCAATTTGTCGAAGATAGCAAAGGAAGCAGGATCGATCCTTTGGAAATGGAAGTACTGCACGTATTACTTGCTCAGAATTGAATCGGAGGAGACATCTGCGCAACGAGGCCAGAGAAACCTTGTTGTCGACAGATTACTCCTCCGTTATCCATGAGACACTTCTGTGAGTGCATCATTGCTTGAGCACAAGAAATCAAATTTAGACTGTATAACTAAAGCGCCACAGATGGTTGGCATGACATTATAAGTAAAAGCAAGTGCTTGTTCAGACAAATTTCTTTTGTGTAACACACAAAGTTGGTGCTTAAACTGATTCTAACCTGACAAACTTCATTGAATTTGCAGAATTCAACAGTATTCTTCTATTCAAAGCAGTGGGTCAGATTCAGGTGTTGAAAGTATTTCTGGCCATTAGATCTTGCAAGGCACAAAAGAGAACTTCCGTGTGGTGAGTTCTACTTGCAGTGAGTTCTTCCCCATCTATCCGTCGGGAACAGTTCTGAAAGAAGCCATATACCATCAGCACACACAAAATACGATCAAGTATTAGTGATAGACATGTATTTTGAAAAATAAGTCCATGGGGTTTCAGGAACCAACTAATCATACCGTCCAAAGTTATTTTCTTCAGGGCACCTGGATATATTACATACGGCATACTTCCAAGTCACTGCGAACAGAAGTGTATCCTGTAAGCTGGACATAGCAAATAGTGTTCATATTAAGATCAAGCATGACCAAATGACATACTAGTCCAACGTGCGTGCTGCTTTGATCGATCACGTGAGAAGACAATTGCATGTACGCCAGCCAGTACTAACCTGCTACCAATTATAGACAATTGAGGTAATCTGGCTACACCAATCTGTAGGTCAAACAGATGGATGGATCGACATAGTATGTGCTAGCTACCTCATCGCATATGACAATTCAAATTACTACTGCGCCTCTAAAACTGTAGCAAACAAAGCATTGGTACAATTAATTGCTTAGTACTACTAGTTAGCAACAACAGGAACATGTCTGCGTTCCTGTTTCTGCGTTTGCAGAACTACTACTGTTTTAATAATGCAGGTAACAGCTGAACACTACAGACTATAATGCCAAATAACACCGTATAGAGAAACATGTAACTTACGCCAGCTGCATACAAAAAGTAATTTGGCTGAATGCTTAGCTAGATATGCTACTGAACCAATTTTTTATCAACCAAAGTTTCAGCAACATACAGAATGAAGCCTTTTGCGACAACCACCTGCAGCTACTTCAAGAGTTCCATATTTCCACTTCTAGTAAATTCACCGGCGCTTTCTAATCCACCTCAATTCCTTAAAACAGAGTTTACATCTAAGCGGCGCTGTCCATCCATGCTTAAGCAAGAGCGTGAGAAGGGCAGAGCGACCTTCTACTATTTTTGAGAGTACACTAGATAAAAAGAAGCTGGGGTCTGAGGAAGAAAAGAGGGAGACTAATGGGTATGGTGTTGGCACACACCTCATTGTATATATGTGAGCTCCTGAAGCGGAGAGGCGTAAACACAGCGAATCGATGCGAGGCTGGCAGCAGTGCCTCGCCCCACTCAGTGTGATTTAATCAGCAACAAAACGTTGAGCACTGGATGACCAATTGACAGGTAAAGGTCGCAGCTTGGATTCTTGGAACAATTTACTATGGAAGAGCAGTAGCGACAGAGAATTGAGGACAGCAGAAATGGAGAGGAATGCACAACAATACGTGTACAAGAGCAGGATGGTCTCATCAATCAGATCCATCAATTCTCTCTCCTCTGTCACCCAAGGCGGAGTTGGTGTCACGCGCACTGAAGCTAAAGGTCACAGCAGTGAATTCTTTGCCGTACCTTACCTACATCATGAAGAAAGTAGTTTTTTCTTTGGGGAGGAAAGTGGTTGAATTTTCAATGGAGTGAAACAGAAAGAAATCATACTGAAAATATTTCTCCTATGTGTACGCAACAGACTCCACCAGTGTAACTGGCAGCGTAGAGTGGCATGAACTTGTATATCCAATACTTGAGCATAGCACCAGCCCGCTCAAACATCGTTCTTCCAGGACCCATTCGCCCTGACAATAGAGAAAATATCTCAAAGTAAAAGTAAATCCACTTGCATACAGAGCAGATCGTTGAGAATGACATGGCTAAAATTGCATGCATATAAAGGAAAATGACTGTTTTAGAGAGATTGCAAAATCTCAGGTAGCTGCTACAAAAGATTGCATTAGTATTCATTGTGGTTACCTTCCCTAATCGCAATCAGAAGCCATTAGCCCCAAAATTGCAACCATTCATGACTACTTGGTCTAACTTTCCTCACCCATCAAAGATCAAAAGTTCCATAGTCATTTCAAATTCTTGTGGTTTTGACACACCGCAGAATGAACTCAATGAAATAGTGACAGATCTACTTTCTGCAAGCAGGCAATTTGGATATCTTTTACTGGCAGGAGGGCCTTGTGGAAAGCAAAAGGTTCAACAATGCTGAGTTAACCGCATAGACAATGCATCAACTAATCAACCAAATCCATTGAAAAATTGATACTTTGCAGGAAGCAATTCAATGTTTTCCCGATATTTCCCTTCCCTTGAAAAGAGAGACAACAACAAAGAAGTAGTTGAAGCTTCAAGTGAGATGATCTTCCCATCAACTTTAGATAAATAATTCCCGGCCCTGGCAATCTCACCTTTTTCCAACAACATTCTGATGATATAATTTATAAGACGAGAGCTGGGAGCACAATCACTCTTCTCCATTGATGAAAACATATTGTCAACTTCTTCCACTGATCCTTCTTTTAGAATATTTTTTATCATTATGCCGTAAGTAGAAGCATTAGGCACCAACCCACTGGCTGATATTGCAGCAAACAAATCGTTAGCTTCTTCTCTTCTCCGAACCTTGAACATTGCATTAATCATGGTATTGAGTGTTATAATATAGAACTTGACATTCATTGCTCCTAATTTCTGGAATAGTGTGATTGCTTCGTCTGCACAATTATTTCTACAAAGACCTCCAAGTATTATATTGTATATGGAAATGCTCACTGGTATACCCCCTTCGATCATCTCATTGAACATTTTCCTTGCAGCAACAGTTCTCCCAGCACGGAACAACCCATCCAGTATGATGCCATATGTAACAGTGTTAGGTTTAATTCTCTTGCGCGGCATTTCTCTGAATAGAATCAAAGCATCATCGATCCTTCCATTTCTACAATAGCCATCAAGAAGTGAACTATACGTAACAACATTAGGCTCAATGCCAGCTGATACCATGGCATCAAGCACTCCAAATGCTTTATCCATCTGGCCAATTAAGCCATATCCATCAATCAGTGAGTTAAATGTAATGACGTCAGGTCTCTCATCTATGCTTATAACCAATTCAAAGATATCTTGTGCATCCATAACTCTTCCTTCTTTGCATAGACTGTTTATTATTGAACTGAAGAATGCAATGTCAGGACGAGGAATACCTTTGTTCATCATTTCAGACACCAACTCCTTAGCTTTAACCAAATCACCAAGCATACAAAAACCCTGAATTAGGGAGTGATAAACAACTGTGTTCGGCTGAACACCCATATCAGTCATCTCATTGAACCTGTCCATAGCATCGGCCAGCCTACCCAATCTGCAAAGTGCGGCTATTACAGTGTAATAGGTGAATACATCGGGACTCACTCCTTTTTCCCACATTTCAGTAAATATGAGCATAGCTTCATCCATCATTCCACGTTTAGCATATGCATCAATTAATATGGTGAAAACATGGCAGTCGGATACAAAACCATTGCTTTCCATTGAGTTGAAGAGATCAATCATATCAGCAAAGCATCCCTCAGTGGCATACCCATTAAGCAAAATACGGTACGAGGCAGCATTCGGTTTGTGGCCCTTGGCAGTCATGGAATAAAATATTTCTGCCGCTTCTTTGCTTCTTCCATGCTTGCAAAGGGAAGTCATCAACGAATTGTAAGTAACAATATCTGGTACAAGACCACGGCTTGTCATTTCTGTCAACATTTTAACAGCCTCTTTCAACCGCCCTGATGTGGAATATCCATGAATCATGCAATTATATGTCACTGTATTGGGTTGAACACCTTTATCGACCATCTGCCGAAGGACTAGCTCTGCCTTGTCCATTGCTCTGGCCTTGCACAATCCATCAATGATCGAGTTGTACGTCACCACATCAGGATCAACCCCTTGATGTATCATTTCATGGAATAGATTGCATGCCTTGCCTGTTTTGCCTTCTTTAAAAAAGCCATGGATGACTGTGCTATATGCCACCACACTGAAAGAGCAGGTCGAGTGCCCGCTGACTCATGCTATTCTTGCATAAGCTCTTCAGAACAATGGAGTATGAGATTGCATTCGGCACACAGCCGAGCTCGGACATCCCATGAAGCAGCACGTTCACAGCCTCTTCCGTCCGTTTGGCGTAGCAGAGGCACTTGAGGAAGGTGCTGGCGGTGATCTGTTCTGTCTTCAGGCCTGTCCTGAGGAAACGACCAAAGAAGGCAAGCCCTAGGTCCGGGCGATGCGCGCGGCAGCAGCAGTCCATGAGGATGTTGTAGGTGCAAACTGTGGGCGCTGCCACCTGCAGGCCGGCTTCTTCTCGGCACACGCGGTTGAAGAGAGCGACGGCAAGGGCGGGGCCATCTCTAATGCAGGCGGCCGAGGCGGGCGCACGGGCGAGGGCGGCAAGGAAGCCGTTGAGGGGGCGCTCGGGGACCGGGGTGGCCTGCCGTAGCAATTCGTCGAACAGGTGGTGCGCGTCTTCAGGGCTGAGCGTCCCGGCACGGACACACTCCGTCGCGGCGGCAAAGGCGGCGTGGGGAGACCAGGAACGCGAGGGCGGCGAGGTGGAGGTGGAGGAGGAGCTGCGGCGGAGGAGGTGGAACATCGGCGCGGTGGAGAAGCGACGGAGGCGGAGGCGGGGCATCGGCGAGGTGGGGGAGGAGGAGTGGCGGAGGCAGAGGTCGGAGAATGGCTAGGTGGAGGAGGAGGAGTGGCGGAGGCGGAGGCGGAGGCGGAGGCGGAGGCCGGACACTGGCTAGGTGGAGGACGATGAGCGGCGGCGGCGGATGTTGATGCGGGAGATCGGCGTGCTCTGGCTCTGCACTGAGAAAGTGAGAATGGCCGGACGAGGAGTATCCAGTCCCTTATAAACAGTAAAATAAAAATTAATAAATTCCAAAAATTCTTAAATTTTTCTGTGCCAAACTTTGACAAATGTTTTGTTTGTTTCCAAAATTTTATCAGGAGTTAACCTTCGTGGAAATCATGGCAAAAAAAAATATCAATGCTCCAAAAATGCTATTTACGAAAGAATTTTGGAGTACTGATTTTGATATTTTTTGCTGTGACTTCCAGGGATTTCAATTCATGATGAAAATTTGCAGGCACTCAAAATATTTGTCAAAGTTTGCAACAAAAAAATTTAGATTTTTTTTAATTTTGTTTCATTTTTTTGGATTTAATGTTCATCCCGAGCTCATTTGAGCTCGGGAGTAAAGGGGACTTTTGAGAATTGCCTTCCTTTTTCGTATTCGTGATGAGTATGATTTTTTTGTTACTCCTACCTCTTCTTTTTAGAATGAGTGTGATTCTTCCTGTCACACAACTTCTATGCTTCCTTTCCCTGAAAACTAAAATGAAACAGGAAGATGAAGTATGAATCTAGAAGAAAAGCTTTCTCCCTCGTGTACCGAAGCAGAAGTGTTAATCCTATCATGGTTTAGTAGCTCTGTGTCTAGTTTGCAGACATCTATGATAGTGTATCCGCACATATTTGTATGTTTAGCATTTTATGAAAATTGGCACTATGATAGTGTATCCCCAAATAACACATTGACAATTTTGTGGATTTCTATTAGTACCCATGAATTTAAAATATTTGAGAGATAAAAAGGTCACCGGAGCTTGGAAGCCAAAGTCAATTTTACGGTGTTTAATAAGATTTTGAAGGTTGAAACTAATTTTTTTAAACATATTCCAAGAGTGCCAATAGCTTCAAAGTTTGACTTGTGAAAAAAAATATGCGCTACACTATAGAATGGAGGGAGTACTACAAATCAGACAAGCAGAGTCTCTTGTCTCAAATCAGAGCGGTTTCTTTTCTAAAACTTTTTTTTCGCCAGAGTTTTTCCTAGTTGGCCTTGTTTATGTGCCCAGATAAATGTCTTTTTTGCGCCAAGCATGCAGGAGTCTTCGTCCATGTGATGTCAGCATGCTGCAAGAGGCAGCTGAGCCATGAACCTTCTTCCTATCCAGACGAAGCTAACTAGGTGCATGAAAAACTGGCAGACAGGAACGCATACTTACAAGCAAAATGTACCCTCTGCTGTTCTGAAGTATTTTTCAAGTACAGGACTTTTATTCTAGATAATGCAATAGTAGTGGTAGTTTGTGATTTCCATCGACAATATCTCTTTTTACAGCTATTGTGCCGACAAGCAAATAATGAACACAACAACAACAACAATGCATCATCCTAGCATATGCCGAGCCACCCGCGCCACCATGAGGTCTCCAGGACAAGCGTGACGAGCCCAACACCCCAGGTCCGGATCGGGGCGTCGCCAATGCCGATGAGAAGAGCAAACGCCTGAGCCACCCGCCGATACACCTCTCTCCGCCCACACGACCGAGAGGGTACCCACCACCACCACCATGGAGCCCGGGGATGTAGAGGAGCACAGGCGCGCCGCCGCGCTGCGGCGTCCGCCGTCCGCGCCGCATCCCGGCAAGGGCGCCCCGTCCCGCGCCACAGCACCCACGCGAGGAAGCAAGAGAGGCCCCACAGCAGCAGGCGACGACCAGGCTTCGCCTGGCCGCACCCACTGGCGACGGTGAGGGAGGAGCAAGGAGACACCTCGGCGGCAGTCATGTTTGTCGGACATGTTTTAAAATAATCTTCTGACCCTCCCTAACATGTTTTAGCAGCACTCAACCCCACGGGTAAAATAATTCCAGTGCCCTTATTGGCACCTATGAAAGATAGGTGAACATATAGTTGTGCACGACCGACGAACTTGTGACTGCGAGCGTGCGATCGGTGGACATGCTGCAGTTACACAAGTAGCATGAAGAAAAACGAATCCACCAAAAAAAAATATATAAATAAAACTGATAAAAAATAAAATAAATTGTGAAACCATTTTTTATTAAAAATTAGTTGTAGAAATTTAAATACATGTATGGGCAAACATGTTAGCTAATATGAGTTCATTTTCATTTTTAAATGTTGCTCGTGTATATTATTTAATTAATAGCCCCCCCCCCCCAAATTAATTAATAGGTAATTAGTCTTTTGTGACAATAATAATAAATTAGTATTTTATAGGGGCAATAGTTTATTTAGGGGTTGGGAAAAAGGTAGGAAATAGTTAATTTTTCTTTCTACCCGTCCAGCCGCATGATGCATCAGTTTTTGTTTTGTTTTTGGAGGAAAGCGTGATGCATCAACTGAACGTCTGGGCTATGGTTGAGATGGTTAGGTGGACACTGATATTCCCAACCCACCAGGGTTTAAATCCTGGTGCTCGCATTATTTCTGAATTTATTTCAGGATTTTCCGGCGATGCGCTTTCAGTGGGAGGAGACGTTCCCGTCGACGACGAGGCGCCTATGGTGACTTCGTAAATCTCAAGATGATATGCCGACTCAGTCTCTCGGAAGTGCTCATAGGGGTAAGGTATGCGTGTGTGTGTTCATAGGGGTGAGTGTATGCGCGTGTATATGAGCGCTTGTGTCTATACTGATGCTCAAAAAAAAAGGCAACATGGAGAGGGTATACCACTAATTGATGAAGAGATTTTCGTGCATAGGCTTTAGTGCTGAGCTGCAAAGGAGTAGCTCAACAAATGAGTTGTGTATGCTTGTGCTTGTGCTTGTGCCTATGTATGTATATCAACATTTGTGAGAGGTTTGCGAAATGTCCCATGATTCATCAGGTTTTACTATGTATCAGTTGTTTGTCAGGCATATCAGAGACGCATATTCGTGATGTGCTCTGCAGGATATTTTTCGAATCATTAGTTTATATCAGAAACTCCCAACCTTTTTATTTATGTAACAGGGAGGTGGTGGTGGGTGGAACCTATGGCTACTGTTTATCAACTCCCAACCTTTCGAGAATGGCCTTCCTTTTTGTATTCGTGTATGCAGTGGAGCAATCCAACCTGACGAGTGTGATTTTTTTTGTTACTCCTACCTCTTCCTTTTAGAATGAGTGTGATTCAGCCGCAAAAAAGAATGAGTGTGATTCTTCCTGTCACACAACTTCTGTACTTCCTTTCCCTGAAAACTAAAATGAAACTGGAAGATAAAGTTTGAATCTACTCCCTCTGTTGAATTGCTAAAACGACATATATTATGGTACAAAGAAAGTAGAAGAAAAGGTTTCTGCGTCATGTACTGAAGCAGAAGTGTTAATCCTATCATTGTTTTGTAGCTCTGTGTCTAGTTTCCAGACGTCTATGATAGTGTGTCCCCATATAACAGACGGAATTGGCACAAATTTGTATATTTGGCATTTTTATGAAAATTGGCACTATGATAGTGTCACATTGACAATTTTGTGGATTTCTTTTGATACCCATGAATTTAAAATATTCTAGAGATAAAAAGGTCACCGGAGCTCAGAAGCCAAAATCAATTTTACGGTGTTTAATAAGCTTTTTAAGCTTCAAAGTTTGACCTGTGAAAAAATAAATCTATATGCACTGCATTATGGAATGGAGGGAGTACTACAAACCAGACAAGCAATGTCTCTTGTCTCAAACCAGAGCGGTTTCTTTCTACACCTTTTTTTTCATCACAGAGTTTTTCCCAGCCGGCCTTGTTTATGTGCCCAGATAAATGTTTTCTGTGCCCAGATAAATGTCTTCATCCATGCCAGCATGCTGCAAGAGGCAGCTGAGCCATGAACCTGCTTCCTATCCAGATGAAGCTAACTAGGTACTCCCTCTGTAAAGAAATATAAGAGCGTGTAGACCACTAAAATAGTGATCTAAACGCTCTTATATTTGTTTACAGAGGGAGTACATGAAAAACTGGGAGAACTGCAACGATCTGTGGCGTACTGAAGCCACGCGGGGAGATGGTTCCCCATTTCTGAACTTGATTCTTCTGGAGTCTGGAACATGTTGGAAAAGTGGAGACCTGGCTGGCTTCTTTGGTCCAGGAAGGATATATGACCTGGGTGAAATATCATACAGGAAAAGGAAAAGGAATTTCAATACGCACACGAGCCATCATCCATTAATCAAACTGAAATTTGACCTGGCTTCTTTGGTACAGGAAGGACACGATGATGGAGCAAACAACTGCAGATGACACCGAGTCTGCAGTCTGGAATTTGCACCTGAAACCTAATGCCATCAGAGTGCACGACATCATCGGCAATGGCAACTCCAGCCTTGTTCCTAGCCAAAATCACAAGTATGCAGATTGCCCTAGTGCACAATCACAAGTGAAAAAGATGAGCCAGGCATGCACTTTGGTCTTATTCGGAACATCTGAATCACAAAGATACATCCAACCTTTATGCGCACTGCAGGAGAAGAAACTCCCTCTTGAGGATTTCTTCTGTTGCATTCCTAGGTGGGAAGCGGACCAGACTGAGAAATACCATTTTTTTGTGAGATTCCATGCCAGGTAGTCCTCAGTTCCAAGCTCCAACATCACTCACCTAGAACAGTCGCTGGAGTTTCTGCCCATCCCGTCTGTTGGTAGAATGGTAGCACAGCAACTGGATACCCAAACACTGAACTCCTGCCTCTGGGTATGAGGGTATCTAGTTGCTGTGCCACATGTCTATAGCTGAGCTGTCTGGTTTGCCATACCTCTCTTCAGCAGCTCGCTGCCAAAGATGATACTGCGCCAAGTGAAATAAACCCTCCTGGTGCATCCTGCATTGAGGAAGTCTTTATCCTTGAAAACAGAAGTTCAGGCCCTAAGCCAGACATGGTAAACAGTGTTCCTATTAAGAAGCATGGGCAAGTTAAACAATTCTGCAAGCTTACAATGGCAAGAAGAAAGTATCAACATAGGGACGATATCACAAACCTGCATGACAACTTTCCTCGGTATTCAGATGACGCTATTCATAGCTGTCTCTACAGATGGATATTTCCATTCCCAGGGCTTCAATACACTAGGACATGATTACAAATGATGTCAGCACAAATCTTTAAATGTCCGTATACCAAAAGTTGACACTGAAAAATCATTTGTTGATAGCTACTGCGCCTCTAAAACTGTAGAGCAATAAATCATTATATCAGTTAGCAACAACAGAAAGCTATTATCATGTTTCTTGTGTGACTATTCCTATGCACAGGTTGTGGAACTACTGTTTTAATGCAGCTTACGGCATAACTATGGCCCATGGGCATAACTAAATGATGGATACATTGAATGAAGTATTGAAGTAGACATCAAATTCTGCCACTAAATGGCTAAATGCAAACTTGTACAAGCTGCATATGAACAGTAACTCGACTGAAGCTATAAAACAAGTCTTCTATGTAACAATAGTTATATCAACATACAGAATGAAGCCCTTTTCATTTACCTAAGGAACAGCCACCTGCAGCTACTTCAAGAGTCCACATTTCCACTTCTTCATCCAATCTCAGAGTTGCAATTCCAGCTAATTAAACAACACCTTCTAATCCATGCCAATTCGTTAAAAAGTCAGTCTCCATCCAAGCAACACCGTTCATAAAAGATTGAGCAAGAACGTGTGATTGTGTTAAGGGTTCAACTTTTACTATGTTTGGATCCCGCCAGATAAAAAGAAGCTGATATTCAGAAAAGAGCAAGAGGAAGACGAATGGCGTAAGAACACCGCAGGCTGACAGCGGCATCTCCTCCTTGTGAGAATGAGATTTTATCAGCAATGGCACATTGAGCAGCGGAGGACTAGGGAATTAAGCCACCGCTTGGATTAGTGTAACGCTTAATCTGGCAGAGCAGTAGCAACGAGAATTGAGATTACCAGAAAGAAATAGAGTAGAATGCCCACTACCACCCCGACCCATATGTATGAGAGCAAGACATTCGCATCAAGCAAATGCTTTGATTACTTCTCCTCTATCACCTGCATTGGTGTCGGTGCCATGCGGACTTATGCAATATCTCGCACTGGTGAATTATTGGCCATACATTTATCTACATCGTGAGGAAAATAGTTGAATCTTCAATGAAGTAAAGCAGAAAGAAATCATAAAAGAAATACTTTTTTCACCTGTATGTAACAAAGTTCCAGCAGTGCAACTCACAGTAGCATAGAGTGTAGGAGACTCCCGCTGTCCAGCATGAGCTCGTATATCCGCTAATTGAATATAGCATCAGCAATCTCAAACATCCATTCTTACAAGACCCATTTGCCATGACATATAAAACAAACTTCTCAAACTAAAAGTAAGACCACCTTGCAAACATAGCAGATCACTGAGAGTGAAATTGCCAAATATGCACTCAAGGAAAGTGACTGTTTTAGAGAAACTATAAACACTCAGGTGGCTGGTATCAACCATACATGAAAAGATTGTATTAGTATTTATTGTGCTTCTTCGGGAAGATTATATGTGTACACCTTCCCCAATCGTCATAAAAAAAATTAATCCCCGAAAATTTCAACCAGCATCTTAAACTACTTGGTCTACCTTTCCCCGCAACAAAGATTAAAAGATTCATATATAATTCATATTCTTGTGATTTTGACACACAACAAAATGAACTCAATGCTACAAGCAGGCAGTTTGGATTTCTTATACTGGCAGGAGCTTTATACAAGAAAAACTTAATTGTGCTTTCTGAGAAGCTAGTCTGGTGTGCAATGCATCTTTTAGTCAACCAAATCCATTGAAAAATTGATACTTTGCAGGAAGCAGTTCAATGTTTTCCCGGTATTTCCCTTCCCTTGAAAAGAGAGACAACAACAAAGAAGTAGTTGAAGCTTCAAGTGAGATGATCTTCCCATCAACTTTAGATAAATAATTCCCGGCCCTGGCAATCTCACCTTTTTCCAACAACATTCTGATGACATAATTTATAAGACGAGAGCTGGGTGCACAACCACTCTTCTCCATTGATGAAAACATATTGTCAACTTCTTCCACTGATCCTTCCTTTAGAATATTTTCTATCATTATACCGTAAGTAGAAGCATCAGGCACCAACCCACTGGCTGATATTGCAGCAAACAAATCGTTAGCTTCTTCTCTTCTCCGAACCTTGAACATTGCATTAATCATGGTATTGAGTGTTATAATATCGAACTTGACATTCCTTGCTCCTAATTTCTGGAATAGTGCGACCGCTTCGTCTGCACAATTATTTCTACAAAGACCACCAAGTATTATATTGTATATGGAAATGCTCACTGGTATACCCCTTTCGGTCATCTCATGGAACATTTCCCTTGCAGCAACAGTTCTGCCAGCACGGAACAACCCATCCAGCATGACGCCATATGTAACAGTGTTAGGTTTAATTCTCTTGTGTGGCATTTCTCTGAACAGAATCAAAGCATCATTGATCCTTCCATTTTTACAATAGCCATCAAGAAGTGAACTATACGTAACAACATTAGGCTCAATGCCAGCTGATACCATGGCATCAAGCACTCCAAGTGCTTTACCCATCTGGCCGACTAAGCCATATCCGTCAATCAGTGAACTGAATGTAATGACATTAGGCCTCTCGCCCATGCCTATAACCAAGTCAAAGATACTTGTGCATTCATAACCCTTCCTTCTTTGCATAAAGAGTTAATTACTGAAGTGAAGAACGCAATGTCAGGACGAGGAATACCTTTGTTCATCATTTCAGAAACAAATTCCTTAACTTTAACCAAATCACCATGCATACAAAAACCCTGAATTAGGGAGTGATAAACAGCTGTGTTCGGCTGTACACCCATATCAGTCATCTCATTGAACCTGTCCATAGCATCGGACAGCCTACCCAATCTGCAAAGTGCGGCTATTACAGTGGAATAGGTGACTACATTGGGACTCACTCCTTTTTCCCGCATTTCAGTAAATATGAGCATAGCTTCATCCATCATTCCACGTTTAGCATATGCATCAATTAATATGGTGAAAACATGGCAGTCGGCTACAAAACCATTGCTTTCCATTGAATTAAAGAGATCAATCATATCAGCAAAGCATCCTTCATTGGCATACCCATGAAGCAAAATACAGTAGGAGATGACATCTCTGTGGCCTTTGGCAGTCATGGCATCAAAAAATTCTGCAGCTTCTTTGCTTCTTCCATGCTTACAATGGTAAGTCATTAAGGCGTTGCAAGTAGAAGTATCTGGTATAAGGCCCCGGCTTTTCATTTCTCTAAACAATTTAGCAGCCTCTTTCCACCTCCCAGATGTGGAATATCCATGGATCATGCAATTATATGTCACATTATTGGGTTGAACACCTTTGTTAACCATCTGCTGAAGCACTAGCTCTGCCTTGTCCATTGCTCTGGCATTGCACAATGCATCAATGATTGAACTATATGTCCACACATTGGGCTCAACATCTTGCTGCATCATTTCATGGAACAGATTGCATGCCTTGCCTGTTTCACCTTCCTTAAAAAAGCCATGGATGACTGTGCTATACGCCACCACGTTGGGGGAGCAGCCACCTCCTTCTTTCGCCATCATCTGGAGGAGGTCGAGCGCCCGCTGACTCATGCTATCTTCACATAAGCTCTTCAGAACAATGTTGTATGAGATGGCATCAGGCACACAGCCGAGCTCGGACATCCTATGAAGCAGCACGTTCAGAGCCTCATCCGTCCGTTTTGCGTAGCAGAGGCACTTGAGGAAGGTGGTGGCAATGATCTCATTTGTCTTCAGGCCCGTCCTGAGGAAGCGGCCGAATAAGGCAAGCCCTAGGTCCGGGCGATGTGCGCAGCAGCAGCAGTGCATGAGGATACCGTAAGTGAAGACTGTGGGTGGTGCCACCCGCGCGCCGGCTTCATCCCGGCAGACGCGGTTGAAGAGGCCAAGGGCGAGAGCGGGACCATCTCTGATGCAGGCGGCGGGGGCGGGCACACGGGCGAGAGCGGCAAGTAAGCCGTTTAGGGAGCGGCTGGGGACGGGGGTGGCCTGCCGTAGCAATTCGTCGAACAGGTGGTGCGCGTCTTCCCGGCTGAGCGTCCCGGCGCGGATGCGCTCCGTGGCGGCGGCAAAGGCGGCGTGGGGAGACCAGGAACGCGAGGGCGGCGAGGTGGTGGTGGAGGAGGAGCTGCGGCGGAGGAGGTGGAACATCGGCGCGGTGGAGAAGCGACGGAGGCGGAGACGGGGCATCGGCGAGGTGGGGGACAGGGGGAGGAGGAGTAGCGGAGGCAGAGGTCGGAGAATGGCTAGGTGGAGGAGAAGGAGAAGGAGGAGTGGCGGAGGCGGAGGCCGGACACTGTCTAGGTGGAGGACGATGAGCAGCGGCGGCGGCGGCGGATGGGGATGCGGGACATCGGCGGCTCTGGCTCTGCACTGAGAAAGGGAGAACGGCCGGACGAGGAGTATCCAGTCCCGATCTCAAATGCTCCCTTATAAACAAACAGTAAAATAAAATAAAATAATAAATTTCAAAAACTCTGAAATTTTTCTGTGCCAAACTTTGATCAATGTTTTGTTAGTTTGCAAAAATTCATCAGGAAATAACATTCGTGGAACTCATGACAAAAAAACAATGGTCCAAAAATGCTATTTACAAAAGAATTTTAAAGTACTGGTTTTGATTTTTTTTTACTATGACTTCCAGGGATTTCAATTCATGATGAAAATTTGCAGGCACTCGAAACATTTGTCAAAGTTTGCATCAAAAATATTAAGAATTTTTTATATCTCTTTCATTTTTTTGAATTTACTGTTCATCTCGAGCTCAAATGAGCTCGGGAGTAAAGGGGACTTTCGAGAATTGCCTTCCTTTTTCGTATTCGTGATGAGTATGATTTTTTTGTTACTCCTACCTCTTCTTTTTAGAATGAGTGTGATTCTTCCTGTCACACGACTTCTATGCTTCCTTTCCCTGAAAACTAAAATGAAACTGGAAGATGAAGTTTGAATCTACGAAGAAAAGGTTTCTGCTTCGTGTACCGAAGCAGAAGTGTTAATCCTATTATGGTTTACTAGCTCTGTGTCTAGTTTTCAAGCGTCTATGATAGTGTATCCCCACATAGCAGGCGCAGTTGGCATGAATTTGTATGTTTGGCATTTTTATGAAAATTGGCACTATGATAGCGTACCCCCAAATAACACATTGACAATTTTGTGGATTTCTTTTGATACCCATGAATTTAAAATATTTTAGAGATATAAAAAGGTCACCGGAGCTCGGAAGCCAAAATCAGTTTTACGGTGTTTAATAAGCTTTTTAAGGTTGGGACTAATTTTTTAAAGCATATTTCAAGGGTGTCAACAGCTTCAAAGTTTGACTTGTGAAAAAAAATATGCACTACATTATGAAATAGGGAGTACTACAAACCAGACAAGCAAAGTCTCTTGTCTCAAATCAGAGCGGTTTCTTTCTAAACCTTTTTTTTCATCAGAGTTTTCCTAGCCGGCGAGATACCCATTTTGATCCAGCTTGGTGAAAACCCCAATTTCAGCAACATATTTTCCAGGGAGATCATGCTACCGTAGGCCTTCATCATATGCAGCATGACCACACAAAGCGGCGATCTTCCTGGTCCGAATAGAATGGATGCACTTATACGCACTGCAGAGCTCATTGTCAGCGATGAGTCTACCTGGCATGGAAGAACTTTGCGTCTCCAAGATCATAATCGGCAAAAAATCTTCAATCTATTTGCGACCACCTTAGATGCTACTCCCTCCGTTCCATATTAGTTGTCGCGCAAACGGATGTATCTAGACGTATTAGATACATCCGTTTGAGCGACAACTAATATGGAACGGAGGGAGTAGCTTGCACAACACATCACATAAGGTTATGGGGCCAACATTGAGCGAGGAGTTCAGCTGTTTAGGGGAGTTCACCTTCATTCAGGATGAGCACTAAAACCGTGTCTTAAAAATCTGGCGGTATATCCTTGCCCTCCAAGAAATTCCGAACTGCTTGGCAAACCTCGCCTTGCAGCAACGACTAGCGCCATCGCAAAAACATAGCCAAGAGGCCATCTGGGCCAAGGGATTTTGTCAACCCCAATCCACGGCAATTTCAAGATCACATTCGTTTTCACATTCCAAAGTCGTGAACAAGTTTCATCAGAGCAACGAGGGCAAAAAGCCTCGTCATCAACTGATCACTTTTCTGGATTGAGATTTGCCAGAAATATATAAGTAAAAAAAGAATGAATATTCAAGCTTCTACGCAGGTGCTCTGGATAAATTTCCAATGAACAAGGATATAAATCCGCGCTTATTTGATTTCAAAGTGGCAATGTTACAAATGTCATGACATAACTTACTGGAGTATATTAGTATTTGAAACAAAAATCAAATTATATAACTGATGCACCATATATTTGACGGCACGACATTATAAGTAAACACAAGTGCTTGTTCAAACAAAATCTCTTTTGGCGGACACACTCGCTTGTTATTTAAAATGATTTCAACCAGACAATCTTCACTGATTTTGCTTCGTTCGACAGTATTCTTATATTCTAACCGGCAGTGAGCCAGATTCAGCTCTGGTAACCGTTTCTGGTCATTAGATCTTGAAATAAAAATATCCTGCGTAGATTTTGTTTTTCGACGGCGCGTTCTACCTAGAGTGAGCCCTTCTCCATCTATAAGTGCGGGAATAGGTCTGAAAAAAGCCATACACCATCAGCACAAGAAAAATGCTCAAAACATAGTGATGAACCATGTATTTTGAAAGGGGTTTCGGGTAATAATTAGTCCTACCGTTAACAATGATTTTCTTCGGGGCATTCTGGAGTATGGATACTTCCATGTCAATGCGACACAGAAGTCCAGGCCCTAAGCTGGACATGCCAAAAAGTGTTCCTATTAAGAAGCATGGTCAGGTTAAACAATTCTACAAGCTTATAAAAGCAAGAAGAAAGTTATCAAGACAGGGATGATATTACAAACCTGCCTGATAACCTTCCTCAGTATCCAAATGATGCTATATTGCTATTCATGGCTGTTTCCAGCGGCGAGTCTACCAGGGGGGCTTCGACAGGCTGAAGCCTACCCTCCAGAAAAACAAATTTTTCTTTTACTACTAAACTAATCTCGTCCCAGCCCAATGGCCCAACTTCTCAGCCTATGTATTAGCCAGTACCGAACAAACAACGCCGCACACCCACAGAGAACAGAACAGGCGACTCACAGCGGCGGCAGCCATGCGCTCATGCTCATACTCCAACCCTAGCGCCGCCCGCGGGGGACCAGGGTGCCTCCAGGGGAGACAGTTGTGGTAGAGCTCAGCCGTAGCCACAGCTGATTTAGGCGGGGGATGCAGTCTGCAGGAGCTCGCCGGCTTGCCGACATGTGTGGGGCGCATGTCGTGAACGGGAGGGAGCCAGGGACGAGCTGGGCGGCTGCTGGCTGGGTAACTGAACCGGATGCACTGTTAACTAATTTAGTGTCCAATGGAACTATTTGCAGATTCGCAAAAAGAATTGAGGAGAAAACATACGAGTATATGCATAGTTTTGCAACTAGTCCTGAACCTATCCCAGCTTGTGCATGTGTAATCCAAACTTTGGTTAAATTTTCATATTTGTCAAAAAATATAAAAAATTCCAGTAGAAAATACATGTTTCCGATGCTAATTTGGAAAAATTGAAGTTTAGTTGGACCATGGGATTATGAGGCAATGATTTGTTTCTTTAAAATGATGTTTAGTTCTCTCAGCGTTAACTTTGAGCCTACCCTCCATTTTGTTCCTAGATTCGCCACTGGCTGTTTCTACGGATGGATATTTCCATGTCCAGAGCTTCATCACACTAGGCCATGATCACAAATGATGTCAGAACAAATCTGTAAATGTAAATGTATACAAACGTTTACACTCGAAAAGCATTTGTTGACTACGATTACTTCTAAAACTGTACCAAATAAACCATTTTATCAGTTAGCAACAATGGACACCTGTTTCTTGTGCAACTATTCCTATGCAAATATTGTGTAACTACTATTGTTTAAATGCAGTTACAACATAACCATGGACATATTGAATGAAGTGTTGAAGTAGATATCAAATTATGCCACAAAATGGCTAAATCCAAACTTGTACAGGCTGCATATGAAGAGTAACTCGGCTGAAGCTTAGGTAACTATGCGACTGAAGCAAGTTTTGTAATGTAACTGTAGTTGCAGTAACATACATAGTGAAGACGTTTTCACTGACCTAAGGAACAATCACCAGCAGATAGTTAAGAGTTCATATTTCCACTTCTTCATCCAATCTCAGAGTTTCAATTGCAACTAATTAAACAACGTCTCCTAATCCACCCCAACTCCTTGAAAAGTCAGTTTCCATTCAAGCACACTGTTCCTCAAATAGTGAGCAAGAACATGAGAAGAGTTTCACTTTCTACTATTTTCGGGATTCCATGGGGTAAAAAGAAGTTGATATTTGAAAAAGCGGAAGACCAAAACGGAAGGGTATGGTGGAGGCACTCATCACTCGAGGTAGTCCTTGTTGTGCATCTGTGTGTACCTGAAGTGGAGAGGTGTAAAGCAAGGTGAACCAATGCGAGGCTGGCGGCAGTTCTCCTCCCAAACATAGCATAAGCAACCTCAATCATCGATTCTTCCAGGACCCATTTGCCCTGACATATTAAACGGATTGCTCAAACAAAAAGTAAATCCACCCTTTGCATACATATCAGATCTGGAAATGAAGGAAAGTGGCAGTTTTGGAGAGATCATATATTCTTAGGTGGCCCCTAGAAAAGATTGTATTGGCACTCATTGTGCTTACATTCCACAATCACATTATAACCAAGTCAAAGATAACTTGTGCATCCATAACCCTTCGTTCTTTGCATAGACTGTTTATTATTGAAGTGAAGAACGCAATGTCAGGATGGGGAATAACTTTGTTCATCATTTCAGAAACCAGCTCCTTAGCTTTAACCGCATCACCGATTATACAATAACCCTGAATTAGGGACTGATAAACAGGTCTGTTTGGCTGTACTCCCATGGCAATCATCTCATCGAATTTGTCAATAGCATTGGCCAGCCTACTTGTTCTACAAAGTGAGACTATTACAGTTGCATAGGTGAATACATCCGGACTCACTCCTTGTCGCCGCATTTCAGTAAATGTGAGCATAGCCTCATCCATCACTCCACATTTAGCATATGCACCAATTAATATGTTGAAAACATGACAGGTGGCTTCAATACCGTTGCTTTTCATTGAATTGAAGAGATCAATCATATCAGCAAGGCATCCTTCAGTGGCATATCATGAAACAGAATATGAGAAAACATCAGCTTTGAGGCCTTTGGCAGTCATGGAGTCAAAAAATTCTGCAGCTTCTTTGCTTCTTCCATGCTTGCAAAGGGAAGACATGATCGAGCTGCAAGTAACTGTATCGGGTCGAACACCGTTATCAACCATCTGCCGAAGGATCAGCTCTGCCTTGTCCATTGCTCTGGCCTTGCACAACGCATCAATAATCAAGTTATATGTCACCACATTGGGCACAATCCCTTGTTGTGTCATTTCATGGAATAGATTGCATGCCTTGCCTGTTTCGCCTTCCTTAAAGAAGCCATGGATGACAGTGCCATGGGATACCACATCGAGAGAGCCAACACCTCCTTCTTTTGCCACCGTCCGGAGCAGGTCGAGTGCTCCCTGGCTTCTGCTATCTTCACATAATCTCTTAAGAACTGTGTTGTATGAGATGGCATCAGGCACACAGCCGAGCTCGGACATCTTGTGAAGCAATACATTGACAGCCTCATCCGTCCGTTTGGCGTAGCAGAGGCACTTGAGGAGGGTGTTGGCGACGATCTGGTTTGTCTTCAGGCCCGTCCTGAGGAGGCGCCCAAGGAAGGCAGGCCCTAGATCCGGGCGACGCGTGCGGCAGCGGCAGTCCATGAGGATGTTGTAGGTGCAGACCGTGGGCCACGCCACCCGCGAGCCGGCTTCTTCTCGGCACAGGCGGTTGAAGAGGGCGATGGCGAGGGCAGGGCCATTTCTGAAAGTGGAGGAGTCCGGTGCACGGGCGAGGGCAGGGCCATTTCTGAAAGTGGAGGAGTCCGGTGCACGGGCGAGGGCAGTAAGGAATCCGTTGAGGGAGCGCTCGGGGACCGGGGTGGCCTGCCGCAGCAATTCATCGAACAGGTGGTGTGCGTCCTCCCCGCTGAGCTTCCCGGCGAGGGCGCGCTCTGTGGCCGCGGCGAAGGCGGCGTGGGGAGACCAGGAGCCTGCGGGCGGCGGGGTGGTGGCGCAGGAGGAGAAGAGGCGGCTGCGGCGAAGGCGGATGCGGGACATGGGCGTGGTGGAGTGGAGGCTTGGCGGCGTCGCCAGGAGCACAGCAGCTCGAGGGCGGCGAGGTGGAAGAGGAGAGGCGGCGGCGGCGGATGCGGGAATCAGCTCAGCGCGAGCGGCGGCGGAGGTGAGTCGTGACAATTCACAGGTGGTCGGGCGCGCCGGCGCGGGCCACGGCGGATGCTGGCATGGCATGGGGTAATTTTTGATTATGTTCGCTTGTTGATTACAGTAGTACAGTATGTTGAAAGTTCAGTACTACTTCAAGCTTGGAGAGATGATAACCCAGTGCCGCAATGCAGTGCCAGTAACTTTCAGAATACACGATTAATATTTTTTTACTGAAAACATGTTCTCATTAAGCTTCAGAGTAATTTTGACCATTCATTACTAGCCACATGGCACAGATACTCAGAAGCTTAATGACAAACAAGTGGCAAACAAATCTTGTCTTGATACATTCTGCACTTGACCACATTTGGCCAAATGGCGGAGAAGTACCTTTTTTACTGAAAACTGACAGCAAGTTGTTCTTATAAATCCAAGTTGAAAACACACGATGAGAAATGCTGGAACCGCGGAGTGGGAGGGCATTGGAAGAACACCTGCAACAACCCTAAGGTTGTGTTACATGTTGCCGAGAAAGGTGCCCTTGTAGGGGCTATAGCTCTGTGGTTAAGCTTAATAAGCAGTGTGTATCGCTGACATTTGACTGTTTTTTCCTTGTATGATGAGGGCTCAGTAGCCATAGGTATCCATGAAAAAAAGAAGTCGGTGTGAAATGTATTATACATTGTCTGGTTAGTAACAATGTCTCTCTTGGACTAGTCTGAACCTCTGACTTATGTGGCGATATGATGTTTGAATCTAGCTTTCCTGAATTACTAGCTGAGTAGTAGCTAGGTTCTCATGCTATCTACGTCTGCTGCTGAGATATTGCACTACTAAGCTTCAGAGACGCTCGTACGTGCTTTTGGCCATGGGAGGGACACAACAATGCACCAATGTACAGTAGTTTGATTATTTTTTTTTTGAGGGGGGACAATAGTTTGATTTTTGAATGCTTTTCGAGCACCTGCCCAGCAAGCCATGTACTCCCTCTATAAGACCTTTTAGATTGAAAATTCAATTTGGCTCCCGGAGCAGATGCTCCTGGGCGCAAAAATAATTCTTCAAATGTCAAAAAAATCAAGACAAAATTTTCATGTCCAAATTTTGAGGCAAAAAAGGTTAAGCATTTTGGCCTGTGAAAAAAATTGAAAACCAAATGTCACCCCAAATTTATTTTTTCACCGACGAAACATTGCTGCCCCGTTTCGCATGAATTTTGCCAAGCATGCTTGCGACACTAATACAAACATCTACAAAAAATCTCAAAAGTTTTTTATTTTTTACATTTTTTTTGAATTTTCTGTTCATTCAGGAAATACAAACACACATGATACTATTAAGTAGACTTTACCAAGGGTGTTTTGGCTCCCAGGAGCATATGCTCCTGAATGAACAAAAGATTCAAAAAAACGTAAAAAATAAAAAAATTCAAAAGATTCAAAAAAGTGTAAAAAATCAAAAAAATTCAGAATTTTTTTTTTGTTTTTTTACATTTTTTTTGAATCTTTTGTTCATTTCAGGAGCATATGCTCCTGGAGCCAAAACACCCTTGGTAAAGTCTACTTAATAGTATCATGTGTCAGCTTAGCTCACAAGCGAAACTACACAGTGCATGCACGAAATTTGCACGATGCCAGCTTTGAACGGTGATGATTTGCAGAATGGTGTAATCTAACCGAGGATACAATCCATCGTGTGCCGAGCAACTGCCATCGCAACGAGCCAAGATCCTGCAACGACCGAACAGTGGTAGCTAAATAATAAATGTGCTTTGGTCGGTGGACTGAATGGCCGCTTGAGACAAAGCTCTGTAGCACCACCACTCCTCCTCATTCATTTCTTCACCTGTTATGTTGTGATCCAAATTCAAGTATAAAGATAAATGCTAACTTCTGACAAGTGAGTGGGCGAGGCCCATCACCAGTAGGCTTGGGCCGAAGTGGAGCGGGGGGGAGCCCCCCTCCCGCACGGTAAGTATCGGATGTTACTAATTCGCTTTCGTCCGTTTTCTTGTCCGGTCGATCCCTCTGTTGAGATTCCTGCGCTTCTTTTTTTCTCCCAGCGCGTGGGTCGTTTATCGGGTCCAAATCACACTGTTCCTTTCATTTTGATTTTTTTTCGTCTTCTCCCCCTGTAGCTGCCTTTGACCGGATCGTTCCGCGGCGAGAGCTCGAAGACAGAGAGGCATGGTGATTTTGGTTGGAGGCCTCACTCGCTAATCTCTGCGATTTGCTACATCTGGTTGATTGTCTCGTTGTATTCGTCCACTTGTTGCATATGTAAATTTAGTGAAAATTTTGAGTGGATTTCACTGTAATTAAGTACCAGTTGTTCGATAATTCATCCTGGAGCCCGGGCTCAGCTGCTCCCGGTCAGTAAAAAATTCAAAAAATTCCAAAAAAAATTTGTGTGGTAGATAATTTGATGCGTGAGGTACGCACCAAATTTCAACTCATTTGGATATTTGAATAGGTCTCGGCAAAAAAGACAAATCGGGTCAAAACAGTTCATGAACAGTAAACTTTTTTACAGACCCCGATTTTGTCTTTTTTGCACACACTTGCTCAAATGTCCAAACGAGTTGAATTTTTCAGCGAACCTCACGCATCTAATTATCTACCACACAAAAAAAATTGGAATTTTTGAATTTTTTTTGTATTTGTTTTGATTTTTTCCGTGAGCGTGGGTGCAGCTGAGCCCGGGTGCAGATTCGCCGCACTCCCAGTTGTTTGGCTACTATAGACTGCAATAGTGAATGGCCAGTGTAATAGTAATAGTATGTTTAAAATTACAGTGATATCTCTACTGTAGTTTCAGTCTATAGTAGTCTATCTTACACTGGTTTTTCACTGTAAATGGCCAGTGTAAATGTAATTTTTACGTTTTATTCTGGACTGAATTTCTTCATATTAAGCAACAGTCGTTTGGTCTGTACTATTTTGCAGTCTATAGTGATATCTCTGTTCAAATTTCACGATATCTCTGTGTAACTTACAGTGTAGATGGTGGTACATTTAACTGAATTGTGTGCTTCCAGTGTGTTGTACTTTTGTTTACATGGTGGTACATTAACTGAATTTTTCAGTACATAGAGAAAGTAATTTAATGATGATAGATGTAGGCATGCAAATGTTGAATCTCCTAGTCGGTTGAGTCTCGTGATGTGTACGTGTTGGTCTAAAAAAAATTCAGTTTTAGTTTCAGTGTTTGGGATTGTAATTTCTAGTGTAATTTTGAGTGGATTTTCAGTATAGTTTCATTTGTAGTCCAGTGTAAATGTATTAGTACAAATGCAGTTTTCAGTTCAAATTTACAGTGATATTCTTTACTGTTGGTTCTGGTATATAGTCTTTTCTCTCCCTGTAATTTCGTTTCTTGTAACTTGCAATCTGTGTTAAACTGAACAAGGGCTTAACCCCCACCATTAATTTACATTATAAATTAGTGTAGCTAACCTGTAAATTTTGTACTTACAGTCTATGCACTGGAATTTTCCGGTCTAATTTGCAGTGTAATTACACTGTATTTTCAGTGTAATTAATCTTTTCATTATTTGTAATTAACCTGAATTTTTGTACTTACAGTCTATGCACTGAAACTTTCCCGTCTAATTTGCAATGTAAATACACTGTAATTTTCAGTGAATTAACCTATTTTTTTGTAGTTACAGTCTATGTACTAAAATTTTGCAGTCCAAATTGCAGTGTAATTACACTGTAAATTCAGTGTAATTTGCAATATAATTACACTCAGTGTTTAACCTGTGTATAAAGTGTAATTAATCTGAATTTTTGTTCTTATAGTCTATGTACTGTATTTTTCCAGTCTAAATTGCAGTGTAATTCTACTGTAAATTTAGTGTAATTAACATGTATGTCATCACTTTTTTTTGCGCTGACTATCGTGCATAATCATGTAATCTACGGTTCTTTATTTGGTTTCTATCTCGAATGCACCCATACTTCAGGCAACTAGCGAATCGGTATCGGATACCGATACTCCTCCGATACGCCCCCGATACGTATCCAAGGAGTATTCATGAATAAACGATTTAAAACAATTCAGATACTTGAAGGATACTTTTTCAGTTCGTTTTGGATACGGCCCAGCCCATCTAAAAGACCACTCAGCCCAGTTAAGAGGCAGACAACAACGCTAGTACCCCAATGCCCCCCATCCTTTCCCTCCCAGTTTTCTTTCCTCCCTCCCGAGCTCACACCAGGCGGCGGCTGGTGGCTGCGTACCTAGCAGCTACGCACCCAGGGCCGGCGGCAGCGGCGGCTAGCCGGCGACGAGCTGCTACTCCTCACCAACACCTCTTCTTCTTTTTCCTGCCCAGCCAAGCTCATCCCCTCTTCTTTCTCCTCTGATCTGTGAAGATCTCATTTTTCTCATCTCCTCCATATGGCTCCTCCTGCTGAACCTCCTCCTGTACCTACAAGTCTAAGGGCACCATTGTGGAGCCATGTTCAAATCATAGAGAAATCACCTGGACGGGGCAACACTAAATGGAAATGCGACTACTGTGGTCATGAAGCTTTGAGTAGCTACTCTAGAGTTTCTGCTCATTTGCTAAAGAAAACATGGAACCATGGAATCCATGCATGTAAAAAGGTCACGGTTTACATTCTGAATCCCTTTTTTTGAAAAATAAATAAATAGTAAAACGTATCCCTATTGGCACTTTTTCAAAATGACGAATTTACGTATCCGTATTGGCCCGATATTGATACACGTATCCATATCGGTGCATTCGAGGTTTCTATTATATGTAATTACACTGGATTGTCAGTGTACTTTCAATGTAAATCCCTGTGTAATTTCAGTGAATTAATTTTGTAATCGGATCGATGTAAATCATTCTTGACTCGTGGTTAGTTGCAATGATGTTTTTGCTGTCAGTGATGTAAATCATTTGAAAACCTATGGGTAGTCTGATGAAGTGTGGTCCTTTTGTTGGTCATTTTGTTAATTTTAAGTCGTTTCATGGTGTTCCTTGTTTTCATCATAATGATTTTTGACTATGGTTAGTGATACAGATGGGTAGATTGTGGAAGGCTTGTGGGCAAGGACCCCTTGTTATTTCTCTTGATGGCAGTGTAAACTGTTCAGAGAAGCCACATAGACGAGTTTCCTTTGCAGCACATTTTACATCAGTGTTGAGTTTTCATCAAAAATGGGAGGAGGCTTGGTTGAGCGTGTCATGTGATCATCTTTCCTCCATCTGTCTATGGTATACTTGTCAGGTATCTTGTGCCCAACTTACTTTATGCCAACTCACTGTATGTGGAGCTTTTCTCTTGTGCCCAACTTACTTTAATTATGCTTTGTCAGTGTAATCTCCAATTTCGTTCGGTCTTGCAGATGCATCATGTGTAGCTTTTCAGCCTTGCAAATTAGACATTTTGATTCATACATGCATATTGTTGGAATATTGGTGCATTCAAAAGACTATGGGTGGAATTAACAAAGTAACTGAAGATATGAAACAATCCAGGATGCATTGTCAGCTCCTCTTGGATCTTCTGCTAATTTCAACAAGGTCATATTTAAGATTTATTACAATCTTGCATTTCATTGTTTTATCTGAATCACTTATCATCTATTAAGGACAGTATAATCGAGCCTAAAGCGAGCTCTCTCAGCGATTTGGGTTTCTAGTCGTCCCTTTTCGCGATCTAAACGTTTCTGGCCGTCAGATCTAATGTGTAAAATCAACTCTTCCGCAACTGGCCCAGCTGTCCTATGGACTGCTATTCCAGAGGCCGAATCCAAGCCCTGTGGTAAACTGGGCTGGTTATGCCAGCCAATTAAGCTAACACCGTGTTCTCGCTCGACAGGGGATGTGGATCGTCCGCTCGCTGCTCGCTGGACAGAGGAGGTGGAGGAGGTGGATCGGTGACAGGGGAATCCAGCCGCCCCCGACGCGCGCGACGCGCTCGAGCAGGATGGTAAAGCGCGCGAGCCATGCCGGGCGACGCGGGTGATCTGTCCAGGAGCGGGATCCAAGCCAAGTGCACGGCGTTGCCGGCCGCGACCACGACGACTTCGATCCAGCGGCGGACAGGCCACTGTTCTGTCTGTTCATCTCTCTGTCCGTGTGTCCTGCCAGAGTTTGATTCCAGCCGCTAGCACCAACTCTCCACCTTGGGTTCGCCCACTAAGAATTCAATCACCGGCCGCTAGCACTCCTCCCGGCCAGATGGTTCGGCAGCCTATGTACCTACAGGAAAATCCTCCTTCTCGTTATGAGAGAGATTGTTCTTGGGATTTTAATGTGTGCAGGCTACGGGTGACAAGCCGGTGGTTCCATCAGTTAGAAGTGTAACGTTTTCTTGATCTCTTTTCTCTGTCAGGTCAAATTACAATAATATTTTTCTAATGCGATTTGGAAAGTTTTATCAAATCCACTTAGCAAATGAGATTGCAATACTTGGTTTGTGCTCTAGAATTATAAGTCTTGCTTATAAGTCCTGCTTATCTTTTTCATGTGAACTATAATTATTTTTCTTTTTCCAGCTATTGAAATTTGTAGATGAAGGGCATGTTCTATACCATGATTTATGATTTGGCACATAGTAACATCCAAAAGAGGATATTCTTCTAACTTTACTTTACAATGTGAGTATATCCTACTCTAAATTTCTCATGTTCAACCGGCAGCATCTGCTCTATTTTGATGTTTCTATCATTACTTCCAAACTGTGCACCTAAGCGTAGGATAAAAGTATTCAAGTTAAACAAGTTGATATTTGATTATCAAGCGATGAAGTAGATTCGTAATATGTTGACTGGTGCAGTACGAAAGTGGACAAAAGTGATTTTATTGGGATCCAACTGACGCGTTCGAGCGAGATCCAAGTGAAGCGCGCAGCATTGCCAGCCACGACCATGATGACCTGCTCGAGTGGGATTCCAAGATGACTGGCCTGGCAGCGGAAGCCAGCGTCTAGGGATCGCAAAGGTGAGCAGTCACACATCCACGAGGTTGCTTCTCTTCGAGTTCATCGGCCGCCTTGGGGTCCTGGGCAACTTGTCCTGATAAGCTCATCTGCAACACTACTCCCCTCGAGCCAGGCACGACGTTTGATCAACACGCGCCTCCACTCTCCTACGGGCTACGGCCGTAGCTTCTTCCCACAACCCATGAGGCTGAATATCAAATGATTGTCCATTTGTCGTACTACAAAACAATGTGCAAGTATAGAAAATGCAGCCAAATATTTATCATGCTCACGCTAAATCACAAAACACTCGAGGTGCACCGTCAAACAAAAGTAAGTCCCAATACATGCCAAAGTATACACATCTTTCTGTCTAACATGGCAGTTTGAGAGACCCATAGCTTCTGGTAGAAAAAAGGAGAAAGAAATACATATTTCCTGGAACTGTTATTCATGTCTTACATGCTCGCACATTAAATTGTAGTTTATGCTAGCTTAATTTGTAGTTATGTCCGTAAACACACACTTCATATGTTCTCCCTGTGCCCAAAAAACCTCATCTTTAAGACCAAGTGCATATGCATCATACAATGATGGGAAGTGTTAGAACATGTAGCCAGGTAGGCAGGTGGTTATATTCATCTGGCCTGCCGTGGTTCTGGGATGTTTGCTCCTGCTGAATTGTTAATTGTGTAGCTGTAACCATATTCTTGAAGCAACTTGAGTATAGAGCACCCAAAAATAAAAAACAACATAGACTAAAAGTGTCGCTGGACTGCATCTGAAACATATTTACGGAAATTTATAGAGTAAATAGAATGGAACTCTTCATAACTCACACCGCAGTGGTTTACAGCTGGTTCATGAATGCAAATAAAAAGATTCGAGTTTGTCTAATCATTGCAGAACCACCTAATATTCAGTCAGACAATATATTGTAGTGATTATTAGTGCTTTTTTTTGAAAAGAAATGCAAAATCTGCATTACTACGTGGACACTCGCTTGCCACTAAAGCTTTTACATCAGCAGTTACATTGTCTGCATTTAGCTCATCATACAGGTTCATGGAACATCCTTTGTGTGCAAGTACATGAGCTAAATTATTACAATTCCTACTAGCAAAGCTAAAGGTGATCTAATTAAAGTTTTGGCAGTGCTTAGGTAACTTATGGTATAATTGATGTTCAATATTACTTTATAGAAGATCATCATTTCTTGTGTATTTACCTGCTCAGTTTATTTATATTGCAATCAACTATACCGAAAGAAGGTGTCAATCTATAGTGGTACTGGAGTATATAGAAAGAGAAAGGTGTGGTAGCACCCGGGAGCCCCGGCACCCCTTATCAGGCCCTTTCAGCGCCGTTCGATTCGTGCTGAGGCTTAACCAGGGACAGACCTTTTGCAGCTGCGGTCAGTTTTGTCAGCCCATTTGACTATTCTAATGATGGCAGATAGGACTGAGCAATAGGCACAATTTTTTTACTAGGATGCCTCGTATGACATGACGGTCACTGTTCCTGCTGCTGTGTGACGTGTGCTAGAGGCGCGTTCCTGTTCTTTCCAGAGTGACCACAAAAAAATATAAAAAGGAGAACAAACACGAATGATTGCTTAATCTCTTATTTTTGACGACACATAGGAACACCCCTGGCAGCTCACATGCAACAATATTTTTGTAAGCTAGCGACTTGTCAATGCGGTAACTCCATGATGCAGTAAAAGTTTCACCACAGGAGCAAAACATTGAACTGTGCACGGACATCTCAGATGTGACTTGTCGTGCCTTGTACAGTGTGTGCATGGGGAAGTAGGAGCATGCACTGGAATCTAGCTACGGGAGTAAGATTCTGGGCTAAAGTTGTGTAGTCAAATCAATTCATGCAGCTAGAAAGAACCGTATGCAGCTGCGATGCTCGTTAGACTAGCATTACTGTTCAAACTAGGCCTGCTAAATAAAACACAATTGCAGTGCGAGGCACATATCCCAACGAGATACGTATTGACTGCACGGTCATGATAAGCGGGTGCCGGTGTTAAAAGGCCACTCTCATATAGAAACTGATTAAGTAGTGTTGCTAGCACTAAAATGGCACAAAGAGATACAGAAAAAAAACACTTCTGAGGTGATCATGACCATTGTGTAATTCAGAAAGTTGATTATGTTACTTTTGTGTAGTGTATCTTCCATGATGACATAATCTCTATCAATGTTTGTACATCAAAGCATGTACTAAGTTCTTTGTTGAATCAAGCCTACAGTATTCTGAGTCTACCAGTGGTGAAGCCTTACTATGGTCATATACAATATCTCATTTTTCTAAGAGGCTGACATATATTATAAAGTGCCACAATAATTGAAGACCAACAGGAACCGATTTTTTTGGCATACTTTAAGTGCAACTACACTGCAGCTTCTCAAGGTATGCAAATTATGTCCTCTCACACACCCCTTGCTTAATCTTTCAATTATGTCCAAAAGATGGGTTCACCAAGTACAAAGTTTGTCTTACCGTTGTTAGCTCCCCATTTCATTCCCTACAGAGCTCTCTCCTTAACTGTAAGACTGGATATTCTTTCAAACACAAAATATAACACATCTGAGGTTCAGTTTGTTTCTACATGCCAGTAGCATCACAAATGATAGGGAAAAAACCCGATAATCGCATCACGTAGACCAGACAATGTTCCAACTCAGATAGCTGCCCTTATTTATCAATATTTTATTGTTTACTTTAGTGTTAGTGAAAATTGTCTTACTGGAATCCTTCCATTCTCTAATATCCAATTTTATTGTCAAGCAGAAATCCATATTTTATTCTCTACAGGGCCATGTCCTTAATTGTAAGACTGGGTATTCTTTCGAATATACACTACTAGAAAAAGGGCTATAGATGGGATTGACACTAATGGCGCACCAGACAAGCGGTGCGCCATTAGTATATACTAATGGCGCACCACCTTCTGATACGCCATTAGAGTTGAAACTACTAATGGCGCACCTGGCCCAGGGTGCGTCATTAGTATCAATATTTTTTTTAACTAGTGCGCCTGTCCAAACATACTAATGGCGCATCCAGACACAGTGCGCCATTACTAGTTGTAACTAGTAATGGCGCACCTGCCGGAAAGTGCGCCACTAATGTTGTTTTTTCTATTATATTTTTTATTCCCTTTTTTGCAAAACTACTAATGGCGCACTGTTCCACAGTGCGCCATTACTAGTTTAAACTAGTAATGGCGCACGGTGGAACAGTGCGCCATTAGTATGTTTTTTTTTTTTTGCAAAACTACTAATGGCGCACCACCAGAAGGTGCGCCATTAGTAACCTGGATTACTAATGGCGCATTTAGAGTTGGTGCGCCATTAGTAAGTGGGCAGCAACAAGATATTTTGGACAGCCTCTCCTACCCACACTCACTTTCTCCCCACTTCATTCTCTCCACCTCCTCCTTGTCTCGGGTGCCTCCTCTTTTTCACCTCATTTTCACCATAGATTCATTCAATTTAAGTGGTTAAATTACCTTGTTTTGATAGGTAAGTAAGGGGGGAAGCTATATTTATGTTGTTCTCCCTACAACAATGTGCACATGCACTTTTTATGGCCTAGCTAGATCTATGTATGTTCGTGGTGTTGCATATGTTTGTGGTGTTGCATATGTTTTTGTGTTTGGAGGTGTACCGGTATTTGAAATGCGATAGTTGCCAATATTTTGCCGGAATGTTGATTCATTTCCGTTTCGGCGAGAATTTTGGCATTAAGCATTCTTTTTGGTCCTATTTTTAGGGAAAGTCATGCCAAATTTTTTCTTGGTTCTAAAATATCGTTTTGCTCTACCCCGCAGGCGACCATGGTCCGCATGATGACCGAAGGCATCGTGAATAGGTTTTTGAGGTCCGCGAAGGCCGAGATGCTTCAAAAGAACGAGACGGAGATAAGATGTCCGTGTCGAAGATGCAAGCTGAAGAGCCTTATTGCGGACCCGGAATCCGGGCAGGTGCGGGACCACCTGCTCTTGCGTGGTTTCATGGATGGCTATCAGTGGCAAGGTGATGAAGATGACTACGAAGTCGTCCATGGGGGCCGGGCAAGAAATGAGGAAGGGCAGCAAGACAACCACCGCGGCTCGGGCGGGCGAGAAGACGAAGAATCCCCAGGAGATGATCACGACGGTGATGCTGTACACAGTCATCATGTAGAAGATGCAGGACATGATGATGAGGAAGATGCCGGAGCAGACGACGGGCATGATCATGAAGATGATGATGCCGGCGGAGCAGACGACGCTGGACCATCGATGGGCTGGGTGCAGGACCCTCATATTCAAGAGCTGCTTCTCAAGCAGACGGATAACGCAAGAGCTGCCGCCCGAGAGAAAGCCAAGATGGATCAACTTGAGTTAGACGCGGTTACTCCATTGTATGAAGGATGCAGGCCCGAGGATACCCGCCTGAAAGTAACGCTCATGGCTCTGGAGATGAAGGTAAAACACAAAATGACCGACGCATGCTTCGACGAGAACATGTCATTCTGGCACGAACGTCTTCCCAAGGGGAACAAGTGCCCGACCAGTTTGGAGGAGGCGAAGAAAATCGTGTGTCCTCTGGATTTACCGCACGTGAAATACCATGTGTGCATGAACAATTGCATCATTTATCGGGACGAGCACGCGGAGTCTACCATATGTCCGGTGTGCGGCGTCACTCGATACAAGAAGAGGAAGAAAGCTCCTCGAAAAGTGGTGTGGTACTTTCCGATCACTCCTCGTCTGCAGCGGTATTTCGCGGACCCTAAGGTAGCAAAGCTCCTGCGTTGGCACGCGGATAGGGAGGAGAAGAAGCGAGAAGATGACGCAAATGATCTGGAGATAGATAAAAAAGACAAGATGCTGAGTCACCCTAAGGATGCGAGCCAGTGGCAAGCGTTGAACTTCGAAGACCTAGAATTTGGGAACGATCCAAGGAACATCGTGCTGGGCGCGAGCACCGATGGAGTCAATCCGTTTGGCAGCCAGAGAAGCACACATAGCACCTGGCCTGTGTTTGTGTGGATGTACAACCTTTCCCCCTGGTTGTGCATGAAGAGGAAATACATTCACATGAGTATGCTAATTGAAGGACCGAAACAACCAGGGAACGACATCAATCTGTATCTGGGGCTGCTGAAAGAGGAGCTTGACACGCTGTGGAAAACGCCAGCCAATACGTGGGACGCCGCAGAGAAAGAATATTTCCCTATGAGAGCCGCGCCGCTCACGACGGTGCACGACTATCTCGGTTACGGATATGTCGCGGGGCAGGTGGTCCACGGATTTTCTGGATGCGTCAGGTGCATGGATGACACAACGTATCGCCAGTAGATAGAGATCCCGGGTCTTCGAAAACCGTGTTCATGGGACATCGAAGGTGGCTTCGCGACGATGACCCGTGGAAAAAACGCAAGGATCTATTCGATGGTGAAACCGAACCCCGAGGACGCCCGCGTACGAGGAGCGGCGAGGAAATAGACGAGCTGTTGAAAAATATTACTGTTATGATTTAAACAAGTTTGAACATATTTAAACACAAATAAATATCAAACAACATTTTAAATGCATAAAAAAATTGTGGAGCCTGGGAATCGAACCCAGGACCTCCTGGTGTGAGAACTGGCTGCTGACCAGTCGAGCTAGTAGAGGGAACTTGGTGTGGATCAGGTCAGGTGGAAGATAACCTGTTGGCTCGAGCAGAAATCAAAAAAAAATACTAATGGCGCACCGAGGGGTGGTGCGCCATTAGTATTGTGCCCTCGCCCTCGATCCCCTTCCCCTCTCCTATCCCCGGCCCAAACCTATCCCCTCTCTCGCCCTCGCCCTCGATCCCCTTCCCCTCTCCTCTCCCGACGCCCCGACGCCCCGACGCCGCGACGCCGCCCTCTCCTCTCCCGACGCCGCCGCCCCGTCGTCCTCGTCTCCTCGGCGCCGCTCTCCTCGTCTCCTCGGAGCACCACCACCACCCGGACCTCGTCGCCTCCCGGACCTCATCGCACCACCACCACCCGGACCTCGTCGCCCCACCTCGTCGCCCCGTCCACACCACCGCCCCCGTGAGCTCCACCACCACCCGGACTTGTCTATTGCTTCATGTTCATTATGACAATTGCTAATTCTTGTTTGATTTAGTAGCGTCTCATTTCTTGTGCTCATGGGAAAACTAAGAAAGCTCAGGAACATAATTGTGTTTCTTGTCTTGTTTGTTTCGGTTGCCTTTTAAAGAGGATGGGGTTAGCAAGAGAAATCAGCTTGTACACTATGAGTAGCTTATGCACGAGTCCTGATGGAATCACTATAAACACCAGGTCATTATAATTGTTTTCGAGGAGTAGTTTTGATGGTCAAGATCAGCATAAAGGAATACAACTTTATATCTGGTTTACCTTGGATTGTTTTACCTTGAGAAAATGCATTCCACTCAAAGACAACCCATTTTGTACACTTTTTCGTTTGATAGATCTAAGGAGGCAGAAAAGTTCTCTTTTAGTCATCTTCAGATGTATAATTTTATCTTGCAGTGTTGTTTTGAGATACCCCAGACCCTGCGCAAGCAGGAGCTACATGCACTGGGGCTGCCCTTTAGTATTGTTTTGAGATGAACCTGCATAGCTGGAATGGTCACAATTAAGATCTTGAGTCACTGCTCTAAATAAGAAGAGCTTGTTCTCACAGGCAACTGAGATTTTATCCGGTGATGTTGTTTTATCTGAATCAACCTCATGCGATGGAAGGGAGTGCTTATCAGCACGGGCAACTGAAATTGTTCTTTATTGCAGTCAATGTCTCCACCACTCTGATATCCTCAGTATCATGGTTGTGCTCTGAATCTCCAAGCAAATCATATTGGTTGTGATGATTGACTGAAACATAAGAAGTTTTCAGGTGGTTGCATTGTTTCTTGCTACCAACACCCGTAGTTTCTTTCTTTGTTTAGTTGGAAGTTTGTTATACTGATAGAGTGTGCATAGGGAGTAAACGAATTCCTGCAAAACGAATTTTGTATGAGTTTTTTAGATCTGAATTCATTTATGTTCATGTGCGTCTGTCTGGCTGTGTATCCCAACTTGTGTTGATGCTCTGAAGTAGGTTTTCACTAAGAGAATTCAAAACTAAGACATGTTCTTAAACTGAAGCAGTATTTGTATCACAGAAAAAGTTCTGAAGCTATTGAACCTTACCTTATGTAACAAGTTTTTTGCCTTCTTTGACCTGATATGCTTGACGATATTTCTGTTTGATTCTCAATTTGATCAAGCTCCTTCATGCTAAGTGGCCTGTACAGTTCGACAAAAAAAGGCAAGGAACATCATGAACAACTCTCCATGACTTAATTTTCCTATATGCATTGGCCTGTACAGCAGGTTCACTTTTCCTATATGCATTGGCCAGTACAGCAGGTTCACTTTTCAAAACAAATTAGAGCAGACCTCATACACCCAAGAAAACCTGGAAAAAAATGAAGTTCAACCCCTCACTTTTCCTATATGCATTGGCCTGTACAGTTGGATTTGTTTCTGATTTTAGTGTTTTCAGTCTATTTTTCTATTTCTGCTTTAACATAACGGAATAACTAATGGTGGCTGCCTAATGATGACAGACTAAGTTTCTGATTTATTTTGTTATAGAAGTGTAGATTCATTGGTAGCAATTGTTTTCAGTGTCTCATGTTGCTTGTAGTGTTTTGTCCAAAATGTTGAATGATACTGCTTGGAGATGCATATATTGTTTCACCTCTTCACATGCCAATGTATTTTCCATGTTGTGATGGAGGCCTTTTTTGCCTTGTCCACCCGAGAGGCCCTTGAGTTTGCCGGAATGTCGATTAATTTCCGTTCCGGCAAATTCGGGTACTCCATATGTCCTATTTTCAGCAAAGGTCATGCTGAAATTTTCCGTGAATTTTAGCATGACTTTGCTAAAAATAGGACATATGGGGTACTTGTGACTAATGCATGGGTCGGGGTATCTTAGTAGTTAATTAAGTAGGATCAAGTGCCCCGGCGTACTTGTGACTAATGCATGGCTTTTAGGGTGCCTCGGTGTCGATAAAAACCGAAATGATGAAAGCTTAGGCTTTTAGGGTGCCTCGGCGTCGAAAAACCCTCAATGATAAAAGCTTAGCTTTTAGGATGCCTCGGTGTCGATAAACCCTAAATGATGAGACCATGATCTTGTTCCTTGACAATAACCAACTTTTTGACCAAACTTTGTTCCTATTTAGAGAGAAACATGGCCAACAACGATGAGGCCGGGGGTTCGGGCGTCAAGGCATTCTGGAAGCTGTCCCAGGAGACGGAGGAACAACCTCACTTGTATGAGGACGCCGCCTTCCCCACCGATCCTGAGACCACTGATGGTACCGCCGAGGATGACCCCACTGATGCCACCACTGATGGTGCCGCCGAGGATGCCACCACTGATGATGGCGGCGCACGCACAGATGGCAGCCAACCGAAGAGGCAACGGAAGGACCGGCGCCCGACCGTGCTCTGCACCCTCAAGGAGGAAGTTACTGAAGTGGACTCCGACGGGAATCCAACGGCGCCCGAACGAATAGTCAAGGGGTACTCGCTTCAGCTCGGGTGCATTCTCCGGAGCACCGTCTCGATCAACACCGAGAACCTGAGGCATCCTGACCGAGGGAATTTGCGCAACCTCCTCTTCACGAAGCTGCACGAACGATACAAGTTCCCCGCTGAATTTGAAAACACAAGCCTCAAAGGGAATAAAGTGAACAATGCTGCCCTCACGAAGATGAGCAAGGCCCTGTCTACTTGGAAAAGCAATGTGAAGAGAATGATCGAGAAAGGTGAGAGTTATGAGAAGATCAAGGAGAAAAATCCTTCGATCACCGAAGATGACTACAACGACTTCAAGATCAATTGCTCGAGCACCGCAAACTCCGAATCAAGTAAGTGGGGGAAAGAAATGCGGGAGCTGAACTTAGGAGAACACACACTCGGTCCCGGCGGTTACAGAGTGGCGGAGCCTATATGGGACAAGGAGGAGGCGGACCGTGCCGATCAAGGCCTACCGCCCCTCTTCGATAAATACGGTGACAAGCAGACCAGGAACTTTGTCAGGGCCCGGTACAAGAAGGACCCGAAAACAAAGGAGCTTACCACGGATCCGAAGACCAGGGCGCTTGAGCTTGTTCTGGTAAGGAATACACCCCCGCGTAATTAGCTCCATATGGTTGCATTCTAATTAATGAAGCCAAATTTCTAAATGGTTCACATTCCTTCCGCAGGCGACTGAAAGCAGTAGCGCGGGGTCGACTAAGAGCAACCCTTGGGACACCACTCTAAATAGGGCGTTGAATGTAATGAAGAACAAGGATAAGCTCAGTAAGCCGACGTCAGCTGGTCGTGTGGCCGGCAAAGGCTTGTCGACGAAATGGTCGTCATACTATAACACTGGTGGGCGAAAGGAGAAAAAGACCAGCTCGGAAAGCCAGGCGCGCAAGGTTCAAGAACTCAGGGCACAGGTGGCGCGGATTCCGGAGATTGTCCAAGAGCAAGTGCAACAACAACTCGGAGCGACGATCACCGCCATTGTGCCTACCTTGATCCAGGGGATTAGTGCGTGGATTGCGGGCGGCCAACAGGGGCCGCCCCCGATTCCTAGCTTCACGGCCAGCAACTCGCAGAACGCGATGGCGGGGCCATTGGTGTCTCCGGCGGAGGCGGCATTGGTGTCTCCGACGCCGGCACGGGAGCTTAATGCACCCGGGTGTACGCCGGCCGGCACCTCTGCAGCAAGCGGCCCCTCCGTCAACTGCACGCCCGCCGTTGGCGGTGCCTCGACATTAGCCGAGCTCGACGCCATCATCACGGTAACTAATTAAGCCTCTCTCGGCCGAGGACTTCATCTCCTTGCCTTTGACTGGGCATCCCTAACGCCCTACATGTTTTCGCAGGGCGCCGCCGACGTTCCGTGCACTCTCCTGCACTTCGTGAACAACGAGTTGGTCGATGTCGCCAAGGGCAAAATCGTTCAACCGGGCAACCCCTTGTTCCACGGTACCCAAATGCCACCCAACTTGTTTAGGGTTCAACTGGTTCGGGTGCTGCCAGGCTGCGACGAGTTGTTACCTCCGATTCGACCCATCGGGGCCGACGATGATGACGTGATGACCCTCAGCGCCTGCCTGAGCTGGCCCCTGCTTTGGCCGAAGAGCCAGATTCGTTTGGGGGCGGGGGACACCACCCCAAAGACAACACCGCCAGTCGTGCCGGCGCCAAGTCGGCCCCATGGCAGACCGCCGCAACGGTGCCGGACATCCCTATGCCACTGGATCCAAACATGCATATGGCACAGGATCAGAACGACGACGACGATGATACATTTGCGAACGTCGATCAGTACTTTGCCGATCATGGGTACGGTGGCGACTTCATGGGGCCTCCTTCTCAAGAACCCAACCCAACAAAAGACGTGCGCGATCTAGCTGGTACCGCGGAGAAGCCAAGTTGCAACAGGCGTCGTCTGCAGTTCAGCTCTCAGGAGACGCCTCCAGCTGCCGACTTCACCGAGCCTCAGATAGGCGAGGTGCGAAATATGATCAGCCCCAACACACTCAAGAAGGCGGTCTGTGAGCAGAACTCGGTCCCATTACAGGAGAAGAAGAAGGCACGCAAAAGAAAGACTAACAAGGGTGCGGGCCAGCCGGCACCGAGTACGATCCGTGCTCAGGACGGGCCACCTTCAACTGAGCATATCTCGAGGAGGGTGCATGTGGCGGGTAGGCCGATGCTACCGAGAAATATGCTCGATGCTGCAACCGGTGCTATGCGGAGTCTGCATGACAGTGTTCTTTCTTTGGAGAAGCGGCGTCTCGGAGAGAAGGATGTGGCATACCCGGTTTTCGCGGCCAAGGTGCCAGAGGGCAAGGGCTTTGTGGATAACTCCATTGGGGGTACGATCGTCCTGCGGTTTGATGACATCCACGCTATGTTGAACCTTCATCCGCTGCACTACACCTTCGTTCGGCTATTTTCGCTGAGTATGGAGATGCGGATCATTCGCGACAAGACCCCGGACATCGTGATAGTCGACCCCTTCTACATGCGTGCCAAGATCTTGGGCAGCGCTGGGGACCGGCAAGTCGCGAGTTCTTACCTCGAAGGCGTCATTCTGGCAAACCAAGATAAGGATAACTTCCTCGTGCCTTACTTTCCCGAGTAAGTCCTCCCCTCAACCGCCCCGTAACATATGAATTCTTAGATTTCGATCGTTTTTCTTTTAACATTCCGTGTATTCTGCAGTGACACACATTGCACGCTCATCCTCCTAAGCCCCAAATATTCCATGGCGACGTATTTCGACCCGGACCGTCAGTCGAACGTAGACTACACAAATGTCAAGAAGGTTCTTGATGATGTTCTCCCCGGCTACGTCAAATCTGGAGGCACCTTCACCAGGCCTATTCGTAAGTACGGCAAGCACGTGTTCTCCCACAATACGACGTTCTGCTGCGTCAAGCAGCCGCCTGGCGGTCAGAAGGGTGCCTACTACGCCATCCATCACATGCGGGCGATCGTACGGGACCATCATCAACTTCTGCTACCGAGTAGACTCAAAGATTGGGCCGCGAGTGTGTCGGCAATCCAGGACGCGGACATCAGACAAGAATTCTTTCGCATCCAGTCGGAGTTTGCGGAAATCATCCATCAAGATGTCCTTCGTACCTCGGGGCAGTTCTACCTCAGAAATCAACCGTCCAACAGTGACATCGACACAATCCTACAAATGCAGGCTGACAACGCCCGTTGTTTCATGACTCCCACGATAGACGGCGGCTTCATCCACGCTCCAGTCCCTTGAGTCGAGTCGAAAGCAGTGATGCTGTGTCTAGTTCTGAAACATCGATTGGCTCATGTTGTAATTAAACTTTAATAAACTTGTAGTATGTCTCTTTGGTTTCGAGAGTCGTTCAACTTAGATGTAATCGATGCTATTAATGTCTTGCTTTTCTCTTCCGATCGTTCTGTTGCATACTTATATATTGCTTATGTATTGTCTGTGAATTGGTACTAACGTTTCGTTTGGCTACTGCATAGCGATGCCGTGGTATGTCGTGTACAAGGGTAAGGTTCCCGGAGTCTACGACGACTGGGAGGAGTGTCGGAGACAGGTTCACCGATTCAGCGGTAACAGTTACAAAGGGTACGCCACTAGGGCCGAGGCCGAATCTAGATACGCCCGCTATCTAGCGGGAGAGGGGAGGGAGCGTTGGAGGAACCGGATGAATACGAGTTTCATCGTGATGATGCTCATCGTGATGACCGCAGCTCTCTTCTATGTGATGGTAGTTTAGATGATCGATATCGACTTGTAATGTGAAGACAAACTCGCGGTCTCGAGACTTGTAATATAATGTTCTATCTTTGTTCGGTCTTTTCAATTCGGAGACTAATATGATGAATTGTATTCGGAGACTAAAATGATGAATTGTATTCAGAGACTAATCTTCTATTGTATTCGATGAATCTGTTGTTGATGTGTGCTGTCTATATTTTGTCCAATTATACATTTTGTAACCTGTGCAAAAAACAGAAAATAAAAAAATAAAAAAACCTAATATTCATACTAATAGCGCATCACATCATAGTGCGCCATTAGTATGCCAAAGGATAAGCATACTAATGGCGCATCACTAAACAGTGCGCCATTAGTATGCCGAAGTTACTAATGGCGCATCCTGTTGTTGTGCGCCATTAGTATGCCAAAGCACCTGGGTATACATGCCCCCCTGGGAGGCATACTAATGGCGCACTGTTGTATATACTAATGGCGCATCTGGGGTGCGCCATTAGTATATCAGATACTAATGGCGCATCAGTGGTGCGCCATTAGTAAAATATACTAATGGCGTGGCACTAATGGCGCACCACTAATGCGCCATTAATGGCCAAATTAGGTGCGCCATTAGTAGGCCTTTTCCTAGTAGTGATAACACATGTGAGGTGGAGTTTGTTTTCTTCTTGGCAGTAGCATCACAAATGATATGTAAAAAAACAAATCGACACGCAGATCATGTACCAGACAATGTTCCAATTGAGATAGCTTCCCTTATTTATCAAAATTTTATCTTGACTTCAGTGTCAATGAAAATTGTCTTGTTATAACCTTCCGTTCTGTAATATCTTATTTATTGTCAAGCATAATTTTTCTTCTTAGTTCCTTGTTGCCTACACAAGATCACCTTTGGGTGCAGGCTGCAATTGTTTAGAAGACATCAATAAGAAATGGAACAATTAGAGAGTAAAAGTCCGATGACCAACACCGACTAAGCCATATGAGCACACTGAAAATGTTGTAATAAATTATCAGCTTCATATATTTATGTAAATTTCGGTGTCCATATACTTACGTAAGCTCCTAACATTCTATTGTAGAAATAGACGGGCGCAGCAACGCGCGCCATCGATGATCTAGTACTATTGCAGAATTAACCAGAGCATGAAGTTGAAGAATTGGAGCTAGTAGTGTGTGTTTGGTCAATAAGCAAGCAATTCTCCCTGCTCCACGATACAACTGAAGATGAAGAGCTTGCTGCACTACACAAGCTAAAAGTGGCCGGCCCATGGAGGTGACCGCTGTAGCGATCACACACGTACTGTTTGGCAGCAATCTAATGTCTAGACAAAGAATATCATCACAAGGATTCGAACTCCGGACCTGTAGTTTGCAACAAAGAGCTGCTGACAAGTCGAGTTAAGAAGCTTTGGTGACTAACATTGAGCGTGCCACTTTTAGAACTAAGTACAACGCAGAATCCGGGCAGTTTTTGGAAAAAAAATATCTTTCTTGGAAATTGTGAAGATTTTTTCAAAAAGCGAGTAATGTTTGAAAATCCAACAATTGTTTGAACAACTCGAACAAACTTTGAAAATTCAATTTCTTAAAGGAAAAAGCGGGCCTTTTTGACAAAACATTTTTTGATAAACCCTGTACATTTTCTGAAAAACGTGGCATTTATGGAATTTGGAGAACAAAACGAGTTAATGGCAATATGTTCGAAATTCTGAACAATTTATTAAAAGCACGGAGTTTTTATGAAATTCCCAAACATTTTTGGAGTTTTGAGAAAAGTTTCAAAGTGGGAAAAAATTTAACATTCCAAAAAGTTTTCTGAAAACAAAAATAGTTTCTGAAATTCTCTTACATTTCTATAATTTATGAAAAATAAGAATACACGAATACTTTTAGAAATTGTGAAAAAAAAAATTAAAGTCGATTTTCCCTAGATTGCGAACAATTTTTAGAAAACCCGAACATGTTTTGAAAAGTTGTACATTTTCTGAAAATTATTAATGACTTTTTAAAAAACAGGAACATTTTTAGAAATTTCTAAACATTCAAAATCAAGAAAAAAAATAAAAATAAAAATAAGTTTAAAAATATAAAAAGAAACGAAAAAGAGAATAATTAAAAAGAAACAGAAATATAAAAAAAATAAAAGAAAGAGAAAACATGAAAAATAAAATAAAATTGGAAAACCAGTAAAGGCCCGCACACCAGTGACTACACAGTCCATGATTCGGTAGGAACTAACATTCAACAGGAAAGAAGCAACACTCGCGCGTGGGATTTAAATTGAAGGCACTGCATGTGTTCGGCAGTTTCGACAGAAAGATGTGGTGTGCCACATACATATTTCCAAAATTGAAAACTGGATGGGGTAGTTCCTACACTATCTGCAGAAATGGGCCGGCCCAAAGGCGTCGCTCCGCCGCTCGCCTTGTGTGAAACAGCAGCAATCTGCCACATTCTACTTTTTTTTTCTTTGTTCTCCTTTTTTTATTAATTCATTTTCCTCCTTTTAAAACTTTAATATTCATTTTAATCTTTTAAAAAAATTATTGTTCGAAATACCAAAATAATAGTTTCAAGTAAATGTTTTAAATTATGATTTTAAATTCTTTTTCCTTCAAATATTTATTAAATGTTTTTAGAAAAATATTAAGTATTTTCAATTTAATCCCTTCGTATTTATTAGTTATGGGACATGGATGTCTATCATGGGCATGCCCAGTTGTTTACAAAAATTGGGGTGATTTCAAGAATGTTCGAAAATACACCATGTTCAACATAGGATGTTCAGGTAGGCCAGAAGGCTCCTTTTGAGAGCACGTTATTTATCAATATCTGTCAAGGACCCCGGATGATTAATTCAAGGTACCATGCCAAGTTGTTTTGGCGTTTGACAAATTTTGCATTTTCTGGAATTTTCTGGGCCAAAAAAGGCGGATAAATAGTCGGATGTGTCGCAACATGCATATGGTATCAGAAATCATTCAAACCAGTCAAGGATACCATGAGCATGCCCACCTACTTGCAAAAGTTAGGGTCATTAAAAGAATGTTCAAAAATAGACATGTTGAATGGAGAGTGTTCAGGTAGGCTAGAAGGCTACATCTGAGAGCATGTTGTTTCTCGACATCCTTGAAACGGTTCAATTTTTTCATGGCCTTGTATGACTAATTCAAGGCACCATGCTAAGTTGTTCCGGTTTTCGACAAGTTTTGCATGTTCCGGGGTTCTCTCGGTGAAAAAAGGGCTGATAAATGGTCGGACGTGTCGCAACGTGCATACTGTGTTGGAAGTCATTCAAATCTGGCATGGATGCCTACCATGAACATTCCCACCTGGTGGAAAAGGTTGAGGTCATTTCAGGGATGTCCAAAAAAACACTATGTTCAACGTGCGGTGTCCAAGTAGGCCAGAAGGATCCGGTCGAGGGCATGTTTTTTTTCTAACATTCGCTAAATGGTCCCAATTTTTTCACGGCCTTGTATAGCCAAGTCAAGTTACCCTGCCAAGTTGCTTGGGTTTTCAACAAGTTTTGTATTTTATGGATTTTTCTTGGTAAAAAAGGCTGATAAATGACCGGACGTCTCACAACTTGCATACGGTATCGAAAGTCATTCAAACCTGACATGGATGCCTATCATGGGCATCCCATCCTGCTGGAAAAAGTTGGGGTCATTTCCAAAATTTCCAATAAAACACCATTTTCAACATAGAATGCTAGAAGGGTCTGTGTGAGATCATGTTATTTCTAGACATCCTTGAGATGGCCCAATTTTTTAATTGTCTTGTATTACCAATTCAAGTAACCTTGCCAAGTTGTTTTAATTTTAGTCAACTTTAACATTTTCTGGAGTCTTCTCAGTTAAAAAAGGCCGATAAATGGTCGGATGTGTCACAACTTGCATACGGTGTTGGAAGTCGTTTAACCCTGACATGGATACCTACCATGGGCAAGTCCACCTTCTTGCAAAACTTGGGGTCATTTGAAGAATGCCTAAAAAAGTAAAAATTGACCTGGTTCTGTGGAGGTTGTCCGAGTAGGTCAGAAGGCTCCGTCTGAGAGCACGCTACTTCTCAACATCCTTGAAATGGCCTCAATTGTTTTCCTTGGCCTTGCAAGACCAATTCATGGCACCATGACATGTTTTTTTGACAAAATGTGCTCTTACTAGAGTTTTCTCGGTAAAAAAAGGCCAATAAATGGTCGAATGTGTCGAAACTTGCATACGGTGTCGAAAATCTTTAAAACCTAACATGGATACCTACCAATTGCATGCCCGCCTGCTTGCAAAATTTGGGGTCATTTTAATGATGTTAAAAATACTTTTTTTTCTAATTTGAATGATTTTTTATTGCAATTACCGTCACTATCAATCAACATGAAAATCATCTAATGTCCTAACCATTACTTGTCAGCAATTTTAGAATTTTAAATTGTGTATTAAACTTTTATAAACTTGAAAACATTTTTCGAAATTGTTAACAAATTCCCAAGAAGTGATGTTGAACAAAAATCCAAACCATGTACTTTAGAAAATATCAACTTTTTTTTTTGAAATGCAAACATTTCTTAAAGTGAACAAAAAGTTTGAGATCGGAAAGAATTTTTTAAATTGTAAACAATCTTTCAAGACAAGAACAATTATTTTATTCCAAATAATATTTAAAATTCTTGAACGGATTTCAAAAATAATAATACAGTTCAGAAAGGCGAAAAACGAAAAAAATACAGAAGAAAAAAAATCGGGCGCCTGTTGGGCCAACCAAAGCGTTTGCAGATATGAAAAAAGTTCATCTCTTTTTTCCTAAAAGATTTGTAAAAATTTAACAGATTTTGTATAAATTAATCTACCTATTCGTGATCTTTTTCTCAAATCTGTGAATCATTTTGTAACAAAAATTCTACCTATACAAAATATTTACCGATTTTATAAAAGGTTTGTAAAAAAATCGCAGATTAAAAAAAAGATCTCTAAAAATTTCAAGAACGGAAAAGGATTCAAAAATTTGAGAAATCGCTGACGACGCCAAATACGGTGGAACCTCTTATTTGCTGCTCTCTGCGACAAATTGTGGCTCATTGGCAGAAAGGCGAGCGAGCTGGCGAACGAGATGGCCCAGCCCAATTATGAGACAACGCATGTGCTACAATATACGGTTTTCTGTTTTTTCTCAGTTTTCTTTTTTATTTTCTGTTTATTTTTTAGTTTTTCTTTTCTTTATTTTTCTTTTTTTATGTTTCGTTATTTTCTTTTGTTCAAGTTATTTTTTTTCTGTTTTACTTTTTTCATATATCCAATTTTTCAAAAACTGTTCAGGATTTCAAAATTTTGTTCGCTGACTGAAAAAATGCTTGGAACATTAAATTTATGTTCTTGTTTCGAAATTCAAAAAACATTCCCAATTTTTTTGAAACATGTTCATGTTTTAAAAATTGTTCGTGTTTTAAAAAATGATAAATTTTTTTGAAAGAAACTTCGCTATAGTCCCTGTTGGTTCTCAAAATTTATTCATGTTTTCAATACATGTTCGCATTTTTGAAAAATGTTCAAGGTTCGAACAATATTTGTGTTTTACATAAAAGTTCACTCCAGTACCTTCTATTCTTGAAAATATGTTCATGTCTCAAAAAACATTCGCGTTTCTAAAATGTTCATATTTGGAAAAGAAGTTTGAGAGTTTTAAAATAAATGTTTGAGTTTAAATTCTTTTGTTTAGAACTTTTGCAGAATATTCATGTTCTAAGAATTATTCACTTTTTCAGAAAAATGTTTCGCTTTTGGCACTGCTATTAGCTTCTTTTGAAAAGTTGCAGTACCTAAATAGTCACAAGCATTTGTTAGTTATACTGGCTATGAGCTTGCTGTTGGAAGCGGGAGGTCGTGTGTTCGAATCCTTGCCTAGCACTATTCTTTCCTACTCTTTATTATGAAGGGGTATGGAGAGATCTCATCCGTTGATGCGTTTAGGGGGTTGTAACAAAACAAAAACGAAACATATGTTCAACATCATGTATCTTTTAAGAGTATAGCTTGATGGATCTTAACTGCGAGAGAGAATCTTGAAGAATACTTGAAAATGAAAGATCTTTAACGAACCACCATGTAGAGTCTTCGGGAAGAACTCCGGAAATAAAAGAATGATAGCAATGAAGTAAAAATTGAAAAGAAAAAGATTGCAGCCATGCCATGATTTCCTTCCTTCAACTTGACAATGAAAAAGATGAAGCTTCGTTCTCCTGTGTCTTCATCTTTTTGAAGTATCTTCTTTCATTCTCAATTTTGTTTTCGGTGATTCGTTGAAGACTTCCCCAAGTTCATATCACATATCTTCAATCTTTTAAGAAGGAATAAGTAGTGTGTCAAATCCATCAAATCATAAAGGCCTAGCTTGGCTAATTAGGCCAGTCAAAATTTCACTTTTATCCGTGGCATGCAACTCTCAAACTAACTCCTTTTAACCTTTGAATGTAGGCCCGAAGTTTCAAGATCAAATGGAAAGATTGCGTCGCGCTAGGAAACGAAGGTTAAAGCATCTACAACTGGGCACCCCAAACCCGGCTCAGACGACCGGGCGGACGGCTCGGTCACTGACCATTCACAAAAATTCGACTCAGATAGGCTCCTTAAATGGGCCTCAAACGCCCCGGCTGAACGGCACCCCTCATATTCAGCTCAAATATGGGGGCGCCCAGGTGCGCCTGCCACGTCGGACCCAACAGCCCTATCCCACCGTAAATTACACCAAATCCACCAGAACCTTCCTCCTAGCTTTCCCGCGCCCGAGCCCACGCCGTCCACCACCATTGCTCCCCATCCTCACCACCGGTCCTAATCCGCCGCCCTAGATGTCGTCAAGCCCGACCCCGACTACCGCGACAAGACTACGCCTGCCTCGTTCGTCGGCTTCCCATCCTCGGCTCCGAGGTGCAAGGCGGAGACCGTTGCCCAGAGGATGCGGTGACGCCGGCAGCGAGAAAGGGAAGCGGTGGTGACGACGCATGGAGATGCGGACATGGGCGAGCAGTTGTCCCCTCCCTCGCCGTGCCTCGAACCTTGCGCCCCATCCATCTGTCTACTGGCGCGGATTTCACGGTCGGACCACGTTGGGACATAGGAGGATCCGACGGCCGGATGGGGCATTCCGGAGAGCTTTCCGCCCAAGCAGATGCCGCCGGTGGACATTTGTCACTCGTCGTAGCTCGTTCGGGCACGAATGAGCAAGGGCACCGACGGCGCTTGGGCTACCCACGACCTGTTTGACGGAATGACACAACAAGAGACGGTATGTTTTTGTTGCTCCTGTCTGATCAACTTTGCATATGGCATGTTCAATGTTTTTGCATAGACTACTAGTTCATTTTGTATATGATGAATATTTGCAAAATCATGATCATTTAGGAGTTGTTCTTGTCATACATGATCAATGACAATAATGGTCCAACTCAAGTTGAGTATGAATTGGGGGGCACCGCATTTGAAGTTGGGACAACATCCGATCCCAATCCGAGCAAGAAGAAGAACGGAAAGATGTTGGAAATATGCCCTAGAGGTAATAATAAAATGGTTATTATTATATTTCCTTGTTCATGATAATTGTCTATTGTTCATGCTATAATTGTATTAACCGGAAACCGTAATACATGTGTGAATACATAGACCACAACATGTCCCTAGTAAGCCTCTAGTTGACTAGCTCGTTGATCAATAGATGGTTATGGTTTCCTGACCATGGACATTGGATGTCGTTGATAACGGGATCACATCATTAGGAGAATGATGTGATGGAGAAGACCCAATCCTAAGCATAGCACAAGATCGTGTAGTTCGTTTTGCTAGAGCTTTTCTAATGTCAAGTATCGTTTCCTTAGACCATGAGATTGTGCAACTCCCGGATACCGTAGGAATGCTTTGGGTGTACCAAACGTCACAACGTAACTGGGTGGCTATAAAGGTGCACTATAGGTATCTCCAAAAGTGTCTGTTGGGTTGGCACGAATCGAGACTGGGATTTGTCACTCCGTATGACGGAGAGGTATCTCTGGGCCCACTCGGTAATGCATCATCATAATGAGCTCAATGTGACTAAGGAGCTAGTATGCCTTGTCCCTTACATGCTGAGGGGCCTCAGATTTCCAATCCATCCGTTCCACCGCGGGCTCCTGGAGTACTACGGCCTCCAGCTGCATAACTTCACTCCTGCCTCCCTATTACACATCGCAGGGTACATCGCCCTTTGCGAGCTTTTTCTGGGCTGCGAAGCTCATTTCGAGCTATGGAAGAGGCTATTCTGCCTCGTCCCCTGCACTCAGGAGGGGTCGATATATCAAGTGGGTGGAGCCGAAATATGGCGTATCGCCGGAACCGGATACCTGTCCGGTACTCCGAAGAAGACATCCGAAGACTGGCCTTCGGAGTGGTTTTATATGGAGGACGTCCCCCTTCCGGACCCTATTCGGATGGGCCTTCTTGAGTTCGCTACTGCCCCGTTGAAGAAACGCCACAACTGGTGCCCCCGGAGCCCCCAGGAGGAAGATAACAGAGAAGTCCTTTACCTGATGGGAAGGATAAGAATGCTGGCCCAATCAGGACTGACAATAATCGAGGTTATGTCAATATGTATAATGCAGGGGGTGCAGCCACTTCAGTATCGGGGGAAACCCATGTGGCACTTCAATGGAGAAGACGATGCCACCCGCTGCGGTCGTAAAGGTCCGGACTCCGCCACCGCTCTGGCGAAAATACTGTCTGATTTGTACAAAGGAGAGGAAGAGGAGTTTATCCGTATTAAGCCATGGGATGGATTTTCCATGTACAACCCCCCAAGCTGGGTGAGCCGCTATCTTTTACTCAACTCCATTCATTCCCGCATTCCTCATCACAAATATTTATCTTGCTAATTCATAGTAGGAACTGCGAAAAGCTGCGAGGGAGGTCTGTTGGGAATCGTAGCATAATTTTAAAATTTTCCTACGCTCACCAAGATGCATCTATGGAGTATACCAGCAACGAGGGGAAAGGAGTGCATCTACATACCCTTGTAGATCGCGAGCGGAAGCGTTCCAATGAACGTGGATGACGGAGTCGTACTCGCCGTGATCCAAATCACCGATGACAGAGTGCCGAACGGACGGCACCTCCGCGTTCAACACACGTACGGTGCAGCGACGTCTCCTCCTTCTTGATCCAGCAAGGGGGGAGGAGAGGCTGATGGAGATCCAGCAGCACGACGGCGTGGTGGTGGATGTAGCGGTTCTCCGGCAGGGCTTCGCTGAGCTTCTGCGAGAGAGAGAGGTGTTGCGGGGGAGGAGGGAGGCGCCCAAGGCTGTAGGTTGCTGCCCTCCCTACCCCCCTTTATATAGGCCCCCTTGGGAGGGGGGGGGGGGCGGCCAAAACCCATCTAGGGTTGGGGGGGCGGCGGCCAAGGGGTGGAAAGGGGTGCCTTGCCCCCCAAGGCAAGGGGGAAGCTCCCCCCCTTAGGGTTCCCAACCCTAGGCGCATGGGGGGAGGCCCAAGGGGGGCGCCCCAGCCCACTAAGGGCTGGTTACCTTCCACTTTCAGCCCACGGGGCCCTCCGGGACAGGTGGCCCCACCCGGTGGACCCCCGGGACCCTTCCGGTGGTCCCGGTACAATACCGGTAACCCCCGAAACTTTCCCGGTGGCCGAAACTTGACTTCCTATATATAATTCTTCACCTCCGGACCATTCCGGAACCTCTCGTGACGTCCGGGATCTCATCCGGGACTCCGAACAACTTTTGGGTTTCCGCATACATATATCTCTACAACCCTAGCGTCACCGGACCTTAAGTGTGTAGACCCTACGGGTTCGGGAGACATGCAGACATGACCGAGACGCCTCTCCGGTCAATAACCAACAGCGGGATCTGGATACCCATGTTGGCTCCCACATGTTCCACGATGATCTCATCGGATGAACCACGGTGTCGAGGATTCAATCAATCCGTATGCAATTCCCTTTGTCAATCGGTATGTTACTTGCCCGAGATTCGATCGTCGGTATCCCAATACCTTGTTCAATCTCGTTACCGGCAAGTCTCTTTACTCGTACCGCAATGCATGATCCCGTGACTAACGCCTTAGTCACATTGAGCTCATTATGATGATGCATTATCGAGTGGGCCCAGAGATACCTCTCCGTCACACGGAGTGACAAATCCCAGTCTCGATCCGTGCCAACCCAACAGACACTTTCGGAGATACCCATAATGCACCTTTATAGTCACCTAGTTACGTTGTGACGTTTGGCACACCCAAAGCACTCCTACGGTATCCGGGAGTTGCACGATCTCATGGTCTAAGGAAAAGATACTTGACATTGGAAAAGCTCTAGCAAACGAAATTACACGATCTTTTATGCTATGCTTAGGATTGGGTCTTGTCCATCACATCATTCTCCTAATGATGTGATCCCGTTATCAATGACATCCAATGTCCATAGTCAGGAAACCATGACTATCTGTTGATCAACGAGCTAGTCAACTAGAGGCTTACTAGGGACACTTTGTGGTCTATGTATTCACACATGTATTACGATTTCCGGACAATACAATTATAGCATGAACAATAGACAATTACCATGAACAAAGAAATATAATAATAACCATTTATTATTGCCTCTAGGGCATATTTCCAACAGTCTCCCACTTGCACTAGAGTCAATAATCTAGTTACATTGTGATGAATCGAACACCCATTGCATCCTGGTGTTGATCATGTTTTGCCCTAGGGAGAGGTTTAGTCAACGGATCTGCTACATTCAGGTCCGTGTGTACTTTACAAATATCTATGTCTCCATTTTGAACACTTTCACGAATGGAGTTGAAGCGACGCTTGATATGCCTGGTCTTCCTATGAAACCTGGGCTCCTTCGCAAGGGCAATAGCTCCAGTGTTGTCACAGAAGAGAGTCATCGGGCCCGACGCATTGGGAATCACCCCTAGGTCGGTAATGAACTCCTTCATCCAGACTGCTTCCTGTGCTGCCTCCGAGGCTGCCATGTACTCCGCTTCACATGTAGATCCCGCCACGACGCTTTGCTTGCAACTGCACCAGCTTACTGCTCCTCCATTCAAAATGTACACGTATCCGGTCTGTGACTTCGAGTCATCCAGATCTGTGTCGAAGCTAGCGTCGACGTAACCCTTTACGACGAGCTCTTCGTCACCTCCATAAACGAGAAACATATCCTTAGTCCTCTTCAGGTACTTCAGGATATTCTTGACCGCTGTCCAGTGTTCCTTGCCGGGATTACTTTGGTACCTTCCTACCAAACTTACGGCAAGGTTCACATCAGGTCTGGTACACAGCATGGCATACATAATAGACCCTATGGCCGAGGCATAGGGGATGACACTCATCTCTTCTATATCTTCTGCCGTGGTCGGGCATTGAGCCGTGCTCAATTGCACCTTGCAATACAGGCAAGAACCCCTTCTTGGACTGATCCATACTGAACTTCTTCAATATCTTGTCAAGGTATGTACTCTGTGAAAGACCAATGAGGCGTCTTGATCTATCTCTATAGATCTTGATGCCTAATATATAAGCAGCTTCTCCAAGGTCCTTCATTGAAAAACACTTATTCAAATAGGCCTTAATACTTTCCAAGAATTCTATATCATTTCCCATCAATAGTATGTCATCCACATATAATATGAGAAATGCTACAGAGCTCCCACTCACTTTCTTGTAAACACAGGCTTCTCCATAAGTCTGTGTAAACCCAAACGCTTTGATCATCTCATCAAAGCGAATGTTCCAACTCCGAGATGCTTGCACCAGCCCATAGATTGAGCGCTGGAGCTTGCACACTTTGTTAGCATTCTTAGGATCGACAAAACCTTCCGGCTGCATCATATACAACTCTTCCTTAAGGAAGCCGTTAAGGAATGCCGTTTTGACGTCCATCTGCCATATCTCATAATCATAGTATGCGGCAATTGCTAACATGATTCGGACGGACTTCAACTTCGCTACGGGTGAGAAAGTCTCATCGTAGTCAACCCCTTGAACTTGTCGATAACCCTTAGCGACAAGTCGAGCTTTGTAGATGGTCACATTACCATCCGCGTCCGTCTTCTTCTTAAAGATCCATTTGTTTTCTATGGCTCGCCGCTCATCGGGCAAGTCAGTCAAAGTCCATACTTTGTTTTCATACATGGATTCTATCTCGGATTTCATGGCTTCTAGCCATTTGTCGGAATCCGGGCCCGCCATCGCTTCTTCATAGTTCGAAGGTTCACCGTTGTCTAACAACATGATTTCCAGGACAGGGTTGCCGTACCACTCTGGTGCGGAACGTGTCCTTGTGGACCTACGAAGTTCAGTAACTTGATCTGAAGCTTCATGATCATCATCATTAACTTCCTCCCCAGTCGGTGTAGGCACCACAGGAACATTTTCCCGCGCTACGCTACTTTCCGGTTCGGAAGGGGTGACTATCACCTCATCAAGTTCCACCTTCCTCCCACTCAATTCTTTCGAGAGAAACTCCTTCTCTAGAAAGGACCCGTTCTTGGCAACGAAGATCTTGCCTTCGGATCTGAGGTAGAAGGTATACCCAATAGTTTCCTTAGGGTATCCTATGAAGACGCATTTTTTCGATTTGGGTTCGAGCTTTTCAGGTTGAAGTTTCTTGACATAAGCATCGCATCCCCAAACTTTTAGAAACGACAGCTTAGGTTTCTTCCCAAACCATAATTCATACGGTGTCGTCTCAACGGATTTCGACGGAGCCCTATTTAAAGTGAATGCGGCAGTCTCTAAAGCATAACCCCAAAATGAGAGCGGTAAATCGGTAAGAGACATCATAGATCGCACCATATCCAATAGAGTGCGATTACGACGTTCGGACACACCATTTCTCTGAGGTGTTCCAGGCGGCGTGAGTTGTGAAACTATTCCACATTTCCTTAAGTGTGCACCAAACTCGTGACTTAAATATTCTCCACCACGATCTGATCGTAGGAATTTTATTCTCCTGTCACGTTGATTCTCAACTTCACTCTGAAATTCCTTGAACTTTTCAAAGGTTTCAGACTTGTGTTTCATTAGGTAGACATATCCATATCTACTTAAATCATCAGTGAGAGTGAGAACATAACGATATCCTCCGCGAGCCTCAACGCTCATTGGACCACACACATCGGTATGTATGATTTCCAATAAGTTGGTTGCTCGCTCCATTGTTCCGGAGAACGGAGTCTTGGTCATCTTACCCATGAGGCATGGTTCGCACATGTCAAATGATTCATAATCAAGAGACTCCAAAAGTCCATCTGCATGGAGCTTCTTCATGCGCTTGACACCAATGTGACCAAGGCGGCAGTGCCACAAGTATGTGGGACTATCGTTATCAACTTTACATCTTTTGGTATTCACACTATGAACATGTGTAACATCACGTTCGAGATTCATCAAAAATAAACCATTGACCAGCGGGGCATGACCATAAAACATATCTCTCAAATAAATAGAACAACCATTATTCTCGGATTTAAATGAGTAGCCATCTCGAATTAAACGAGATCCAGACACAATGTTCATGCTCAAAGCTGGCACTAAATAACAATTATTGAGGTTTAAAACTAATCCCGTGGGTAGATGCAGAGGTAGCGTGCCGACGGCGATCACATCGACCTTGGAACCATTCCCGACGCGCATCGTCACCTCGTCCTTTGCCAGTCTCCGTTTATTCCGTAGTTCCTGTTTTGAGTTACAAATATGAGCAACCGCACCGGTATCAAATACCCAGGAGCTACTACGAGTACTGGTAAGGTACACATCAATTACTTGTATATCACATATACCTTGGGTGTTGCCGGCCTTCTTCTTGTCCGCTAAATATTTGGGGCAGTTCCGCTTCCAGTGACCACTTCCCTTGCAATAAAAGCACTCAGTCCCGGGCTTGGGTCCATTCTTTGACTTCTTCCCAGTAACTGGCTTACCGGGCGTGGCAACTCCCTTGCCGTCCTTCTTGAAGTTCTTCTTACCCTTGCCCTTCTTGAACTTAGTGGTTTTATTCACCATCAACACTTGATGTTCTTTTCTGATCTCCCCTTCCGCTGATTTCAGCATTGAATATACCTCGGGAATGGTCTTTTCCATCCCCTGCATATTGTAGTTCATCACAAAGCTCTTGTAGCTTGGTGGAAGCGACTGGAGGATTCTGTCAATGACCGCGTCATCCGGGAGATTAACTCCCAGCTAAGACAAGCGGTTGTGCAACCCAGACATTCTGAGTATGTGCTCACTAACAGAACTGTTCTCCTCCATTTTACAGCTGAAGAACTTGTCGGAGACATCATATCTCTCGACCCGGGCATGAGCTTGAAAAACCAGTTTCAGCTCCTCGAACATCTCATATGCTCCATGTTTCTCAAAACGCTTTTGGAGACCCGGTTCTAGGCTGTAAAGCATGCCGCACTGAACGAGGGAGTAATCATCAGCACGCTGCTGCCAAGCGTTCATAACGTCTTTGTTCTATGGGATTGGTGCTTCACCTAGCGGTGCTTCTAGGACATAATCTTTCTTGGCTACTATGAGGATGATCCTCAGGTTCCGGACCCAGTCCGTATAGTTGCTGCCATCATCTTTCAGCTTGGTTTTCTCTAGGAACGCATTGAAATTGAGGACAACGTTGGCCATTTGATCTACAATACATAGTGTAAAGATTTTAGACTAAGTTCATGATAATTGAGTTCATCTAATCAAATTATTTAATGAACTCCCACTCAGATAGACATCCCTCTAGTCATCTAAGTGCAACATGATCCGAGTTTAACTAGGCCGTGTCCGATCATCACGTGAGACGGACTAGTCAAGATCGGTGAACATCTCCATGTTGATCGTATCTTCTATACGACTCATGCTCGACCTTTCGGTCCTCCGTGTTCCGAGGCCATGTCTGTACATGCTAGGCTCGTCAAGTCAACCTAAGTGTATTGCGTGTGTTCCGAGGCCATGTCTGTACATGCTAGGCTCGTCAACACCCGTTGTATTCGAACGTTAGAATCTATCACACCCGATCATCACGTGGTGCTTCGAAACAACGAACCTTCGCAACGGTGCACAGTTAGGGTGAACACTTTCTTGAAATTATTATAAGGGATCATCTTACTTACTACCGTCGTTCTAAGCAAATAAGATGCAAAAACATGATAAACATCACATGCAATCAAATAGTGACATGATATGGCCAATATCATTATGCTCCTTTGATCTCCATCTCCGGGGCACCATGATCATCTTTGTCACCGGCATGACACCATGATCTCCATCATCATGATCTCCATCATTGTGTCTTCATGAAGTCGTCACGCCAACGATTACTTCTACTTCTATGGCTAACGCGTTTAGCAACGAAGTAAAGTAATTTACATGGCGTTATTCAATGACACGCAGGTCATACAAAATAATAAAGACAACTCCTATGGCTCCTGCCGGTTGTCATACTCATCGACATGCAAGTCGTGATTCCTATTACAAGAATATGATCAATCTCATACATCACATATATCATTCATCACATCTTCTGGCCATATCATATCACATATATCACTTGCTGCAAAAACAAGTTAGACGTCCTCTAAATGTTGTTGCAAGTTTTTACGTGGTTTGTAGGTTTCTAGCAAGAACGTTTTTTACCTACGTATGACCACAACGTGATTTGCCAATTTCTATTTACCCTTCATAAGGACCCTTTTCATCGAATCCGTTTCGACTAAAGTAGGAGAGACAGACACCCGCTAGCCACCTTATGCATCTAGTGCATGTCAGTCGGTGGAACCTGTCTCACGTAAGTGTACGTGTAAGGTCGGTCCGGGCCGCTTCATCCTACAATGCCGCCGAAACAAGAAAAGACTAGTAGCGGCAAGAAGAATTGGCAAACTCAACGCCCACAACTTCTTTGTGTTCTACTCGTGCATAGTAACTACGCATAGACCTGGCTCATGATGCCACTGTTGGGAATCGTAGCATAATTTTAAAATTTTCCTACGCTCACCAAGATGCATCTATGGAGTATACCAGCAACGAGGGGAAAGGAGTGCATATACATACCCTTGTAGATCGCGAGCGGAAGCGTTCCAATGAACGTGGATGACGGAGTCGTACTCGCCGTGATCCAAATCACCGATGACTGAGTGCCGAACGGACGGCACCTCCGCGTTCAACACACGTACGGTGCAGCGACGTCTCCTCCTTCTTGATCCAGCAAAGGGGGAGGAGAGGTTGATGGAGATCCAACAGCACGACGGCGTGGTGGTGGATGTAGCGGTTCTCCGGCAGGGCTTCGCCGAGCTTCTGCGAGAGAGAGAGAGAGGTGTTGCAGGGGAGGAGGGAGGCGCCCAAGGCTGTAGGTTGCTGCCCTCCCTCCCCCCTTTATATAGGCCCCCTTGGGAGGGGGGGGGGGCTGGCCAAAACCCATCTAGGGTTGGGGGGGCGGCGGCCAAGGGGTGGAAAGGGGTGCCTTGCCCCCCAAGGCAAGGGGGAAGCTCCCCCCCTTAGGGTTCCCAACCCTAGGCGCATGGGGGGAGGCCCAAGGGGGGCACCCCAGCCCACTAAGGGCTGGTTCCCTTCCACTTTCAGCCCACGGGGCCCTCCGGGACAGGTGGCCCCACCCGGTGGACCCCCGGGACCCTTCCGGTGGTCCCGGTACAATACCGGTAACCCCCGAAACTTTCCCGGTGGCCGAAACTTGACTTCCTATATATAATTCTTCACCTCCGGACCATTCCGGAACCTCTCGTGACGTCCGGGATCTCATCCGGGACTCCGAACAACTTTCGGGTTTCCGCATACATATATCTCTACAACCCTAGCGTCACCGGACCTTAAGTGTGTAGACCCTACGGGTTCGGGAGACATGCAGACATGACCAAGACGCCTCTCCGGTCAATAACCAACAGCGGGATCTGGATACCCATGTTGGCTCCCACATGTTCCACGATGATCTCATCGGATGAACCACGGTGTCGAGGATTCAATCAATCCGTATGCAATTCCCTTTGTCAATCGGTATGTTACTTGCCCGAGATTCTATCGTCGGTATCCCAATACCTTGTTCAATCTCGTTACCAGCAAGTCTCTTTACTCGTACCGCAATGCATGATCCCGTGACTAACGCCTTAGTCACATTGAGCTCATTATGATGATGCATTACCGAGTGGGCCCAGAGATACCTCTCCGTCACACGGAGTGACAAATCCCAGTCTCGATCCGTGCCAACCCAACAGACACTTTCGGAGATACCCGTAATGCACCTTTATAGTCACCCAGTTACGTTGTGACGTTTGGCACACCCAAAGCACTCCTACGGTATCCGGGAGTTGCACGATCTCATGGTCTAAGGAAAAGATACTTGACATTGGAAAAGCTCTAGCAAACGAAACTACACGATCTTTTATGCTATGCTTAGGATTAGGTCTTGTCCATCACATCATTCTCCTAATGATGTGATCCCGTTATCAATGACATCCAATGTCCATAGTCAGGAAACCATGACTATCTGTTGATCAACGAGCTAGTCAACTAGAGGCTTACTAGGGACACTTTGTGGTCTATGTATTCACACATGTATTACGATTTCCGGACAATACAATTATAGCATGAACAATAGACAATTACCATGAACAAAGAAATATAATAATAACCATTTATTATTGCCTCTAGGGCATATTTCCAACAAGGTCCACAGCCCGCCTCCACAGCCAGAGGACCCTGACTGGGCCCTCGACTCCGGATCGAAGAAGATCCGAACATATTTGTGGAGCTCGTCGACAGGACGTTTTATCAGTTAAGCTGTGATGGTGCCTTGGTGGCCATCATAGCCGATTATCCCGGCCTACTCCCTGCATCACATGTAAGTAAAACCGGAGTCCTAACTTTCGAGAAGGATCCCCTCTTTGCACTTTACCCACCGCACATGTATTGCGTTTCATAGGGAAGGCCATCGGGCGCCGTGCCGAACCCGCGGTGACTCGCCAACAAGGGGCACCGAAGCCGGGTAGGCTTAAAAGGAAGGCGGTCAGGACCGAGACGCCGTCGCAAAGGTATGATTTAAAACCTGCTCCGTAATTGTCGTCTTTAAAATATAACAATGTCCCTTGTCCCCTGGCAGAAAGAGTGCTCGCCGGACTGTGACCGGAGATCCTGCCAGCCACGCCACCACCAGCCAGACTCAAGAACCGGACTCGAGGGTGGAGGCCAACGTGGGGACAATGTCGGACGGTCCTCCTACAGAGGATGCGGATAGAATATCCGCTACAAATTCCAAGGTGGAGAGCGCCATGAATCACAGGCGTCGTCGGGCCGTACTACGCGACCCTAATTTCTCCGAAGAGGCGTTTAATGCCTTCAACTCGGGAGACGCGTACATCCAGGCTGCTCGAGGTGGGCTTGCTAGAGCCACAGACCAGTATTTAAAGGATATACGGGTAAGAAAAATCTGATAATTATGTATATCAGTAGCTCCTGAGACTTGAAACAGTTGGCACAACTAATTTAAGGATCATTGTATGCCTAGGTTCTTACAAAGAAGAATACCTATTTGTCTCAAGAGCTGGAGGAGTGCAAAGCCCAGCTAAGGGCCGCAGTTGCCGAAATGGAGGAATCCAAGAAGGCCTCTTCTGGTAATACTTGTCTTGATCAACAAGAATGTAATAACGTGTACCAGTTAGTATTCGGCATGCTCGCAAATCTAACAATAGATTCTGCAGGCAATCCCGGAGTGAATCGGGAGAGAGTACCAGGGGATGGGCAACATGCTCAACGACAGTTAGAGGCCGGCGAGCGCGTGCTTGCACGGGTTATTCGAGAGAAAAATGATCTCCAGGATGCCCATACCCGGCTGGGCGTTGAACTAAAAGATGTTCGGGCCCAGCTCGCTGACTCCGTGAAGGAGAATAAGAGGCTTCGACGCGGCATTTTTAGTAAGTGCTCGAACAAACCTTTATACAGTTCGGCGAAGAAGCGGGCTAACAGAGTTATGTCTGTAGGTATGCTGACATATCGTCCTGAAGAGGAGATGCCCGGATCCGCGGGCGATCTGCTACAAGAGCTTTCACGATTGCACGAACAAGTTCGGCAAGTGGTGCAGGGTATTGCCCAAGCCTTGTGGCCATCCGCCTCCCTGCCAGGAGGCATGGGAGAGCTTTTAGAGATGCTCAAGGGAGCGCGGCGGCGCTTCCGGTTATGGAAGATATCGTCCTGCCGACAAGGTGCGAGGGAAGCCTGGGCTATGGTGAAAACATGGTACACCAAGGTTGATCCGAATCACATGGCACAAGTCGGACCTATAGGGTCAGATGGGAAAGAGATTCCCGTAAGTCTGGTATATGACTAGGTAGGATTAGCCGCAAAGTATTCCCAACAGGATTGTAGGCTAGACAACCTGTTGGATGGTATAGAAGAAGAATTTAGTCAGTCTAAATGACTGTGTACTTCAATGGACGTATTTCGTCCCTAGCCGGATTGTAAATCATTTGTCATGGCGGACCTTTTCGCTTCAACCCCCGGACCCGACAGTCCGAAGTGTATCCGAATACCCGCTCGGTTATGTAAACCGGGGTACGCGTGGAAACCAGGCGTAGGGGTCATAAGTGCTTGAACAGACAAGTACCCAACTAGATATGTTATATTACATGGATAGTAAGAAACATCTTCCAGGGAGAATAGTTCCGTTAAGGGTTCCTTTCCCTGGGTATGCATGCATGAATGAGCATGTCCGAACTGCGAACAGAGACGCAGGACATAAAACATCTGGGGGCTTATGTTGTAATAGGTAAGAAAACATCTTTTGTTCACCGACCGAATATTCCCTTAAGAACGCTAGCTTTCGGCTTCACCCAGTCTGAGGTACACATCCGGCTGACCCGGCAGTAACAATCGCAGGGGTGCTCCCCTTATGCCCTAGCCGAATTAACGGGAACGTAGGGCATAAACACAAGAGCCAGACAACCCAGCTTGGCCAAAACTTAAGTCATATCGATGCATATAATGGGGAAGAAAAAGTACATATGGAAAAGTGACACATATGTAGTGGGCATGAAGCCCGGAAGATAATTATATTAAGCTTCTGTATAAGAAGCCCCCAGGTATATTGAGCGCGCATAGCGCGGCAAGCGTGTGCGGTCGAGGCACACTTGAAGCCTGTAAGGCCGTAAAAAAAGGAAATAAGAAAGAACGAAAGAGGATATAACTTAAAAAAGAAAGGCGGAGGTAAGGGGACGAACACGGAGTTCAGCACTAGGCATAGAATCTTCGGAGTTTGGCCGCGTTCCATGGGTTCGGCTCGAGTCGATTATTCGATGCATCGGCGCAGACGGTACGCTCCTCCGGTGAGAACTTTATCAATGATGAAGGGACCCTCCCACTTGGGCTTGAGCTTGTCCTTTTTCTTCTCCGGTAGGCGTAGAACGAGTTCGCCAACGTTATAAGTTTTGGCCCGTACTTCCCTGCTTTGATACCTTCGAGCCTGTTGCTGATAGAATGCGGAACGGGCTTTTGCGACATTGCGCTCCTCCTCCAGGGCATCTAAACTGTCCTGCCGATCCAGCTCGGCTTCTCTTTCTTCGTACATGCGCACTCGAGGTGAGTCATGAATGATGTCGCAGGGCAATACCGCCTCTGCGCCGTACACCATAAAAATGGTGTGTATCCGGTAGTGCGGTTCGGCGTGGTCCGCAGCCCCCATAGTACGGAGTCGAGCTCCTCGACCCAGTGCGTATCTGATTCCTTCAAGGATTGCACTAGTCTGGGTTTGATGCCGCTCATAATAAGACCATTTGCTCGTTCGACTTGACCGTTTGTTTGGGGGTGATAGACGGAGGCATAATCGAGCTTAATGCCCATGTTGCCGCACCAAGTTTTCACCTCGTCGGCTGTGAAGTTGGAGCCGTTATCGGTGATGATGTTGTGGGGGACACCGTAACGGTGTACGACGCCGGATATGAAGTCTATCACTGGTCCGGATTCGGCCGTTTTAACTGGTTTGGCTTCTATCCATTTGGTGAATTTATCCACCATGACCAACAAGTATTTTTTCTTATGGCTTCCTCCTTTAAGGGGTCCGGCCATATCAAGCCCCCAGACCGCAAAGGGCCAAGTTATGGGGATTGTTTGGAGAGCGGTAGGTGGCATATGGCTTTGATTTGCAAAAAGCTGGCAATCGACGCAATGTTGGACGAGGTCCTGTGCGTCTGCTCGGGCTGTCGGCCAGTAGAAACCTGTACAGAAGGCCTTGCTTACAAGGGCCTGAGCTGCGGCATGGTGGCCGCCGAGTCCAGCGTGAATTTCGGCCAAGAGCTGCCGCCCTTCCTCTTCGGAGATGCACCTTTGGAGCACTCTGGTCGCGCTTTTCTTATAAAGCTCTCCCTCATGAACCTTGTAGGCTTTGGAGCGCCGCACAATGCAGTGTGCCTCATTTTGGTCCTCGGGGAGTTCTTGCCTATTTAGGTAGGCTAAGAAGGGTTCTGTCCACGGGGCGATGACAACCATGATCACGTGGGCCGAAGGTGTTATTTCGGTGGCAGAGCCTTCGATTACATCAGAGTGTTCGGGATCAGGGGTTGTGTTCGGGTCCGGACTGGTATTGTCGGTCTCTCCTTCCCACACCACAGATGGCTTGAAAAGCCTTTCCAAAAAGATATTAGGTGGGATGGGGTCGCGCTTAGCGCCGATGCGGGCGAGGATATCCGCTGCTTGATTGTTTTCTCAGACCACGTGGTGGAATTCGAGCCCCTCGAACCGAGATGACATTTTGAGGACGGCATTGCGATAAGCCGCCATTTTTGGGTCCTTGGCGTCAAAGTCTCCATTTATTTGAGATATTGCTAGGTTCGAATCCCCACGCACTTCTAGGCATTGAATGCCCATGGAGACTGCCATCCGAAGACCATGCAATAGAGCCTCGTATTCGGCTGCATTATTGGAGTCTGTGTATAATATTTGTAGTACGTATTGGACTGTATCTCTGGTGGGGGATGTCAGGACAATGCCTGCTCCCAGACCCGCCAGCATCTTAGAGCCGTCAAAGTGCATGATCCAATTGGAGTACGCGCCGTACTCTTTAGGGGGTTCGGCTTCTGTCCATTCGGCGACGAAGTCAGTCAGTACTTGCGACTTAATGGCTCGCCGTGGTTTGTAAACGATGTCGAACGGGAGGAGCTCGATAGCCCACTTAGCAATCCGGCCCGTGGCATCGCGGTTATTTATTATATCGTTGAGTGGTACTTCAGAGGCCACCGTGATTGAACACTCTTGAAAGTAGTGTCATAGTTTCCGGGATGCCATGAAGACCACGTATGCTATCTTTTGATAATGTGGGTACAGTGATTTGCATGGTGTGAGGACGGTGGATACGTAGTATACCAGTTTTTGAAGCGAGAACTTATGTCCATCCTCCTCTCGTTCGACGACGAGCACTGCGCTAACAACTTGGTGCGTTGCAGCTATATATAACAGCATGGGTTCGCCGATGTTTGGCGCGGCCAGGATTGGGTTGCTGGCCAAGAGGGCCTTTATTTCTTCCAGTCCGGCCATGGCCGCGTCCGTCCACTTCAAGTGTTCGGTGCGTCGAACAAGGCGATAGAGAGGTAGTGCCTTTTCTCCCAATCGGGAGATAAAGCGGCTTAAGGCAGCCACGCATCCAGTTAATTTCTGGATTTGCTTGAGGTCTGTTGGGGTAGCCAACTGTGACAAGGCTCAAATTTTTGCCGGATTTGCTTCAATTCCTCTATTGGAAACGATGAAACCCAGGAGCTTTCCGGCAGGAACGCCGAAAATGCATTTTTCAGGATTGAGCTTGATGTCATATGTTCGGAGATTGTCGAACGTAAGCCTCAGGTCGTCTATTAAAGACTCGACGTGTCTAGTTTTGATGACTACGCCGTCTACGTATGCCTCCACTGTTTTGCCGATTTGTGTTTCCAGGCATGTCTGAATCATGCGTTGATAGGTTGCACTGGCATTTTTGAGCCCGAAAGGCATGGTGTTAAAACAGAAGGGACCGTATGGAGTTATAAATGCCGTTGTGGCTTGATCGGACTCCGTCATCTTGATTTGATGGTATCCGGAGTGGTGTGAATTTTGCATGGCCCATTGAGCCATCCCTCCAATACGGTTCCGCACCCTATAATGGGCTTTGGTTTCTTTGTGATTGGATCGGGTGACTTGTGAGAGTGCACCCTTTTAGTTCGGACGAGGGGTTTATTGAGGGCCGGTGGATCCCAGAATTTTGCTTGGGTTTTCCAGGCGCTTTCCATCGCACAGTACTTCTGTACTATGGCCGCCAAGTCAGTGAAGTGTACTATGTCACGGCGACGTATGGCGTTGAGGATTCCCTTGTCCGTGCAATTTTTGCAAAATAACGAAATTGCGTCTTCCTCGCGACAGTCCTTGACCTTGTTCATTACAAGGAGGAATCTGGCCCAAAAGTGATGTACTGTCTCTTGGGACCCTTATCTAATGTGGGAAAGATCGCTTGTATCTAGGCGGGTGGGTAGATTTAAGTCCGAACCCTGACCCGATCTAAGACCCAGAGGCAGAGGAGCTTCCGAACTTGGTAGTTCGGGCTCTGGGATGCTGCCCAATTTTCTGGCCCGCTGTCCGATTCTAAGTTCGGAGCTTGGGTCATGTCCTCCCGCAGACGGGTATCCGGCTCGGAGAGCTCGGGAATCCGGACATAGTTCGTCCTCAAAATAGAGGAAGAATCGTTGTATTGCTTCTACACCACCGCTATCTGATGGGTGACTGGCGGAGAGTTAATCTCTCTTTGGTCGGGTTTAAGCCTGATCCGATCGTAGTCTGTAGCGACTCCCAGGGCGGCGATGCGATCCAAGAGCTCGTTCAAGGACGAAAGCTCCATTGGATCCATCCGCTCGGCGTATTCCGAGCTAACGTGGAGGTTGTTTTCGATGACCAGAGAAGTCATCATCGGCGCGGCGGCCGAACGGGCGGTCATGACGAAGCCGCCTAGTCGAAGAGTTTGGCCTAAAGCCAGAGCTCCCCCATAGGTGATGTTGTCCTTGATAACAAGGCGAGCCTTCAAACCTTACCGTGACGACACAGTGGAACTCTCAATGAAAGCACCAATGTCGGTGTCAAAACCGGCGGATCTCGGGTAGGGGGTCCCTAACTATGCGTCTAAGGCTAATGGTAACAGGAGGCGGGGGAAACAATGTTTACCCAGGTTCGGGCCCTCTCGATGGAGGTAATACCCTACTTCCTGCTTGATTGATCTTGATGATATGAGTATTACAAGAGTTGATCTACCACGAGATCATAGAGGCTAAACCCTAGAAGCTAGCCTATGATTATGATTGTTGTTGGTCCTACGGACTAAACCCTTCGGTTTATATAGACCCCGGAGGGGGCTAGGGTTACACAGAGTCGGTTACAGAGAAGGAGATCTACATATCCGAATTGCCAAGCTTGCCTTCCACGCAAAGGAGAGTCCCATCCGGACACGGGACGAAGTCTTCAATCTTGTATCTTCATAGTCCAACTGTCCGGCTGTCCGAGTACCCCCTAATCCAGGACTCCCTCAATCATGCGTTATAGAACGAGTAAAGAGACTTGCCAGTAACGATATTGAACGAGGTATAGAGATACCGACGATCGAATCTCGGGCAAGTAACATACCGATGGACAAAGGGAATTGTATACGGGATTGATTGAATCCTCGACATCGTGGTTCATCTGATGAGATCATCGTGGAACATGTGGGAGCCAACATGGGTATCCAGATCCCGCTGTTGGTTATGGGCCGGAGAGATGTCTCGGTCATGTCTGCATGGTTCCCGAACCCGTAGGGTCTACACACTTAAGGTTCGGTGACGCTAGACTTGTTATGGGAAATTGTATGTGGTTACCGAAGGTTGTTCGGAGTCCCGGATGAGATCCTGGACGTCAAGAGGAGTTCCGTAATGGTCCGGAGGTGAAGAATTATATATGGGAAGTCCAGTTTCAGTCGCCGGAATAATTTTGGGTGTTATCGGTATTATACCTGGACCACCAAAAGGTGTCCGGGGGTCCACCGGGTAGGGCCACCTGCCCCGGTGGGCCAAGTGGGCTGAACAAGGGTGGGAACCAGCCCCTTGGTGGGCTAGTGCGCCCCCAAGGGCCCAAGGCGCCTAGGGTTGAAAACCCTAGGGGGTGGGGGCGCCTCCCGCCAAACTTGGGGGGCAAGTTCCCCCCTTAGCGGCCGCCCCCACCCCCGCTCTAGATGCATCTAGGGGGCTGGCCCCCTCTCCCTTCACCCTATAAATAGAGGGGGGTGGGAGGGCAGCCGCACCCCTTCCCTGGCGCAGCCCTGCCCCTCTCCAACACCTCCTCCTCCGTAGTGCTTGGCGAAGCCCTGTCGGAGAACTGCAAGCTCCACCACCACGCCGTCGTGCTGCCGGAGCTCTCCCTCAACTTCTCCTCTCCCCTTGATGGATCAAGAAGGAGGAGACGTCCCCGGGCTGTACGTGTGTTGAACGCGGAGGCGCCGTCCGTTCGGTGCAAGATCGGATCTTTCGCGATTTGAATCGTCGCGAGTACGACTCCATCATCCGCGTTCCTTGTAACGCTTCCGCTTAGCGATCTTCAAGGGTATGAAGATGCACTCCCTCTCTCTCATTGCTAGCATCTCCTAGATTGATCTTGGTGACACGTAGGAAAATTTTAAATTATTACTACGTTCCCCAACAGTGGCATCATGAGCTAGGTCTATGCGTAGATTCTATGCACGAGTGGAACACAAAGTAGTTGTGGGCGATGATTTGGTCAATTTGCTTACCGTTACTAGTCTTATCTTGATTCGGCGGCATTGTGGGATGAAGCGGCCCGGACCGACCTTACACGTACGCTTACCTGAGATTGGTTCCACCAACCGACATGCACTTGATGCATAAGGTGTCTAGCGGGTGTCTGTCTCTCCCACTTTAGTCAGATCGGATTCGATGAAAAGGGTCCTTATGAAGGGTAAATAGCAATTGGCATATCACCGTTGTGGCTTTTGCGTAGGTAAGAAACGTTCTTGCGAGAAACCCATAGCAGCCACGTAAAACATGCAACAACAACTAGAGGATGTCTAACTTGTTTTGCAGGGTATGCTATGTGATGTGATATGGCCAAAAGGATGTGATGAATGATATATGTGATGTATGAGATTGATCATGTTCTTGTAATAGGAACCACGACTTGCATGTCGATGAGGATGACAACCGGCAGGAGCCATAGGAGTTGTCTTAATTTATTGTATGACCTGCGTGTCAATGAAAACGCCATGTAATTACTTTACTTTATTGCTAACCGTTAGCCATAGTAGTAGAAGTAATAGTTGGCGAGACAACTTCATGAAGACATGATGATGGAGATCATGATGATGGAGATCATGGTGTCATGCCGGTGACGAAAGTGATCATGCCGCGCCTCGAAGATGGAGATCAAAGGCGCAAGATGATATTGGCCATATCATGTCACTTTATGATTTCCATGTGATGTTTGTCATGTTTACATATTATTTGCTTAGAACAACAGTAGCATAAATAAGATGATCCCTCACTAAAATTTCAAGAAAAGTGTTCCCCCTAACTGTGCACCGTTCCGAAGGTTCGTTGTTTTGAAGCACCACGTGATGATCGGGTGTGATAGATTCTAACGTTCACATACAACGGGTGTAAGCCAGATTTACACATGTGAAACACTTAGGTTGACTTGACGAGCCTAGCATGTACAGACATGGCCTCGGAACACAAGAGACCGAAAGGTCGAACATGAGTCGTATAGTAGATGCGATCAACATGGAGATGTTCACCATTGATGACTAGTCTGTCTCACGTGATGATCGGACACGGCCTAGTCGATTCGGATCATGTATCACTTAGATGACTAGAGGGATGTCTATCTGAGTGGGAGTTCATTAAATAATTTGATTAGATGAACTTAATTATGATGAACTTAGTCTACAATATCTTTACAATATGTCTTGTAGATCAAATGGCCCACGCTAATGTTGCCCTCAACTTCAACGCATTCCTAGAGAAAACCAAGCTGAAAGACGATGGTAGCAACTATACGGATTGGGTCCGTAACTTGAGGATCATCCTCATAGCTGCCAAGAAAGCATATGTCCTTGAAGCACCGCTAGGTGAAGCACCCATTTTCCCAGCAACTCAAGACGTTATGAACGCCTGACAGTTGCGTAGTGATGATTACTCCCTGGTTCAGTGCGGCATGCTTTACAGCTGAGAACCGGGGCTCCAAAAGCGTTTTGAGCAGCACAGAGCATATGAGATGTTCCAAGAGCTGAAAATGGTTTTCCAAGCTCATGCCCGGGTCAAGAGATATGAAGTCTCCGACAAGTTCTACAGTTGTAAGATGGAGGAAAATAGTTCTGTCAGCGAGCATATACTCAAAATGTCTGGGTTGCACAACCGCTTGTCTCAGCTGGGAGTTAATCTTCCAGATGACTCGGTCATTGACAGGATCCTCCAGTCGCTTCCACCTAGCTACAAGAGCTTTGTGATGAACTACAATATGCAAGGGATGGAGAAGTCCATTCCTGAGTTATATTCAATGCTGAAATCAGCGGAGGTGGAGATCAAAAAGGAACATCAAGTGATGATGGTAAATAAGACCACTAGTTTCAAGAAGGGCAAGGGTAAGAAGAACTTCAAGAAGGACGGCAAGGGAGTTGCTGCGCCCGGTAAACCAGTTGCCGGGAAGAAGCCAAAGAATGGACCCAAGCCCGAGACTCAGTGCTTTTATTGCAAGGGAAATGGTCACTGGAAGCGGAACTGCCCCAAGTACTTAGCGGATAAGAAGGCCGGGAATACCAAAGGTATATATGATATACATGTTATTGATGTGTACCTTACCAGCACTCGTAGTAGCTCATGGGTATTTGACACCGGTGCGGTTGCTCATATTTGTAACTCAAAACAGGAGCTGCGGAATAAGCAGAGACTGGCGAAGGACGAGGTGACGATGCGCGTCGGGAATGGTTCCAAGGTCGATGTGATCGCCGTCGGCACGCTACCTCTACATTTACCTACGGGATTAGTTTTAAACCTCAATAATTGTTATTTAGTGCCAGCTTTGAGCATGAACATTGTATCTGGATCTCGTTTAATGCGAGATGGCTACTCATTTAAATATGAGAATAATGGTTGTTCTATTTATATGATAGATATGTTTTATGGTCATGCCCCGCTGGTCAATGGTTTATTTTTATTGAATCTCGAACGTGATGTTACACATATTCATAGTGTGAATGCCAAAATATGTAAGGTTGATAATTATAGTCCCACATACTTGTGGCACCGCCACCTTGGTCACATTGGTGTCAAACGCATGAAGAAACTCCATGCAGATGGACTTTTGGAGTCTCTTGATTATGAATCATTTGACACGTGCGAACCATGCCTCATGGGCAAAATGACCAAGGCTTCGCTCTCCGGAACAATGGAGCGAGCAACCAACTTATTGGAAATCATACATACTGATGTGTGTGGTCCAATGAGCGTTGAGGCTCGCGGTGGCTATCGTTATGTTCTCACCCTCACTAATGACTTAAGTAGATATGTGTATGTCTACTTAATGAAACACAAGTCTGAGACCTTTAAAAAGTTCAAGGAATTTCAGAGTGAGGTAGAGAATCAACGTGGCAGGAAAATAAAGTTCCAACGATCGGATCGTGGAGGAGAATATTTGAGTCACGAGTTTGGCACGCACCTGAAGAAATGTGGAATTGTTTCACAACTCACGCCGCCTGGAACACCATAGCGTAATGATGTGTCCGAACGTCGTAATCGCACCTTATTGGATATGGTGCGATCTATGATGTCTCTTACCGATGTACCGCTATCATTTTGGGGTTATGCATTAGAGACAATTACATTCACTTTAAATAGGGCACCATGTAAGTCCGTGGAGACGACACCGTATGAACTATGGTTTGGCAAGAAACCTAAGTTGTTGTTTCTTAAGGTTTGGGGCTACGATGCTTATGTCGATAGGCTTCGGCCAGAAAAGCTCGAACCCAAAGCGGAAAATTGTGTCTTCATAGAATACCCAAACAAGACGATTGGGTATACCTTGTATCTCAGATCTGAGGGCAAAGTGTTTGTCGCTAGGAACAGGTCCTTTCTCGAGAAAGAGTTTCTCTCGAAAGAATTGAGTGGGAGGAAGATAGAACTTGATGAGGTTGTTGAACCTTTACTTCAACCAGAGAGTAGTGCAACACAGAAAGATGTTTCTGTGGCACCTACCTCAGTTGAAGAGAAAGCTAATGATGATGATCATGGAGCTTCAGATCAAGTTACTATCAAACCTCGTAGGTCGACAAGGGTGTGTACAACTTCTGAGTGAGTGGTAACCCTGTCTTAAAGGTCATGTTGTTGGAAAACGATGAACCTATGAGCTATGGAGAAGCGATGGTGGGCCTGGATTCTAATAAATGGCTGGAAGCCATGAAATCCGAGATAGGATCCATGTATGAGAACAAAGTATGGACTTTGGTGGACTTGCCCGATGATCGGCAAGCCATTGATAATAAATGGATCTTTAAGAAGAAGACAGATGCTGATGGTAATGTCACCATTTATGAAGCTCGACTTGTCTCAAAGAAGTTTCCGACAAGTACAAGGAGTTGACTGTGATGAGACTTTCTCAATCATAGTGATGCTAAAGTCTGTTAGAATTATGTTAGCAGTTGCTACATTTTCATTTACGAAATCTGGCAGATGGATGTCAAAACAAAGTTTCCTTGATGGTTTCCGTGAGGAAAGGTTGTATGTGATACAACCAGAAGGTTTTGTCGATCCTAAGGATGCTAAAAGGTATGCAAACTCCAGCGATCCTGCTATGGACTGGAGCAAGCATCTCGGAGTTGGAACATACGCTTTGATGAGGTGATCAAAGCATTTGGGTTTATACAAAATTTGCAAGAAACTTGTATTTGCAAGAAAGTGAGTGGGAGCACTACAACATTTTTTATAAGTATATGTGGATGACATATTGTTGATCAGAAATTATGTAGAATTTCTGGAAAGCATAAAGGGTTGTTTGAATGGAGTTTTTCAAAGGAAGACCTGTGTAAAACTGTTTACATGTTGGGTAACAAGATCTATAGAGATAGATCAAGACGCCTGATAAGACTTTCATAGAGCACATACCTTGACATGATCTTGAAGGAGTTCAAGATGGATCAGTCAAAGAAGGAGTTCTTGCCTGTGTTGTAAGGTGTGAAGTTAAGACTTGAAGCTCGACCATGGTAGAAGAAAGAGAAAGGACAAAAGTCATCCCCTATGCCTTAGCCATAGGCTCTATACGATATGCCATGCTGTGTACTGCAATGTGCCTTGCCACGTGTCTGGCAAGGGGGTATAAGAGTGATCCAGGAGTGGATCATTGGACAGCGGTCAAAATTGTCCTTGGGAATAAGGAAATGTTTCTCGATTATGGAGGTGATGAAGAGTTCGGCGTAAAGGGTTACGTCGATGCAAGCTTTAACACCTATCCGGATGACTCTGAGTAGCAAACCGGATACGTATACTGGAGCAACCATTCGGAATAGTTCCAAGTGGAGCATAGTAGCAACATCTACAATATGAAATAAAGATTTGTGAAGAACACATGGATCTGAATGTTGCAGACCCGTTGACTAAAACCTCTCTCGTAAGCATAACATGATCAAACCCTAGAACTCATTGAGTGTTAATCACATGGTGATGTGAACTAGATTATTGACTCTAGTAAACTCTTGGGTGTTAATAACATGGCGATCTGAACTAGAATATTGACTCTAGTAAACTCTTTGGGTTCTTTGGGTGCTAGTCACATGGCGATGTGAATTGTGAGTGTTAATCACATGGTGATGTGAAATAGATTATTGACTCTAGTGCAAGTGGGAGACTGTTGGAAATATGCCCTAGAGGCAATAATAAAATGGTTATTGTTATATTTCCTTGTTCATGATAATTGTCTATTGTTCATGCTATAATTGTATTAACCGGAAAACCGTAATACATGTGTGAATACATAGACCACAACATGTCCCTAGTAAGCCTCTAGTTGACTAGCTCGTTGATCAATAGATGGCTATGGTTTCCTGACCATGGACATTGGATGTCGTTGATAACGGGATCACATCATTAGGAGAATGATGTGATGGAGAAGACCCAATCCTAAGCATAGCACAAGATCGTGTAGTTCGTTTTGCTAGAGCTTTTCTAATGTCAAGTATCGTTTCCTTAGACCATGAGATTGTGCAACTCCCGGATACCGTAGGAATGCTTTGGGTGTACCAAATGTCACAACGTAACTGGGTGGCTATAAAGGTGCACTATAGGTATCTCCGAAAGTGTCTGTTGGGTTGGCACGAATCGAGACTAGGATTTGTCACTCCGTATGACGGAGAGGTATCTCTGGGCCCACTCAGTAATGCATCATCATAATGAGCTCAATGTGACTAAGGAGTTAGTCACGGGATCATGTGTTACGGAACGAGTAAAGAGACTTGTCGGTAACGAGATTGAACGAGGTATAGAGATACCGACGGTCGAATCTCGGGCAAGTAACATACCGATGGACAAAAGGAATTGTATACGGGATTGATTGAATCCTCGACATCGTGTTTCATCCGATGAGATCATCGTGGAACATGTGGGAGCCAACATGGGTATCCAGATCCCGCTATTGGTTATTGGCCGGAGAGATGTCTCGGTCATGTCTGCATGGTTCCCGAACCCGTTGGGTCTACACACTTAAGGTTCGGTGATGCTAGAGTTGTTATGGGAAATTGTATGTGGTTACCGAAGGTTTTCGGAGTCCCGGATGAGATCCCGGACATCACGAGGAGTTCTGGAATGGTCCGGAGGTGAAGAATTATATATGGGAAGTCCAGTTTCTGTCGCCGGAATAATTTCGGGTGTTATCGGTATTGTACCGGGACCACTGAAAGGTGTCCGGGGGTCCACCGGGTGGGACCACCTGCCCCGGTGGGCCAAGTGGGCTGAACAAGGGTGGGGACCAGCACCTTGGTGGGCTGGTGCGCCCCCCAAGGGCCCAAGGTGCCTAGGGTTGAAAACCCTAGGGGGTGGGGGCGCCTCCCACCAAACTTGGGGGGCAAGTTCCCCCCTTGGCCGCCACCCCCCCTCTAGATGCATCTAGGGGGGACCGGTTGAGGGAGTCCTAGATTAGGGGGTCCTCGGACATCCGTACTATATACTTTGGCTGGACTGTTGGACTATGAAGATACAAGATTGAAGACTTCGTCCCGTGTCCGGGTGGGACTCTCCCTTGCGTGGAAGGAAAGCTTGGCAATTCGGATATGTAGATCTACTTCTCTGTAACCGACTCTGTGTAACCCTAGCCCCTCCGGTGTCTATATAAACCGGAGGGTTTAGTCCGTAGGACAAGGACAATCATAATCATAGGCTAGCTTCTAGGGTTTAGCCTCTACGATCTCGTGGTAGATCAACTCTTGTAATACTCATATCATCAAGATCAATCAAGCAGGAAGTAGGGTATTACATCCATCGAGAGGGCCCGAACCTGGGTAAACATTGTGTCCCCCGCCTCCTGTTATCATTAGCCTTAGACGCACAGTTCGGGACCCCCTACCCGAGATCCGCCGGTTTTGACACCGACATTGGTGCTTTCATTGAGAGTTCCATTGTGTCGTCACGATAAGGCTTGATGGCTCCTTCAATCATCCGAACGATGCGATCCAGGGTGAGGTTTTCCTCCCCGGACAGATCTTCGTATTTGGCGGCTTCGTACTGCGGGCCAACTCGCTTGGCCATCTGGAGCAGATCGATAGCTACGCCCCTGGCCATCGGGTCAGGTTTGGAAGCTTGAACTATACTACCGACATCCGCGGAGACTTGATCTTCGACGGATTCGAGCCCATGGCAAAAGGTGCGCCGAACAGTCACGATGAGCATGACTTAGATCTGCCATCGGACGGTGTTCAGGAGATCACACCTGCGGTTGCCCCGGCTCTTAATCCGGAGCAGATCGTGCCATCCGAGGATGGGTGGATGGACCCCGCCACGGAGGCCGCACACTCATCGGCGGTAGAGCCGAACACGGACTTCGCCTTTAATGAGGTCTGCGTCATCGGACCCTCGGACTCGTCTCCGGCCATAGGTTTCGAACTGCGCACATCCGCGCCTGTCAAACCTGATTGGGCACCGATCATGGAGTTTACCTCCGAAGATATCTTCCAGCACTCACCCTTGGGTGATGTGCTAAATTCGTTAAAATCTCTCTCCCTGTCAGGAGACTCTTGGCCGAACTATGTCCGGCTTGAGTGGGAAGCAGACGACAAAGAAATTCGTTCCCCACCCACCACCCACTTAATAGCTACTGTCGACGATTTAACCGACACACTTGACTTCGATTCCGAAGACATCGACGGTATGGACGACGATGCCGGAGAAGAACAGGAACCACCGCCCACAGGGCGCTGGACAACCACCTCATCATATGACATATATATGATGGACACACCCAAAGAAAGCAATGGCGATGAGGCAACAGAGGATAACCCCCCGGAGAAGCAATCTAAGCACCGGCGTCATTGGCGCCGCTCTAAATCCCGCCATAGCAAAAATAGTGATACCGGCACAGGAGACAATAACACTCCGGATAATGCCGAAGACGAAAACAATCCCACCCAGCCAGACTTCGAGCAGGCCGAACGGGAGGATGGGCAAGCTAGCCCCGATGAACAGGCAACAGATGGAGACTTGGAGGACGACAATTACATGCCCCTCTCCGAGGACGAGGTGAGCCTCAGCGACGAAGAATTCATCATGCCTGAGGACCCCGTCGAGCAGGAGCGCTTCAAGTGCCGGCTTATAGCCACTGCAAAAAGCCTGAAGAAAAAGTAGCAGCAGCTTCAAGCTGATCAAGATCTGCTAACTGATAGATGGACTGAGGTCCTGGCGGCCGAGGAATACTGACTCGAACGCCCAACAAAAAGTTACCCAAAGGGCAAGTTGCTACCTCAACTCGAGGAGGAGGCATTAAAACCTACACTACCAGCGCATGATGCGGCTGACCGGCCACCTCGTGGACGAGACAAAGCGGAGTATCAGCCCGAAGTCCAGCCCGAACCCCGCCGCCAAACAAGCAAAAACACGAAGGCCCAGGGCTCCACACATGACCTGCGAGACAAATTGGAAAAAAAGCAGGACAGTCAAGATCGATCTACGGATCACGGGGGCGCGCCCCAACGCGTGACGATGACCGTCACGCCGGATACACTAAAAGCAAATCCGTTCGGGCCGAATACAATAGACCAGACTCATTTGAACTGCATCGTGATGTAGCCCGGCATAGAGGCGCCGCACACCCCCCATGCTTCACTGACGAAGTAATGGATCATGCATTCCCAGAAGGGTTTAAGCCCGTAAATATTGAGCCCTACGATGGGACTACAGACCCCGCGATATGGATAGAAGATTTCTTTCTCCACATTCACATGGCCCGCGGGGATGATCTACACGCCATCAAGTACCTCCCACTAAAACTCAAGGGACCGGCTCGACATTGGCTGAATAGTTTGCCGGCAAATTCCATTGGAAGTTGGGAGAACCTGGCAGACGCATTCCTGGATAACTTCCAGGGCACTTACGTGCGACCACCACATGCTGATTAAGTCACATAACCCAACAGCCCGGAGAGTCAGCCAGGAAATCCTAGACTCGGTTCCTAACTAAAAAGAACCAAATTGTCGACTGTCCGGATGCCGAAGCCCTAGCGGCCTTTAAGCATAATATCCGTGATGAGTGGCTTGCCCGACATCTCGGCCAAGAAAAGCCGAAGTCCATGGCAGCCCTCACGACACTCATGACCCGCTTTTGTGCGGGCGAGGATAGCTGGTTGGCTCGTAGCAACAACATAGCAAGCAATCCTGGCACATCAGAGGCCAGAGATAGCAGCGGCAAGCCCCGACGCAACAAACACAAGGGTCGCAAAAATGGTGATAACGCCGAAGACATGGCAGTCAATGCCGGATTCAATGGCTCTAAGTCCGGTCAGCGGAAAAAGCCATTCCAAAAGAACAATTCGGGCCCGTCCAGTCTGGACCGCATACTCGATCGTCCATGCCAAATTCATGGAACCCCAGGAACACCAGCCAATCATACCAACAGAGAATGCTGGGTCTTCAAACAAGCCGGCAGGTCAGGTGCCGACAACAAGGAGAAGGGGCCTCGAAGCGATGACGACGACGAGGAGCCCCGATCACCGAACACAGGAGGGTAAAGGAAATTCCCCCCGCAAATCAAAATGGTGAATATGATAAACGCCACCCACATTCCCAAGCTGGAACGGATGTGCACTCTTACGGATGTCGACTTGACGAAGTCAGTCGCCCCACAATATACACTATGGCCGATCACTTTTGACCGTACGGATCGTCCAGCCAATACCAATCAGGGCAATTCAGCCGCACTAGTCCTTGACCCAATAATTGATGGATTTCACCTCACGTGAGTCCTTATGGACAGAGGCAGCAGTTTAAACCTGCTGTATCAGGACACAGTGCGCAAGATGGGTATTGATCATTCGATGATCAAGCCCACTAAAACCACCTTTAAAGGTGTTATACCAGGTGTGGAGGCCCGTTGTACAGGCTCCATCACTCTGAAGGTAGTCTTCGGATCACCGGACAATTACCGTCCCGAAGAGTTAACCTTCGACATTGTCCCTTTTCGCAGTAATTATCATGCACTGCTCGGACGAATCGCTTTTGCTCGATTCAACGCGGTGCCACACTATGCCTACCGTAAGCTCAAGATGCCCGGTCCGCGTGGCGTCATAACAGTTAATGGCAAGGCCGAACTCCACCTCTGTGCCGAAGAATGTACCGCCGCCTTGACAGTAGAAGCAACGAAAGGCATCTTTCAATCGAACCTTGAGTCGACGGCCAAGCTCCCGGACACCGTCAAGGGAGTCCAAACTACTCCGCGGCAGGATAGCCCGGCTTGTCCGGAGCTCAATTAAAACACTCCGGCAGTAAACGGAGGCACAGCTAGGATAGGCCACACAATGCGGCTTAACCACTCCATGGCACATAAATATCTTTTTTGCACTTTCTTTGCAGGTCCACTTTCGTTTAGGCCAGGACTGGCGACATGGAAACAGCTCGAATGCGTAAGGGAATCCTTAGAGATGCCCCTTGATGACCATCCGACCACGCTACGGATTCGCACACAGCCTCCTCCTGCCTAGTCTCAGCAGGTTCCGAAGTCATATTTATTTTTATCACATTACCTGTACTCATACGCATCGACATGTTATTTTTCCAACATGTGGCTTTATATGACGCTTATCTGCTGTTGTTTCTTATTGACACTCTTTGTCAAATGGCATCTGTATATCGCGATATGCCTTAATATGACAGGGGCTTCATTGTACCCATAATACGGCAATAAAGTCCGAACACCTTCACGGTCGTTCGGCACCCCGAACTTATAGCATTATATGCATCAGCTCCGAATCATGTCTTGGGTCAATAGTTGGGTTTGCCCGGCTCCTATGTTTTGCTGCCTTACGTTCCGCTATATCGGCTAGGGCGGCACAGGGAGAACTACTGCGATTGTGTCCCGGTTCTTCCGGACGAGCACCTTAGTAGAGAAAGCCGAAAACTGACTGTCATGATACGGCGAGAGCTGGTCAGCTGTTCGAGAGGTTATAAAATCTTTAAGGATTTCTTCCGCATTATGCGATAACTAATGCAGCATGCGATGGATCGGTTTTTCTTCCGATCAGGTGCTCATAGAGCCCCTCGTGCGGTCTTCCGAACACCAGGGGCTGCGCCTACCTTCCTTTTGTCAAATTCCTATGGCTAAGTGAGAGTGATAAAGCCTTATAGTTCGATTGCCTGGTTCATTGTGCTGAACACCTCCTTCAAGGACCCAAAACTGGGATAAAGAGTGCTCAGGTTTATCCCGAACACCCCCGTACTTCCTGCGTGGGGGCAGAAGCCGACGACTGGCCAACTCTCATGATTAATATATAAAACGGCCGCGCAGGAGGAATTTTTTTTCAAATAACAGGCAATAAACAATAGAAATGACCTTGTTCAACATTACAAAGGACAACATGACCATATTCATGGAAATATAATGTCCTTGGTGCATTGGTCCGCCGCAAGGCGGGATCCTTTCAGGACACTATCATAATATAATTCGAGCTTGCGGTGCTCCTTCCCCTTCGGCGGTCCCTCGGTCATCAGCTTTTCAGCATCCATCTTCCCCCAGTGCACCTTTGCGCGGGCGAAGGCCATTCGAGCACCCTCAATACAGACGGACCACTTGATGACATCAAGTCGAGGGCAGGCACTCACAAGCCGCTTCACGAGCCCAAAGTAGCTGCTTGGAATCGGCTCGGCGGGCCATAGCCGGATAATTAAATCCTTCATGGCTAGTTCGGCCGCCTTATGCAGTTCGATCAGCTGTTTCAGCTGATCGGCAAATGGCACCGGATAATTCGGCGCCAGATACTGCGACCAGAAGAGCTTCTCCGCAGTGCTCCTTTCTGCGGCTCGGTAGAATTGGGCAGCATCAGATATGCTGCGTGGCAGCTCCGCAAATACCCCTGGAGAAATCCGAATTCAAATTAGTAAACGTGATTTTCTCCTTTCAGATACACGCTTTGCATAGAAAAAGCCTTACCAGCCGCAGTCTTCCTCGCCTCCTGGATTTCCTTCAGGGCGCCCTGGGCTTCCCCCCGGGCATCACTTGCGGCTTGGCGAGCTTGGGAGAGTTCGGATTCTTTCCCTGATAAACTCTGCTCCAAGGTCTCGCATTTCTTCACGGCCTCTTGAAGCTCTTGCTCAGCTTCAATAACCCTGGCCTCGTGCTTTTCGCGAAGAGCCTGCTCTGTGGCTGCCTTCTTCTCGGCTTCGGCCACAGCCTTCTTAAGAGCCTCAATTTCGGCCGTCGCCCCTAGAGCACATCATAAAAATATTTTCATCATACAAACTCAATCATTCACGCTAAATGCGAACAAGGTTTCTGCATACCTTGGTTATCCTCCAACTGCTTCTTCACTCGGTCGAGTTCTCCTTTGGCCCGCCCCAGACTCTGTCTCAGTCTGGAGACTTCCTCAGTTTGAGAGGCGACAGTTGCTATAGACGCCTGCTTTTGAACAAAAGAGAGATGCCATAAAGTGAGTCTCCTGCGAACATATATTTGATCCTCTGTTCGGTTCTTTCTTTCACCAAACAGTGTATCAGGGGGCTACTACCTACACTATGACATTCTTCGAAACCTCACAAAACATACCTCAAAGCCCGTTATAAGGCTGATGCAGGCTTCATTCAGTCCACTCTCAGCGGAATGAATCTTCTCAATCACCGTACCCATAAGGGCACGGTGTTCTTCAACGATGGAGGCGCTCTTTAGCGCCGCCGATAAAGTATCCGACACCTCTGTTTGGACAGAAGTTGCCGGTGGAATAGGCGCACCCCCTCCAGCCGAGGGGGGCTGCCTTCCTGATTCTGGAGCCGTATCGGTCTCCGAAATTGCGTCCGGCTGGGGGCTGAATTCAAGATAGCCCCCGCCGTGGACATCCATGGGAGCCTTTTCTTCTGGGTGTCCGGCCCCTGAAGCTTGACCCCCTGGTGCCGCCTTCACGGTCTTCTCCCCCCTCCTTGGCCTGGGCCCCTCTGGGGCGACACCTCGGTGTCATTCGCGTGTTTTGGGGAAGGGGCCTTCGGGGGTGTCCCGCTGTCCATAGCATCCGAACTCAGTAAATCCTCCGATGAGGATTGTTCGGTGCGGGACCTCGCCGGACTGTAAAAAAACATGGCTCAGATTAAAGCATTATGCCATGGTGAGTCTGGATGCACAAACACGTTCAGATTTTATATACTCATGAGTTCACCAGGGGCTGGGCCCTGGGGTCCCACTCCGGGCTACTGTCGGTAGCAGCGGTGGACTCCTCCGGAAAGGGAGTTTTTCCCTTCTTAGGCGATTCGGCCTCCAAGGACGTGGATGCCGTCCTTTTCTTTCTTCCCCTCACTAGGGATTGTTCTTCCTCCTCTTCCTCGGAGGAAGAGCGGGCATCAGAGTCTTCAGATATTGTGTCTGAAGTGCCACGGCGACGAAGGCCGCCCCTGGTCTTTTTGGCCTTCTTCTTCGGCGCCTTGTAAGGCGCCGGGACCAGCATCTTTGTCAGAAGTGTGCCGGCCAGTTCTTCCGGCAGTGGGGCCGGACAGTAGATCCGCCCCGCCATCTTCGTCCAGCCCTAGAAGAGTTGTGGAAAACAATTTAGCATTACCTTTGGGTTATGCATGACTTGCCAACATATAATGACTTACCAAACTTGCAGAGCGGGACAGTTGGTACCCGCGGTCCTCGGCTGAGTCCGGCCACGATTTGCTGGACTTGAAAAGCACCTTCCAGATGTCTTTGTGCGAGGAGCCAAAGAGCTCTAGCAGGGTCTGGTGCTTAGCTGGGTCGAATTCCCATAAGTTGCAAGCCCTATGTTGACAAGGAAGGATCCGACGAACTAACATCACCTGGACTACATCGACAAGTTTGGTATTCTTGTCTTCCATATCCTTGACGCGCGTCTGGAGCACCGACAGTTCGTCGGGTGAAGACCAGTTCAGGCCCTTCTTGGGCCAGGACATAAGCCGCAGGGGAGCTCCGGATCGGAATTCGGGAGCGGCGGCCCATTCCGTGCCGCGCGGCTCAGTGATGTAAAACCACTGCTGATGCCATTCTTTAACAGAATCATTAAAAGTACCTGTTGGCCATGTGACGTTGGGCATCTTGCTCACCATGGTGCCTCCGCACTCGGCGTGATCGCCGCTCACTACCTTGGGCTTCACATTAAAAATCTTCAGCCATAAGTCGAAGTGTGGCGAGATGCGGAGAAAGGCCTCACACACGACGATCAGTGTCGAGATGTTGAGGAAGGAATTGGGGGATAGATCATGAAAATCGATCCCGTAATAATACATGATGCCGCGAACAAATGGGTGGAGGGGAAACCCTAGCCCGCGGACAAAATGAGGGAGGAATACAACCCTCTCGTGGGGTTCCAGAGTAGGGACGATCTGTCCCGCCGTCGGAAGACGGTGGCTGATTTTCTTGGCCAGATACCCAGCCTCCCGAAGCTTTTTGATATCCTTCTCCTGGACAGTAGAGGCCATCCACTTGCCTCCTGCTCCGGATTCGGACATTTTTGGAAGGCCTTTGTGGGCGGAGAAGACGAACGCTAGGGCACTAGAGTTCGAGCGAGGGGGAATGGATGAGCAGAGGAAGAAGAAGGCGTGGGTGAAAAAGGGGAGTCCTTATCTCCTTATAAAGGCAGCAGGGATCCTGCGCCTCCCCACTTGCCCGGTAAACTCGCTTATTCCCCAAGCGCCGCGTTGATGGCGCGGTTGGGTTACCCACACCCGTATTGATGAGAATCCCGTGATAAGGGGACACGATCTCTGCTTCGACAAGACGTGCCAATAAAACCGCCTCGCGATATGTGCGGTAGCGGGTTGAGAAAAACGGTTCGAATAATGACCGGGCCGCGTCGTGATGTCATGCTATAAAAGGTTGTCAGCAGTTTAGATTTGTGGGAAATTGTACTCTCTACGGTGGTATGTGGAATTTGTTTTGCAGAGCCGGACACGATCCTCTTGTTAAAAATCTTCTATGGAGTATTCGGAGAAGGAACCCGCCTTGCAATGTCGAAGACAATCTGCGCGCTGGACCCATCGTCATTGAAGCCTGGTTCAGGGGCTACTGAGGGAGTCCTAGATTAGGGGGTCCTCGGACAGCCGGACTATATACTTTGGCCGGACTATTGGACTATGAAGATACAAGATTGAAGACTTCGTCCCGTGTCCGGGTGGGACTCTCCTTTGCATGGAAGGCAAGCTTGGCAATTCGGATATGTAGATCTCCTTCTCTGTAACCGACTCTGTGTAACCCCAGCCCCTTCGGTGTCTATATAAACCGGAGGGTTTAGTCCGTAGGACAAGGACAATCATAATCATAGGCTAGCTTCTAGGGTTTAGCCTCTACGATCTCGTGGTAGATCAACTCTTGTAATACTCATATCATCAAGATCAATCAAGCAGGAAGTAGGGTATTACATCCATCGAGAGGGCCCGAACCTGGGTAAACATTGTGTCCCCCGCCTCCTGTTACCATTAGCCTTAGACGCATAGTTCGGGACCCCCTACCCGAGATCCGTCGGTTTTGACACCGACATTGGTGCTTTCATTGAGAGTTCCATTGTGTCGTTACGATAAGGCTTGATGGCTCTAGTGCAAGTGGGATACTGTTGGAAATATGCCCTAGAGGCAATAATAAAATGGTTATTATTATATTTCCTTGTTCATGATAATTGTCTATTGTTCATGCTATAATTGTATTAACCGGAAACCGTAATACATGTGTGAATACATAGACCACAACAGGTCCCTAGTAAGCCTCTAGTTGACTAGCTCGTTGATCAATAGATGGTTATGGTTTCCTGACCATGGACATTGGATGTCGTTGATAACGGGATCACATCATTAGGAGAATGATGTGATGGAGAAGACCCAATCCTAAGCATAGCACAAGATCGTGTAGTTCGTTTTGCTAGAGCTTTTCTAATGCCAAGTATCGTTTCCTTAGACCATGAGATTGTGCAACTCCCGGATACCGTAGGAATGCTTTGGGTGTACCAAACGTCACAACGTAACTGGGTGGCTATAAAGGTGCACTATAGGTATCTCCGAAAGTGTCTGTTGGGTTGGCACGAATTGAGACTAGGATTTGTCACTCCGTATGACGGAGAGGTATCTCTGGGCCCACTCAGTAATGCATCATCATAATGAGCTCAATGTGACTAAGGAGTTAGTCACGAGATCATACGTTACGGAACGAGTAAAGAGGCTTGTCGGTAACAAGATTGAACGAGGTATAGAGATACCGACGTTCGAATCTCGGGCAAGTAACATACCGATGGACAAAGGGAATTGTATACGGGATTGATTGAATCCTTGACATCGTGGTTTATCCGATGAGATCATCGTGGAACATGTGGGAGCCAACATGGGTATCCAGATCCCGCTATTGGTTATTGGCCGGAGAGATGTCTCAGTCATGTCTGCATGGTTCCCGAACCCGTTGGGTCTACACACTTAAGGTTCGGTGATGCTAGAGTTGTTATGGGAAATTGTATGTGGTTACCGAAGGTTGTTCGGAGTCCTGGATGAGATCCCGGACGTCACGAGGAGTTCCGGAATGGTCCGGAGGTGAAGAATTATATATGGGAAGTCCAGTTTCTGTCGCCGGAATAATTTCGGGTGTTATCGGTATTGTACCGGGACCACTGAAAGGTGTCCGGGGGTCCACCGGGTGGGGCCACCTGCCCCGGTGGGCCAAGTGGGCTGAACAAGGGTGGGGACCAGCACCCTGGTGGGCTGGTGACCCCCCCAAGGGCCCAGGGCGCCTCCCACCAAACTTGGGGTCAAGTTCCCCCCTTGGCCGCCGCCCCCCTCTAGATGCATCTAGGGGGGACCAGCTAAGGGAGTCCTAGATTAGGGGGTCCTCGGACAGCCATACTATATACTTTGGCCGGACTGTTGGACTATGAAGATACAAGATTGAAGACTTCGTCCCGTGTCCGGGTGGGACTCTCCTTTGCGTGGAAGGCAAGCTTGGCAATTCGGATATGTAGATCTCCTTCTCTGTAACCGACTTTGTGTAACCCTAGCCCCTCCGGTGTCTATATAAACCGGAGGGTTTAGTCCGTAGGACAAGGACAATCATAATCATAGGCTAGCTTCTAGGGTTTAGCCTCTACGATCTCGTGGTAGATCAACTCTTGTAATACTCATATCATCAAGATCAATCAAGCAGGAAGTAGGGTATTACCTCCATCGAGAGGGCCCGAACCTGGGTAAACATTGTGTCCCCCGCCTCCTGTTACCATTAGCCTTAGACGCACAGTTCGGGACCCCCTACTCGAGATCCGCCGGTTTTGACACCGACACCGGCCCCCTCTCCCTTCACCCTATAAATAGAGGGGGGGGGGTGGGAGGGCAGCCGCACCCCTTCCCTGGCGCAGCCCTCCCCCTCTCCAACACCTCCTCCTCCTCCGTAGTGCTTGGCGAAGCCCTGTCGGAGAACTGCAAGCTCCACCACCACGCCGTCGTGTTGCCGGAGCTCTCCCTCAACTTCTCCTCTCCCCTTGCTGGATCAAGAAGGAGGAGACGTCCTCGGGCTGTACGTGTGTTGAACGTGGAGGCGCCGTCCGTTCGGCGCTAGATCGGATCTTCCGCGATTTGAATCGTCGCGAGTACGACTCCATCATCCGTGTTCCTTGTAACGCTTCCACTTAGCGATCTTCAAGGGTATGAAGATGTACTCCCTCTCTCTCATTGCTAGCATCTCCTAGATTGATCTTGGTGACATGTAGGAAAATTTTAAATTATTACTACGTTCCCCAACAAAAGAAGACGAAGGCAAGAGGTCCGACATTCTCAACTTTTGAGGACATCTTGTTGGCCAAAGCTTGATTGGCCACAACAATGGATCCAATATGCGACACCGAGCAAAAGGGGGACAAGTATTGGGAGAATATTTGGAAGGAGTATCACGAACAAAAGGAATATGTGGAGCTGCATCCTGTCATGACCAACCGCAATGTGGCATCTCTGATCTCTCCAACACCGACGGGGGATCATTCAAGGGGAAGTGAACAAGTATGTCTGCTCCTACTCACAAGTGACCAAACACCCTCAAAGTGGAATGGGAGTGGCAACTCACGTAAGCTCAATTGCTTCATCTTGTCATCATTTGCATATGCTTCTTGTGTTTGCATTCTCGTGCTCATACATATGTTTTTTGCTAGATGGCAGTGGCAGCTACTTTGTATCATGAAACGGAGAAGAAGCCGTTTGCTTTTAGCCATTGTTGGATCATATTGAATGGAGTGCCAAAGTGGACACAACTTGTGGCCGATCTCAAGGCCGATAAGAAGAGGAATGATGGCTCAAGCTACCACCAATCAATTGGGCGTTGGACGATGAAGAGGACGATATTATCTTCAAGAATGGAAGAGCCACCGTGCCAAAGGATAGCCAACAAGTCATGGAAAACAAGTGGGAGAAGGGAAGGGCCTCCCATGACGCCGTGACTACAAAAGTGTCCTCGTACATGGATGAGCATTTTTTTGGTGCGGGAGAATAAGAAAGAGGAGAGGTACAAGCTCAAGTTGGACGCGCAAAAGGAGAGGATGGATTGAGACCGGAAGAGGGCGGATAAGAAGCTGGAAATTGAGAGGGAGAAGATCGAGTTGGAGAAGTAAGAGGCGGAGATCAAATGGGAGCTCGAGAAGGCCAAGGCATTTGGAGAGATTGCGCTTGAGAAGGAGAGGTTGCAACTCGCACGGGAAGCGGAGGATGCGAAGGTCATGTTGGCAGACGAAACCCTCTTGGATGAGCATGCAAAGAAGTGACTTGCGGAGAAGAAGAAGGAGATCAACGAGCTTAGGGAGTACGAGGCGGCGAGGGCGGCTGCGACAAGGATGTAGGCGGAGCATGCATCCCTTATGCATGCAGAGCAGGAGGCAAGGATGGCCTCAGAGCAGGGGCATGGACCGTGTTCGACCAATGATCCGGCCGGCTAGTGAGGCATCCATCACGCTCGGATATTTATTTCATTTTGGCATGTCTAGATTGCTGCACTATGATTTGCTTTGCTTTGTTCTGAACTGTTGAATTCGAACAATTTGTCGTATGATCGATGTGCATGGATTGCATGGATTTGAGACTACACATTTGAGGTATGTGGATGTGCGGCAACCCATTTGAGGCTCCGCGCCGCCATGCCCGTCATCACCGGCCTGCGTCAGCCACCGCCGGGCGAAAGGATGACCCCCCCCCCCCCCCCCCCGCTGGTAGGCTTTGCCCCTCAGTGCTCCCCGGCGACGACGAGGAAGGGGGCCGATGGCTAGGGTTCGCCCCCCTCCCCCCCTCGCTCGTGTGAGCGACACGTGAGGAGGGAGGGGAGGTCCCTCGAGCACTATTTTGATGCTTAAGTGTCTTTTTTCAGTTTTTTCGTTCGCTTAGAACAATGCTGTTTTTTTAGTGTGTGATCATATCCGATGTTCTGGAACGGACTCTGTGTGTGATTGAGGGGTAGAATGGTAATCAAACCATCACGACGGCAAATCCTCTTTAATAATAGGAATTAAAACATTTCATCTAATTTTGTAAGTTAAATCTTTGCGCACTTGAAAGTTGAGAAAAGTTTGGACTTGAAATCTGAAAACACTGCTCCTCGGAGCCCAACAGCCACTTGTAGACCCTGGCGCACACACCTCTGACCTCCCTGAAGAAACCTTCAAGCTAAAAAAAAGCCCTCTGACCTCTCTCTGGTCCCGTGCTCTGGCCCTTCACCGGCGGCGGCCTCTCCTTCGCCGCGACCGGAAACAAGCTGCACTGTGAGACCCCCGTCCTGCACCTCCGCCCTTCGGCCCCCATTATTGGTTGTGCTCAACTGGCCTTGCCATTTTTCCTTCCAGATCTGAGCTCAGTTCCTCCTCCACGCTAGACCTCTACCGCCAAGTAGCCGCCGCCTCCTGACCTGTCGCCGCGGCCCCGCCTGCAGGTCTGATTTCTGGTGAGTTCCCTGCTTTCTCTTCGTGCTTAATTTCCGTGTGCTGGGAGCCACCATTTTTTCGCTTTCCCTTTGCTGGAAGTAGTGAGGGTGTGCTTGATTGGTTCACTATGGGTTAGGAGTACCACTGTCTATCAGTCTATGGTTCTGGTATGCACCACTGCTCGAGGTAAATTGACGAGCACAAGAAATTTCAAGCTGAAAAACATATACTACCAGATAGAATGCAATGCTACCAGTGGATTGATCCCTGCAGTATGGCATCCTATTTCTTTGTAAAAGATAATTTCCGCATCCGTCGATTAAATATCCCAGTAACCCATTAGTAAACCTTCAGATGGATTTTCATTCTACTTAGTATTAAACACCAGAAACAATTTGTTCCCCTGATTTGTCTAGGTAAAAGCAGGTCGGCGGCATCCTTATTGTTGCAAAATCTAGCTAAGAGTAGGCATGACATGAGATGCATGAAATTCAAGGAATGCGATTGATAGAAAGTGCTGGGTTAATAAGTTGACTTGTTATTAGTGAAATAAATGAAATTGTCGGTTCGAATGGGATGAAGCTCCATGTCAACTATTTCCTTTTGTCTTATTTTTTATCATTCATTTCTGATAAGTGTCAAATTTTCATTTCACTGTCAGTAGGCTGACACAAGAACATGGACCGTCGCAAGGAAGTTACCGCTGCTAAGTTAACCGATGATCTAGTGGTCGATATCCTCTCCCGCTTGACATACAAGGACTTTTGCCGCTGCAAATGTGCCTATAAGGCCTGGTCTGCCTTCTCCTCCGATCCAGACTACCGCAAGAGGCTGCCCAAAAAAGTAACCACTGGACTTCTGTACCAAGCCCGCAATACGTCTGCTATCCCGCTTGTTAGCCTGTCCCGAGATGATGGAGAAATCGATGGAATTCTTGCTGACGTGCCACACTATGAGCATTTAGAGTTTCTTGACTGCTGCAATGGTCTAGTCCTCTGCAAGTACAAGAGCAGCTATACTTCTCCAGGCATTTGCCGCTTTGTTGTGTGCAACCCAGCAACACGAGAGTGGAGAATACTTCCTGATACTTTTGTTGGGACTGATGGCCACCGTCGTACAACTATTTTGGCCTTTGATCCTTCATGGTCACCACACTTCTATGTCTTCAGCTTTAATCGCATGCATTCATTTCTTCAGTTTGGCGGGCAAAGTTGAGATGTTTTCGTCTGCCGGTTCCACGTGGCTTGTGGATGATGAATGGGATTCTGATATAACTTTTTCATGGGGGAAGCCTCACTTATTTCTTAATGGAATGTTGTGCGTGGAGATTAGGGGACAGCAAGTTTTGGTGTTTGAAGGTTTGGAGACAATGAGCGATGGCATACTGCCCTATCATTACACCATTGACTTGCCATTTGACTGTGCACCCGTGAGTAGTTTCACTGATGGCTGCTTTGACAAATCTTCAGGGATCTTACACTACGCATTGCAAGATAGAAGTGGTCATTCCATTGTAGTTTGGACTTTGGAGGATTATGCTCATCGTTTATGGCATTGGACCCTGAAGTGCCATCTTAACATGGCAGATGCATTTGGAAGGAAAGACTTGGTTTGCTATGACAATGGAGGCATCGGTGGTGTCCCTGACTGGTTTTGGAACTGCGATTATCGGATTCTCGCTCTCGAGTTGGAGAGAGAGCTTGTTGTCCTCTCTGACCATAAGACAATGAAGCTTATCTCTTACAATATCAGCACCGGGGAACTTAACGAGATACGAGACGGCCTTGAGGGGTATCGGTACTATGTGCCATGCTACTCCGAGCTTCCAGCCCAAGAACCTTCGGTGTAGTGTCATCTTCTGCTATCAGTGCCTCTATGACTGTTCCTATGCTCTAGGTGCTGAACTACCTTGTGTAAATATGCTAGTCGGTGAACCCTGTCATTTTATTTTGTTGATGCAGGGGTGATATGCTACCCTCCTGCACTGACGAAAAATTATTCGCCATGTGCCCCGGTTTACTACCTTATAAGTTTGTTATATGTAGGATTACATGTCTTTCTTAGGCTCAGTATCATTGTGGTGTTTTTTCATGAGCAGTTGGTCATATCTGTTTGTGGATAAGATCTCACTTTGTAGATAGAACCTGATATCAGTTACTTGAGTTTGCATTACAACTCTACGCTACACCTGGGGCTATATGATGCTTTGCTTTTGACTAGTATACTGTTATATCAGATTAAGCAGAAATATTCTCTGCATGTGTGGTACCGAAACTGGATCGAATGAATGTATTCTGTGAACCAAGGGATATGCATCCCAACATGGCATATGCATGATCTTTAGTTGGCAGCTTCGAATGACACATCCCAACAAGGATGCCACCAGCTGAAGCTATTGCAGGTAGAGTGTTCCAACAGAAAACTCTGCTTCCAACTAAAGATTAAGGAAAGATCCAGCTAGGCTTCCTTTTTTGGTCTATTGGAAATCAAATAAAAAAGGCCTAGTTTTGCTAATGAAATCAGTCAAAATTTCACTTTCTACCCGTGGCATGCAACTCTCATCCTAACTCCTTTTAACCTTATGCAGGCCCCAAGTTTCAAGATCAAATGATGGAGATTGCGTCGCGCTAGGAAACGAAGGTTAGCTCGTTAAAATCTGTATATCTAATTTGCACACAGGATACACTTTTTATGAACTCTTGCCTCCTCCAGGGGCTACTTGGTTATAGTTGTTTCGTCACACTATGAGTCCTGTCGAAATTCCACCACGTGGAGTTTGCACTGGTTGGCGCAATGTACTTCATTTAGGCGATACATAAACAAGTATACACAGTAAAGCAGCAGCACAACTAGATTCTTGGCCCACATTATGTGTGTCCATGGTTTCAGAAGCAGCCACAGGACCGAGGGAGCTTCCCCGTTGACCGGATTTTGGCCGCCTTCTCCCAGACTTTGCCCTCGGCGTTCCTTTTCTTGTCCTCTGCCGACATCCTCGATGCAGCGGCCACCTTGCTGATCCGCTTCATCTCATCGTTGTACTCCTCCAGCGCCTTTGCTCGCTTCCTCTCTGAATCACCCTGCAATCAAAACAGCCGGAAGATCGTGATCCAAAGCTATGAAAAGGGAATAATGGCAGAACAGAGCTAGGAGGAGGAATTCTAAGCAGCAGCAGAGAACCTCTTTGGGCTCCTTCTGGCGCCTGGCCTTGGCCTTCTTCTCAGTCTCCCATTCGGCTATGGTTTCCATCGTCTCGTTGTACCTGGATGAGTGTTAGTTAGCTAGCTAAAACTTGGCACTGTAACGGTGATTAAAATTCAGAAGATTATCGGTTTCCACAGGTCTTCTACTCACCGCTCCTTGATCTTCGCCAGCTCCTCCTTCTCCCACGCTGCCGCCATCCTCTCCGCCTCGCTGGAATAAACCATTCCTGGAGGCCTGGCTGCCGGTGGCGCCCTCTGATTCGCCGGTTCCTGCTCGTGCTTCCAGCTCCGTTTCCGCTCTTCTGGAAACGAGGTCGTCGGGTTAACCTCGGGCTTCGCCTTCCGATTTGCTTCCTCCTGCTCAAAGTTTCTGCTTCTCTTCTTGTCTGGTGTTTTCCTCGCGAAACTTGGATCGTCCTTCAGGTTCGGGATGGAGTCGGCCACCTTCCCTACCACGTTCTGGCCTGGAGTTGGACCTCCTGGCTTCTTTGGCGTCGGTTTCACCGGCCTCCTCACCGAAACATTCGCTGAAAAGGTAGCCACGATTTAGTAGTAGAATGTACATAAAACACACTGTCATACTTGATTTGCCATATAGTGATTTTGTCCACGCTGTTTATGCATGCATCCCTTACCTCCTTGTTCGTCTTCGTCGCCAACTTCAACGATTTCTTTGTTACCACTAAACAATCTTGAGATTTTGCTTCCTTCAGTTGGCCTTTTCATGCTTCCACCTCTCCTGGGTGGTGATCTCGGCGGCGGGGCGGCTGTGGGCTCATGAACTGTTACACGCTTCTGCCGAGATGCTGTTTTCTCTGGGATAGGCTTCTGCTGTGGTGGTAACTTCTCTTCCTCCATTGCAGCAATGGCATACGCCACTGCCGCCACCGTCGCTGCGTACGCGGCGTCATATTCTTCACCTGTACCAATTTGCCGGGAAGATATCAACTCCACATTCATTTCTTTGATCACATTCACAGGTCAAACCAATTAAATGCGGATTTTGATGGTATACCTCTTCCAAAAGGCGTGCCTCGCTGTCGCTGTGGTGGCATTGCCATAGCCTGGCCGCTGCCCTGATCTTCCTGCCCTACACCAGAAAACCGGACCCTGCAAAATAGCGAATCAGCTTTGCAACATCTTCAACTGATCCTGCAGATACTAGCCTACCACGGTGCAATGGGCAATGGCTGACTCCCCATTTTTTCTGAAATTCTGAAACATATGAAAAAAAAAAATCTGTAGAAAGCAGTAATGCCGATGCTAGAAACAGAGTTGTAACAGGTTCCCTTGAGGCGATACCTCGATTGTCTCATTCCAGCGTCCATGGCGCACAACCCAACCGCGCGAGAAGAGAACCAAGGCCCTTTTCGATGCGCAACCTTATGCCGTCTAACTTACAAGCTTATGTTCTAAGCTAAAAGCATTGCAGCACATATATATACATATGGGGAGAGAGATGGAAAGATAGAAAGAGAGGGATGGAGCGAGGCACGAAAGCTGTTATCTTGGAGGCAAGCAAGTGGGATAGCTTTTGCCTCGTTAACAAGTCTTTGGGAATCTGCTGGACTCCTTTTGCTTTGCAGTGTGGTTAGCTGCTACTGCCACTATTATTCCTCTACCTCTTCTGGATATTTGGGTTTCTTGACCCCCTGACGGAGTCTTTTTGCCTTGCCATGCAGATTTTAGCTTTATTCCATGACCGAGCTTTTCTATATACATATAATTAAGTCGCGACGAAAAGCCTTGTTTGCAAGTAAAGATTCTGTGTGCTTTGTATGCTGATCAAGACATGACAGAGGAGTAATGCGTTGTTGCTAGATTTTCGTTCATGGGGGCCACAAGTCATTCACCCAAAGTCAGTCCACATTGTGTCACTAGTCCACCGGTTTGAAAAGCTGCTGCTCTCTCTTTCTTTTCCTTTTCTTTTTACAGATTTTGAATTCAGTTTAGCAGACAACACCCACGAATCATCTTAAAAGATGCAGACTGCTACTTCCTCCGTTTCTAAATATAAGCCTTTTAGAGATTTCAATATAGACTACATACGGATGTATATAGACATATTTTAAAGTGTAGATTTACTCATTTTGCTCTGTATGTAGTTCATATTGGACGAATATCCATCACGCACCAAATTATCTATCATGATTTTTTTTTTTGAATTTTTCTAGTATTTGTTTTGAATTTTTTTCTTCATCGCGGGGTGCAGATGAGGCTGAGCACCAAATCACTGCTCTCATATTGAAATCTCTAAAAGGTCTTATATTTAGGAATGAAGGGAGTACATATTATTGATTATTTAATGATGTCAAGGGAAGGGAACTTGTTCAGAAATCAAAGCAAGCAGGTACAAACATTTCCCATAATGGTTATGGTTGGTAATGGTCATAACATAATAATCAGTAAAGCAGGGTGCCGATCAAAACTGGCACTCCTTTTATTTTTATTTACTCTGCTTATTAGAATTGACTGAAGTCAAACTTTGTAATGTTTGACCAAGTTTATAAAAAACAATATAAACATTTACCATAACAAATCTATATGATGTGAAAATACATTTAATAATAAATCTAATGGTACTGATTTATTATTATAAATGTTCATATTTTTATTTATAAATTTTATCAAAATTAATAAAGCTTGACTTTGACCAAAACTAACACCCGACCTAAACAAAAACAAAGGGAGTACGTAAGTCCATGCATGTATCCAAAGAGTTGTTCATGTATCAGTATTAAAGTATAAGATTCGTCAGCTTCCACGTTCTATTTCACTGGGTATGAGCAGAAGGTTGGGTGCGTCCCACATCCCCAGACCCGAATCGATGGTTGTCGATATCAGGAGCGCGCGCTCGTCTGCGCCTAACAATTTTCGCAAAACCTACACCTATTAGAGCATCTACACTTCTACAGCCAGGCATTACTAATTTGGCCCCTCAAACGCCGTCCGTTTTGACTCTTTATATTTGCTGCCAAATAACCACGTCGCTCAAATTCTCTCATTTTTCAGTCATTTCGTCGAGCACATTGTGTGCAGACTTGCAGAGCACACCCGAGGCCAGCGGTTGGCAAGCTAGCAAGCCAACTGCCGCGGCGGCTAGCTAGCAAGTGGATGTGGCTGCACTGCGGCGGCCCGCCCGCACGTGGCTGTGGCGAAGAGCATGCACGGCGGTGGCGCAGCACAGCAGCCCGACCTTAGCGGGCGTGAGTTTTGGCTCGGCCGCGGCTCGGCAGCTCCGCCGGGCGCGCGAGAGCTCCGGCTTTGCTGCAGCGCGCGCGAGCTCCGTCCTGGGCGCGCGAACTCCGGCCCCAGCGTGTTAGGCAGACCCGGCCCGCACAAGCTTAGTCCCCATTGCGCACGAACTCTGTCACGGCGAGCGAGAGCTCCGACCAGGGTGCGCCAGAGCTCCGGCTCAGCCACGACGCGCGCCCCCCGCGCGTCACGAGCTCCGTCTCGATGCGGCATGGCGGGCACATGAGCCGGGCGCACGCGAGCTCCGGGGCGGCGCGGGCACAGCAGCTGCGCCGGAGCAGCACGGGCGCGGTGGGGCGGGCACAACAGCCGTGCCAGAAGCAGCGCGGGCACGACACGGCCGCGGCACGGGCGACGGCTCCAGGGCGGCGCGGGCGAGTTCCGGCACAGCGCTATGGGTCTGGCACGGCGTAGGCGACAGCTCCAGCGCGGCGCGAGCGAGTTCCTTGCCGCGGTTTTCTCGTCAAGTCACTGCATGTGGGGTCGAGTGGAGGTGCCCGGGCGTGACCGGGTAGCCTCATGTTGCCCCTAGATTTGAGACGGATTTGAGATACGCTGGTCAGTCCAGACGTTTAAGAAGGAACTGAGGAGTCTGCTTGGGTCATCTTTTTTTTACCGGACGGATGTTTCCAGCGTTTGAGAAGGATATATGGGGTCCAGATGTAGATGCTCTTTGTCCTGGACACATATTAGTAGGACATGGACTAGTACTTTCTACACGTATACCACGTCAAAATTAGGTGTCAATGCGGGTCGAGGTAATGAAGGCGTGTTCACATCTTCTTCCTTCTTGGGGCATCGTCTCGGAGCCGGTTACAACCTGAAGACCGGTGGATGGCGGCATAATCGCCACGTGGTTTGTTGAGATCCCTTATCTGAGATTCGCTGGAATCGACTCCGTTAGTGACAATGACATGTGCTCGGTGGTCGTTTTTGCATGACACGGTCGACGCAAGTCTTGCATAGTTCCCTTGCGAATCTCGTCGTCAAAGTTGGAGTTGTTGATTGTTCGCCCTCTGAAGACATAAATAGATAGACTGAGTCTGTCGAGGTCTCTCAGTGGAACCTCAAGCTCATCGAACAATCGGGAACCTTGCCAGCAAGACCGTGACTAACTTGAGGGCTACTGTTGGGGTTGTAAATACGGTATTGGCCCAAGTATATGGATGGCCCACCAAAGTCCCATGACATGTCCAAGATACGACCGAGAAGACCATTGGCCATCGTCATCAACCCATCAAAGATAGGAGGGTGGCTCAGGACCACCCTAAGAGCATCTACAACAGCATATGACAAATATGACCACTCAAACACCCGCGGGCGCTCCCGGGTGTGTTCGTGGGCAGTGGCCGGTAAATGCTCAAATTTGCACAACTGCATCTGGACACCTTATACTAGAATTGTTAAATCCATATAAAAGCATGCAAAGAAAAAAATCTACGTACTACGTAGTTCACCTAGGCTACTCCTCATCGGAGATGTCGACTATCTTCGTGCCCGGCTCTAGGTACATGGGCGGGAGTAGCAGCTCCGGCACCTCCGGCTACTCTGCTCCGCCCTCCTCCTCTATCTCCGCGTCGAGTTCAGCGAAGAGCATGTCAATCACTGCCCGCTCCTGTCGGAGGAACTGCCGGTTGGCCTCCACATAGGCCTCATCCTGGATGGACTCTAGGATGGCCTGCTGCTCAGCCATCTTTGCGGCTTGGGCGATGGCGAACTCCCCCTCCACGTCCTCCATATTGAAACCTGCTCCACCTCGTCCTCCTCTGGATCCTCCACCTCCATCGGCTCTGGCAACTGATCTCCCTCCTCCTCCTCCTCTGCAGCCCGGCAGCAATGCGGGCGGCGCGCCTCACTCGGATCTCCTCCGTGATCTGGTACCGACGCTCTAGAATGAGCATAGCGTACGTTGTGATCTTCTGCCTGACCATGGCGATGCCGGGGAGCATGGGGAGAGCGGGGGAGAGGAGGCGGATGGGCTCGGGTTATGGCGCAGAGAGGGAGGAGGTGGATAGGCTAGGGTCGGGTGACGTCGGCCGGCTTAAATAGCCGAATTTGGCCTCGGGTGATGAGCCGCCACGGCGCGACGCGACATTCACACTGCGGCGACGGAGGAGATGTCCATCTGACTATCGGGTTTCTGGGAGTTTCCTTGTGGGACCCCATCGTCAGTCCTACGTGGTGGACGTGCCCGACGCCCCCATATTCGCCCCATATTTGGGCTGGATATGAGGGGTGCTGGTCAGCCCGAGTGTTTGAGGCCCATTCAAGGCGTTCGTCTGGTTCACATTTTCATGACCGGTTAGTGACCGGGCGGGCCGCCCAGGCGTTTGAGGCTGGTTTGGGGCGCCCAGCTGTCGATGCTCTAAGTCCCAACAATCGGATTATGAGCCAAGGATTAGCATTCGACAATAGGAGACGAAGGGAGCAGTCGGCTATGCTAGTAGTCGATGGCTCCGTAGGATATCTCTCAACCACAATGTCTTAAAGATGGTAGTCACCCAATGGTGGAGTAATCTAGTTAAGTTAAATACGACAATTAATAATAGTAGATGTCAAAAAGCAGTCGGCCATACCCGAGGCCATAAACAATATTAATACCAACCCATTATGTACCCCTCCTAGCGCACTCTATATAAGTTAGGAGGGAAGCATTGGGCTGAGGGTGAATGATCCACGCCCTGTACATTACGCCAAGAGCTAAGAGCACAATATTACCTCCACCATGGTTGGTCCGAATCTGTATAATTCCTTGCTGATAATCCCCAAATGCAGGGAATCATCGTAGCAATTCCCAAAGGTGGAAGTGATAAGTATGGAGTGTCGAACCCACAAGGAGCTAAAGGTAAGATCAATATTCTCTCAAGTCCTATCTGCCACTGATACAACTCTACGTACACCGAACGTTTGCTTCCAACTAGAAACGAGAAATAAAACTACGTTGTGGGTATGAAGAGGATAACTTTGCATGGTATCGGAGAGCTAAAATATAAAAGTAGATGTTGTTATCATAAAGTTAGAATATATTACTAATATTATAAATAGCGAGTGTGGAATAATGATGGGTCGGTGTGCGGAATTATCCTAGGCAATCGTTAACAAGACCGGTAGTCGTCATTGCAATTTCATATGAGGGAGAGGCATAAGCTAACATACTTTCTCTTCTTGGATCATATGCACTTATGATTGGAACTCTAGCAAGCATCCGCAACTACTAAATATCATTAAGGTAAAATACAACCATAGCATTAAAGCATCAAGTCCCCTTTATCCCATACGCAACAAACCCCTTACACGGGTTTATGCTTCTGCCACTAAAGCAACCCACTATAAGCGAATCATGAACGTATTGCAACACCCTACATCGGGAATCCCTCACGCTTGCGCGACACGAAGGGCACAATAGGGCAGCACCAAAATAAAACATACAACTCATACCAATCTAGATCATCAATCAACCCAAAGACAAAGGATATCTACTCAAAACATCATAGGATGACAACACATCATTGGATCATAATATGTGGCATAAAGCACCATGTTCAAGTAGGGATTACAGCGGGGTGCGGGAGAGTGGAGCGCGTAAAAGAGATAAGGATGGTGATGTTGATGAAGACGATCACCGCGACGATGATTCCCCTACCGATGGCACTCCGGCGCCACTGAGAGAGAGGAGGAGAGGCTCTCCCCCTTGTGCTTCCTCCTCCATGGCCTCCCTCCTAGATGGGGAGAGGTTCTCCCTGAAGGAAATATGCCCTAGAGGCAATAATAAAGTATTATTTATTTCCTTGTATCATGATAAATGTTTATTATTCATGCTAGAATTGTATTAACCGGAAACATAATACATGTGTGAATATATAGACAAACAGAGTGTCACTAGTATGCCTCTACTTGACTAGCTCGTTAATCAAAGATGGTTATGTTTCCTAGCCATAGACATAAGTTGTCATTTGATTAACGAGATCACCTCATTAGGAGAATGACGTGATTGACTTGACCCATTCCGTTAGCTTAGCACTCGATCGTTTAGTATGTTGCTATTGCTTTCTTCATGACTTATACATGTTCCTATGACTATGAGATTATGCAACTCCCGTTTACCGGAGGAACACTTTGTGTGCTACCAAACGTCACAACGTAAATGGGTGATTATAAATGTGCTCTACAGGTGTCTCCAAAGGTACTTGTTGGGTTGGCGTATTTCGAGATTAGGATTTGTCACTCCAATTGTCGGAGAGGTATCTCTGGGCCCACTCGGTAATGCACATCACTATAAGCCTTGCAAGCATTGTGACTAATGAGTTAGTTGCGGGATGATGTGTTACGGAACGAGTAAAGAGACTTGCCGGTAACGAGATTGAACTAGGTATCGAGATACCGACGATCAAATCTCGGGCAAGTAACATACCGGTGACAAAGGGAACAACGTATGTTGTTATGCGGTCTGACCGATAAAGATCTTCGTAGAATATGTGGGAGCCAATATGGGCATCCAGGTCCCGCTATTGGTTATTGACCGGAGACGTGTCTCGGTCATGTCTACATAGTTCTCGAACCCGTAGGGTCCGCACGCTTAACGTTACGATGACAATTTTATTGAGTTTTGATGTACCGAAGGAGTTCGGAGTCCCGGATGAGATCGGGGATATGACGAGGAGTCTCGAAATGGTCGAGACGTAAAAATCGATATATTGGACGACTATATTCGGACTTCGGAAAGGTTCCGAGTGATTCGGGTATTTTTGGAGTACCGGAGAGTTACGGGAATTCGTATTGGGCCTTAATGGGCCATACGGGAAAGGAGAGAAAGGCCTCAAAAGGTGGCCGCACCCCTCCCCATGGTCTGGTCCGAATTGGACTAGGGAAGGGGGGCGCACCCTTCCTTCTTTATCCTTCCCCTTCCCTTCTCCTACTCCCACAAGGAAAGGAGGTGGAGTAGGACTCCCCCCTATGGCGCGCCTCTCCCCTTGGCCGGCTGCCTCCCCCTTGCTCCTTTATATACGGGGGCAAGGGGGCACCCCAAAGACACAACAATTGATCCTTGAGATCTCTTAGCCGTGTGCGGTGCCCCCCTCCACCATATTGCACCTCGATAATACCGTTGCGGAGCTTAGGCGAAGCCCTGCGTCGGTGGAACATCATCATCGTCACCATGCCGTCGTGCTGACGAAACTCTCCCTCAACACTCGGCTGGATCGGAGTTCGAGGGACGTCATCGAGCTGAACGTGTGTAGAACTCGGAGGTGCCGTACGTTCGGTACTTGATCGGTCGGATCGTGAAGACGTACGACTACATCAACCGCGTTGTGATAACGCTTCCGCTGTCGGTCTACGAGGGTACGTGGACAACACTCTCCCCTCTCGTTGCTATGCATCACCATGATCTTGCGTGTGCGTAGGAAATTTTTTAAAATTACTACGTTCCCCAACAGTGGTATCAGAGCCTGGTTTTATGCGTTGATGCTATGCACGAGTAGAACACAAGTGAGTTGTGGGCGATATAAGTCATATTGCTTATCAGCATGTCATACTTTGGTTCAGCGGTATTGTGAGATGAAGCGGCCCGAACCGACATTACGCGTACGCTTACGCGAGACTGGTTTCACCGTTGCGAGCACTCGTTGCTTAAAGGTGACTGGCGGGTGTCTGTCTCTCTCACTTTAGTTGAACCGAGTGTGGCTACGCCCGGTCCTTGCGAAGGTTAAAACAGCACCAACTTGACAAACTATCGTTGTGGTTTTGATGCGTAGGTAAGAACGGTTCTTACTAAGCCCGTAGCAGCCACGTAAAACTTGCAACAACAAAGTAGAGGACGTCTAACTTGTTTTTGCAGGGCATGTTGTGATGTGATATGGTCAAGACATGATGTGATATAATTTGTTGTATGAGATGATCATGTTTTGTAACCAAGTTATCGGCAACTGGCAGGAGCCATATGGTTGTCGTTTTATTGTATGCAATGCAATCGCCATGTAATGCTTTACTTTATCACTAAGCGGTAGCGATAGTCGTAGAAGAATAAGATTGACGAGACGACAACGATGCTACGATGGAGATCAAGGTGTCGCGCCGGTGACGATGGTGATCATGACGGTGCTTCGGAGATGGAGATCACAAGCACGGTGCTTCGGAGATGGAGATCACAAGCACAAGATGATGATGGCCATATCATATCACTTATATTGATTGCATGTGATGTTAATCCTTTATGCATCTTATCTTGCTTTATTTGACGATAGCATTATAAGATGATCCTTCACTAAATTATCAAAGTATAAGTGTTCTCCCTGAGTATGCACCGTTGCGAAAGTTCTTCGTGCTGAGACACCACGTGATGATCGGGTGTGATAGGTTCTACGTTCAAATACAACGGGTGCAAAACAGTTGCACACGGAATACTCAGGTTAAACTTGACGAGCCTAGCATATAACAGATATGGCCTCGCAACACGGAGACCGAAAGGTCGAGCGTGAATCATATAGTAGATAAGATCAACATAGTGATGTTCACCATTGAAACTACTCCATCTCACGTGATGATCGGACATGGTTTAGTTGATATGGATCACGTGATCACTTAGAGGATTAGAGGGATGTCTATCTAAGTGGGAGTTCTTAAGTAATATGATTAATTGAACTTAAATTTATCATGAACTTAGTCCTGATAGTATTTTGCAAATTATGTTGTAGATCAATAGCTCGCGTTGTTGCTTCCCTGTGTTTATTTTTGATATGTTCCTAGAGAAAAATTATGTTGAAAGATGTTAGTAGCAAAGATGCGGATTGGATCCGTGATCTGAGGATTATCCTCATTGCTGCACAGAAAAATTATGTCCTTGATGCACCGCTAGGTGACAGACCTATTGCAGGAGCAGATGCAGACGTTATGAACGTTTGGCTAGCTCAATATGATGACTACTTGATAGTTTACTGCACCATGCTTAACGGCTTAGAATCGGGACTTCAAAGATGTTTTGAACGTCATGGACCATATAAGATGTTCCAGGAGTTGAAGTTAATATTTCAAGCAAATACCCAAGTTGAGAGATATGAAGTCTCCAACAAGTTCTATAGCTAAAAGATGGAGGAGAATCGCTCAACTAGTGAGCATGTGCTCAGATTGTCTGGGTACTACAATCGCTTGAATCAAGTGGGAGTTAATCTTCCAGATAAAATAGTGATTGACAGAATTCTCTAGTCACCATCACCAAGTTAGTAGAACTTCGTGATGAACTATAATATGCAAGGGATGACGAAAGTAATTCCTGAGCTCTTCGTGATGCTGATCGACGAAGGTAGAAATCAAGAAAAACATCAAGTGTTGATGGTTAACAAGACCACTAGTTTCAAGAAAAGGGCAAAGGGATAGAAGGGGAACTTCAAGAAGAACGGCAAGCAAGTTGCTGCTCAAGTGAAGAAGCCTAAGTCTGGTCCTAAGCCTGAGACTAAGTGCTTCTACTGCAAAGGGACTGGTCACTGGAAGCGGAACTACCCCAACTATTTGGTGGATAAGAAGGATGGCAAAGTGAACAAAGGTATATTGGATATACATGTTATTGATGTGTACTCTACTAGTGTTTATAGCAACCCCTCGGTATTTGATACTGGTTCAGTTGCTAAGAGTAGTAACTCGAAACGGGAGTTGCAGAATAAACAGAGACTAGTAAAAGGAGAGGTGACGATGTGTGTTGGAAGTAGTTCCAAGATTGATATGATCATCATCGCACACTCCCTATACTTTCGGGATTAGTGTTGAAACTAAATAAGTGTTATTTGGTGTTTGTGTTGAGCATGAATATGATTTGATCATGTTTATTGCAATACGGTTATTCATTTAAGTTAGAGAACAATTGTTGTTCTGTTTACATGAATAAAAACCTTCTATGGTCATACACACCAACGAAATTGGTTTGTTGGATCTCGATCGTAGTGATGCACATATTCATAATATTGAAGCCAAAAGATGCAAAGTTAATAATGATAGTGCAACTTATTTGTGGCACTGCCGTTTAGGTCATATTGGTGTAAAGCGCGTGAAGAAACTCCATACTGATGGGATTTTGGAATCAATTGATTATGAATCACTTGATGCTTGCGAACCATGCCTCATGGGCAAGATGACTAAAACGCCGTTCTCCGGAACTATGGAGAGAGCAACAGATTTGTTGGAAATCATACATACTGATGTATGCGATCCGATGAGTGTTGAGGCTCGTAGCGGGTATCATTAATTTCTGACCTTCACAGATGATTTGAGCAGATATGGGTATATCTACTTAATGAAACAGAAGTCTGAAACATTTGAAAAGTTCATATAATTTCAGAGTGAAGCGAAAATCATCGTAACAAGAAAATAAAGTTTCTACGATTTGATCGTGGAGAAGAGTATTTTAGTTACGAGTTTGGTCTTCAATTAAAACAATGTGGAATAGTTTCACAAATTTATGCCACCTGGAACACCACAGCATAATGGTGTGTCCGAACGTCATAACCGTACTTTATTGGATATAGTGCAATCTATGATGTCTCTTACCAATTTACCACTATCGTTTTGGGGTTATGCATTAGAGACAGCTGCATTCACGTTAAATATGGCACCATCTAAATCCGTTGAGACGACGCCTTATGAACTGTGGTTTGGCAAGAAACCAAAGTTGTCGTTTCTTAAAGTTTGGGGTTGCGATGCTCATGTGAAAAAGTTTCATCCTGATAAGCTCAAACCCAAATCGGAGAAATGTGTCTTCATAGGATACCCAAAGGAGACAGTTGGGTACACCTTCTATCACAGATCCGAAGGCAAGACATTCGTTGCTAAGAATGGATCCTTTCTAGAGAAGGAGTTTTCTCTTGAAAGAAGTGAGTGGGAGGAAAGTAGAACTTGATGAGGTAACTGTACCTGCTCCCTTATTGGAAAGTAGTTCATCACAGAAATCTGTTCCTGTGACTCCTACACCAATTAGTGAGGAAGTTAATGATGATGATCATGTAACTTCAGATCAAGTTACTACCAAACCTCGTAGGTAAACCAGAGTAAGATCCGCACCAGAGTGGTATGGTAATCCTGTTCTGGAGGTTATGTTACTAGACCATGACGAACCTACGAACTATGAAGATGCGATGGTGAGCCCAGATTCCGCAAAATGGCTTGAGGCCATGAAATCTGAGATGAGATCCATGTATGAGAACAAAGTGTGGACTTTGGTTGACTTGCCCGATGATCGGCAAGCAATTGAGAATAAATGGATCGTCAAGAGGAAGACGGACGCTGATAGTAGTGTTACTATCTACAAAGCTAGAATTGTCGCAAAAAGGTTTTCGACAAGTTCAAGATGTTGACTACGATGAGAGTTTCTCACTCGTATCTATGCTTAAGTCTGTCTGAATCATGTTAGCAATTGCCGCATTTTATGAAATCTGGCAAATGGATAAACAAAACTGCATTCCTTAATGGATTTATTAAAGAAGAGTTGTATATGATGCAACCAGAAGGTTTTGTCAATCCTAAAGGTGCTAACAAAATATGCAAGCTCCAGCGATCCATCTATGGACTGGTGCAAGCATCTCGGAGTTGGAATATACACTTTGATAAGTTGATCAAAGGATATAGTGTTATACAGACTTGCGGTGAAGCCTGTATTTACAAGAAAGTGAGTGGGAGCACTACAACATTTCTGATAAGTATATGTGAATGACATATTGTTGATCGGAAATAATGTAGAATTATTCTGCAAAGCATAAAGGAGTGTTTGAAAGGAGTTTTTCAAAGAAAGACCTCGGTGAAGCTGCTTACATATTGAGCATCAAGATCTATAGAGATAGATCAAGACGCTTGATAAGTTTTTTCAATGAGTACATACCTTAACAAGATTTTGAAGTAGTTCAAAATAGAACAGTCAAAGAAAGAGTTCTTGCCTGTGTTACAAGGTGTGAAATTGAGTGAGACTCAAAGCCCGACCACGGCAGAAGATAGAAAGAGAATGAAAGTCATTCCCTATGCCTTGGCCATAGGTTCTATAAAGTATGCCATGCTGTGTACCAGATCTATTGTATACCCTACACTGATTTTGGCAAGGGAGTACAATAGTGATCTAGGAGTAGATTACTGGACAGCGGTCAAAATTATCCTTAGTGGAATAAGGATATGTTTCTCGATTATGGAAGTGACAAAAGGTTCGTCGTAAAGGGTTACGTCGATGCAAGTTTTGACACTAATCTAGATGACTCTAAGTCTCGGTCTAGATACATATTGAAAGTGGGAGCAATTAGCTAGAGTAGCTCCGTGCAGAGCATTGTAGACATAGAAATTTGCAAAATACTTACAGATCTGAATGTGACAGACCCGTTGACTAAAATTATCTCACAATCAAAACATAATCACACCTTATTATTCTTTGGGTGTTAATCACATAGCAATGTGAACTAGATTATTGACTCTAGTAAACCCTTTGAGTGTTGGTCACATAGAGATGTGAACTATGGGTGTTAATCACATGGTGATGTGAATTATTGATGTTAAATCACATGGCGATGTGAACTAGATTATTGACTCTAGTGCAAGTGGGAGACTGAAGGAAATATGCCCTAGAGGCAATAATAAAGTATTATTTATTTCCTTGTATCATGATAAATGTTTATTATTCATGCTAGAATTGTATTAACCGGAAACATAATACATGTGTGAATATATAGACAAACAGAGTGTCACTAGTATGCCTCTACTTGACTAGCTCGTTAATCAAAGATGGTTATGTTTCCTAGCCATAGACATAAGTTGTCATTTGATTAACGAGATCACCTCATTAGGAGAATGACGTGATTGACTTGACCCATTCCGTTAGCTTAGCACTCGATCGTTTAGTATGTTGCTATTGCTTTCTTCATGACTTATACATGTTCCTATGACTATGAGATTATGCAACTCCCGTTTACCGGAGGAACACTTTATGTGCTACCAAACGTCACAACGTAAATGGGTGATTATAAAGGTGCTCTACAGGTGTCTCCAAAGGTACTTGTTGGGTTGGCGTATTTCGAGATTAGGATTTGTCACTCCAATTATCGGAGAGGTATCTCTGGGCCCACTCGGTAATGCACATCACTATAAGCCTTGCAAGCATTGTGACTAATGAGTTAGTTGCGGGATGATGTGTTACGGAACGAGTAAAGAGACCTGCCGGTAACGAGATTGAACTAGGTATCGAGATACCGACGATCAAATCTCGGGCAAGTAACATACCGGTGACAAAGGGAACAACGTATGTTGTTATGCGGTCTGACCGATAAAGATCTTCGTAGAATATGTGGGAGCCAATATGGGCATCCAGGTCCCGCTATTGGTTATTGACCGGAGACGTGTCTCGGTCATGTCTATATAGTTCTCGAACCCGTAGGGTCCGCACGCTTAACGTTACGATGACAGTTTTATTGAGTTTTGATGTACCGAAGGAGTTCGGAGTCCCGGATGAGATCGGGGATATGACGAGGAGTCTCGAAATGGTCGAGACGTAAAAATCGATATATTGGACGACTATATTCGGACTTCGGAAAGATTCCGAGTGATTCGGGTATTTTTCGGAGTACCGGAGAGTTACGGGAATTCGTATTGGGCCTTAATGGGCCGTACGGGAAAGGAGAGAAAGGCCTCAAAAGGTGGCCGCACCCCTCCCCATGGTCTGGTCCGAATTGGACTAGGGAAGGGGGGCGCACCCTTCCTTCTTTCTCCTTCCCCCTTCCCTTCTCCTACTCCCACAAGGAAAGGAGGTGGAGTAGGACTCCCCCCTATGGCGCGCCTCTCCCCTTGGCCGGCTGCCTCCCCCTTGCTCCTTTATATACGGGGGCAAGGGGGCACCCCAGAGACACAACAATTGATCCTTGAGATCTCTTAGCCGTGTGCGGTGCCCCCTCCACCATATTACACCTCGATAATACCGTTGCGGAGCTTAGGCGAAGCCCTGCGTCGGTGGAACATCATCATCGCCACCACGCCGTCGTGCTGACGAAACTCTCCCTCAACACTCGGCTGGATCGGAGTTCGAGGGACGTCATCGAGCTGAACGTGTGTAGAACTCGGAGGTGCCGTACGTTCGGTACTTGATCGGTCGGATCGTGAAGACGTACGACTACATCAACTGCGTTGTGATAACGCTTCCGCTGTCGGTCTACGAGGGTACGTGGACAACACTCTCCCCTCTCGTTGCTATGCATCACCATGATCTTGCGTGTGCGTAGGAATTTTTTTGAAATTACTATGTTTCCCAACACTCCCTCTGATCCTTGGCCTTCATGGCGATGATGGCCCCTCCGGGATCCTCCTCCATGGCCTCCGGTGATGATGGCCCCCTCCGACAGGGTGACAGAGAGGGCCTAGATTGATTTCTCGTGGCTACCGAGGTTTGCGGCGGCGGAACTTTCGATCTAGGTTATTTTCTGGAGGTTTGGGCATTTATAGGAGAGGTTGGCGTCGAGAACAAGTCAGGGGGGCCCACGGGAAGTCCACGAGGCACAGGGGCGCGCCCCCCACCCTCGCGGGGCCCACGGGACTCCCCTTCGGTAGATTTTTGTTTCAGTATTTTACATTTTTTCCAGAAAAAATCTTCGTTAATTTTCAGCGTATTCCGAGAACTTTTATTTCTGCACAAAAATAACACCACAGTAGTTCTACTGAAAACAGTGTCAGTCCGAGTTAGTTCTAATCAAATCATACCCAAAATCATATAAAACTATTGTAAACATGGCATGAATACTTCATAAATTATAGATACGTTAGAGACGTATCAGCATCCCCAAGCTTAATTCCTGCTCGTCCTCGAGCAGGCAAATGATAAAAGAATAATTTATGAAGTGTGAATGCTAGCAAGTGCTTAAGTTTGATCAATGATACTGTCAATCACTTTTTCTAGCCTCATTATATATCATAACAGTAGCTCAACTCATAAAACTTCTCATGATCAAGTAACAAGCTATTCACATGTTAAAGTATAGATCATAAACTTTCTTGAAAACTAACAAACCATGTTCTTAGTCATCAAACAATTGCAATTCATTTTATTTTCGGAAAGGGTCTATGTAAGAGCTTTGGTTCTGCAAACTCCACATACTCAACTATCATTTAATCTTTCACAATTGCTAACACTCATGTGATATTTATGGGTTCATAGTTTTAATCGGACACAGAGAAAGATAGGGGCGTATAGTTTTGCCTCCCAACCTTTTACCTCAAGAGTAATGCCAACAATAATAATTTATGAAAACCTACATCCAAGTGGATATATATATCCGGAGGAAAAAGTGTAAAAAGAAAAGGTGATGCTCACCATGACTCTTGTATAAGGGTAGAAGATAAAAGTAAAAGATAGGCCCTTCGCAGAGGGAAGCAGAGGTTGTCATGCGCTTTTATGGTTGGATGCACAAAATCTTAATGCAGAAGAACGTCACTTTATATTGCCGCTTGTGATAAAGACCTTTATTATGCAGTCCGTCACTTTTATTTTTTCCCTATCACAAGTTCGTATAAAGCTTATTTTCTTCGCATTAATAGATCATACATATTTAGAGAGCAATTTTTATTGCATGCACCGATGACAACTTACTTGAAGGATCTTCCTCAATCCATAGGTAGGTATGGTGGACTCTCATGGCAAAACTGGGTTAAGGAATGTTTGGAAGCACATGTAGTATCTCTACTTGGTGCAAGGAATTTGGCTAGCATGAGAGGGAAAGGCAAGCTCAACATGTTGGATGATCCAAGACAATATAACGTTTCGGATATAGGAAAACATAACCCATTAAGTTGTCTTCCTTGTCCAACATCAACTTTTTAGCATGTCATATTTTAATGAGTGCTCACATTTACAAAATATGTCCAAGATAGTATATTTATATGTGAAATCTCTCTTCCTTCAATATTTTTTTCATGAATTGTTCAAGTGACCAATTGTGCGATTGCTAACTTTCAATAAGTTTACTGCCTATACTTATTATGTGTGAAGTCATTACTCCCCATATTATAAACATATGAAACATATATAAATTCATATTTATGACATTCAATTCATTCAACCATTTACTCATAGGATATACGTGAAGCACGTGAGTAAATGACAAACTACTCCACAAAGATATAAGTGAAGAACACTGAGTAGTCAAATAATTAACTAGCCATGGGAGGATTTTTTTTCATTCAAGATTTCAGATCCAATGATTTTATTGAAACAACAAGTAAAATTGAAAACACGCTCCAAGCAAAAAAAATCATGTGATGAATAAAAATATAGCTCCGAGTAAGGTATACCGATAGTTTTGAAGACGAAAGAGGAGATGCCTTCCGGGGCATCCCCAAGCTTAGGCGCTTGAGTCTTCCTTGAGTATTACCTTGGGGTGCCTTGGGCATCCCCAAGCTTAGGGTCTTTCCACTCCTTATTCTCCTCATATCGATATCTCACCCAAAGCTTGAAAACTTAAATCACACAAAACTTAACGGAACTTCGTGAGATAGGTTAGTATGATAAAGAGTAAACCATTCACTTTGGTACTGTCAAAGACAAGGTTCATAATTGTTCTCACACAATTCCTACTGTACCATATCATTTCTACAATTTATATTGAGAAATATAAGCATAGAAACTAGAAAACAAGCAAACTATCCAATGAAAACAGAATCTGTCAGAAACAGAACAGTCTGTAATGATCTGAACAGCAACCATACTTATGCTAGTCCAAAAATTATGAAATAAACTGGTGGACGTGAGGAATTTGTCTATTAATCTTATACAAAAAGAATCAACTCAAAAGCACTCTTCTATAAAAAATGACAGCTAATCTCGTGAGCGCAAAGTTTCTGTTTTTTACAACAAGATCACATTAACTTTCACCCAAGTCTTCCCAAAGGTCTTACTTGGCACTTTATTGAAACAAAATCTATTAAACATGATTACTACTGTAGCCTAATCATTTGAACAC